>NC_044550.1:127214375-127961875 GCF_007565055.1 Rhinopithecus roxellana | reverse complement strand
CTATTTTCTTTTCTAGCCCACAGCAATCTAAAAGATTAATAGATAAACTTGGATATGCCTAGGTTATTACCAAGGACTGATCCATCTTCTTTAGGAATAAAGGACCTAAGGTACTGGACTGCATAGCCTGAAAGTTGCCATTTCAATCACTGATTGCCCTTCTTGAATCTTCCTTCTAACATGAAAATGAAATTGTGACTAAAAATCCAACTCAGCTAATTTTTGAGTCTTTTGGCTTCCTTAATCTTCTTTTATTATGGTTTCTAATATGAGAATGAAAAAGCCAATTCTCTCATTTTAGTGGTAGATTAAATTCTTTCAGCAAAAGCCATTCACATTTGTGCTTTTTTTGAAACCTACTATCTGAGTGACCATGAGCAAGGCCAGCCTCCTTGTATCTGACAAGCCCTGGATGCTATTTTCTATAAAGTGACTGTGTAAGACTTTCATTCAAGAACCCAGAGAATCATCTTAGATGGTTGTTTATTACCTAAAAGGGTACAGAATAAATTTCAAAATAAATGAAATTCCAATAAAAGCGTTTGAAGCTATATTGTAAACATTGTGACAATATTAGATTAAATGTTTTTCATTATCTAATCTTGAAGCTATGGATTTCCAATTTACCCAGACCTGGACATAAATAAAAACAAAGCTGGCACTCTGCTCTAGATAAGAAGAAATTATCTTGGTATATACGAGTGTAAGGGGTAAAATCTGTAAAATATGATGGTGATTTGGGGGTTTTCCTGTGTGTCAGGAAGAGTAAGCAGCAATGTCTCTTCTATTTGTGATGGCAGAGTAGAAACATCTATGTTCTGATTAAATCCTCACCACTATTAATCATAATTTTATAATCTCAGATTACATAACAGATGTCTCTAAAATTAACTATTAAATAAATGAATTAGCTAATAAAATAAATGAATAGCATCAGGCTATTCTGAAAGAACTATTGGAAGCTCTGGCTAGAATAAAGACATTATTATTATTATTAGAAAAACAAAAGGCACACACCATAGCAATACTTCTTAAGGCTACATTCATTAAAATACAAATATTTAACAAAAGCCCTCTACTGAGTACCCACCACCACAAGCAGTGCTGCAGATACAGAGATAAGAGAGACCTGGTTTCTGGTATCAAGTAACTCACATCAGAGAAGATAAACATGTAAGCAATTAACCATAACATGATATCATCATAATCTAAAAGTATGTACAAATTATTACAGTAAAATACATATTCATTTAGCTTAGGGGAGGATGACTAAGTTAGAGGGAATATATAGGAAGTTTGGAATGAGAATATATAATGTAGCCAGAAGTGGTGGGTCTATAATCCCAGGACTTTGGGAGACCAAGGCAGGTGAATCACTTGAGCCCAGGAGTTTGAGACCAGCTTGGGTGAGATCTCATCTCTATAAAAACACAAAACTTAGCCAGGTGTGGTGGCACATGCCTGTAGTCCCAGCAACTCAGGAGACTGGGGTGGGAGGACTGCCTGAGCCTGGGAGGCGAAGGTTGCAGTAAGCCAACATTGCACCACTGAACTTCAGCATGGGAGACACAGCAAGACCCTGTCTCTCCAAAAATATATATATATATATATTTATTTATTTATATAATATAGATATTTAAATATATGATATATATTTTATATATTTATAAATATTTATAAATATATATTTATTATAAATATATATTATATAAATATAATAATACATATTATAAATATATTTTTATATATTTATATAAATATATTTATATATAAAATTTGAGAACTGGTAGGACTGTATCACAGGATACTACTATAAAATATTTTATAAAAGAAAGTGTTTTTAAAATGTGCTGTGTGACTTGAAAATTGCTGAGGACAGGTGATGGGTCCCAAGTGTTCATTATATCATAATCTTTAGTTTTATATATGTTTGACATTTTCCATAATAAATTCTTAAATTTTTTTAAAGTTGTTCCCTTTCTTACTGTATGCTGTTTAAGTAGACTAGTGTAGTAATTTATCTTGTAATTCAGAGACCACTGAAAAAGAAAACTAACACTCTGTAGCTTAAGCATATTTATAATCAAATCTTATAATCATGAACTCATGCTATAGGCTTTTGCAATCCTTCTAAAACAGAACTTTATATTAATAATGTATATGCTGTCTATATATGCTATATATACATTATACAATATACACAAATATATATACATTAGTACAAAAATAATCAATTTGTTATGTGGAAAGCAATCATGGGATGATTTAAATTGAATATAAATATCTGCACAATTTTGAAATATACATTTGGCCATTATTATGTATTAGATCCCAGAACACATTATTTCATAGGCGCTTTCCTCAGGGTAGTTTTCTCTACTTAATCACTGGGAAGAAACTCACCTTTGCAGCAATTTCAAGTCTACTTCACTAAGAAAATAACAGCATTGACAATACCTCCTTCAACTTTCTTCCTGCCCTATCCTCCCTTCTGTTGTTTCCCTCTCTCATCCTTTTAAGGAACTGTAACAGGCTGAACAAGTATACAGGTTCCAAAGCCAATATATTATTGTGCCTAACTCCTCAGTCAGCCGTAACAAACCCTCTGAATCTCAAATTGGTGGTGAATAGCTATCCCTAATTCAGTTGTGTAAGGAGTGAGTTTCAGCTGTTACATCCTTCACCTTCCCCTCAATTAGCATCATCCTACATCGAACCTACACTGTGTTCTTAGTACATCACATACCCACTTCCTTCCGGCCCAAAGAGTAACCTAAACTGTCGCCTCTATAAGGTGGCAGAGAGTTAAAGTTACTTCCTGTAGTTATATCTAAAAGGTAAAACTGTTGTTTTATTTCTGCTTATTTCCAAATCCAATAACCACTTCTCTCAATGTTCATTGTACTCTGCTGCTCTACACTATTAGCAATAATAATTCTGTATTTTCTTTCCCTTGAAATCATCGTCTGCTCTTTTGGCTTCAATTTACACCTTCATATAGATGATACCAAAATCTGTAGTTCTAGTTACCATCTCTTGAGTTCTCAAAAAGAACTTCCAACTACCAATCAAGCAACTAATTCCATGTGGTGAGATTACCAGTATCTCAAGTTTAAGGTACACAAACAAAAAAATTATTTTATCCACCTTTTGTACCCAAAGATATTCCTGTGTACTTTACCAAAGTAAATACATTATCAACTTTACTAACACTCCAGAACATCTTTAACCCTTAACTTTCACTCAAAATGCCCCCTATTTAATTACTTGTCAAGTCCTGTTGATTTTTACTTAATGTTAATTCTCTTACTTTCTTCTGTAACCTTTTCTACTTTTAAAATCATAGTTCAAGACCCCTTTCATTCCAGCCTGAACTATGTACAATAGCTAAATAGTCTCTGCTCTCAATGTTTTCTCCCTCTATTGTTCAACCACCATATTATCCATCACAATAGCATTCACAACTCTTCAGAAACTGACTCATATTTGTTTACAGTCTTTCTCTTCCCTCCTCCTCATCATGGGCTCTAATCAAATAGAGCTTCTCACATTCTCCAAGTATGTCTCATACAATACACATGTAAAAATACGTTCTCTTCTTTATTATAAGTTTGGCTGTGATCTTAGTGTTAACTCACAATATATCCTAATTTTCCTTTATTTCCTATGTTTTATCTGTTTCCACAATTCCCACTGTTGAAGTTCCTTTTTGTTCTTTTGTGACCTGCAGTAACTTATCAAAGTGGATTCTAAAGTTGGTGCAGCTTTCTACATCACCACTATCCCTTAATATTTTTTCAAGTATATTATTTCCTTTGAAAAATCTGTATTATAGTGGCTAATACAAAAGTCAAGAAAATATTTCAGATTTATAGGTCAGCTCTACTCACCAAGGGTTCAGCCATTACCACTTCAATTTTCTTTTCAGCTTGAACAGCAAATTCTGCAAAAAGGCTCTTGATGACATATTCCCCAGGTTTGACATCTGGGTCAATCGTAATGTTTGACATGATGATGTTCTTTTCTCCCCAAGTGGAATGAAAGTTGGAAGAAGCACAGTACTTATTCACTTTGCTGACTGGTGCTGAAGCTAAAAGTAAAAGAAACAAAAGAACTCTACTTTAATAATCAACTTAAGAGGCCTACCGTAACTACCCTATTTCCTTTGTAAGCTGCCTCTAACCCTCAACCAGTTCTCCCAGTCTCCTCTACCACAGTCCATTTTGTCTATTTCACTTGTCACTTTCTAACATACTAACATATTTATAATTCAATTACATATCATGTATATTATATACTGTTTCTCTCTCCATCCTACTAATGTGGAAGTAAGAACAGGGATTCTCTTTTTGTTTTTGTTTTTGTTGTTGTTGTTCACGGTACATCCCAAGTATCTAGAACAATGCCTAGCATAGATCAGGTGCACAGTATTTGCTGAATGAATGAATGGATTCTAATCAGAGAGTCAAATGCAATAAAGGAAATAAAACAGATGTGAATAAATGAAACACAAATGGGACTGGGGAACTGAAAAACAACACTACTTTAGAAAATATGCTCAGTGAAGACCTCATTGCAGAAGCTACATTTAAACTTAGGCCTAAATGATTTTTAAAATGAGGGAGCAAGACAAAGCACCAGGAACAGAAAACACAAGACTAAATGTGCATGGTTAAAAAACAGAAAGACCAGTATGGCTGGCACTTAAGGGAAGAAGCAGAGGTGGAAGGGGATATGCGATAAGGTCAGAATCAGTAGTCAGGGAGCAAGTCACAGAAGACCTTTAAGAATTTTGTAAGAAAATTAGATTTTATTCCAAATGCAATTAAAATTCAGTGGAAAGCATTAATATGGAGAGGGATAGGATCTGGCTTTCTCTTTATAAAAATCTCTCTGGCACCTCTGGAGAATCGATTGAAAGAGGAAAAATGTAGACCCAGGGAAGCCATTACAGACATCTAGGTGAGATAATTGCAGCTTGGACTAAGAGGATGGTAACAGCACAGGAAAGAAAGAAAAGTATTTAAGACTTGTCATATATTAGTGGGTTAATCAGTGAAGTGAGAGAAAGGAACTAACGATGACTCACAGCATTTTTACTTGAATCACTCAAAGGACAGTGGTGCCATTTACTCAGATGGAGATGACACGGGGCTGGCAAATAGTAAGCTGCATCAGGCTTGGCCCCAAAAGAAGACACACCACTGCATGCTGTGTGGCTTCACCTACTCTGTTCTTCTGACTGCCTGGGCAGCCTACTTGACTTCCTACATACAAGTTTTCCAGTCACCTCCATATTGATCCCATATGTTGTTATGTCGATCCCATATCCTCTAACTTCAGCTTATGTTGCCTTTTTCGACTTAGAATATTCATGGAGAAACTGTAAGTCTGTGCTTCTCCACCTCAACCTGAACTCCAGAGACTGCCCTTGAGCCCCTTCCTTTAAAAAGGAAGCAGAACACAATTACTCAAATACTGATTTCCTGTGTTTGTGTCTATGTGTATATAACTATAGGATAATAAATTTGTTCTAAATACATAAATTCAAAACTTACTAAAAACTTTTTCTGTCAAATTAAAAAAAACTTAGTCTACCACATAGGTCAAAATACACAAATCTGTAAAAGTAATCTAAAGAATATCACAAACTATTAATATTATATCTAAAGTAAGTACCTTTGTATCATATCATGTTAAAATACATTATGTACTGTATTCTAGAACTAAAATTATATAATAAAACAACTCAAAACAAAAACTCATAGTCCTCTGAACACAGTGTACATTATTTTAAACAATGACCTGTTTGTTTACTCTGTTTCATGATCCAACATTGTGTATTATCAAAGAGGGAATCTGTTAACAAATGTCATTGTGGAAAAAAAGAAGAGCTCTCAAATTTTTAAAAAATTATTTTGGATCATTAAGAGTACTATAATTTAACTTAAGGTAGTGGATACAAACTATATCTTTTCCTTTAATTAAGATTCATAAGGTTATAACAGTTACAAAGTTTCTCCAGCTTTAACTTTACAGTAAATGTAACTAAACAAGAACCTTATAAAAAAAAATAAAAAAATAAACAAGAACCTTATAACTAACCTAGTACTTCAATTCTAAATTTTAATGAAGTAAAAACTTTTAAAATGACATTTTAGCCTTTAAACATTTTTCCTACAAAGAAAAAAACTTTACTTAAAATGACTTCACAAATAACTTGCCTTTACTGTTACTTTCTTAAAAATAAAGCATAACCAAATATTCCTAGGTCTCATAATTGCATACATTAAAAAATTCGCCAAGAAAGCCAAAAATTTTACGCAAACCTTTACTTATAAGTTATCTGTCAAGATAAAAATATTTCATTTGATAACTCAAATTTTTATGAAAAAAACAAATGTTTTTGATTAAATAATTTATTTAAATTTTATTTCTTCATAGATGTTTAATAAATGCTTGTTGAAATTATTAATATAAAAAAGTAATAATGAATGGATCTACTGATTGAAATTTCAAACTAAATTTCAAATTTTATTTTATTCAAAATAAATTATTTTTATAATCTAACATAAACAGAATGCTAAACAGATCTTTGAAATTACATTATCAAAAAATACCAAATGGCACAGGAAACTGTTCAAAATACAGTATTAGGTGAGTAAAGATCCTATATATGTGTATATATATATATATGTATATATATGTATATGTATGTATATATATATGTATATATATGTATATATATATGTATATATATATGTATATAAAACCAAAGTAAAATTAGACAGCAGGAAAAAATATGTGGGCATATAATAAACACACAGTTAATCACTTTTGTTTCTACACGCAAAGCTGTGATGAAATCAACTAGCAAAACACCCATACCCCCAAACTGAAATAAGGACAAGGACATGAACAAACAACTTACAAACAATAAAATGGAGGAGTCCAGTAATATTTAATTTCATTAATATTCTGAACACAAATAAAAATCAGGTAACATTTTTCATCCATCAAAGTTGTCCCCCTCAACTTTATATTTCATCATAATGTTCAGCCTTAGTAAAGACATGTGAATTCTTTTCATTTTCTGCTAATAGGAGAGAAACAGGGATGATCACTCCAAGCAGCAGAAGAAAGGCTAGCTTCCATATAACTAGATTAAGTTAAGTTACCTGACTTCTTGCATTAAATACCTTATAATGGTAAGTTGTAATATTTCTCTACATGCTAACCCAAAATTTTGAAAGATTTATGTAAGCCTATGAGAGAAGAAAGACATAACTGTTAAGCTAAGTCTTAAGACTGCAATTCAAGCATTGAATTACAAACTGGAAAAATCTCATGTCATATTAAACATACTTGGAATATAAATCTACTAAACTCTAACTGCTAATAATAAGAATAAAACAGGACCTGAATAATTAAAATTTGGGAATCTAAAAGTTAACATTCCTGCTCTGTCTCTTAAAGCTCAAATAAAAACTAAATATCAGTATTTTTGGATGGCTTACACTCTCCATACCACTGTATTTAGTATATTTAATAAAACAATTGTCTTTTTCACACTGATGAGACTCCTAAACCATTACAAAATAAATTTAAATTCAGTCAAAAAGAAGAGAAAAGTGAGAAGAGAAATAATGTATAACTCTTACAATTAGGTGTGTCTGAGTTCATTACAGCAGCAGATCTCTGCTTTTTTCTGACTCCATTATGCTTTTATACACAACATTCTGAATAGTAACAGCCCTCAAAATACACACTAGTTCTCAACAATTGGGGTATTTTAAAATCCCTACAGGTAGATGTGGTCTAAAATAACCACAATGAAGACTGTGGAAGCTGCCTCTAGCTTCCTCACCCCCAAGAAGAGGTCTTTAAGGATTTAAAAAAAAAAAATCTTTGTGCTACTACCTCATAGCCACAAACTTACATAGGTATACACATATTATATGCATATATTTATGAACACACTTACATAACAGAAATTTTTACATAACATACAATTGCTTAGTATTACAATAATTATTATTTATACATCATATTGTCTAATAATAAAAATTTTGATGACTATCTACAAAAGAAAAAGTAGAAGGTAAAGGCTTTGGAACAAGAACAAAAGTAAAAAATATCTGTGACTTTACAATCAGATACCATCTCACGCCAGTTAGAATGGCAATCATTAAAAAGTCAGGAAACAACAGATGCTGGAGAGCGTGTGGAGAAACAGGAACGCTTTCACTGCTGGTGGGACTGTAAATTAGTTCAACCATTGTGGAAGACAGTATGGTGATTCCTCAAGGATCTAGAACCAGAAATAACATTTGACCCGGCAATCTCATTACTGGGTATACCCAAAGGATTGTAAGTCATTCTACTATAAAGACACATGCACACGTATGCTTATTGTGGCACTGTCCACAATAGCAAAGACTTGGAACCAACCCAAACGTCCATCAATGATAGACTGGGTAAAGAAAATGTGGCACCTATACACCATGGAATACTATGCAGCCATAAAAAAGGATGTGTTTATGTCCTTTGCAGGGATATGGATGAAGCTGGAAAACATTCTCAGCAAACTAACACAAGAACAGAAAACCAAACACCGCATGTTCTCACTCATAAGTGGGAGTTGAACAATGAGAACAAAAGGACACAGGGAGGGGAACATCATACACTAGGGCCTGTTGCGGGGTGGGAGGCTAAGGGAGGGATAGCATTAGGAGAAATACCTAACATAGATGACGGGTTGATAGGTGCAGCAAACCAACATGGCATTTGTATACCTATGTAACAAACCTGCATGTTTTGCACGTGTATCCCAGAACTTAAAAGTAAAATTAAAAAAAAAAAAAAATCTGACTTTAAAAAGCAAACACAAAATTTTTAGTTTAGAAAGCAGCCTACCCCCCAAGTTAATTGGTATATATCAACAAACTTCTTCTGAAGCTTATATGCAAAGGCAAATAACCCAGAACAGCCAGCACAATATTGAAGCAGAAGAAAACTGTCAGAGGACTGACAGGATGTGACTTCAAGAGTAATCAAGACAGTATGGTACTGGTTAAAGAACAGACTAACCGATCAATGGTATAGAATAGAGAGCCCAGAAACAGATCCACACAAATACTATCAACTGATCTTTGACAAGTAAGCAAAGGCAATTCAATGAAGAAATGAGACCTTGCCACAAATAATAGTGCTGGAACAACTAGACATCCACATGCTAAAAAGAAAAATCTAGATACAGAACTTATACCTTCCACAAAAATTAACTGAAAATGGATCATAGATCTAGATGTGAAATGCAAAACTATTAAACCCCTAGCAGATAGGAGAAAATCTAAGTGATCTTGGGTTTGACGGGTGACTTTTTAGTCAAAACCATGATCCAGGATACTTTAAAAAAAGTATTAAAATGAAGCCTCGAGCTCTGCAAGACACTGTTAAGGGCATGAAAAGACAAGCCACAGATTGGGAGAAAAAAATTGCAAAATACATACTTGATATAAGACTGGTATACAAAATACATAAAGTACTCTTAAAACTCAACCACCAGAAAACAAACAACACAAGTAAAAAATGGGCACCAGATTTAATACACCTTACCAGAAGAAGACATACAGATGGCAAATAAGCATATGAAAAGATGTGCAACTTCATATGTCTTCAGGGAATTGCAAATTAAAACAACAATGATACACTACTACATGCTGAATTAGAATGACTAATGTCCAAAACTAACAACACCAAATGCGAGGACATGGAGCAACAAGGACTGTCATTAATTACTGATGGGAATGCAAAATAGTACAGACACTTTAAAAGATAGTTCGGTCATTTTTTTCAAAACTAAACATATTCTTACCACACGATCCAGGAAACATGCTCCCTTGTATCTACCCACAGGAGCTGAAGACGTATGTCCACAAAAAATCTCCACATGGATGCTTACAGCAGCTTTATTCATAACTGTTAAAACTTGGAAGCAACCAAACTGTCATTCAGTAGGTGAATGGATACACTGTGATATATTCAGACAATGAAATATTACTCAGTGCTAAAAAGAAATGAGTTATCAAGTTATGTAAAGACATGAAGGAACCTTAAGTGTATACTTCTAAGTGAAAGAAGCCAATCCGAAAAGGCTACATACTGTATAACTACAACTATATGACATTCTGGAAAAGAGTCAATAAAAAGATCAATGATTACCAGGGCTTGGGAGAAGGGAGGAATGAATAGGTGGAACACAGTATTTTTAGGGCAGTGAAACTCCTCTGTAGGACAATATATGGTGGATACATGTCATTATACATCTGTCAAAACCTACAGAATGTGCAACCCAAAGAGTTAACTGGAACGTAAACTTTAGTTAATAATAATGTCTCAATATTGTTTCATCAATGGTAACAAACATACCACACTAAAAGGCAGAAATTGGGAGTGGAGGGAGCCTATGTGAGAACTCACTATGTTCTACTCAAGTTTTCTGTAAACCTGAAATTATGTTAAAAAATAAAGCTGATTAATTTACAAAATAAAAGCCAAAGAAAAGAATAACAAGCCTATCCTATCCCTGTCAGCCAGAACCAAAGTGCCTGGGAAGAGTGAAAATAAACAACAGCTCAAGCTGGAGCTTAAAATAACAACATACTTGGATCACGCTCAAAGACAGTTCACAGTTTATAAGTCAATTAAAATGAAAATGTCAAAAACACCAATCGGCTTATATGGCAGACAGATTAAAAGTAGTAAACAAAAAAAGCAAAATCAGCATTGAGGAATAAGAGCAAATAGCAAATTTCAACTTCTGGTGAGGTCAGTTGAACTGGTGTCAGTACCAGACCTTTCAACTACCTATCCAGAGGAAAACTGTACATTTGAAAGCAACTAATGTGAAGAGGAAAAAAGGAAATACAAGTAATGTGTATGCTGTGTGTGTTGAGAGTTGTAATCAGAAAATATCATTTGATGTACAGATATAGCTTATCAAGAGCAGAGAGTGGGCTTTAGAAGGCAAGGATACCTCAAAATTCCTCCATGTTAGTGAAAAGCATACCAGATGCTGTTTATTTCCAGTGGGAACAAAACATAATTTAATATATAAAATATTATCTTTTTAGTCTAACAAATCTATTCTTATTTCAAGTAATATGCTGGTAAATGGCTCTCTTAAAAACAAAAGAAAACAAAAGGCAGGGGAGAGGGTCCCAATTTGTAGCTTTTGCCAATATCCCTGGTATAAATATTCATACCCCAGAGGCACTTAAGCCACGAATGGCTTAACGACTGGCTTGTAGGAATTAGATCCAGAACATCACTCCTAGTTATAGTGTATTTATGATGAAGAAACTGACTCCAAATTAAAGCTACTGTCACATGGGAGTGGCAGCGCTGGAACACAAACTTGGGTCCTGGTTGCTAAGAACTTTCCATCAATAACTTCATTTCTTCCATAATCACCAAATGCGGATGGATGCTTCCCTGCTTTAAAGGTCCAAATTCTTATCATACTGTTTGCTTAAAATAAATATTTCCCAAATCTAATATTTTGGTTGTATCTTCTAATTCATTTGCTTAAAAAGAGCAAAAAAGTCTCCCCATTTCGATTAACTACTTATCTATATTTTAATTCTTCTTCAGTTCGCTTTATTTGTTCCATTTAAATTTGTCATCCAATTGTAACTTATTTGAGTTACTGATACAAAATAAAGATTTTATCTTTTTTCCTCAATATTTAATCAATTCTCTTGGGTTCATTTACTGAAATTCTGTCACTGATTTACTCACTATCATAAACTAAATCCATACTCAAATATGCTTTTCTAGGCTTTCCATTCTGCTCATTAAAAATCTGTGTTTGTGTGAGTACCAGACTTTTAATTGTTACACCTTTATAATAGGTTTTATTATTTGCAGAGACAAATATTCCTATGTATTCACCATCTTCAGTTATTGTCACTCATACTTTCAAGCTTACACATACCTTCACAAACTTATGTGAAAAAAACTTGACATCTTTATATTATAAAACTTTTTGGCTTTTGACACACCTCCATTAACTCATCTTCTTTTGTGTACCTAGAGAAAAAAAAATGTATACTTTCCTTCAGAGGAGAGATCTAACTCTTATTAATTCTATACCTAAATACTTTGTTTCTATTTTGTGCAAATGAAATCATTTTCCCTCACTATCCAATTCAATGTTTTTGCTTCTGGTTCCATTTCAATGGACAGAAAAATTATTACTTCTGCTTGTTCTTTGGACAGCTGTCCCTAAAATGTTTATTTATCCTAAACTATTCTCATTGAAAAGAGTTTCTAAACATAGAAGTCCTATGACATCTTTGGCATATGTCCAATGTTTTTTACTTGAAGTCTACTACAGAAGTATCACTTATTGTAAAGCTCAAGAAAAATGACATATCGTCCAAATAATCCATTATTCACTCAGCTATAGTTTCCTTGAGGTTATTATTTTCTTGTGCTTTTTTGGTAACCTTTGGGAGCTCAGCTAAGAAACTATTCTAAAAACCTAGAGATAATGAAGTATTTTAAAAATGTGCATAGACCTCGGAGCCAGAAGACAAGGGCTCTAGATTTGACTTGGCTACTCATTATCGTTATAATCTTGGTCAAATTTAACCTCTTTTGCTTCCCTTCTAGCAAATTAACAAGCTGAATTACAATGCAACCATGAGTATATGTAAGAACAAGAATGTTGTTTTCATTTTTGTTCTCCACTCCTCCCCCCATATAAATATTCACTGCCAGTGAAACAGCTATTGTGGCTGCCTTTCTCCTTGAGCTGGAAATGGACCTGCGAATCAACATAAAATAGTTCTGTAAACACCAGAATCCTGTAGGACCTCATCCAGCAAACATACCTGGACCCAGGGACTGGGGGAGGTTGACAACTACATAGAGATGTGTAGCCCTTTTCTCTGACTGCTTATGAAGCTGACCAGAATCGAAAAAGATGTGATAAGTCCTCTGTAGCTCAGAGGGTGAGATGATGAGAAAAGACAAGAAGCAACGGGGCTCCCTCCTACTAGCTTAACAGGCTTTTAACTGCTGCTAGCTTAGGCTACTTTCCCTTCCATCACTCTTGGGATTGCTTCTTAAAAGACGGTAGCAGTCTGACCTACACTCAATTAGCAAACAAAGTAACAAAACTGTACACCTAATGGTATCCAGCAGCCAGAGACAAAGAAAACAAATAAAATATTTAACAAACATCAGCAGCAAATAATACAGGCTTCAAAACAAACCTCTTTCGATTAAAAACAGAAACTAAAGTGCTGATTTTTGCCTTGCTATTCAACACCATCCTGGAAATTGTAAGTAAATGAAATAATATTAAAAAATTAAATCACTGTTACCAACATTAAAAAAGATATGAAACTTTATTAACTACCAATAATCACCTAGAAATAGAAATTGATTTTTAAAAAACATATTCACAAAAATAAAATCAGTAGAAATAAATTTAATAAGAAAAGCATAGGACTTTACACAGAAGAAATGACAAGCGCTTCTTAATATAAAAGATATAAAGGAAGATCTGAACATGTGGAAAGACACAGTCATAGATGGAAGGATTTATCATGTGTCAATTTTCATAAAATTAATATATTAATTAGCAAACCTCCAACTAAAAAAAAAATTTTTTTTTTTGACATGAAGTTTTGCTCTTATTGCCCAGGCTGGAGTGCAATAGCATGATCTCGGCTCACTGCAACCTCTGCCTCCCAGGATCAAGCGATTCTCCTGCCTCAGCCTCCCAAGTAGCTGGGATTACAGGCATGCACCACCATGCTGGCTAATTTTGCATTTAGTAGAGACAGGGTTTCTCCATGTTGGTCAGGCTGATCTGGAACTGCCGACCTCAGGTGATCTGCCTACCTCGGCCTCCCAAAGTGCTGTGATTACAGGTGTGAGCAACCGCGCCCGGCCATCCAACTACAATTTTGATACTATTTTGTCTAGGTTTATTGGATAAATCTATATTACAGTATACATGGAGGAATAAACACTCAAGAAAAGCCGAAAAAGTTACTTTAAAAAATACAAAGAATATTTTTTGAAATCAACTATAATCAGAACATAACTATAATCAAGACATATATCAGAACATAGTATGATTATATCAGAACACAATATAACAATAATCAACACAGTAGGCATAAGTGTAGATAAATCAGATAATTTAAAAAAAAAAAAGGGAGAGAGAGAAAAGAGAATCCCCTGCATTACAGAGTAAGAATTCACATTGGCAAAATTAGAAGGGAAAAGATTATTTAGTAATAATGTTGAAACATCTGGCCATTCATCTAAAGAAAAAATAAATATACTATACTCAACAACCGAAGTCCATCAGATTCCAAACCTGACTGGATAAAACAAACAAACAAAAAAACCAAAGTCCAGATGGACATGAAGTTAAAAATTCATTTTTCAAAACCTTAGAAAAAATTAGGAATCTTCCTATATAATCAAGGGGTGAAAAGACCTGTAGCCTAGAGAGCAAACCCCAAATTGTATATTTTTTAAAGATAAATGCCTTTAACCAAATACGAATTTAAAATATTTAGGGTAAATGATACCATAAACAAGACAAAGTTGGAGAAATATTTATAATGTAGATGACAGAAAATATAAAACATTCAAAGAGCTCTTATAAAATAACAAGAAACAGACAACACAATAAAGAAAAGGTGCCACATATATACCATGGAATACTATGCAGCCATAAAAAAGGATGAGTTTGAGTCCTTTGTAGGGACATGGATGCAGCTGGAAACCATCATTCTCAGCAAACTATGGCAAGAACAGAAAACCAAACACCGCATGTTCTCACTCATAGGTGGGAACTGAACAATGAGATCACTTGGACTCGGGAAGGGGAACATCACACGCCGGGGTCTATCACGGGGAGGGGGGAGGGGGGAGGGATTGCATTGGGAGTTATACCTGATGTAAATGACGAGTTGATGGGTGCTGATGAGTTGATGGGTGCAGCACACCAACACGGCACAAGTATACATATGTAACAAACCTGCACGTTATGCACATGTACCCTAGAACTTAAAGGTATAATAAAAAAAAAAAAAAGAAAAGGTGCCAGAAGATATACATAAGCAATTCACATAACAGCAAGTCTAAAAAGGCAACAGGCATATGAAAAAAATGTTCCAACAGTGTACCCAGAAAATGCAAATTAAACCAGCAATGGGCTTTTATTTTATATATATATATATCAGATTGGCAAATACTAAAAAGAATACTTATATCACCTACTGCAGGTAAGGTACAGGGAAATGAAACATTTAACACAGCACTGACAAAAAGGTAATGCCCTGTGGAAAAGGTGTTCTTAAAAGGATAAATATTCTGGCCCCTAGAACAGGGCATACATTTCTTTGATCTTCAGGCTCTCTGTGCAACCTCCTGATAATAATTTAGCTTTGTATAAGCTTATCCCACAAGGAGAGCAAAGGATGGCCTGCCAACTCTAGCATTAATATCCACTTGGCATATTTCTCACTGTAAATTAGTAAATTGGCAAACATATAAGAATTTGTCTGTCATATTGTTTATGATGATTCCACCCATGGAAAAGATTTCATATATACTCTCAGCATTCTGACAATGCTAAGCTTTCTGACTTGACCCAGAACTTTGCTGGCCATCTCTGGCCATACCTTAAGTCAGAATCAAAATCTCTGGAGTGGCGCCCAGGCATGTGTATGTTTTTGAAAGCTCCCCAAGCTGATTCTAATATACAGCCAGGGTTGTGAACTATTGCCTTACCCTATTCTTCTAAAATGGAACAGTTGGCTCTATACAATAATTTTACTTAAAGTTAATTGTGATCATTAAAAGGTTTCAAGAGCACCACAAATAAGGAAACCTGTAATTATAATACCACAAATAAGAGCCATCAAGTAGTTCTATTCTAACCATATTAAAGCCCTACACATCAAATCATGGCAATACAATGCCCTTGCACTCTCTACATAGAAACACACTACTAACCTTATCTTCAACGATATTACTAAGGCTATGTTACTGGAATCATCTTTTTATTTTCTTCCATATAGTCTCCCTATAATAAAAATTTCTCATTCAGATATTGTTCCAAAATCATTTATATCATTTAAAATAATCAGCTTATTTTAAAGAGAAAAGGATCAACTTCATGTATCAAATGTAAGTCTGTATTTGTTATATTGTTACTATATTGCATGATAATGGATATTAATAATTCGTTCCTCATTTTTTATGAATGCCTTGACTACTTTCTGTGTCATATATCAATAATGTAACTGAAAATACAGCTTATAAAACAATTTACAAGATTTTCTATGACATTTACAAGTCATTACCTTCTGGAAAGAATAGGTCTGACAATTTGGAAATTCTATTCTACAGCCTTCCCCATTCAAATGAATTTCTCTTTGACTATCTTTCTGTTAAAGCCCTTAAAACTTTAATTATTTAGCAAAATTTTAAAAATTGGAAAAAGCACGCTTAATGAAAACCAACTAATAGATGTAAAATTGTCAAAAATTCCATCAAACAGGCAATGTCCTGTGGTATCACACATCAACAGACTAGGAAGAATAACCAAAAAAACACGACCCGTTCTCATCCTGCAAAAGGCTAGCAAACTTGTTTTATCAATGTGACAATGCAACTGCAGAACAGTTACTTCCAGAAAAGAAGACTAAGAGTTTGACCAGTAGTGGAATAGGCCAGAGCCCAGTGATTTGAGACTTTGGCACAGGCTATGCCTATAATAGGCAAGAGAGCTGGCAGGTATAATACTTAAAATATTAAGCCATCAGTACAGAGGGGCTATCAGAAGAGCTACAGCCAGAAAGATGCCTAATGACTGAATACCAGCATTGTTGGAGGTCATAAGGTATCTAACTATGGAGGCAGAAGATGGTACCTAGAGAATATGATAACAGGTAAAAAGCACCAGGGAGGTCCAGCAGAACAGCAGATGTTATCCTGGCAAACAGATGAATAATGTAAAGTTTATGAACAGGAAATATATAGGCACGCAGCTAGGGAGGTAGGTTTAATCAACAAAAAGGTATGTCAGCAGAACTTCATTCTCTTCAAGATCAGAGCAGAGTTCCACATTTGAAGGAAATGGAATACCAAAGTTTGATCAGGAAAGGTTCAGGAACGAAGAGATACCAATAATTACAGATGGAGGCTTTGACACAAGAATGGATAGCCCAGATACTACAATTGAAGAACAAAGTCAGTTCCAAATCTGTAGTGAAGTTGGGCTGATGGTAAGTCACTTGAACTAATGAACTAGGGCTGTACCAAACTCCCCATGTTAGCACAGGATAGGACCCAGGGTCTGCTATAAGACTGAGTCTATATATGAGTACTACAGCAGGTACAAACAGAGAAAGGTCATGACAGAAATGTTAATAAAATAGAGGGTCAAATTTAACAGAGATATTATTCTGGCCTGTTTGCATATTCTCAGTCACCTGACCCATTTGGATACTCTCAGTTACCTATGAATATTGTGACCATCTATGTTGGATTTTCTTGATTTTAAATCTCATTAGTGAACTATGTCTTTAATATTTATCAATAAAAATTTTTAAAGCATATTGTGAAACCCAAATACATAATGAGTCCGATAATCACACACTGTACTTCTCACAACACTAAATGTTTAGTCTCGAAAATGGAATGTTTCCTTTCTCAAATGAGGTGAACCTAGCTTAAGAAGCTAGAATTAAAAAAAAAAAAAAAAAGATAAAGCAGGCCCATGACTCTAAATCCAATGACACTTGGAGCTAGAAATCCCACTTTTCAGGAACCATCATGAAAAGTTCACGTTGTTACTAAACAGTACAATGAGCTGGCTTTCTTGTCAAGGATCTAGTTCTCAAAGCAGACACATTCATATGAGAGATGATAAGAGTATTCTGACAATAAGCAATAGGTGACTCTTTTCCACTATGACCAACATTAACTCTCAACAGATACATTTCTGAAACTGATGTCAATGATAATGTAAATGACCCTACAAAATTAGTTGTGCAAACAGCTAGTTAAAAATCTCCTTTACCTCCTGTACCTAACCCAAGACCTATTTTTCCTACCTCTTAAATATTTCCCTTAACAATGATGAGCTAATATTTTGTAAAGTGCTTAGAAGAGTACCTACGCATGTCGTGGGTATTATATATTTGTTTGCTAAATAAATAACATTTCTTCCATTTGTTCAACCTTTATCCCACATGTGGTCTATTTCAATAGCATCCTAACTTGTCTCCTCGCACCACCCCAAAGACAGAAACTTGATGAAATCACCCCAATCACTGTCGCAAAGTCCATCAATGGTTACCCATTTATTTTATGATTAAGACCAAAATCCATAACAAGGTTTTTGCTATTCTACATGGTCTAGTCCTTGCTTAACTTTCCAGCTTCATTCCCACCATGCTCTCCATAGCTCTCTGCTCCAGCCAAACCGGCCATTCCCTCCAGCCTCTAGCAGTTGATATCCCTTCTGCCCACCCACCTATCTCCCAAACTGTTAACTATTTCTTCCTTCAGATCTTGCTAAGGTATCACTTGATCAAGGAAGCCTTCAATTAAAATATGAAGCAGTAAAGAAAGTTAGCTAAAGAGTTTGAGTGTGGGATTTTCTGGGGGGTGAGGGAGTGTTCTTAGTGTTCTTTTGCTTATCTGAGCCCCAATTTACTACTCTATAAAACAGCAATTTATCACCTGAAGAATGGATAAACAAATTGTGATATATCCATACAATGGAACATTATTCAATACACGTTATGACATAAATGAATCTTGGAAATACAGGACGTGTAAGAACCCTGTCACAAAAGAACACCCATTGTATGATTCCATGTAAATGAATGTCCAGAATAGACAAATCCATAGTGACATAAAGTAGATTAATGAGGTTTCTTTTTTAGATGATGAAAACGTTCTGCAGTTAGATGGTGGTGATAGTTGTACAATTTTGGAATACACTAAAAACTACCAAATTGAATACTTTATGAATTTTATAGCATGTGAATCTCACAATAAAGTTGCTATTTTGAAAAACAGCAATAACTTTCCTCTTGAGATTTTCATGCTGAAGGTTACAAGAGATTTAATGAATGTATGTGCATATAATGTGAGTATACATAGATACATGTGCAAACATTTACCACAATAACAGACCTATAAATACTTCAGCAAATGGTATTATTGCAATCAAATAACACACAGATTTTAACTGAAATTTAGATGAATGTATAATGTGCTTTTTGGGGTTGGCTTTTACTATTTTTACAATCCAAAAAAAATCTGAGTATTAAAAACAATTTATGAACTTTTCTCATTGTGCAAAAATGCAAGTAATCTATGCAAATATAGTTTCTTAATATATCATATCTTATTCACATTTTAACTTATAAAATTATGGTTTAAGAAGGTCAATCTATTTTATATCTGTGATAAAAACTAAATTCTTTGCAACATCAGCTCTCATAAAATTATGAGTGCAAAATAAATTCTATAAATTAATATGCTTACAAGAGGTATTATATGGACAGTAAATGCATCTGTGATCTTAGCATTACACGAACAGATCTCAGTACTGAGCCTTGCTTTGTCTTATCAATTTTAGGGAACTAAGCCAATCTTTTAAATGATAACATCCTCACAACACAGCTGGTTTAACAGAATGTTCCTGATTCAGTTTTTAAAAGAAGTAATGCCTAAAACTGTTGGCACAAAGACAAAATCCTGAATTTAGGCCATATGAATGTTACTTCATTGTTGTTACTGAAAGAAACAAGCTCAACTATAATCAAACTTCAGCAGCACTGCATCAACATTCTGCCAGCTAAGCAGGCCCTGAAACCAGAGGGCCTCTAGCGACTAATATAAAAAGTATCATTTAACATTAATACAAAGCATGCAAATGCATCTTATAAATAAGAAACACTATTATAATTAATGATGAAGAACTATAATAATATACGCTGCTTTTAAGTTAGGTTCGATGACAAAACCCATAGATTTTTTTTCTTTTTCTTTTTTCTTCAGGAGGGTAGGGGAAACATTTGAAATATATAATTTATTTAACGGAAAAAATATTTTTCATTTTTTAATAAAGGCTATTAATAATTCAGGTTTTTTTCTGTTCTTTCCAAGAAATTCACTAAATAAAATGTTATGAAATTTTATTTTTTAATCATTAAAAAATCATTTTATGCATTCCTACTTCAGGAATTGTTCCCCTGAGAGACATTAGTAGCATAATACTAATAATCAAATTATAAAAGGGGTCATATATTTGTGCTCCTACCTTCTTTTCTATTATAAATTCATTCCGACAAAAATTATTGCAGCCCTACCCAATATCTTACTTGTGTGCACATTTATCAGAGCTTAAATAAGCATTAAATACACAAAGAACAAAAAGACAATCAACCAATACCCTCCAGAAGCTTACACTCAAGTAGCAGAGAAAGACATGAACAGGATGATGAGTATAATGATGCAATGATGTTTAAAGTGAAGAAGAGAACAGATGAAGCATTATGTGGCTGACTAAAGGAATAACGAGTCTTGAAAGAGGAGTAAAAATTATTGTGATGCAGGCAGAGAGATGAGGGGGTACATTCCAGGCAAAGGCAGCAGCAAATATGAAGGCACAGAATGCTTCCAGAACTGGCAAAGCATGGTGAGAACAGAGACAGGTAAAATGAGCAGAGGCTAGATGATGAAAGGCCTCCCCCTACGGCAGACAGAAAGTCTATTAGGTAAGGAGGGGAGGGACATGAAGAGCCAGCCTTTAAAAGGAACCCTTATCAGCAATGTGGAAGATGCAAACAGGACCAATACGGAAGCTGTGGCAATATTCCAGGTGATCATGAAGAGAGGCCTGAACTAGGGCAGTGGCTGTGGAGAGGAGAGACTACGGAAATTTGAGTAGGCAGAATAGCAAGTTGCGGTCAAGGATCAAAACGGGTTGGGGTGAAAGAGGCGTGTTAACCAACCTCTGGTTTCTGGTTTGGGGAGACAGTGGATATCAGTACTACCTACCATCGTGGACAGCATCCTATCATTCAACACCAAACTCAGAAAAATCCCTTTCCCTCTTAGGTCTCCACGACCCTGTAGTTCAATGTGATTCCTTCTTATTTTTTGTGTTTCCTTCTGTCACCCAGGCTGGAGTACAGTGGCATGAACAGGGCTCCTGGGCTCAAGCAATCCTCCCACATGTCAGCCTCCTGAGTAGCTGTGACCACACGCACCACACCTGGTGTGTGTGTGTGTGTGTGTGTGTGTGTGTGTGTAGTGGTAGAAACAGGATCTCAGGATCTCATTATGTTGCCCAGGCTGGACTCAAACTCCTGGGCTCAAGTGATCCTCTCACCTCAGCCTCCCAAAGAACTGGGATTACCAATGTGAGCTCCCGTGCCCAACAGACCAATGTAATTCCTTCTATCTCTGGACTCAAGTTTGTTTTATTTGTAACAGTCATTTGGTAAGTCACAGTGCACATACAACATTTCTCATTTGACTTCCTTACTATAACTTTTCACATATACTTTCTCTAAGCTCCTCGAGAGAAAGGAACACATTTTATACTTCTATCTGCCACAGCACAATAGTATACGCTCTAAAAATGCTGATTGACTCAAAAGTGTTGATGTTATAAAAACATTCCTAGGAAGAACTACTATCCTTTTTTAGGGTCTTAATATTTTAACCCCTCCCCCCATGAGTTGTATTTAACTCTCTCATACAACAAAGATAAGTGAATACAAAGAAGACATCCACAGATACTGGTGAAATAAAAACATTCTTCCACTTTCCAGGGCTACGGCAGACAAGGACAGAGCCCTACTGAACACTGAGACTAGCAATTTCTTTCCAGTATTAACCTATTGCTTCAGAATGGTAAAAACACCTTCATGAGAAGTGTACTATGAATGCTCAAAGGCAATGGGATACCCCAGACTGACTGAATCAGTATATTACTAAGTGCTAAAAAAACAAAGGCTTTACAAACATCTGGTTTTGGTTCACTATTGGATTCAAGGAGTACGATTAAACAAGATTGGCTGTGGCTAGTTACAGGGTTCAGGCAACGACGTGTAGAAATATTTGAATAGTCCCAAAACAAGATAACCACATAGTTCGCAAGTACCTAAACAAAGTTTTTACAAGGCAAGCTGCTGTGATATAACACTGTTCTTCTATAAGAACTTGTTAATTATAGCTTTATTCTCACTATAAAACTGTCTTACTATTTTTAAAAAAGTACATGGCGAGGATGGGAGAAGCAGTGGAACCAGTACTGAGAGAAAGATTAGAAACTACAGTCCAGTTTACTTGAGCAAAAATGTATTCTACATTACTGTCTCCCTTTTAACGAGTAAAAGTATTTAACTTTAATTAGTCAGTAATTACAGTTCTCCCAATATTTTAACTATGTATATTCACTTAAAAACTTTCCTAGAACTAAGATAATTTTCTGCCATCTGGCACAACAATGTCTCCATATGGAAGAATTACTTACAGATCAAAAATAAAAGAAATAGAGAGATTGTAAATGCAGTATATTTGGCTGCATTTACAAACCTTCTCAAACTATATTCAATAAGATTTTATCTTAAGAGGGTTTTTGTTCTCATGTCAATATTTTCTCTTTTATATTATTTGTTTAAAAAACAAAACTACACGAAATAAATATTTTGGTAAAGAGTTAACCTGGAAAAATGTAAATTTAATTTCTGATATTTTATTCATTAGTTTGCTCAGGCACCAGCAGCACAGTTGGGAGCAAGAACAACTAGGTTCTATTCCAGTTCTTTGCCACTGTATGACCTTGGAAAAGTCACAATTTTTCTATACTTCAATTTTCTTTGACCAAAATCAAACATGATAATAGAACCTGTGTTTGCTTAATTCATGAGTTTGATATCGTATTACGATACTTTTGGCAAAAAAGTAAACAGACTATGGTAAGTGTTTTGAGATCTAGAGGGAAAAAGTGTGATTGAAATATTGAACAAAAGCAATATTTCTGCCAAATTCATATGTTAGGAAGAGAGTTATGGACAGAATAATAGCTCAATGGCATCAGTTGTATTGACTTAACTGAACTTTGAGATCTAAGTATATCATCCTGAATGTTATTTATCAGAAAATTTACTACATATGAAAATTACACTTCATAACTTCAATTAGAAGAATGAGGGAAAGCTATTATCATTATATTATGTTTCTAGTGCCTTAAGATAGCTGATGTTGATTCAAATAACATTCTGTGCTAACAGAAGTATGGAAGAGTACTGGTATCTGATAACCCTGCAGAGATTAGAATCTGTGGTCTTCTTCCCCCATCCCACCCCCCGCCCCCCATTTATGACTAATTGTGAGAAACTTTGTCAGAATAACACACATTACCAAGAAATTCAAGGCTGGTAAATTTTCATCAAAGAAAATGTAACTACTGATTTTACAACTGTCTGATGTGTGCATGTCTAGATTTTCTATCTTACTGATTACCATTCAAGAAAATATTCTTCATGCTATTTTCAACAGCTTTTAATCTATTTGGATTGGTCCGAAGAATCAGCATGCAAGGAATGGCAATGATAATAACACCTCAGCATTTTTTTTTTTCATGTAGGAATATATACTTACAGCTGCTGCTCCAGGACTTTAACAAGGACTTTATGCTAATTTCAAAAAACACAGAATCCTGTAGACTCAACATAGTGTCTCAATCAGCTGCAAAAGCAGCAGCAGCAGCAGCAGCAGCAGCAGCAGCAGCAGAAGCAGAAGCAGCAGCAGCAGCGGTTTTGCCGTTCTATCTCTCCAAGCCGCTGTCCCTTCTCTTCTCACAGGCAGCAGAGTTTTGGCCCACAGTGCCTTGGCTTCATTACCATGCAGTCTTGCAGTGACGCACAACTATAGTGGAAATGCTGCTGAATGCAGATGAACTATCCAGTTGAATAAAAGCTTACGAGTTTATTATAAGTGCCCAGAAGGACACCCTCACCTTTCTTTATGCAGATATGCACATGGCCAAGATTATCTTCTCTGTTTATGTTACTGTTAACCAGTTTTGAGGAGCAGTGTCTCTAGCTGTGTAATCATGACTGCTAGTATACAGACAAGGGTAAGAAGCTCCGCCCTTGGGTATCAACTTTTCTCATTAAGGGCCTTAGAATCTAAAAATAAATAAATAAATTAGGATTTAGTATAAAATCTTTAAATCTTTTCCTTTAATAGCTGATGGGGAAAAAAAAAAAAATGGAGGTATTTAACTGACTTCAATATCAGTTTCCTCTAGGTGACTTTAGTAGTAAATTCTCTCCACCCCTCTACACACCCAGGCAGTAAGCAGTGATTTTCTCAGCATGTTTGTGATGATGCAGAGTCCACTGTCTCACTTACCCCACTAGAGATCACGCTGGCTAATGGAATGAAAAGATGACGTAATGAACACTATGGCTGAGCCTCCATCAGCCTCTAAAACTGCTCAGCTCAGGACAAACTTTCCTCTGCTGCACGCAACTTATTCAAAAGAGATAACTGTATTATAATAATGGGATTAGCTAAAAATACAGCCTTCTATTCTTAATATAGCACATAATTCCCTTGAAAATCATATAGTCAAAATGTCAATGAACAGCAAGAAATCCTCTGGTCAAATAAAATACTAAACATTTGTAAAACTTTCTTCTATAGAAGCTGTTCTACACTGAAAGCAGACGCTGTTAAAGCCTAACTGCTCTTCAGTAGAAAACAGTAGAAAAATTGCACAACCAAAATGAACAAATAATATGTTATTATCAGAAGAAAAATGTCTTGGCCTCATATTAGTTTACTGTGACTTTGAAGGTCACATGTTTAGAGTTGTTTTTTTCCATATGTAGCAATACATTTGTACCAATCTATCTATAGCATTGTACCCTTTAAGTATACAAAGAATAAGGAAATGCAGTGATCAAAGTAATAACTGAATAAATTTATTCACAGTCAAATGGCTAGGCACTGTATTAGAAGCTAAAATAACATCCTTTCACAAAAAAACTATTACACATTATGGGAAATTCATTAAGAGATATTCAGTGGTAGTGGTATTTTTTGGAAGGGGTGGGGGTCATTTGAAGGTATATTTTTTCTCAGAGCAGTCCAAGAAATCTGGCCATCCCTACACCTAAAGTGACCTAAAAAGTAAATTCAAATCAGGAAGGCAAAAGCTAACCAACACAGAACCATAATACCACAATACTGTTGTTTGGGTACATCGCGATTAGAGACATTTAGGAATTAGTTTAGACACCAGGATTTCTCCTCATATAATGGAAAACATGCCTTAAGATGCTGAATGAAAAAAGTGCATCCCACAGCTCAGAAACATTACATACTATAATACATCCCATTCTTATACATCAACAATATATGTCAACATGCAAAATATTCCATGTTTTACAGAAACAAGTATAATTTTTCTTTCTGATTAATTTATCCCTCAAAGTGATTTCATAATACAATCCTCTTTTCATCAAACAGTTGTTAACAAATTCAGGAAATAAGCCAATTTAGACCCAAACTACACTGTTAAATGCCAGGGCTCAGAACTGAACCATGTCAGTAAGTACACAAGTTAGTAGGCGTTAAGTCTAGATATTTTGCCATATTCTTCGTACTCCTATTGACCTAAGTCTATTACTATCATATGAATCTTAAAAGCTACTTACTACTATTTGGCTATAATGTTCCATCAAAGTAACTGAGGTTCACTCCCAGTAAACCTTTACAAACTATAACAAGCAAAACTATTTGTCATACAGAATGTTAGAGTATGGTAACTTTTGGGGGGAGGGAAGGGGTCAAATAATAGGCGATTTTCTCACAACTTTAATAAAAATGAAATGTCTTCTGCTTAAGTTTTGTCTACATGGGTCTATAAAAAAATCAGAACCTAAAGTTTCTTTTCTATCTAATCAGTCATATATATACATATATACATTATATATAATGTATCACTATATACATTATATAATGTATCACTATGTTATCAACACATGACTACAGTATACATTCATGAAAATTTGAATATATAATGAATATACATTCAAAATAAATTTAAATATACATTATATACATATATATACTATAAATATGTTACATATAGTAAACATGTATATTTTATATATTATATATAATTATATATGTATCAGTCATATATACATACATACACATTATATATAATATAATGCACATACGTATAAAGTATATATTATATATAATGCACATATGACTGTATATACATTATATGTATATATCCATGTATAACCATGTATAATATATAATGTATAACCATGTACATATAATGTACATGTAATCATGTATAAGTACATATGTTCATACATATAATGTATATACAGTCATGTGCATTATATATAATGTATATATACGTTATACATGTGTGCATTATATATATAATGTGTACATATGTATATATGACTGATACAGATATATGTGTATATATAATGGATATATATGACTGTGTATATATATATATTTATCTCCCAGGCAAATTGTTTCTTTGGAACACAAACGCAAGAAATTAATTTCAGAGCTTATTTTGGAAGTTCCATTTTACATCAGGGCTTTATCATACACACAAAGCAGGTGACTATGGCACTTCCCATTTATATGGAGACTAAGTCCATAGGCCTATGTGGGCAGAGCCTCATTCTCTCTCCGAACTCAATTCTGAAATGTAAAGAATAAAATAAATAGTTACTATTTCAACCATTAATCACAAACATCTTAGCAAAGCTTAGTGGAATAAGTATTTTCTTTCTAATCCTTCCTAAACTTTTATCATCCAGATTAGCAAAGTATTAACTAGGATGACTACATATGCATCCAACCAATCAAACCTTTTAGATGATGATGGAAGAGTCCCACTATATTTTGAATGCTTTTACAATCCTTTGATTACTAATCCTATTTTGTTTTGTTTTGAAATGGGGTCTCATTCTGTTGCCCAGGCTGGAGTGCAGTGACACAAACAAGGTCACTGCAGCCTCAAACTCCTGGGATCAAGTCATCCTCCCACCTCGGCCTTTCAAGTAGCTGGGTAGACAGGTGCATACCACCACACCCAGCTATTTTTTCTTTCTTTTTTTTTTTTTCTTTTTTTTTTTTGGTTTTGTTTTGTTTGGAGAAGTAGGTTCTTGCCATGTTGCTCCAGCTACTAATCCTGTTTTTAAATTACACAAAGAATGATACTGCTATCAATCTTCAAATGAGTTTTCTATCCTTAACCTGCCAATTAATCACAGAAACTAAGTCACAGCCTAGAGTTTACTGCAAGATCGTCAAAAGACAAACGATGCCAACTTTCAATTTTATTCTTTTTATAAATTCAGAATTCTCCAAATTGTATCACATACCTCATCACCATAAAAAGATAGTCACAGAAATTGTTTCTTGATGGCATATCCTTGGCAAGGATGGCATATCCTTATCTTGAATAAGGTCCTCCTGGCATGAGCCAAATACTATTTAGTAAAGATTTGACACAAAAGATGACCATGGAAGTTCTCTTGCCCTCAACAAGTTAAAAAGTAGGTTTCCCTATTTCTTTTAATCAACTTCCACTTAATTCTATGACCATTTAACTGGCACTTTGAGGATTCATGGAAGTAGCTACTTGCTTTACATTTTTAAGCAGAGAGTTAACAGAGGTACATTCCAATACACCAAAACCATACATACCAGGAAAAAATCTTAGTAAATCTTACAAAATATTGCTATTTAGATATGGATCTGAATAAAATGTTACTTAATATAGAACGAAGTTTGGATTTAACTAGAAATATTATGTAATTGATGAGAATTAAACAATCTGGCTAAACAAAATTCTTCAATTATTCATAGGAAAAAAGTAAAAATATATGAATTATTCCTCATATTGAGAGTTTTAAATATCTCCAAAATTATTAAACTGGTATCCAGAATTACCATAGGAAAAAATAGAAATTGGCAAGTTTTTCTATACAAATGTCAAATACCATATCAATGCTAGAACCTTCTACAGTCCCCACAGATTTCAGCTTTTCAGAGTCCTCTCTTTTCTGGAGTTTAGAAAAGAGACTGAAAAGTTTTAGGTAGGCTGGGTAAGGTGGCTAACACCTGTAATCCCAACACTTTGAGGGGCCAAGGCAGAGGATTGCTGGAGCCCAGGAGTTTGAAACCAGCCTGGACAACATAGCAAAACCCCATCTCTACAAAAAAATACAAAAAAAAAAAAAAAAAAAAATTTGCTGGGTGTGGTAGCACCCGCTTGCAGTTCCAGCTACTCAGGAGGATGAAGTGGGAGGATCAACGGGGCCAGAAGTTGAGACTGCAATAAGCCATGAATGTGCCACTGCACTCCTGCCTGAATGACAGTGAGACCCTCTCAAATAAATAAATAAATAAGAGAATAAAGGTAGGTAGAAGGAAAATTGCTTTTACGTCTATTATGTAATTACCACCACACGTGAAATACAAACAAGAATAAAAAAACGGTTATAACAATCACTTCATATTTTTCTTTGAAACCTCATTAAATACCACAATAAAATGCTAATAGTAACTACCTATAGCATTGATCAACTTTCTGATATACTTCTTTCTTCTATTTTACTTACGCCTTCCTATATTTCTCAAATTTTCTTCAAATATGTTTTAACATTTTTAAACTTTACTACAAAAAGAAAGCAGGGGCTGGGTGCAGTGGCTCACATCTGTAATCCGAACACTCTGGGAAGCCAAGGTGGGTGGATCTCTTGAGGCCAGGAGGTCAAGACCAGCCTAGACAACATGGCAAAACCCTGTCTCTACTGAAAATACAAAAATTAGCCAGGCATAGTGGTGTGCGCTTGTAGTCCCAGCTACTCGGGAGGCTGAGACACAAGAATTGCTGCTGGAACCCCAGAAGCGGAGGTTGCAGGGAGCCAAGATCGCACCACTGCACTCCAGTCACTGGGCAGCTAAGTGAGACTCTTGTCTCCAAAAACAGAAACAAAAAAGAAGAAGAAGGAGAAGAAGGAGACGGAAACAGAGATGGAGACGAAGAAGAAAAAAGAAGAAGCAGGGCTCCTTGAAGAAATACTGATTCTAGGACTCGGGCAGAAAATATACAAGATAAGCCTGGAGCATCTTAGAGTATCAGAAACAAAGAAAGTAGAGAAGGTAGAGCAAGACAAGGGCTCAAAAATTAAACAATGTGGTATGTTAGAGATACAGGGGCCAACTGAAAGAGCTCTTAATGGTCAAAGCTGAAACAAATTTGAGCAACAAATAAACAACATAGGTTTAGAATATAACGAAAAGTAAAAAACTAAAATGTTTAAGTCCATATTGATATAAATGAATGACTGAAGAAGTAAATAAACAGGGGAGAAGAGATAAAGTTTTCATTGTATGGGAAAGGAATTAACCTAGCAGGCCTGACTGCTATCCTTTGAAAGGCCTTACAAGGTTGGCCCTTGGCTGACATCTGAAAACTTAGATTTTGGAAGGGACCCACCACTCCCAGAACTGATAAGAGTGGCTCCACTACGCCTAAACTGTTTGTATAAATAATACGATTTACATCAAACACCTGCTTTCCTCCTGGGACTCTAAAATTTGAGTTTATGCCAGGTAAGGGGGTGCCTAGCTCTAATAAAAACCCTGAGCACTGTCTCTAATGAGCTTCAGGGTTGGCACCATTTCACCTGTGGTGTCACAGTTCATTCCTAGGGAAATAAATCCCAGGGAAGTAAAAGCAGGGAGAAAGGGGTAATTTTATTATGGAGAAACCTGACAAACCCCACCTCATCCAGGAGATCAAGGTTAACATTATCATTTTAAGTCATTTTTATTTATTAAATTGACATAAGTCATTTTAATACTACAGACTTTTGATATGATGTGATGAGAATGGCACTTAATCTGTATTCTTCTTCCCAAAAACCTTTAAGCCCAGTCTAACCATTATAAAGAAAAAACATGAGGCAAATCCAAATTGAGGGACAGTATACAAAATACCCAACCAATACTCCAACATTATCAAGATCATTAAAAACAAGGAAAATCTGAGAAATTTTCACAGTCTAGAGGAGCCTAAGGAAATGTGGCAACTGAATGTAAAGTGGTTTCTTGAAGCAGAAAAAGGACAATAGATAAAAATAAGAAAAATCCAAATAAAGTATGAGCTTTTATAAATAATAATGCATCGACATTGGTTTATTAGTTGTAAACAGTGTGTGACAATAATGTAAAATAGTAACAGTAGTGGAAACTGATTGTAGAGTACACATAAACTCTTTGTATTATCCCTGCAACTTTTCTATAAATCTAAAAGTATTCCAAAATAAAAAGTTGGTTTAAAAAATTTCATTTTCAAGACTTCTACTTCTGGCCCGGATGGAGTAACTGGAATTGGGCTTATTCTCCTACCATAATAATTACAACATTGTACAAAGTATATGATCAAGGTTTTCAGACATGATAAAGGAGAATGATGACCCCTGAGAGATGAGAGACAAATAAGAGGAACACTACAAGCACCCCAACTTCTGGGCCTAGGGGCACTTTTAGGACTACAGTACAGGAAGGGATCCCATAAAGTCCCACAAACCACAGGAGATGTCCCCATTAAATACTGAGGGCATTCTGTAGATTCTCCAGAAGGTCATGCCTCATAATGGGGCTAGCAACTATCTAAGCACTCCTTAAAGTAGTTTCAAAGACTCCAAAACAATCCTCCAAACCAAGCTGCAAAGGATCAAGCTGATCTGTAAGTCACTGCCTTCCAAAACAAACAACACTCTTTAAAATAATGTGACAAAATCCAGCACTCAATGATGTCACAAATGGCAGGATCCAATGAAAATGTATTAAATGTGTCAAGGAGTAGGAAAATGTGTCCTATAAAACCAGTCAATAGAGTAGACCCAGAAATGACAGAGATGACAGAATTGATAGGTTCTTTAAAAGGCAATTATATGTAAGTTCAAGGACGTAAAGGAAAAAATTAATACAATGAAGAAAAAAATAGAAAATAAAAGACTCAAATAAAATGGAGAAAGAAAAACACAATATCTAAAACAATAAATTCACTGTGTAGAACTAACAGAGGATAAGACGCTGCCAAAGAAAAAAATCAGTAAACTTGGAGAAATGGATATAGAAACCCTCCAAAGTGAAGCACCAACAACTAAACATAATGGAATAAACAAACAAAAATGAACCTAGACTCAGTGATTTATGGAACAGCAGCAAATGGTCTAATATATATGGAATTGGAATCTCAGAAGGAGTGAACAGAAAATATTAATTAAGGACAGGCACAGTGGCTGACACGTGTAATCTCCAACACTTCAGGAAGCCAAGGCGGGAATGCTGCTTGAAACCAAAACTTTAAGGCCAGCCTGAGCAACATAGTGAGACTTTGTCTCTACAAAAAAATTTAAAAATTAGGACCTGTTGCCCTAGCTAGTCAGGAGGCTAAGGCAGGAAGACTGTTTGAGCCTAGGAGTTTGACGTTACTGTGAGCTACTGCCCTCCAGCCTGGGCAACAGAGCGAGACCCTGTCTCTAAAAAATAACAATAACAATAATATTTTTAAAATAAATTTAGAAAATAAAATATTATTTGAAAAAATAATGATCAAAAAATTTCTAAAATTGACTGGCTAAACCCACAAATCCAAAAATCTCAAGGAAAAGTAAACAAACACCCAAAGAAAAAGCATGCTAAGGTGCACCATAATCAAACTGCTGAAAACCAGTGACAGAGAAAGAATCTTAAAAACAAGAAATTAGCCAGCACAGTGGCACGTGCATGTAATCCCAACACTTTGGGAGGCCAAGGTGGGCAGATCACTTGAGCCTGGCAGTTTGAGACCAGCTTTGGCAATATAGCAAGACCCCATCTCTTAAAAAAAAAAAAAAAAGCAGGAAATTGTACAAGGCAGAAGTTAGAAAGACATCAATGAAAAGCTTAAAGCATAAAACTACTGACCCAGAATTCTGTATCCAGTAAATCTTTCAAATATAACAGAAAAGTAAAAATGTTTCCAAGAGAGACAAAAGCTAAAAGACTTTGTCACCAACAAATCTGCACTACAAAAAATAAAAAGGAAGTTCTTCAGGTGGAAAGAAAATCATGCAAGATGAAAACCTGAATCTATACAAATGAATGAAGAGTGTCAGAAACAGTAAATATGTAGTTAAAATACTTATTTCTCATTTTAAATGTCCTTTCAAAGTTAATTAACTATTTAAAGTAAAAGTAATTAACAATGAACAGTTGGGTTTATAATATATGTAGAAATAAAATAATTGACTACAATAGTACATAAGAGGACAAACAGAAGTATAAGGTTTCAGGTTCTCATATGTAAAATGTTACCCTACTATTTGAAAGTAGGCTGTAAAAAGTTGAAATTCATTTTATAAACCCCAGAACAGCTACTTTTTAATTAAATATATAATTAATTTAATTTAATTTAATGTATATATACACAAAATAAGCCAATAATAGAACAAATTAGAATACTAAAAAATACATAATTAGTCCAAAAGAAAGAAAAGGGGGTTGGGGAAGAAAACACAACAGATGGGACAAATAGGAAACAAACAGCAAGACAGATTTAAACCCAGACATGTCAGTGGTTACCTTCAATACAACTGGTCTAAAAACTGCAAAGGATAATTGAGTAAATAAAAGAGATCCCCTTGTGCCCTTGGAGAGGTTAGAATCCAATAGTGGTATTAGAAGTGTGTGTGTTCAAGTGTTCCCACATACAAACAAGTATATGAAATTACAAACTGTGATGAAGGGCTGTGAAGGCAGTGAAGGGGATATACTCACAGAGGAAACCAGAGGGTGCCTGAAATAGGGTGGTCAGGGAAAGCCACTCTGTGGAAACAACATCAAACATGAAACTATTCAGCAGGTGGGTATTCTTCTGAAAAATGAACCTTTATGCTCAACCCCAAAAAGAAAAAAGGATAAAAGCAAAGTAACTCTGGCTGACCAGGGTTAAAGCACCAGAGTCCTATCCACTCGGCTCTTCCATTTACCTGAAATGATTCTCAAAGAACCTCTGAAATACCCAGAGGGCTCTAGGAAATATTAAAGTAGATATTGAAATGCCCAAAAAGGTTTTGAGAAGGAACAAGATCAGACAGGCCACTTGACTGGTTAGGTGGCGAGTGGACTTGCAGAGGACACAGTGGAAGTCAACCGGCTATTTAAATTGCTGAGGTGAAAGACAATTACTTTAAAAAAAAAAAGTATACCGATAGTAATTTTAGGAAGAAGGCAGTAAGAATGAAAATAAGGAAACAGACTGCCAATTTTCCCTGCTAGATATTTCCTGATGTATTTGGTGATTAACAAAATGGAAAAATACAAGTAAAGTTAAAATATTCAAAGGTGACCCCCAGGGCTTAGGGGACTCAGTAGGTCATGCTGAATGTGGAATAATAGCCCAGTATGGGTCACATAAAGAAGAGTCTAGGCTACATATTAAAAAATCTAAAACACAAAAGGATGAAAAGACTAGAAAGCAGAGAAGTAGACAGATTACCAGTCCCACAAAGCTCTCAAGGCATCTTCGTTATTTATGAAGGGGAAAAGTGAATTATTTTCGAGTGCTTGCTAGCCAACAATAACCACACTTAATGAATTCAGCTGAACTGAGGAAAAAGAAAGCAGTAAAGAGACAATAATTCAAATATAGCACTATCAAAGGTAAACAAAATAAACCACTGAATAATGAAGAGAATCTGTTGCTGAAACAGTTGGACCAGCATTCTGCCTAGAATTCTAAATAGAAAGGTTTCAGGTCATTCCAAATTAACTGCTTATATTTAGAAGTATAAATCAAGTTTCTAATCATAGCTATAAGTGGGTTTCTAAAAAAGGTAAGTTTATACAAATGTTACAGATTGGACCAATGCAATAATGTATTCATAAGTTAGCAACGTAAAACCAGTAAGGAAGTATTTTAACTAAGCGCTGTAATTTGGGGTGTGGTTACCTATGCAGCAATTACATTGCTTGTGTAGGCCATAAGGTACAATTACTGTCACGTTCCTGACACAGGTAGTCATTAATAGCCCAAATTGTTCCTGGCTTTTGGTTTTAGTTCTTTTTATATATTTCACACATTTAAAACACATTCCTCTGCTAGAATGAAACAGTCTAGAAGATCCTGTAATCATAACTTTCTTCTTTGCCCTCACAAACCATACCAATTGTCTAACAAATTTGGCACAGTGCTAAGATATTTATTCAAAGATAAAAAATCTGCTCTTTCCAAATATATTTAAAAATCATTCTCAAGGTCCTAAGAAACAGAGACAGAAATATTTCATTGCCTGAAACAACAGTTTTTGAAGATATTGTTAATTAAAACCCAGATTATAAAATTTCTATTCAAAAAGCTCCCTGTGATCTAATTAAACTAAAGAGCTTCTGCACAGCAAAAGAAACTACCATCAGAGTGAACAGGCAACCTACAGAATGGGAGAAAATTTTTGCAATCTACTCATCTGACAAAGGGCTAATATCCAGAATCTACAAAGAACTCAAACAAATTTACAAGAAAAAAACAAACAACCCCATCAAAAAGTGGGGAAAGGATATGAACAGACATTTCTCAAAAGAAGACATTCATACAGCCAACAGACACATGAAAAAATGCTCATCATCACTGGCCATCAAAGAAATGCAAATCAAAACCACAATGAGATACCATCTCACACCAGTTAGAATGGCAATCATTAAAAAGTCAGGAAACAACAGGTGCTGGAGAGGATGTGGAGAAATAGGAACACTTTTACACTGTTGGTGGGATTGTAAACTAGTTCAACCATTATGGAAAACAGTATGGCGATTCCTCAAGGATCTAGAACTAGATGTACCATATGACCCAGCCATCCCACTACTGGGTATATACCCAAAGGATTATAAATCATGCTGCTATAAAGACACATGCACACGTATGTTTATTGCGGCACTATTCACAATAGCAAAGACTTGGAATCAACCCAAATGTCCATCTGTGACAGACTGGATTAAGAAAATGTGGCACATATACACCATGGAATATTATGCAGCCATAAAAAAGGATGAGTTTGTGTCCTTTGTAGGGACATGGATGCAGCTGGAAACCATCATTCTTAGCAAACTATCACAAGAACAGAAAACCAAACACCGCATGTTCTCACTCATAGGTGGGAACTGAACAATGACATCACTTGGACTCGGGAAGGGGAACATCACACATCGGGGCCTATCATGGGGGCGGGGGGAGGGATTGCATTGGGAGTTATACCTGATATAAATGACGAATTGATGGGTGCTGACGAGTTGATGGGTGCAGCACACCAACATGGCACAAGTATACATATGTAACAAACCTGCACGTTATGCACATGTACCCTAGAACTTAAAGTATAATAAAAAAGATAAAATAATAAAATAAAATAAAATGTATGTTCACACAAAAACCAAAAAAAAAAAAAAAAAAAGCTCCCTGTTACTGGATTTATATTTTTATAACACAATGCATATTTATTTTATTGTCTTGAAGCTGGAATTATTAATACCAACATAGTTTCACTGACAATACAGTTAATACAGATGTTTAGGGAAGAAAGGGGTATCTGCCATCAAAATTGGCTAGTCCTAATGGAACAGAACGAGTAAAACTCTATGAACCATCCATAGTGTGAATATATAATTTGCTGCCCAAAGCAAAGCTGTTTTGAGCATGAAGCAGGTACTATTAATAATGATGCCAGAAAAGAGACGTAAACTGCAACTACCCAGGGTGTACGGAGACGTCTTACAGTCACCTTCTCCATGAAGCACTCATCACAAAGTAAAGGCTCACTATTTACTGCCAAAACTTGCCTTTTTTTTGTTTCCTAAATTGTTAGTAGTAAACTACATTTTCAATCAACTATAGGTTCTCTACCATTAAAGCCACCTTTGATATCACTCTAGTTTTAAACCAGAGGAGTGAGTCAGCAAGGCTGTAATAAAGGTCTAAACCAGGAAAGGAAGAGCCAATAAACTGCAGAGGCAACCAAATGTAAGAGCAAAAATTACGCTTAAAGAGGACCAGGCCAGGCGCAGTGGCTCACGCCTGTAATCCCAGCACTTTGGGAGGCCAAGGCGGGCAGCTCACTTGAGGTCAGGAGTTCGAGACCAGCTTGACCAATATGGTGAAACTCCATTTCTACTAAAATAAAAAACCAAAAATTAGCCGGGTATGGTGGCACACACCTGTAATACTCGGGAGGCCAAGGCAGGAGAATCGCTTGAACCCAGGAGGTGGAGGTTGCAGTGAGCCGAGACTGTGCCACTGCACTGCAGTCTGGGTGTCACAGTGACACTCTGTCTCAAGAAAATAATAATAATAATAATAAAATAAATAAATAAATAAATAAGAATTAGAGAACCAATGGGGTTAAAAAGGAAAGAGGAAAAGATCGTCCAGTAAAATTAAATGGGTGAGTCCAAAACACAGATAAATGTTTATGCATGGTTAACCTTAATCAAAATGCACTGTATTCAAAGTAATTTAGAAAAAGCTAACTTCATAATCTTAATATTCTTTAAACCCCCACTCTAAAACCTAGAAAACCAGAATCCATTGTTTAATAAGATCCCTTAGGTGATTCTTAAGCACGTCCAAGTTTAAGAGCTACTTAACAGGAAATTTTGGAAGTCTAAGAAATAACAAAGAGAAATTTTCTATATTCATTACAATGAACTTTTCATATTTTTTTTTTTTTAAGTTTCTTCATCAAGTAGACTAGAAATGTGTATCAGCTTATAATTCCTCTTGAGGACAGTGTAAGAGATCATCAAAGGGCCCATTTAATTTTAACTCACTCTTTAGAAACACAAAAACCCATCAAAAGTCTAAGTAAAAGAACTAAGTAAAAGAAGAATTTAGGTAAGGTGACTATAATTTACTTTGTAATAACTAAAATTATTTTGGATTGCTTATCTTTAACAGTTTAAATAAGTCAGTGATGGCATGTTTGCTTTGCTAGATATAGAAATCAGAAAAATATAATTCCAAAAGCCAAACTAATCCTCATCCTGATTGCCATCTTTCTGCAAAGAATCATCTGAGATGGTCTAGGTTATCTTTACAGCTAATTTTTTTTTTTTTTTTTTTGAGACGGAGTCTGGCTCTGTCGCCTAGGCTGGAGTGCAGTGGCCGGATCTCAGCTCACTGCAAGCTCCGCCTCCCGGGTTTACGCCATTCTCCTGCCTCAGCCTCCCGAGTAGCTGGGACTACAGGCGCCCGCCACCTCGCCCGGCTAGATTTTTGTATTTTTTTTTTAGTAGAGGCGGGGTTTCACTGTGTTAGCCAGGATGGTCTCGATCTCCTGACCTCGTGATCCGCCCGTCTCGGCCTCCCAAAGGGCTGGGATTACAGGCTTGAGCCACCGCGCCCGGCCTACAGCTAATTTTTTTTAAAACAAAACAAAATGACTCAGATTAATAACTTTTATTATTAAAAAAAAAAAAAAAGCAAAGTATGTATTCTACCCCCATATGTAGCAGGATGGGGTGGGAGAGATGAGTGGAAGGCACGTAGGTATACCCTAGCAGACAATCCATTCCATTGAAGACAGACAGGTCATTGAGGACAGGTCCATGCAACAATATAACTAATAAAAGCAACCACTTCAGAACCGCAAATCAGGATACTGGGCACATACAGGAAATGTGTTAAGCCAGTAATTGTTATCTTTAAAGAATAAAACATCTGGCCTTCCAAAAACAGTCACAGAATCACAGACTGCCCCCTCCCCCCCCTTTTTTTTTTAACTGGAAAGATTTTAGCAATCATTTATCATAATCTCTCAAATTCCATGAGACAACTGAAGACCAAGGAAGATAAGCAATATAGTAAGATCTCAAATCAAATTAATAAATATTTATTGAACACCTACTACAGATTAAACACTATTCCAAGGGTTACAGAAAATAGAACTAAGTATAACATTGGACGCTTTCTTCACAGCTTCCATTCTCTCTTTTTTTTTTTTTTTTTTTTTTTTGAGACAGATCTTGCTCTGTCTCCCAGGCTGGAGTGCAGTGGGTGCAATCTCAGCTCACTGCAACCTCTGCCTCCCAGGTTTAAGCAATTCTCTTGCCTCAGCCTCCCAAGTACCTGGGATTACAGTGCACACCACTACAGCTGGCTAATCTTTGTATTTTTAGTAGAGACAGGGTTTCACCATGTTGGCCATGCTGGTCTTGAACTCCTGACCTCAGGTGATCTGCCCACCTTGGCTTCCCAAAGTGCTGGGATTACAGGCGAGAGCCACAGTATCTGGCCAAAGCCTCCATTCTCTATTTCCCAGGTAAGTTACTTGGATATAGTTCTCTGATATTACCAATCTTCTTTTCTGTAGTCTAGCTTAGGGGTTGGAAAACTGACACCCATGGCCAAATCTGGCCCAACGGCTGTTTTTTTAAATAAAGTTATAGTAAAACGCAGCCATACACATTCACTTGCATATCATCTAGAGCCACTTTGGCTCTACAAAGCCAGAGCTAAGTACCTGTGACAAAGACGCGTGGCCTGCAAAGCCTAAAATATTTACTATTTGGCCCTTTACAGAAAAGGTTTACTAACTGCTGTTTTAGATTGATCATCGTTTGCTTAATTTGAGGTGGTTTTTTTGTTTTTCTCTTTTCATTTTGAAACTAAGGCTGGAGATCGCATCACTGCACTCCAGCCTGAGCGACAGAAGAACACTCCATCTCAAAAAACTTAAAAAAAAAAAAAAGAAAAGAAAAGAAAGAAAGAAACTAAGACTGGTTTTGCCTAGGGAACCATTGCCTACTGAGCAATGTGCTAGATGGTTTTGAAGGACAAGTCAGTAAGCTAAATATGGCAACTGACAGCACTTCTTGTTAACAAGTAAACACTTGCTCTGGTACATAAAGGCTAGAGGACTCTTAACATTTATTTAACAAACGTTTACTAACTGCTTAAGAAGTGCCTGCCACTGGGCTAAACTCTGGGGTACCCACAAAAGTCAGACCAACTCAGTCCTCAACCCACTATCTGGTAAAAAGAAACAATACTTTCATGTTAAATAGAATAATAACTGAGGTTACGGGGTGAGGAAAACTTATTAACCCCAAGGATAGTCATACGAGAGATTTCCACTCCCCTTGCAGATTCCAGTTTCAGGAAGTCACCAGAATTCGAGGCTTATACTATAGTTGCCTCAACCCAAAGGCCACAAGTTGTACCTGGGTGGGGTTAACCCTTGGACTGAATATTGCTTCCTGAATTCCCTTTATAGCACTTTATTTTTGTTTAACCTTTATAGTATATTCCTTTAGTTACATTTTAAACTTCAACTTAGCTTTATTCTTCTTAATCTATTTTTATTCTTCTTTTTTAAACCATCTTTATTTTTTCAATATTTTGAGATAGACATTTTATTGTCTTACTCATCTTTTTACACCTTTATTATTTTAGTATGTTTTACTTGCTATTTATTTGTGATATATTTACTTAGCAATACATTTTTCTTATGCCTTTGGTTTCAATTATTTTACCTTAGATTCAATACTGCTTTCCTTTTGCTTCTTAAGTGAGGAATAAGCAGCTGTGATCATCAAAATAGTCATCCACAAGCAAGGTGCAGTAACTGAACAATTAGAGCAGGTGCAGCCGCAGAGTGGAGCTGAGTGCTGGGAGACCTACGGTGTGCCTCATCCTTTAGTTGATGAAACATATGGTGGTGCTGGGATGAGGGCAGGGGTATTTGAGCACCAGGAGCAATTGGGGGAGGAGATTTAGTAGTGGCTAAATATCAACTGACATGACAAATTGTAGTATTTTAACAACCAGTGTCACCATACCTGTACATACTGGATATACACTAGTCTTGTGACTAGTAGAATTTGCATTATAATGTATAATAATATTATAAAGGTATATATATATATAAAGGATATGTATAAAATTATATTAAAGGGATCTATATTTTTATTTAATAAATTTTATTAAATTTAATTTTATTTAATAAAACTTTATTAAATAAAAATTGTATATCATTAATTATATATCCTCTTTATATATCCCTCATATTATTACATATATATTTAATACATAAAAATTTTTAAAAGATGGAGGAGACAGATGTATGTTTACTTCAATTAAGTTTCCTGCAAATTCTTTCTAAAAGCCAAAGAAATAAAGATCCTGACCCTAACTTTAACCATACTTAACTGCTCCGATTTTTAATAATAAACATCCGTGTAACTTTGGGAGGCAGTCTAAAAAGATAGCTTTTAAAATCATTTTTTACTGTTAATTTTAATTATTTTACATTTTTTAAAATCATTTTTTACTGTTAATTTTTATGAATACATAGTAGGTGTATATACTTATGGGGTGCATGAGACATGTTCATACAAGCATGCAGTGTGTGATAATCACAGAGTAAATGGAGTACCCATCACCACAAGCATTTATCCTTTGCACTCCAAACAATCCAATTATACCTTTTTAGTTTTCTTAAATGTACAATTAAATTATTTTTTACTATAGGCTGGTGCAGTGGCTCATGCCTGTAATGCCAGCACTTTGGGAGGCTGAGGTGGGTGGATCACTGGAGGTCAGGAGTTCGAGATCAGTCTAGCCAACATGGCAAAACCCATCTCCACTAAAAATACAAAAATTAGCGGGGCATGGTGGCGCACACCTGTAATCCCAGCTACTTGGGAGGCTGAGGCAGGAGGACTGCTTGAAACTGGGAGGAGGAGGTTGCAGTGAGCCGAGATTGCGCTACTGCTCGCCTGGGCAACAGAGTGAGACTCCATCTCGAAATAAATACATATATATATGTATTTATTTATATACATAATTTTTATATAATATATTATAAAATTATATATATATATAATTTTTTTTACTATAGTCACCCTGCTGTGCTAGCAAATACTAGATCTTATTCATTCTTTCTAACTATTAATATTTTTGTACCTATTAACCAACTCCACTTCCCCACTCCTAGCCTCCAATCCCACCAATGCTTTTCCCAGCTGTGTGGTAACCATCTTTCTACTCTATCTCCATGAGTTCAACTGTTTTAACTTTTAGCTCCCACAAATAAGTGAGAACATGTGAAGCTTGTCTTTTGTGCCTGGCTTATTTCACTTAACATAAAGACCTCCAGTTCCATCCATGTTGCTGCAAGTGACAGAATGTCATCCTTTTTTATAACTGAATAGTACTCCACTGTGTGTATGTACCACATTTTCTTTATCCATTCATCTGTTGGTGGACATTTAGGTTGCTTCCAAATCTTGGCTATTATGAATAGTGCTGCAATAAACATGGAAGTGACGACAACTCTTTGATATACTGATTTCCTTTCTTTTGGGTATACACCTAGTACTGGGATTGCTGGATCCTATATAGTTGCACTATTTTTAGATTCCTGAGGAACCTCCGTACAGTTCTCCATAGTGGTTGTACTAATGTACATTCCCACCAATAGTGTATAAGGGTTCCCTTTTCTCCGCATCCTCACCAGCATTTGTTACTGCCTGTCTTTTGGATAAAAGTCATTTTTAAGTGGGGTGAGATGATATCTCACTGTAGTTTTGATTTACACTTCTCTGATCATCAGTGATGTTAAGCACCTTAAAAAGATACTTAAGAAGTGATTAGATTAACTATAAAAACACCTAGCAAAAACTACTGATACAGTACTGTTGCACGAACTTCTTTAAAAACCTTTGTATCTGAATCACACAATCATTTGGCAGTAGCTATATGGAAGACACAAATTATGAACAAAGAAGGAAAGAAAGGGCCAGGTGTGGTGGCTCACACCTGTAATCCCAGCACTTAAGGAGACTGAGACAGGTGGATCACCTGAGGTCAGGAGTTTGAGACCATCCTGGCCAACATGGTGAAACCCCTTCTCTACACAAAAACAAAATCAGCTGGGCATGGTAACACATGCCTGTAATCCCAGCTACTTAGGAGGCTGAGGCAGGAGAATCACTTGAACCCAGGAGGTGGAGGTTGCGGTGAGCCGAGATCGCGCCATTGCACTCCAGCCTGGGCAACAAGAGCAAAACTCCATCTCAAAAAAAAAAAAAAAAAATACAAAAATTAGCCGGGCCTGGTGGTGCACGTCTGTAACCCCAGCTACCCAGGAGGGTGAAGCACAAGAATGGCTTGAACCTGGGAGGCAGAGGTTGCAGTGAGCCAATATCATACCACTGCACTCCAGCCTGGGCGACAGAGCAAGACTCCGTCTCAAAAAAAAAAAAAAAAAAAAAGGAAAAGGTGCTCTGTTTCAAGCCCCCATTAACTGTCCTATAAGTGCTAAAATTTTCAGGAATTATGCACAATAAAAGACCTAGATCCAAATTCCGAGAATATTTTCTATGACAGAATGCTCCAAGGTTAAATTTGTAATTAAATTGATTCATCTACATCCAAATAAAAATCAAAAAGTCTTTGTAATAACAATAGCCACCATTTACTGAACAATTGTCAATTTTGTTGACAATTTTTTATAATCTTGAAAACAATGCTAGAAAGATATGATTCAAATTGATAGGTGAGGTTAACTAGTCTAGAGCGATTAAGTAGCCGATTCAAGGCAAGTCACTGGTACAGCTCAGCTTAGTCGGATGGAAGCTCCATCTCCCTCCTTTCTCAACATTTCACTGCCTGGTGCCCCATCATGACTGTAGGTATTCCCAGTATCCCTCCTTTGTCATGAGAATTCCCGGAAGAGAAGAGAAGACATGAATACAACAACCCAATAAGGCTTCTCCTAAATCCTCCAATGATTACAGTCGGAAAAGTACTCTGAAGACCCTGTTAAGAAAAGGAACTTATTTCACACTATGACACTACGAAAGCCCAGTACTTCCAAATCTTATTTGTAGTAGGAAAAGGAAGTCCTGACCTCCTTCACACACTTACACAGTAAGTGTGAGGTTCTATCTTGGTCAGGCTGAAAGTTCCATAACAAACTGATTACTATTTGGAGCTCAGGTTCTTCCAGGCATTGTGCTGCCCAGCAACCTTTTTTTTTTTTTTTATTATCACTTCTGAATTCCAAATAATTCTCCATCTCCTTCAGTGTATCAATATCATAAGCATTTGAAATGTCAGAAACCTCAACTCAATTTTCTCCCAGGACCTTCTCTAAACTCCTTAAGAATAGTCTGGTCTTCAATGAAGACTTAAGTCACTCATTACCCACTTTGTTCCCTTCTAAAAAGAAAGCGGCCTGTCATGTTATTCCTCTACCCAATATTAAGAGTATCAAACAAAAATATTGTAATCTGGACTTAACACAAGTTAACAACTGAGAGCAATGGTTCTACGAAAACAAAACTGAAAAGATCACTTACTAAGGAAATCCAGTTAGTAAAATAAGTGCTACCTTGTGGGTTGTCCCTGCTAGTGAGCTGTGCTGAATACCTCGGGAGAGGTATACCAGTATACGATTTAAACATTTATATATCATGAAGTCATTAACGCTTTGTAATGAAATGGAACCAATACAATATGTGTGTCTTGTTTTGTAATAGTCATTTACTTAATCAGTTTATCTTACCACAGTGCTACAAAAACTAATTATCAACTGATCATTAAAGTAAAAGACAATTTCAAAGAGTAATGTTTAATATACACTAGAATTAAAGTTTTTTCCTATTAAAATATATCTTAATTAAAATGAAAGCACCAAAAAAGTGTATGTTCTTTAATAAAATAATAAAACTTAATAGATACAGTAGTCTTAATTTTTTTAAGAGATAGAGTCTCGCTATGCTGCCCAAGCTGGAATGCAGTGGCTATTCACAGGTGCCATCGTTGCATACTGCAGCCTGGAACTCCTGGGTTCAGGTAGTTCTCCAGCCTCAATCTCATAAGTAGCTGGGACTACTGGTGCATGACACTGCACCCATCAGACACACTAGTCTTTTAAAAAAAAATACTGTATACATAAAGATTCAAAAACATCAAACAATAATGCAATGCGATAGAGTAGAAGGAGCAAATGCCTTATTTTAAAACAATGGCATGGCTATACCACTTAGTAATCCAAAGGCCTCAAATAATTTAAGTTTCCATGAATGTTTCAAATTCTAGATAACGACCTGTCTCACAGGGTTGTCAAGAGGACTTAATAGATAACATTCACTCACTTTAATCAGTGAGCAACTATTATGTCCCAAGCCTTGAAACACATCAAACAAAACAAAGTTCATGCTCAGCTTATATTCTATTTGATGGGGGGAATGGAACACATATGTACTAAATAGGTAGACAAATGAGATCACTTTGGTTATTAGTAAAACAAAACAAGTTAACAGTGTCCAGAATATAGATGGTGCTCATATGTTTCTTTCATTCTTAATGGTAGTATATATCTTCTTCTGTTAAATGTATCATTGTCTCTGTTCTTGATGAATTTTATAAAAATCAATGTTAAAATAAATTGTTTTTTGTCACATTAACCCTTATCCTTGATTCCAAATGAACAACAACAATATTAAGGTTGATTCCATCAGAATAAAATAACCCAATCCTAGAGATAGAAGGACTTTGCAGCTGTTACCCAAAAGTCTATGGAAACACACACTGCCTGGTTTTTAGGATCTCCTCATGGGACTATACCTATAATTCTCTCTTCAACAGTTAGAAAACATTGTAGTACATTCTGAATCAGTAAATATCTTCCTCCCACCAACCTTTATACCTAAATATAGATATTATATGTTCCAATTCTAGTAGTATTTATCAGTGTAACCTGTCTCGGATCACGTGATTAGGACTTTACACACACACATACCAAAAAACAGCCTAAGGATATTTAAGCATCTCATGAATTGGATAAGATTATATCACATAGAATGTGATATATATGTGATCATTTTGATTTATTTTTTATTAAGTAGTAGCAGCACTGATAAATACTAGTGGAATTGGAACATATAATATCTAAACGATTTATTTCTCTGAAAATTTGCAATATAGGGAGGCCGAGGTGGGCAGATCTCGAGGTCAGGAGATCGAGACCATCCAGGCTAACCCGGTGAAACCCCGTCTCTACTAAAAATACAAAAAATTAGCTGGGCGTGGTGGCAGGCTCCTGTAGTCCCAGCTACTTGGGAGGCTGAGGCAGGAGAATGACGTGAACCCGGGAGGCGGAGCTTGCAGTGAGCCGAGAGATCGCTCCACCGCACTGCATCCCCCAAAAAAAAAAAAAAAAAAAATTGCAACATACAGCTATATATAGTAGAAGCCCTTTGCTGTAAATCACAACTGTTGTCTAATTATTTAATCCAAAACTCCATTAAAGTAGAAATCGGGGGGGAAAACAGATCAAGAAGTTCACTAAAAGTTGTATTTTAACTTAAAATATAAAATTCATGTTTATTCCCCAGCCTTTCCATATAGTGCCAAGGCCTTATCTTGCAAGGCAGATACGCTGATTACATCATTGTCTTTTTGCCCAAAACAAAACCCATGTACATCAGCTATGACTTCAAGCTTCAACTTCTTTTTTCTTTTTTCTTTTCTTTTTTTTTTTTTTGAGACGGAGTCTTGCTCTGTAGCCCAGGCTGGAGCACAGTGGCGCAATCTCAGCTCACTGCAAGCTCCGCCTCCCAGGTTCATGACATTCTCCGCCTCAGCCTCCCGAGTAGCTGGGACTACAAGGGCTCCTGCCACCATGCCCAGCTAATTTTTTGGTATTTTTATTAGAGATGGGGTTTCACTGTGTTAGCCAGGATGGTCTCGATCTTCTGACCTCGTGATATGCCCACCTTGGCCTCCCAAAGTGCTGGGATTACAGGTGTGAGCCACGGCGCCCAGCCAAGTTTCAATTTTTTTAAAGTGGCACAAGAAACTGAAGGTATCCAAGGGCAAAATCCTTCCAATCTTGTATACTTTCCTGGCCTATGTATAATTCAAATGCACATTTTTTTAGGGAATTCATCTTTATGAAGTCTAACCAAAGCATTCAACTTCGTTTACACTGAAACAACTCTTGCTTTTGAATTGCACACTTTACTGAATTATGTAATATTTAATTGAATTACATAATCACAATAGTAAGTATAACTGGCATAAACAGATTTGCTTAAAAATATAACCTATTCTTGTTAAGCCCACAATTTAGCCTATTAGGAGCAGAAATGGTACCAGGGAATTTCATCAGTATGTAGTAGTGTGCTACAAGCATTTAAAAATATATTTTACAGAGGAACAGAGGATATTGGTGAAACCAAAGAGTTGTTTGAGAACTTCTAGGAAAATTTTTAAAATATTAGGCTACTTAACATTTAATGAAAGTTAAAAAATAAAAAAATTATCAATAGCAAAGAATCTTTAAAATATCGTTCCCTGCAAATTACACATATTTTTGTTAAATCATAAACATCTATAAATAATTCTGTAGTTAAAAGCTGCAGGTAGATTTCTACATATTCTAAGCTAGACTTATTCATGGTTGATTCTCTCACAAATGTACAACTGTCAATACAGATTGCAATCTTATCTAAAATCTCTTAGAAAAAATAACTTTTTTTTTTGAGACAGAGTCTCCCTCTGTTGCCCAGCTGGAATGCAATGGTGCGATCTCAGCTCACTGCAACCTCCGCCTACTGGGTACAAGTGATTCTCCTGCCTCAGCTTCCCAAGTAGCTGGGATTACAGGTGCCTGCCACCATGCCCAGCTAATTTTTGTATTTTTAGTAGAGACAGGGTTTTGCCATGTTGGCCAGACTGATCTCAAACTCCTTAACCTCAGGTGATCCGCCTGCTTCAGCCTCCCAAAGCGCTGGGATTACAAGCGTGAGCTACCGCACCAGCCTGAAAAAGTAACTTTTTAAATATTGAATTAGTAATTAAAGAAGTTGGAAACAACTGATTCAAGTATAAAGCTTTGAGATTACACGCCAGTTTTTCTCTAATAGCTCGTTCTTTGCATTTTTTTACATGAAATCTCTCCATATCATCGATTTCTCCTTTCATTAAATGAACAAAACTGGAATACCCCTTAGGTGAACTGTACTAGTCATATTTTTATGACTTCTGGCTAAACCACTGCATTATCTCTATCCCAGAACCACCAGTAAATAGGAAGTAAGATTCACTTATGTTGAGATGCAAGTAACCTATGTGTACATTGGTATGAATGGTTGTATTTACAATTTCTATATGCAATATAAATTTAGCATCAAATCTTGAGATTCAACAGAAGGAATTGGCCGGGTGGGGTGGCTCATGTCTGTAATCCCAGCACTTTGGGAGGCCGAGGCAGGCGGATCACGAGGTCAAGAGATCGAGACCATCCTGGCCAACATGGTGAAACCCTGTCTCTACTAAAAATACAAAAATTAGCTGGGTGTGGTGGCATGTGCCTGTAATCCCAGCTATTCGGGGGGCTGAGGCAGGAGAATCGCTTGAACCCGGGAGGTGGAGGCTGCAGTCAGCCAAGATCGTGCCACTGCTCTCCAGCCTAGCACCAGAGCAAACTCCGTCTCAAAAACACACACACAAAAAAAAAAGAGAGAGAGAGAGAGAGAGAAAGAGAGAAGGAATTGATCAGCACATTGAAATGGAAGAACCAGACACTTTAAAACCAAATCTCTCTACATAAATTGCCAAATAAGTTCTTTAAAAATTTCAATAGTCATTTCCTAAGGTTGAATTCTATTTTTTTTGCTTCCCCATCCTCAGGTCTGAATTTTCTTTCTGAAGAGAAAAATCACGCAAGAGTTATTCCACAAAGAACCTCTAGCCTCAGAAATTTCAACAGACATCAGATTATTTGCTGTTTCATGATTATGCTTTATTTTGATCTTGATTAGTAAAAACATATATACCATGGGAAATTCTTAATCAAACAGAAATTGACTGCTAATTTGCAAATTAATACAAATCATAAAATCTAATTATTATGCCTTGTAACATGTGTGCTGTATTTAAGAGTATAAGATAGTCTTTTAAAAAAAGAACAAGTTAAGAGATAAAACTAAGGAGTCATATAAATAGGCATACCATATTACATTTAAATACCAAGTTCAATTACGTAGGTTGTAGTAAAGTGAAAAAAACAACTAAATGATTCAAGTAACTGCACATATTAATATATACATATTTTCACTTATGCATATACACTGTTGAACACAAAACCAAGTGCTGGCTGATTTATAAATATTTTAATTAAAATTAGGAGGTGCCAACCCATCAGTGGCATCATTTCCACTTCTACTCAAATAAGCGAACAGTATAAAAAGCTGGTAACTCCTAATACCAGTACACAGTAGACATCAATATATATTTCTTTCTAAAATGTAAAAGCTCCCTCTTTATTCTTTTACATAACTGGCATTTTTTAAAAAGAAAGTATGGTTCCTCATAAATATGATACTATTTTTTAAACTGACATGAAACGATGCTAGGGAGAATATAAGGTAACAGGAACTCTCATAGCCTACCCTAAGGAGCTTAAAATGATAATGTTTTCAAAGGTAATGACATTGTCTATCAAAACTTAAAAGGCAGTAGAACAGAAGATAGGAGAGTCCAGGAAGAGCAGGGGGAAGGTGAGGGAATAGGGAGAGATTTGTTAAAAGATACAAAATTGCAGCTAGATAGGAGAAATAAGTTCTAGTGTTCTATACCACTGTAGGATGACCATAGTAATAATATACAGTTTTAAATAGCTAGAAGGAAAATATTGAATGTTTCTAACACAAATAAATGATAAGTATATGAGATGACAGATATGCTAATCACTCTGATAAGATCACTATACATTGTAAGTACCAAAACATCGCTATGTAACCCATGATTATGTACAATTATGATGTCAATTTTAAAAAATAAAATGTAAAAAAATTTTAATATGAAATTTTATACTAATAAGCAATTATCCCAAGGTATGAAGTGATGTATCAATGAATATTACATAATTATTTTTAATAACTAAAAAGTGGTCATTCTAAATGTTCCTCTATAAGGAACTGAATAAATCATTATATTCACACAACAAAGCGCATTTCAAATGAGACAGGAAGATACCTATGATGTACTAAATGAAAAAGCAAGTATCAGAATGACTTGGACAATAAGTCTCATTTTGTCAAATTCCACTAATAAAAATGTGTATGTGCATGCTTACATATGTATACATATTAAAATATGCATAGAAAACAGCTATAATACATATCAAACTTGCAGAAGGTTTACAGAAACTCCCTTCTACTAAATAGCACATTAATTTATAGGCACAGCTATTTACTCCCTAAAATAAAATAAAAAAAAATAGAGAACATTTTAAACTGTTTTAATCAAATATTTGAAAACTTGAAGCATTTTTTCATCTTTTTCCTAAGTAATTTTCCTTTCCTCTAATATCTGTTAGTTACTATATGCAAGCTGATGTTTATCTTAAAACATATTAACTATTATTCTCTCAAACTTTAAAGAACATTATATTTAACTTTGCAGGATTACACATAACAAAAATACTATGATACAAAATAATCCTTGTTCTATTCAAAGATTTAACTTTTTAATATTTCACCCCAAATATTATCTTTTAAAATAAAACAATGGAACATATTTTTAAACAAAATTTAAATGGTTTCTATAGTAACAGATAAAATTCAGTATCTTATTTTTTTTTGCATATCCTATAGGTATAACTAATATATTGTCAATAACGTTTCAAAAATATTTTCCAAAGATCATCAAAACTATTAAGTGCATTAAAGTTTTATCTTGACTTACAGCATAAATATTTTTCCAGATATACTTGAAGAAAAATTTTATTAAAAAAGTAGGCCAACTATATACTTCATTAAGCATTTTAATATTTAAACTTGATTTTCAAAATAGTTGTGCTCACTAGAATTCATACTTGCAAAAATAGTTTTACTTTCCTAAAATACTTTTTTAAAGGATGGAAAGAAATACGTTTCTACTTTACCTAGGTGTTGGTGTTCGTATTTGTCATGATTACTATGACAGAAATTGGTTCTGCCTTGCTCATCTACCGTCTTCTCAGATGAAAGCAAGCTCAGACGTTTCATCTTAACTAATCTTGGGGAACTTTCCTGAGTACTAGTATCCAAAACCACATCTCCCGAAAGAATGGGAGGAACAACTCTCTTTAAAAAATCCATTTCAAGGTTCTTCTACATTACTAGACTCACAAGCACACAGAAAGGTGCTTATACCAACTTCCTTGATGAGAAGTTCAGGTACACTATTTGTGTCAAAGAGCAAATAAACGTCATGTGAATTTAGGCGGTGCTAAACCCCAGTCAATTGCCAGCTGTTTTGAAGCTGATTTTTAGGACATTTACTGTTCATGCTGATAACAAACCAAACAGCTATAGACCATGAAACTGCACTTCATGTACACCTACATGTACAATGGGTGTTAATGACAATACTGAGACCATAAAATGTTGAGCATCTAACTAGTTTAACATTTACATTTTGAAAACTTTCACTGTGATCACGTTAAGAGAAATTTACTTTGGCCTGAGGTGTGTCTTTCTTTTAAATAAGTTTAGAGTTGACGTGTAAAACAGTAACTTGTATTCAAAAGATAATTCTTATCATTTTGAAAATTCACTAACAGACCTCAGGAATGTCAACTTTTATAAAACATGAAAAGGAGTCATTTAAAACTTTATTCTATATTACTAACATTCTAAGGTGACTTTTAAATGCCAAAAAAAACTCCCTATTAAAATCAATGATACTTATCGATAGTAATGGTGAAAAACTTTGGCATGAAGAACCAAAAAAAATGGATAATTTTAAATATATGGATCTAAAAACATAAAGCTGAAGAACTGAAAGTATAAATTCTTAAATTCAATAAACACAGTCATAACATTATATGATTTTCAAAATAATTAAGCACCCTACAAAATATTTTCAAATAGCAAAAGCAGCCAATCCTACTGCTTTAATGTAATTGAGAAGTATAACAAGAGAATCCAATAAAGGAATACCTACAAAAGACTTTGAAAACTGAAAGTCTCTCCCTTCCTTTGCCTGCGCTCTGGTGGGGTTGTTAAGTGAGCAAGAAGGAAATGAAAACACAAAGGTAACAGGGTAAAACCCCTAAGCAATCATATCTATAACTTCGAATGACACATAATAATTTTAAAAATCTGATTCACTTAGTGAAATACAATACAATCTCATTCTTCCAATGCTCAACATGAAGAAAATGATTTGCACAGTATTTCAAAAGATGAAGCACAAATGGTCTACAAAGAAATCAGGAAAAAATCATTGAAAAAATTAACTCTAGATGGATTAAAGACTTAAATCTAAGACCTAAAACCATAAAAACCCTAGAAGAAAACCCAGGCAATACCATTCAGGACACAGGCATGGGCAAAGACTTCATGACTAAAACATCAAAAGCAATAGCAACAAAAGCCAAAATTGACAAATGGGATCTAATTAAACTAAAGAGATTTTGCACAGCCAAAGAAACTATCATCAGAGTGAAAAGGCAACCTACAGAATGGGAGAAAAATTTTGCAATCTATCCATCTGACAAAAGGTTAATATCCATAATCTACAAAGAACTTAAACAAATGTACAAGAAAAAAACAACCGCATCAAAAAGTGGTCAAAGGATATGAACAGACACTTCTCAAAAGAAGACATTTATGCAGCCAACAAACATATGTAAAAAAGCTCATCATCACTGGTCATTAGATAATGCAAATCAAAACCACACTGAGATACCACCTCATGCCAGTTAGAATGGTGATCATTAAAAAGTCAGGAAACAGATGCTGGAGCAGATAGAGAGAAATATAAACACTTTTACACTGTTCATGGGAGTGTAAATTAGTTCAAACATTGTGGAAGACAATGTGATGATTCCTCAAGGATCTAGACCTAGAAATACCATTTGACCCAGCAATCCCATTACTGGGTATCTACCCAAAGAATTATAAATCATTCTATTATAAAGAATCATGCACATATATGTGTATTGCGGCACTGTTCACAATAGCAAAGACTTGGACCAACCCAAATGCCCATCAATGATAAACTGGAGAAAGAAAATGTAGCACATATACACCATGGAATACTATGCAGCCATAAAAAAGAATGAGTTCACGTCCTTTGCATGGACATGAATGAAGCTGGAAACCATCATTCTCAGCAAATTAACACAAGAACAGAAAACCAAACACCGCATGTTCTCACTCATAAGTGGGAGTTGAAAAATGAGAACTCATGGACATGGGGAGGGGAACATCACATACCGGGACCTGTCGGGCGGTGGCGGGCTAGGGGAGGAATAGCATTAGGAGAAATACCTAATGTAGATGATGGGTTGATGGGTGCAGCAAGTCACCATGTTACGTGTATACCTATGTAACAAACCTGCGCATTCTACACATGTACCCCAGAACTTAAAGTATAATAAAAATTAGAAAAAAAAGAAAAATGGGTAAATTTCTGGTTCTGAATTACTTTGTTTTTAATCCTTATTCTCCTGCCACATTACTTATTAAGTCAACTATCCTTTTTCTCGTTTATGTAAAAAGCATTAATTAAAGATTCTTTCCATGTAAAGCATTAATATAGTATTAAGGTTCAGAGAAAGTTTAAGGATTTATTAATACAAATCTTGTCTCAAGAACTCCTATAGGAAAAAAACAACAAAGTCAAGTAAAAGACACAGATTTGTTGCCCTGAAGCAGGTATGTATTCAACAGGAAAAAAAGCACTGATTTTTAGAAGCAGATTGTCTCTTAATCTTCAAGCATAAAAGTGTCAAAATTAAGATCCAATCAGTCTATTCCCCACAAACAGAAAAAACAACTGGTTAGAATGGTAAACTGCACGCCTTAATATACCTAAAACTCATTCCTTTCTCTCTCTGTCCCTCCCTCTCTCTCTGGATATGATCCCATGTTATTTCCATTTTATGTCTGCGGTTTTCCCCAGGTCCCTCTGCAGGTCGTCCTTATCTATGAAGCCCAGAAACACAGTGGTACATAGAATGCTAATTCATGTTTGTTCATGACATGCAAGACAACCATTTGTGTCACTGTTAACCTCACCATTCTCAACTGCACTTTCAAATGGAGAGAGGAAGGGGTTAGGTAATAGGGACAGGATTAGGTGCTATAGAAGAGCCCACAGATTTTTCTCTGATTTCCTTCATTCAACAAATATTTGTTGAATAGCTTCTCTAATGATCTGTGCAAGATACAAATGCACTGAAGATATGTCTCTCTACCTAAAAAGCTGGCTACTTATAAAGGGAAATAAACTCTCACAGTTACAATATTCTGCGTAGGGTTGGCCAAACCTTTGTTAAGCCTGCACTGCAGTTCAATTTTCTATGTTTCATCTGCTTCCTAAGCCCCCTCATTAAAGGTATTGATTGCTAATAAACATCGAAAGGATCCACTCTGAGACACACAACAAAGGGGAAGCACTCCAGTAATGAAACTGTATTTATTATTAACAGGATCTATGAGGAGGAAATGCCACAAAGCCTTGTTTACATGTTGATACTTCTAAGCACTTTAGCTAATGATTACCACAACTTTTAACTCCTGGTATAATAGTTATAGGATCAAGAAATTATAGTAGAACCTCACCTCACAGCTAAAATACAGCATTTAAAAATCTTTTCAGACCTCAATCACTATTTAAACCTTGAGAATATTTACTATAATCTTACCGTATCACTTGAGACAGTAATTTCCTGGTGGTAACTTGGATCGTCTAATCCTATGACTCTTGAGTGGTTTCAGGAATTAAGCATTTAGATGTTAACCATCCAAGATACCAATAAATGGCTTCAGCTCTGAAGAAAAACAAAATACATTTACACGTTAGGTGTGTTTATAGTAAGTACACCTGTGTGTTACTCACATCCATCCTTACTTCTGAACACATTTTATAAACCAGTGTCACCTAGTGCTGCAGATATCCTCCTTCAATAATGTTGCATGACATTTTTTCTAAGTTTTTTATTATGGAAAATTTCAAATTAGTGCAAAATTATTAAGAGTAGTATCATGAATCCCCCACCATTCCCAGCTTCAACAATTAACTCATGGCAAATCATGTTTCATTTATATCTTCATTCACTTTCCCCAACCTCTATCCCTGGATTATTCTAAAGCAAATTCGAGACATTATAACATTTCATCTGTATATAATTCATTATGCATCTCTCTAAGACAAGGATTTACTTTGTAAAAATAAGTTAATACCATTATAATATTTATATTTATAATACAATATCAACTACTAATGAGCACTCAAATTTCCCCAATTGTCTCATAAGTGTCTTTTTAACAGTTTCCTCTAATCTAAATTTAAACAAAATCCATACAAGCAATTGTGACAATATCTCTTAAATAAATTTTAATCTCTAGTTTTTCTCCTCCCTTTCTTCTGTATAGAGTGACAATGCTTTTACTAGTCAATGGTTAAACTAACATACCACAACTTAATTATTCAATAATACATTATTTTATTCACTAAAATATAGATTTGTAAAATAGTTCATGTATCTGCTAGGCCTGATATTTATCACATCTACAGATAACATTTGGAATGCATATTTTTCAAAGTCTACCTGAAATAACTCTGAGGGGGTCATGGACCATGAACAACAGTACCATATCTGTAATACTTGGATGGTTACTAAGAATAAAGAAAATGGGCCGGGCGCGGTGGCTCAAGCCTGTAATCCCAGCACTTTGGGAGGCCGAGACGGGCGGATCACGAGGTCAGGAGATCGAGACCATCCTGGCTAACACGGTGAAACCCCGTCTCTACTAAAAATACAAAAACTAGCCGGGCGAGGTGGCGGGCGCCTGTAGTCCCAGCTACTCGGGAGGCTGAGGCAGGAGAATGGCATAAACCCGGGAGGCGGAGCTTGCAGTGAGCTGAGATCCGGCCACTGCACTCAGCCCGGGAGACAGAGCGAGACTCCGCCTCAAAAAAAAAAAAAAAGAAAATGACCACAGGGAATTGTCTTTTTACCATTTATAAAGATTTCACGTTATCAGGCACATTTCATGTTTCCTTGGCTTTTTATTTTTTTGAGACGAAGTTTCACTCTTGTTGCCCAGGCTAGAGTGCAGTGAAACGATCTCAGCTCACGCTCACTGCAGCCTCCACCTCCCGGGTTCCAGCGAGTCTCCTGCCTCGGTCTCCTGAGTAGCTAGGATTACGGGCACACGCCACCACGCCCGGCTAATTTTTTTGTAGTTTTAGTAGAGATGGGGTTTCACCATGTTGGCTAGGCTGGTATCCAACTCTTGACCTCAGGTGATCCACCCGCCTCAGCCTCCCTAAAGGCTGGGATTACAGGCGTGAACCACCACGCCTGGCGGTCTTAGCATTTTTCTATAGCTAAAATAAGACAAATTTTAAATCTGGCATTAAAACTCAAATTAGCCTTATTTTAAATAATAACCAGTTGCATATTAGTTTCTCTCTTTAATTAATTTAATCCCCAACCCAACAGAAAGGGTTAAATATCCTGAAGTATTAATTTGTACCAAAAACTCTTAATTTGAAATTCCTTTAGCCAAGTTAGAAAAACATAATATTTCATTTACTCACAGGTATAATCAATTAAACCATCACTAAAGCCAAATCTTCAAAGCCAAAAATCTGGGAAATATGAATAAAATACTAACTTGTTTGTGCTTGTTCACAGTATCATTCAAACTTACTGGAATTTTTGACTGCTCCAGCAAATATTTCTAAAATTTATTATCAATATGATAGCTAACAATCCTGCCATAATTCTTGATACTTTACTTATCTTAGGTTCATGGAATCACTTCTCCCTCAAACCTAAAAAAAACTAATGTGACAAACAGCATGTCATGTCTTGTGGGCATGGTCTCACTGGACAATATTTAATGAGATTTAAGCTATCTTTCATTTCATCTTCTGGGACAAATTACAAAACCAGTCACTACTGGAGTACAATGAAGTTTTAGGAATACAGCAAAAATCCTACCTAGGACCGATTTGTACCACCATGTCTAGGTATTTCATTTTGCTTTGCTTTTGCTTGCAGTCTTCAGCTCAGACATAGCAAGTGCTAATGTCACGCTTTTGTTGTATGTGTTTTTTCTTGTAATCACACTGTCATGGCACTATGTCACTTTAAGACTTCTCAATATTTGTCCAGAGTTTGTAACACTTCTTCAGTAGACACACAACCTTCCTATTTTCAACTTTTCACTTTTGATAAGATAAAATAAATGCATCTTTTGGTAACCCTGGAAAATATGTGGTTTATACTTCTCTGGCTTTCTTCATAGGTTATAATCACTTTTAGCAGGGCTGGCTTGGTGGGGGTGGGTCTTCCTGGGACTTTTTTGGTCTGTTTATTTGCATGACAATCACTTTTTCATCTTGTCTCCATATGTATCACTTAATATGGGCTTAATTTTTATTTTCATTCCACTTGATCAGAGAACATTTTATCTGTAAAGAAGAGTAATTTTTACTACTACTTTTATAATACTATTTTGAGACACTGAAGGTCAGAGAGGTTTGGTAATTCTACATGGTCATGCTATGCAAATAATCATTGCTGTTCTTTCTTATTTAAAACAAAAAAGTTCAAATAAAAACAGACATCAGTTGGTATTTGACAACACTGAAGAGAAGACTGTAAACAGCCCAACAGCCCAAGCCTTGAAGGAAGGGCAAGACTTTTCACCTACAGAGAGAGTAATAATGTAGAAGCTTCCATGTGTAATAGTGAACAGTGGTCCAGCTCTGGTACTTGGGAGTGCCTCAGGGCAAATGAGGTCCCTCGGGGCAGGAAGCCTCATTTCACTTCAGTACAGAAAGCAAAAGAAAGCTGAATGGGTGTTCAAATAACACATGAACCTCATTCCTTTCTGAACAGAATTTCTAGAATAATAACAGAAATGCCACAAATTTACCTTAATTTTAGGAAGACATCTGATGTGTGTGTCTCTAATATACATTAATACAGGAAACAATAATCCCAAGCAAATAGAGTAAAAATTAAGGATAAATGAATTTCAGAGATGTTCAATATAGTATTCACAATACTTGTCTGTATGACAGGAATACTCCACAATTTGAACAGAGAAGTTATGGTGCCTGGCATATGGTAGATTTGAGCTTGACATAAGGAACAACAACTTAAATAGTACGTAAGTAATAAAAAGACTGCTTCATAAAAGATTGGGGTCCCTGCTCAGTGAATCTTTAGGCAACAATTGTTAGGAATGCTAACATTCTTACAGAATGCTATAAAAGTGATTACGCCACCAGGTAAAAAGATTATGGTAAATTACCTCAAAGATCCAAGCTCAAAACTCTAAATGTAACTTCAAAATGTATTTTATATTATACTTGAATACTAGAGGGTGTGGTGACTTAGAAATTAATATTTCAACTAAAGCGAGAAACCACATTATAAGACACGGAATCTATGAGGGTCAATTCCTGCCATTCTATTAAAACTAATTCTGAGAATCTTGCAAGGCCTCTTAAAATGATGCAAAAACCAAAATGACACAAGTGTTCTGACAGCCTTTTAGAGTGAGGATGCAACAGTTTTCAAATAAATTTAAAATGATCATAGTTTCTGTAACACAAAAATAATTACAGAAAACAAAATACAGTAACTTCTTTAATCTGCCAAAGATTGTGTAAAAACAAGAAAAATTTACAAGTAATCAAGTGCAGGCAGCAATTAGTCAAATATTGTTTATATCTCATTAGTAAAAATCATTTTAAAAAAGAATTTATGGTCATCCCTTTAATTACCAAAGAAAATTCATGATTTGTAAAATTAACAGTGGTTCTATCACTCTTCATTTGCTAAGTAATTCACTTTTTCTCTTGAGAAATGCTGTAATTTTTAAAATTTTTAAAAAATGAACTTGCATTTAACCTTCTCTTAGTCAATTTTTTTTTTTGAGATGGAGTCTCACTCTGTCGCCAGGCTGGAGTACAGTGGCACGATCTTGGCTCGCTGCAACCTCTGCCTCCCATATTCAAGTGATTCTCCTACCTCAGCTTCCCAAGTAGCTAGGATTACAGGCGTGTGCCACCATGCCCGGCTAATTTTTGTATTTTTAGTAGAGATGGGGTTTCACCATGTTGGCCAGGCTGGTCTCAAACTTTTGACCTAAAGTGATCCACCCACCTCAGCCTCCCAAAGTGCTGGGATTACAGCGTTGAGCTACTGCAGCCAGTCTCTTTTTAACTTTCTCCCAAATTTCAATTTTAAAAAGTATGGAAACATACTACACTGACTAATATAATTACAGATTATATTACATGACCTGCTAAAAATGCTGTGTAATGATACTCAGCCAGAATATTTGGGCTTCACTGCAAAAATCTAAATTTCTTGCTGATAAAGCAATGTTCTCTGCAGGTGAATTTGTCAACATTTTATTGACTTTACATTTTTAGCCAGACGAGCAGTTATTGTCATACTACTTGATCTAATGAAAACAAGCAGCAAATTTTCCATTCACAATTTTAAGAGGAAGTTTTCTATAAAAGTTTCATTCATTAAATCAAATGAAAACAGCATCACAGTGGTACATTTTCTTATACACTGATGAATGAATGTATTTTTAGAATAATTTTCATACTACATTTTCATGTTGGCACAGAAAAATGGAATATAAATGAAATATAAATCTTTCCGTTCTACATCTAGAGTTAAGAACCAAGAGAAAATTTTTGGACAAATTCAATCTGGGATGTACTACACACACTCCTAACTTCTATTAGGATTACTTATAGTAATCTATTACTGTAAGTATACCACACGTAAGTTTACAGAAATCATACCCTCAACAAATATTTATTAAACAGAACTATCTGCCAGGATGATGGAAAAAAAGTGAATAAAACAAAAATCCCTATCCTTGTGGAGCTTATATTCCAGTGGGAGCTTAAGCCTTTTGGAGTTACTACTTTAGAAATCTGAAAGAGGTGGAGATGTCATCTTCCAAAAAGCACATTTCTGTAACTTTGAAGAGTTGAGCCTTCCTAATCCAACCACTAATTATGGATTAAGAGCCTCTGAGAAAAAATCCTCCTTATACTTATTTTCTATGCCTACCATTTATAGTAGGTTTTTTAATTTTTTTTTTTTTTTTTTTTTTTTTTTTTTGAGAGGGAGTCTTGCTCTGTCGCCCAGGCTGGAGTGCAGTAGCGCAATCTCAGCTCACTGCAAGCTCCGCCTCCCAGGTTCACGCCATTCTCCTGCCTCAGCCTCCAGAGTAGCTGGGACTACAGGCGCCTACCACCATGCCTGGCTAATTTTTTTTTTTTTTTTTGTATGTTTAGTAGAGATGGGGTTTCACTGTGTTAGTCAGGATGGTCTCGATCTCCTGACCTCGTGATCCATCTGCCTTAGCCTCCCAAAGTCTTGGGATTACAGGCGTGAGCCACCGCGCCAGGCCAGTAGATTGTTTTACAATTTTACTATTCATAGAAAAAAGTAGTACTTCTTTTTTTCCATTAAAGCAATTACAACCTTCAACTGTCAATAGAATGTTTTCTGTTTATTCCATTTGTACTGCTCATGAATTTCTAGACTGTCAGATTACCCATTATCAACCTTGGTTTTTCTAGAATAACCAACGCTAATGTATTCAGTGGCTTCATATGGAGACTTTCTTTACTGATTTCATTAATTATTCTCTGAACCCCCTTAAGTTAAAATGCTCTTCTCCCTACCACCCAAACCTAGAATTAAAGTCTGCAGAAGTTGCCTACAAAGTCTCTGGAAGATGATATGCCCAAGAGAAACACACAATAACTCTTTAACCATTTAATAGAAATTTCAATTAATTCATCCAAAAGTTTCTGTTCTTGCTTGTCAGAGGAAAGGAACATGCGACCCCTTAGAAAAATTCTTTTTAAAGATGCAACATCTAAAATGCTTTCTAGAGTTATCTGTAATCAATGTGTTAACCTTTTATATGTATAGTTTTTTTAAATTATACAATGGGACTTATTCTATCTAATTATGACCCTAAGGTCCTACAAGATCAAACATCAGAGAAAATGTGTATAGATGATAGGTATATTTTACATGTTTTTATAAAACAATTGCAATGAAAAGGTTTCTAAGTTAATAAAAATGATAACTAAAAGAGAAAAATGAATAAATAGCTGCTCAAGGTCATAAACCAAGTAAATGGCTACAATTTAATCTCCAAAGTTTGTCTTTCCTCTTTTTCTCTATGTTTACTGCCTCCAGCAAGCTTAGAGAAGCCTGACTTCTATAAGAGAAACTATGAAAGCACAAATTCCCCCAGATGACTTAGATAACCCATTTCTCCCAAATTTATAGCCCCAAAACAACTTTTCTAAATTTAAGGAAGGAAGTTCATTTGTCAACTGCAATCTCACAACTTGTACCAAAAGCCTCTAAAATGTTTACGATCTTTGACCCAGTAACTCCACTTCTAAGAGTTAATTCTAGAAAGATAATCAGAAACCTACATACAAATTTATTTGGAAAGATGCTCATTGTACTATTATTCCTATGAGCAGAATATTGCAGTAGAGGCAAAGAACAAAAAGGACCAGTTGGAAAAATAATCATGTCACATTCCTAAGATGAAATGTTTTCCATCAATATTTAAAAAATATATTGACTACTTTGTGATAATATTCAACATACATTTTTATAAAGTGAAAAAAATAATATTTATAGTATCTTCCCAAATGTTGGAAATAAAATTGGAAGCCAAGAATACACCTAGAAGGATACACCCAAATTGTCAAAGTATTCAACCTCTGTTTCCTCATCTATACAATAAGGATAATAAAATCTCTTAAGGCTATTTTCAGAACTAAGTGTAAAAGATGAAAAGTGCTTAAATAGTGCTTGACACACAGTAAATACTCAATAATGGTAATATTTATTAACTTATACAACAAAAGGTGATAAAATTTGCAACAATTTCCCAAAAAAGTAATGAAGAAATAAAAATTACTCGTAATTCTAACACCTAGAGGTAGCCACTATGAATTCATTTTACCATCTGGGTTAATTTTTTTCAGGTCTTCCTATATAAATTAAACATTGTATTGCATACAACCGGAATCATACTGTACACTATCTAGTGGTTACAAAACATTATTTTATAAATAGATTATCTTATTTTAATCATTCCACTAATATTGAGCATTAAGTTCAATTCATTTAGGCTCAGGAAATGAGTACTGCAGTGCTATTTCATGAATGTTGCTGAGCAAATATAATTCAGAAAATTATTCCTTAGAGAAGAAAATAAAGACTAGAAACTTGTAATTTCATAAATAGTAGATGGGGAAATGTTGAACATAGGTATTACTAAAGAGAAGAAATAAGGAGCAATTATTTTTATTAGCCATATTCATGTGGGGAGGCGACAGATTGTATTTAGCCCTGAGTTAGGATTTTTCAACCTCACTTTTGCGCTATTTTTTGTGACCTGAAGCAGAGTCCCCTCTTCACATTTCTTATTATGGGCCTAAATCGCCTTTTTGACTAGGTCAGGAAGTAGTACAGTATAATGTTTAGATACAAAGGCTCTGGAATTAGGTTAAGTTTAGAACTCTCCTTTATGCTTATTTCCTGAGTTATCTAGGATAAGTTAGTTAAACTCAAGCTTTAGTTTCTTTTCTTTTTGTTTTTTTTTTTTTGAGACAGAGTCTCACTCTGTCGCCCACAGCAACCTCCACTTCCCAAGTTCAAGTGATTATCCTGCCTCAGCCTCCTGAGTAGCTGGGGCTACAGGCATGTACCACCACACCTGACTAATTTTTTTGTATTTTTAGTGAGCCAAAGTTTTGCCATATTGGCCAGGTTGCTCTTGAATTCCTGACCTCAGGTGATCTGCCTGCCTTCGCCTCCCGAAGTGCTGGGAGTACAGGTGTGAGCTACCACGCCTGGCCCAAGCCTTAGTTTCTCATGTGAAAGTTGGAGGTTGTAATAAATATTGCTTATTTATTATTGTTGTTAGAGGTTTACATCATATAATTCACGTTAAGGTGTTAGCAAAATGCTTGAAACGTGGGAAGTACTTAATAAATGGAAACTACCTGTACTATTATCTATAAAAATAAAAGAATGGACTAAAAGATCTCTTTAAAAAAACGTTCAATTCCCCATTTCTATAAGTAATATTGTAGCGAATATCTTGATTGGCAATCTTGTACACATCTTTGATTTCTCCCTTAAGAAAAAGTCTTGAAACAGAATTGCTATTTCAAATGGCATGAAACACTTGGCTTTACTCCCCTACTGACCTATGTGGAATACAGACACATACTGGCGGTTATAAAATGCAAATGTCTTCCTTTTCTCCATGAGTACTTTAAAAGCTGTTAATTGGTCTTTTCACTGTAATTTTTCTACTGTTTCTTGGTACAACTGCTTGTCGGGTATTTCTTTTTTCCACTTACTCCATTTAAACTATCTCATTTTCCTTTGTATCACTCTAACATCCCATACACAAATTTAATGATCATAATTCAGTACATTCTTCAAAAAGGTTTTTAAGATTCTTCTTTATCTATCTAAAAACAGAAGTCCTTGTCTCTTATAAATGCATACTAAAGTATTTATAGGTGAAATGTTGTGACAAAGAAAATGCCTCAAAAATAACTGGGACCTGCAGAAAGAGAGTGGGTAACCGTGGTTTCAAAAATGTCTGAGCTGAGGAATGGGTACCTGAGCATTTATTCTACTATTCTCCCCATTTATTTTTTAACCCCTCTCAGTGGGAGAAAATTGTTTTTAAAATACACCTTTAAAAGAAGACATAAATATTAAAATAATAATCATGGTTTCGCTTCAACCATTGATAAAACAAAATAATTCAGCGATTTAAAACAAAAAAGACCAAAAATACTTAAGCCAAATTCAAAAGTGAAGGAAACAACTACAGTATTTAGAATCTCTCAATTATATTTGCCAGTAATTCCCACAGATAAAAACATACTACAATGCATTTTTCCAAACCATGGCTTCAGCATACCATGCTGATTCTCCAAAACAATATTAGTATTTATATTGTGCATTACAAGAATACAATTAGGCCTCTGTATGTGCCCACATGAGTACTTGATAAGGAGTTTTATTATGTACTAGTATTAAATATCCAAATTCTCTTGGTGACTAAATCACATCTTGGTACCAAGTTAGGCACATCATAAGCAATACTTACAGACTAGCAGAGCCACCAAAGTGTTGTATTTTTGCCCAAAGGCATGCAAGCAAGACCAGCAAAATGAAAAAACTATTCTCACTGCATGTTTTTTACTATCACAGGGAAATATCACCTGGTTTCTGGGTAGAAAACACTTGACTTTGGTATCAGGCATGAGAGCAAGAGAGCACAGCAAAGAGATTAAGTAGCATATCTAGGGATGAAGAACAATGGCTGCTCCCCAGGTTTCAAGTCGGGAGTGGGAGGTGGAGGAGAAGACACATTAAAGATATGTTTTCTAAAATCTTTTCACTTCAATAAAAAAATACATTTAAAAATGTATTTAAAAATTTATGTAACTTTTTTTTTTTTTTTTTTTTTTTTTTTGTGACAGTCTCACTCTGTCGCCCAGGCTGCAATGCAATGGCCTAATCTCAACTCACTAAAACCTCTGCTTCCCGGGCTCAAGCAATTCTCCTGCCTCAGCCTCCTGAGTAGCTGGGATTACATGCATTCACCACCGCACCCAGCTAATTTTTGTATTTTTAGGAGAGACGGGGTTTCACCATGTTGCCCAGGCTGGTCTTGAACTCCTGACCTTAGGTGATCCACTTGCCTCGGCCTCCCAAAGTGCTGGGATTACAAGTGTGAGCCACTGCGCCCAACCTATAATACATTTTTTAAAGCCCAGTATATATTCACACAATAAAATATGATATATTTGAAATAATCTGCAATACGCTTTGGTAGTCTCTAACCTAATTACAGGAAAAACAAGTGTTATATTCTAATTTCCCACTAAAATTATTTCTTGACTTCATAATTTGTAAATCCCTGAACTAAAAAAACTGCCCCATGGCCGGACATGATGGCTCACTCCTGTAATCTCAGCACTTTGCAGGGCCCACGCAGGAGGATCACTTGAGCTCAGGAATTTGAGACCAGCCTGGGCAACATAGTGAGACCTCATCTCTAGTAAAAGTAAAAAACAGCCGGGCATGGTGATGCTAGCCTGTAGTCCCAGGCTTAGGTGAGAGGATCACCTGAACCTGGGAGATAGAGGCTGCAGTGAGCAGTGACTGTGCCCCTGCACTCTAGCCTGGGCAACAGAGTGAGACCCTGTTTCAAAAAAACAAACAAACAAACAAACAAAAAATTGGCCCACATCTCCTGCTTACTGAGCAAAGGAGAAAATGCGCAAGAATCACAGAACTACTGTTTAAACATACCCTTAAGAGAAGATAACCTCCAGAGTTTCTTCCTGTTCTAGAGCTCTGTGGCGCTGTAAGAGTTGCTCTGAGACTGTGATCCTCTAAAGGGTACATACATCATTACATCTCCCACAGAAACTAGAAAAGTGGCGTCCGGAAAAATAAGAGTACTAAATAAAAATGTACTAACTTCAACTGATAATGTGCAAACTACGCATATATGTAAAGGTCTCAGTCATTTAAATGTAAGTTTCCCACATATGATTACAGGTAAAAATCAATGATACTAAATATCATTTGAAAATTCATAAGCATTAAGATGTTAAAATATATTTACTGTAAATGTATATATATTTGTATGTGGGTATAATGTGTGACAAAGCACATAAAACAAATGCCACAGAACAAATATTATTCTTGTTACTTTGTCCATAAACACAATAAACTGCAAAATTATGACATAGGCATGAGCAAAGGCTTCATGATCAAAATGCTAAGAGGAATTGCAACAAAAGCAAAAATTGACAAATGGATCTAATCAAACTAAAGAGCTTCTCTACAGCAAAAGAAACTTAACATCAGAGTGAACAGGCAACCTACAGAATGGGAGAACATTTTTGCAAGCTACCCATCTGACAAAGATCTAATATCCAGAATCTACAAGGAACTTAAATTTACAAGAAAAAAATCAAACAACCCCATCAAAAAGTGGGCAAAGGATATAAACAGACACTTCAAAAAGGAAGATATTTATGCAGCCAACAAACATATGAAAAATAGCTCAACATCACCGATCTTTAGAGAAATGCAAATCAAAACCACAATGAAATACCATCTCATGCCAGTCACAATGGTGATTATCAAAAAGTCAAGAAACAATAGATGCTGGTGAGGCTGTGGAGAAATAGGAATGCTTTTACACTGTTGGTGGGAGTGTATATTAGTTCAACCATTGTGGAAGATAGGGTGACGATTCCTCAAGGATCTAGAACCAGAAATACCATTTAACCCAGCAATCCCATTACTGGGTATATACCCTAAGGAATATAAATCATTCTACTATAAAGATACATGCACATGTATGTTTATTGTGGCACTGTCCACAATAGCAAAGACTTGGAACCAACCCAAATGCTTTTCAATGACAGACTGGATAAAGAAAACGTGGTACATATACATCATGGAATACTGTGCACCCACAAAAAAGGATGAGTTCATGTCCTTTGTGGGGACATGGATGAAGCTGGAAGCCATCATCTTCAGCACACTAACACAAGAACAGAAAACCAAACACTGCATGTTCTCACTCATAAGTAGGAGTGAACATCACACACAGGGGCCAGTTGGGGGATGGGGGGCAAGGAGAGGGAGAACACTAGGACAAATAGCTAATGCATGTGGGGCTTAAAACCTAGATGATGGGGGAATAGGTGCAGGAAACTACCATGGCACACATACACCTATATAACAAACCCACATGTTCTGCATTTGTATCCCAGAACTTAGAAGTATAATAAATATATAATATATGTGTATATATATGTATATACTCAATCAACTCAATCAAATTAAATTACTTTTAGTTTCAATGGTATTATTTTTCTCTTGCCTGCTTAATGATACTATTATTAAGCAAGAAAATAAGAAAAAACAAAAACAAAACATAAGCCCAGTACAAAAGAAAAATAACGATAAGAGATCTATCTATCTATCACTTTCACAAGTCAACCATGATCAACAGCATTCTTAAATCCATCAGGTCTTGGCTCAAATAAGTCTCTGCTTTTGTCTTAAAATGAATAACTTTTCTCCAAAAAAAAAAAAAAGTCAATGACAAGGCTTTTTCCTATATACATTAAATTTCAATAAACTATTATGTGTAATTGAAGCAGAGGTATAAGGGAAGCTACATAAAAGATTTGGAATTTTAAACCACAATAAAACCTTGTATAATAAGCATAATAAGGTCAATCCCTACATTTTTATAAAATACTATAAAATACCATATGATACAGTAAAAGACATTTCTTATAACAGCCTGAAAATTATAATACGACTCTTAGTTTCTTTCCATTTTTACCTAAATTTTACCTAAAATTTCCATTCTTTTGAGGTTTTGACTTATTTGGAAAAAATCTAGAATTTTATCAAAATTAATATAATTTCAGATTTTTAAACAAGGGAAATGTTTACAAACTTTTTTTTATTTCAAAAAATAATGTATTTTTACAGGTGCCAATTTTAAATCTCCAGCCCTAGTTCACATTTCTCACCTTTCTTGGATTTCTCAATGTTAGTTGTAAACTAACTAAAATGAAGCATACTTTTATTTTTATTTTTTGGGATGGATTCTCACTCTGTCCCCCAGGCTATGCAGTATCTTCAGCTTACTGCAACCTCTGCCTCCTGGGTTCAAGCAATTCTCCTGCCTCAGCCTCCTGAGTAGCTGGGATTACAGGTGCACGCCACCACGCCTGGCTAATTTTGTATTTTTAGTAGAGATGGGGTTTCACCATGTTGGTCATGCTGGTCTCAAACTCCTGACCTCAGGTGATCCACCCGTCTTGGACTCCCAAAGTGTTGGATTACAGGCATGAGCCACCATGTCTGGCCCTAAAATGAAGCATACTTTTAAATTAGAGAAGTACTTCACAGAGAAGTATTTAAAGAAAAAAATGAAATAGAGAATTTGCATTGGCAAAGAAGAAATAAGAATGGGAATGATGAGGATAGTACAGAATGGGAATAGCATCTCTGGAGGCTTTTCATTAAAGACTTGTTAGTGATCAAGCTGAAGGATATAATTGAACCAATTGATGTTGAGGTATTTCCACAGGCACAGGGAGACCTGCATTTAACATTTACTGGGAATCAACCTAAGGTCCAGGAATCCATACTCAGTGACACTCACACACAACTGCTACCATCAAGGAGTTTACAGACAAGCTGGAAGGGAGACATGGGCAGTGGCATGTTTCAAGGGCTTTGAGAGAAGTTACCTAAATATGTTCAAGCTGCAACCAGGTACAAAGGAGACAGTCATCAACCTGAGTGGAGGAGGGAACAGGAAAGACTTCATCAAAAAAGTGGTGCTCACAGCTCCTGTTACCAGAAGACTGACTATAGCCACAATCTTTATGCGAATGGGTTCTTGCCTCTCTTTGAGAAGCTAGCTAGCTGATGACTTTTAAAAAAGCTATATAAGTAACATATTCAGGTGTTAAAAAACAAGATTTTTTTTTTCCTGTAAGCCTCCATGCCACAGTTTCCCAAAGTGACATGACAGGCTCCAAAGCTGGATGCTATCACACATCCTCTGAGTTACACAACAGCTCTTGGTTCTGTCCAAAAAGTGGTTATCTTTGTATTGCCTCCTCCCCATGTTTGTGAAAGAAAATACTGTGCTGGGTGAGATGTACACTGATTGACAGTTCATCTCGCTCTAGAAATGTATAAAGCATAATAAGCAGTTTATTCAGATCAACATCCTCTGTAGAGAAAATAACACATTTCCAACTCAGTAACAAAACAACATTCCAAATCAGTTTGGTCACTATGGATGACCATATAGAACATGCCACCAAAAAGCTGAATCCTTCACATTCCAGTACATATCCCGTAACTCTGAAAAAACATGCATACAAAAGTCAGTAGGCACCACCCCCATCCCACCCCACAAATAGGCTTTATTCTCCACAGTGGTTTAGTCTAAACAAGGAACAAATATAGGAGGGTAGAATTCAGAATTGGTTCACTGCACCCTAACAGATGGTGCTCTAGAAATCCAAGTTAATTAAATACCCATAATAACAGCAGCAATGACTAATTACTGAGGGCCTACTATGTGTGACCAACTAAGTTAGATGCTTCACATGTTACTTCATTTTAACCCAAACCAGCCCATAATTTCAGTAAATGTTCAACTTTACAGATGTGGAAACTGACAAAGCTAATAAATGAACTGAAAAATCCTGTACCTCTGGATTATATTTTAAAGTATAAGCCGTTATACGGAGTTATTTGAGATAAAATTCTCAAATTAAAATGCAATTACTTCCAATGGCTGTTTGGAAAATAAAATGCAATTATGATTTCTATATGTTCTTATATTGATTCTGAACCTCAGAACTGAAAAAGCTTGAGAACTCTCAAAAAGGATAAACATAATTAACACATAATTTGCTTTAAGTATTTCATGAAAAGATAAGAATTTGTCTTATCACAAGTAAAAAAATGGTGGGGGGTGGGGAAGAAATCAGACTGTGACCAACAAATCACAGAGATACTTATTTGAAGACTAAATTCAATTCTCTTCTGTTAATATCTTACTATTTAAAGTTCAATGAACAACTTCATAAAGGAAAGAGACCATCCTTTGTTTCGGCCAAGATTTTTAAATCTTTTATCTAAAATATACGCTTCTCAAAGATGGATGTTAACAATTTAAACAAGGTGCTAATTCAATCAGTTGCACAATTCTGACTCAGCTGTTTCTCTATTATAGGGAAAATCTGACAAAGTAAACAAGGATCAACAGCCCTACCTGTGGTTTAAAATGAAAACTCCCTCCGCTCCACATAAATCGTCCTTCTTCTCCTGGATCCCTACATGCCTCTTTTTCTTTTTCCTCCTCTATTTTGAGAGAGTATTTGGCCCCCGGATCAGTTTAGTGTTGTTCAGGGTCATCTGAATTGTATCTTTTGAATATTGTCTACGGATCCAGTTCCCAATCTAGATTTGCTACTCTTCTTAAGAATTTTAACATACATTTAAATCATATTTAGGCTAGATATTAATGCTAACTAGAAGATTTATTAAAGTAAAGCAAAAAGGCAAAAAAAAAATTTAAGTGCTCTAGAAACCTAACACCAGGTATAGTATAATAAAGGAACAGAGTCCGACTGCCTATCGTGCACTGCACGAGGCAGTGAGGGACACGAATGATGAATAAGACACCACCTACCACCTTAAGGAATTTGTGGTGTGGTGTGACTCACCCAGCTAGCTCTGTACTCTCTCAGAAGGAGAGTGTGGTAGAAAGTTCTAATACAGTACAAATGCAGTTATTACAGAAAAATAAAAGATTTTTTTAATATATCAGGCTTCTGAATTAATGCCATGATTATATCTGAAGCTGTAATACTCATGTAGAACTTAAAATGAGAAGGGAAATAAGACACAGGGAGGGCAAAGTAAGACATTGGGTCATTTCTCCCACCTCATCAGGTTTTTTTCACCTTCACTACTAGTTACATAAATCCTATGTGAAATGCAATATTTTACTTCTGACAATTTTATATATTAAGCTTTTCATAGACCTGTCAAACCATGAGCTACAATGAATATTTTTGCTTTTATAGATTCTCAGTTTTAAAAACAATAACTTTCAGCTAGACACAGTGGCTCAGGCCTGTAATCCCAGTACTTGGGGCGGCTGAGGTGGGAGGATCAGTTGAGCCCAGGAGTTCAAGACCAGCCTGGGCAACATAGTGAGAACCCATCTCTAAAAAAAATTAAAATATTAGCTAGGTGTGGTAGTATGTGTTTGTAGTCCCAGTTACTTGGGAGGCTGAGGTGGGAGGATTGCTTGAGCCCAGAAGGTCAAGGCTGCAGTGCAGTGAGCTATGATTGCACAGACCCTGTCTCAAAAAAGTTAAATTAAAAAAAAAAAAAAAAAAACTTTCATCACTCCAAACCAAATGCATTATAATTGAAGCTTATTGTACCAAATAATTTCACTCTTACCTGTAAGTACTTGCCCTAGTTACTGTTTCAAAGTAATTTTTTAAAAAAACTTAAAATCACATTCCAGAAACTAGACTCAAGGTGCTTAATCTTAAGCAAGCTCATTTAAAATTTCCATTAAGATACTTCTACCTTAAAATAATACAACCGAAATAGTTTTCATTAGTTAACATTATTGCAACACCAAAACTGTTAAATGTGACTTTAGAAAATTGACTTTTAAATGGGTTTAAAAGGTTTACTTTCTACTGTGTTTCAGATAACAAAAATTCAGTATAGGACCAAAATTATTATAACCACCCAACCTTTTTATTGCATCAATATGTATTAGGAGACAAAAACAACTATTTAATTCAAGAGGTGATCCAAAGAAACTAAAAGTTAGATTAATATCTGTAAAGTCATATCTACAACAAATCTGTAAAAACCCCATTTCCAATGTAATTTCAGAGAAAAGATTTCATATCAGAAGCCAATACAATGTATGTAGTATAGTTACACAATACTAAGCCATAGTTACCCAGACAAAGTCACTTAACCTCATTTATACGAAGAAAAGGAGAGGAAGAAAGAAGGGAGGGAAGGAAAAACTGAGTAAGAGAGAGACAGAAGGAAACCTGTACGGATTTTTAAAAAGAGAGTACATGAAATCATTTTACAAGTTGTAGGCAGTAAATAATAATATTAGTACTCTTCTCTTTACAAAAGAAACACGTTGGCTGGCACTGATCTATTAACAAAATCAAATATGAGAATCAAGTAAACTAATCCTTGTCAATAGGCAGACTATTACATTTACTCTACACAGATACACACTAAGAAGTCAGCTAAGGGGACAATGAGTTCAAAGGTATCTCAGATAAAAGCAGAGGTGCATTCAAATACCTACGCATTCATTATTTTATTGACCATTTTCTGATACCTGGCAATCAAATATTTAATGCCCTAAATATGCCATTACCCCCAGTAAGTCATAAGAACTCTAATATCGCCATATAAACACATTTTTGTCAACTCAATGTAGATAATTTAAGCATTATTTGATGTGCACTGAACTATAAAAGCTGCTTCAAACAGCAAATAACATTTTTCTGTTTCTAAATGAGGTTACTCCCAAAAGTTCTATTCAAAATATTTATAAAATTATACTTGAGACTTCCTTCTTTTGTAAGAAATTTGAATGATCCACCACATGGAATGCTCCCTAATCTCATACAATTCAACATATATCTACTGGGTTCCTATCAGTTTTAAAAATAAAAAATAGGCCAGGCATAGTGGCTCACGCCTGTAATCCCAGCACTTTGGGAGGGTGAGGCAGGTGGATCACCTGAGGTCAGGAATTTGAGACCAGCCTGGCCAACATGGTGAAACCCTGTCTCTACTAGAAATACAAAAATTAACCAAGCACGGTGGCGCATGTCTGTAATCCCAGCTACTCAGGAGGCTAAGGCAAGAGAATCGCTTGAACCCGAGAGGCGGAGGTTGCAGTGAGCCAAGATTGCACCACTGCACTCCAGCCTGGGTGACAGGGTGATGTCTCAAATATAAATATAAATATATATATATATATATATATATATATATATATATAATTTCTTTGCACTCCAAATAAATACATGAATATTTCTCAACATAAACTATGATAAATCTTAGAATTGACATGGCAAAAGGAAATTGAGTATATGTTGAGTTAAAAAAAATTAATCTTGGGATTTAAGAAGGATCAGGGAATAGTGGGGGTTGGTGGGGAAGAGAGGTACAGATGTCATGATGGAAGATCGGACATGAGCTAAGAAAAGAGGCAGAAAAGTACCCATCTTGGCTGCCCAAAGAAAGTTGTCTCAGGAGAGCAGATCTTGAAACCTAAAGAAAATGACAAAAGCTTCAATAACAGGTAGGATCTCATTCTTCCACAATCATAGAACCACCATAAGTTTTTGAGAAAGGAAATGATATGAACAGACTGTTGACTCTAAAAGTTGTCTTCTGAAGCAGACTGGATGGGGAACAGGGACTAAGACAGTATGGGACCAATTTTTTAAAATCTATCCCAGTAGTCAAGAGAGGGAATGAACAAACTCCTGAATTAGAACTGAAAGAATTTTATAACTGAACAAATAGGCATCATCACCTTTCACAATTACTACAACAGTCTGCTAACCAGCTCCGACTGACTTCTACATGACCCCCTCCAATGGATTACCCCTGCCACAGTCAGAGTGATCTCTTTACAAAGCAATTGGATATCTCAGGCCCCTCCACCCCTTCTCCCTGCATGCCAGCTAAACTGGTCTTTTCATTTCCTAGAAGTCCAACTTCGTTTCTGCCTCAGGATCCTTCTACACACTGTTTCCTATGTCAGGAAACTGTCACACTGACTTTTTTCCACCAAGCTAATCCTAAACGTCCTTCAAATCTTAGCTTAAGTGTCATTTTCTCAAAGAGGCAACTCACAACCTCTCCAGTGTAATAATGTGTCCCCACTTTTACATTCTCTCTTGGAATTCTTAACCACATATTTAGACATGGTTTGTGTATTTGTGGAACACCTACTCCCCTCTTAGACTATTCCCTGAGAGCTAGGATTATATATACTATTTGCCACCTAATTCCCAGCCCATACTTGAAACCTGATAGGTACTCAACAAATACTTGTTGAATAAATAACGAATAAATAATAAATAAAGTCAAAAAGGTCACTTCAATTTTTCATCTGGGAAAATGGCAATACCATTACTTGATAAAGGGAACACAGGTTTGTGGATAAAGTCACATTCTATCTAAAACATGTTGAACTTGAAGAAATGATGAAATAGGTCTCGCGTGTACAAGTGGAGTTAAACAATCACTTATCCAGAAGAATAAACATAACATTAATGAAAAAGAATGAGGAAAAAATGAAGCCAGTTGAAAGCAGAATACGGAATACCTCTGTTTAACCGTTAGGAAAAAGAAAACAGAGACAGGCGATTGATATTTCTAATGTGTAAAGAGCTTATAAAATAAAAAATACCAACAAATAGAAAAGGGGGCTAAAGAAATGGACAATTGGAAAAATAAAAAGAAATGCAAATGCCTCTTAGCCATATAAAAAGATATTCAATATCACCCATAAGGAAGGGGAAATTAACACTACAATGAAATTCCATTTGACAAAACCCTCAAAATTTGACAACATATTCTGCTGACAAGGTTATGTATGAAAAAATAGGCACTCTCATACATTACTGATGGGAACACAAAGAGGTACAATTTCTTATGAGGATAAATCTAACAATATCCAAAAAACACAAGGCCGGGCATGGTAGCTCACGTCTGTAATCCCAACACATTGGGAGGCTGAGGCAGGCAGATCCCTGAGGCCAGGAGTTCCACACCAGACTGGCCAACATGGCAAAACCCTGTCTCTACTAAAAAATACAAAAAATAGGCCAGGTGCAGTGGCTCAGACCTTTAATTCTAGCACTTTGGGAGGCTGAGGTGGGCAGATCATCTGAGGTCAGGAGTTCCAGACCAGCCTGGCCAACATGGCAAAACCCAGTCTCTACTAAAAGTACAAAAATTAGTAGTCTCTACTAAAAGTACAAAAAAAAAAAAAAAAATTATGGTGGCAGGCGCCTGTAATCCCAGCTACTCAGGAGGCTGAGGCAGAAGAATCCCTTGAACCCAGGAGGCGGAGCTTGCAGTGAGCCAAGATTGAGCCACTATACTCCAGCCTGGGAGACAAGAGCGAGACTCCGTTTCAAAAAAAAAAAAATTAGCCAGGCATGGTAGTGCACACCTGTCATCCCAGCTACTCGGGTGGCTGAGGCATAAGAATTGCTTGAACCTGGGAGGTGGAAATTGCAGTGAGCTGAGATCATGCTACCGCACTCCAGCCTGGGTGACAGTGAGACTGTCTTAAAACAAACAAACAAACAAACACTGCATACACTCATTTACCCTTTGGCCCGGCAATTCCACTTCTAAGAACTTGTCCCAAACATACAATGGCAAGATATAAAAAGATTTGTATATCCGCAAGGTTATGCATTTATATTATACCATTTATATTAGCAAAAGATTATAAGCAATCCAAGTCCCCATCAATTGGGAACTGGTTAAATAAACTATGGCACATTCAACCAATGGGTTATTATATAGCTATAAAAAGATTAGGAGTGATCCCCAGAATATATCAAGTAAAAAAATATATATATAGTATCCTATCATTTATATAAGGAGAAATATGAATATGTAGCTTGCTTATATTTTTCTCAAAAAAAAAAAAACAAAGTTTCTAGAATATGATTACTTACATGGAGGAGAAAACAGAATTTGACTTTGGAACCATAAAACTATTATACATGATTATAAAACAAAATTACATTTTAGAACAGTTATTAAATATGAAAGATAATGAACTTAATTGTATATTCAGTTGGTGGCATAACTATACAGAGAACAATTATTAAGACTAACTTAAACAGTATGGTAGCGCTGAGAGCAGCCCCTATGATCATACTTTCTGGTATTCATACCTGTAAGTATTCACTATTCACCCCCTTTTTTTTTTTTTTTTGACACAGTGTCACTCTGTCGCCCAGGCTGGAAAGCAGTGGTGTGATCTCAGCTCCCTGCAACCTCTACCTCCTGGGTTCAAGCGATTCTCCTGCCTCAGCTTCCTGAGTAGCTGGAACTACAGGCACCCGCCACCACTCCTGGCTAATTTTTGTATTTTTAGTAGAGACAGGGTTTCACCATGTTGGACAGGCTGGTCTCAAACTCCTGACCTCAGGGGACCTGCCTCAATCTCCCAAACTGCTGGAATTACAGGCATGAGCCACTGCGCCTGGCCTCACCTCCCTTTTATTGTAGACTGAATTGAAAGACTTGATTCTAGGAATAGAATTCAACTGAATACCTTGTTCCTAGCATCATTATTCACAACAGCCAAAATGTGGAAAGAACTCAACTATCAGGGGATGGATGGATAAACAAAATGTGGCATGTAAATACAATGAAATATTATCAGTCTTAAAAAAGAATGACGGTGGCTCATGCCTGTAATCCCAGCACTTTGGGAGGCCGAGGCAGGTGGACAACGAGGTCAGGAGATCGAGACCATCCTGGCGAACACAGTGAAACCCCGTCTCTACTGAAAATACAAAAAAATTAGCCAGGCGTGGTGGTGAGCGCCTGTAGTCCCAGCTTCTAGGGAGGCTGAGGCAGGAGAATGGCGTTAACCTGGGAGGTGGCGGAGCTTGCAGTGAGCGGAGATCGTGCCACTGCACTCCAGCCTGGGTGACAGAGCGAGACTCCGTCTCAAAAAAAAAAAAAAAAAGAATGAAATTCTGACACATACTATAACATGAATGACCTTGAAGACATTATCCTGGGTGAAAAAAGCCAGTCACAAAAGGATAAATACTGTAACTGCATGATTTCACTTACGAGGTACCTAGAGGGGTCAAACTCTTGGGAAAGTAGAATGGTGGCTGTCGGGCTGGGCAAAGAAGACAATGGGGAGTTATTTAATGGGTATAGAGTTTCATTTTGTGAAGATGAGAAAGTTCTGGGGATAAATGATGGTGATAATTGCACAACAATGTAAATGTATGTAATGCCACTGAATTGTACACTTAAAATAGATAAAATGTTCAGTTTACAGTATGCACACTTTAGCACAATAATTTTTTTAAAAGGATGCCGCAGGTGTGATGGGCTCTCACTCTAACAATAAGTTACAGAAAGAGCATGGTTTCCATCTGGATGCCCTCTCTCCCTTGCTCTGAACTAACAACCAGCTGCCCATGTTGTTAGCTGCCCTATGGAAGCGTCAAGGAATTGGCCTCTGGCCAACAGCCAGAAAGGACCTGAGACCTGTCAATAATCACATGAGTGAGCTTGAAAGCACCCCAGAAGGCTGTTCCTTTGTGCCTCTTTTACTTGAGTCGTGGGATGAATGCAGCCCCAGAAGATACTTGGATTGCTGCTTTATGAAGGACTCTGAGCCAAAAGCATCCAGTTAAGCTGCACCCCAAAGAAACTGACTCACAGCAACTGTGAGATAATAATGTCACTGTGTTAAGCCACTAAGTTTCAGGGTAGTTTGTTATACAGTAATAGATAATAACATATACAGTAATTTGACTAAACATTGCTGAGAGAATGTGCTGCTAAGTCCAAAACAATATTGCAAATTCTTTTTCATTTTTAAATTATTTTTATTCCCTTCATGATTTTTTATAATATGAACATACAGAAGTGAAAATTGTATTTCTGAGTATATACCCAAGCAAAAAAAGTACACAGATATGCCCAAAGATATGTACAAGAGTGTTCATAGCAACTTTATCATTATTTTTTTAAAGGGTCTTAAGGATACATACTGAAATACTTATAAATAAGATACATGATGTCTAGAAGTTGCTTTAAAATAACACAGGAGTGGGAGAAAAGTTGGTGGGGTATAGATAAACAATGTGGGTATGACTTGATAATTACTGAATCTGGGTCTGAATACAAAGCGATTGGTTATACCAGTCCGTTTATTTCTGCATATGTTTCTCATTTTCCATAATAAAAATTGTAAATAAATAAGACAAAACATTTCTTTTACAGACACAAGAAAAAAAAATCCTGAAATAAAAAGAAGATCCTCTTTCCAAGACCTTAGGAAAGAAACTGTTCCAGGTAATAATGAGGTCTAAGGCAAGAAGGGATTGAAGTGAGAAGTAAGAGAACTTTGAGGCTCCAGTCCTGGTAAACGAATGCTGGCCTTAACTACCTGTCAAAGAATCACAACCTTCTCCCAAATTTGTTTCAAAAAGTATCTTTATTTCTTTTTTTTTTCTTTTTTTTTTTTTTGAGATCGAGTCTCACTCTGTCACTCAGGCTGGAGTGCGGTGGTACAATTTCGGTTCACTGCAACTTCCACCTCCTAGGCTCAAGCAATTCTCCTGCCTTAGCCTCCCCAGTAGCTGGGACTACAGGCACGTGACACCACACCTGGCTAATTTTTTGCATTTTTAGTAGAGAGGGGGTTTCACCATGTTAGCCAAGATGATCTTGATTTCCTGACCTCGTGATCAGCCTGCCTCAGCCTCCCAAAGTGCTGGGATTACAGGCATGAGCCACCACGCCCGGCCTGTATTTCTTTTTAAAAGACAGGGTCTTGCTCTGTCACCCTGGCTGGAATGCAGTGACGCAATCATAGCTTACTGCAACCTCAACCTCTTGGGCTCAAGCAATCCTCCCACCTTAGCCTCCCAAGTATCTGGGACTAAAGGTGTGTAACAATCACACCTGGTTGATTTTTAAATTTTCTGTAGAGATGGGGTCTTGCTATGTTGCCCAGGCTGGTCTCAAACTCCTGGCCTCGGGTCATGATCCCACCTGGGCCTCCCAAAGCACTGGGAACACAGGCATGAGCCATCACACTTAGCTTCAAAAGGTATCTGTGTTTTTATAAAGGGTCCTAGAATTAGAATCACTGATCTAAGATGTAGTGACCCTGGAAAATTGCTAACGTGAAAATAATGGATGCTAGACACGTTAAGGAAGCATAATGAGAGCCACTAATAAGATATAGGAGTGGACAGAAAGAGAGTGTCTGAGTGAAATGAAGGAAAGTCCTTGAGGTCAGTAGGAGAAAAGGATAAAAATGGGCAAAGAAAGAGAATGAAAGACACCAACTTCAAAACAGAAAGATTAACTGAAAAGTATTCTGACAGTGGAGACCTTATTCTTGCCCCACAATTCAACAAAAATAGACCTAAAGTGTCTCTATCAGATAGGTTAGGGAAGAACGCATAACCTCAAAAAAAACCAAAAATCTATCAATTTGTTCATTATAGTTCATAAAGTGTTGGGATTATGAAAGCACCAAAAATCCTTACAAATCATTTAGTCTAATTCACTCAATTCAGACGAGAAAACTGGGTCTACCAAGGATAATTAACTGGCATTCAAGAAAACTATGCAATTAATTATTAGAACTAGAGCTAAAATGTACCCCAATTTTCACTCTATCTACCTGCCTTTCATCTTTATCTAATACCACAGTTTCCATTTGGTAACTTACTTTTTTATTATGCTAAATGTCATTATATATTTTCATTCTTAAACAGTAAGCATTGGTTGACTGGCTCAAAATGAGTCTATTTCAATCATTTTCTTTTAAAAGTCTCCCATTTCTGCTCAATTTTACTCTCCCCTCACCAACCCTATGTGTTCTGAGTAAATCTCAGAGTTGTCTAGAAAACTTGTTGGCTAACTGACATCTATGCTTCCAAAAAAAAGTCAGAATATGAAAAGGCACACACAGTGCTATGCTATAAAAAGAAGAGCTGGCATTGCACACCTCTCTTATCATCTCCATGAATGTATACATAATTTACAATTGCCAGGAAGTAGGAGGATATTCTTCAACAAATGGGCTCAAAATCCCTAAATAGGTAAGACAGTAACAAGATAAATTATCTCAGCCTTACAATAAGGGACTACAGAGTACAAATAAGGCACATAAAGTGCACAGGCATAAAGTTGTTCACATGTGTTTATATTCTTTATAAACATGCATGTTCTGTGCACAGAATGTAATATGTAAAAAATGTTTTCAGGTCTCAAAAAATCCGATGTTTTTGCTACTTTTATATTGGATTTAGAGAAAATACAAAAAGTGCAGGTATTAACTCATATATAAAAAAGGACAGAAGGCCTAGAAAAGAGGAACTATACATGTCCTTACCACTTAGAAATGGTTGCTGAGGCACAGAGTTTGTAGAAAAGACACCAAGTTTGGAAAGGATCCATCTAGAAGCTTTTTCGATCTGGAGCTTGTACTTTACAGGCACTCAAGTGGGCACACTGGTGCAAAGCAGTAGTGAGTGAGTCACCGTGTGTGAAATAGAATATGGAATATTCTAGGCTGGAAGATCAAAAAATAGGAAATATAGTTGGTTATTAGTAACAGCCATGCTTACAACATGTTAACATTTTAGCAGCTTCCATATATCACTAATCAAAAGTCTGCAAGTTCCTCAAAGGTTAAACATGACCCAGCAATTCCACACTCAGGTACATATCCCAGAGAAATGAAAACATACCCACACAAAAATATGCATACAAATGTTCATAGTAGCATTATTTGTAATGGTCAAAAGGCAGAAACAACCTAAATGGCATCAATTGATGAATGGATATATAAAATGTGGTATATCCACAATGGAATATTACACTGCCATGAAAAGGAATAAAGTACTGACACATGCTACGACATGGATGAATCTTAAAAAGATTATGCTAACTGAAAGAAGCCACTCACAAAAGGCCACATATTATATGATTCCATTTATATGAAATGTCCATAATAGACAAATCTAACAAAGAGGAAACAGGTAAGTGGTTGCCTAGGGCCAGGAGACAAAAGATAGGTGTGACTATTAATGGGTAGAGGGTTTCCTTCAGAGGGTGATGAAAATGTTCTAAAAGTCTATTATAGTAATGGTTGCACAATTCTATGAATATAAAAAAGGCTCTAATTGTACACTTTATTTATTTGAAAACAGGTTTGACTCTGTCAACTAGGCTGGAGTGCAATGGTGCAATTATAGCTCGCTGTAGCCTCAAACTCCTGTGTTCAAGCAATCCTCCTGCCTCAGCCTCCAGAGTACCTAGAAGTACAGGAGCATGCCACCATGTCCGACTAATTTTTTAATTTTTTGTAGAGATGGGGTCTTGCTGTGTTGCCCAGACCAGTCTCTATTTCCTGGCCTCAAGTGTTCCTCCTCCCTTACCTTCCAAAGTACTGGGATTTCAGGCATGAGCTACCATGCACAGCCTTAAATTGCACACTTTAAATTGGTGACTTGCACAGCATGTGAATTATATCTCAATAAAGCTGCTACTTTTAAAAAACTAGTCTATAACTTCCTAACTACTAACCAATATCTGACATATTATTCTATTTCACCTTATAACTCCATATAATGAGAAAAGCATTGAATTCAGTGATAAAACCAGATTATTGGCAATCCTAAAACCATAGTCAAGCAACAAGTTCTGAGCTTCAATTTTCTTGTAGGGGAAAGGGGAGTCCTCTTTGGTACACCACCTCATTTTTCTCCCAATAACACAGTAGCATCCTAGAGTAAATTGTGTTTATTCTAAAATCAGCTTATGTCTGTTGTATTTACTATAATTACATAGTTTAGTTGCATATTACATCAAAAATGAGTGCAAAAATAAAATGTTTTGTCACTAAACATTAGGTCGTGTAATTTAATTAAGGGAAGCCACTTTAAAAACATTTTAAAGAAAATGTCTTGGCTATGCACCACAAGACTGGTGAAATATAAGCATTCACACACTTATAAAATATTTAAGGTATGTATCTTTCTTTCTCATTTTAAACAAATATTCTATTCAGCCAACCCAACTGCAGGTATATTATATAGCCAATATTGTTTAAGAGAGCTTCTACTCTATACGTTATTTGTATAAAAGACGAACATAAGTACGCTACTATTATTCCACGTCACACTCTAAAGTGTGAAAATTGACCCTATTAAATTTGAATTCTCTCTTACAGAGGTTGAAACTTGTCTACTCTTCAAGTCTCCAGGCCCACTACAGTCCCATACTCTCTACAGGTATCTTCATCTGCTAAACTGAAAAAGGTTGCCCAACGTCAACCCTTCAAATTCAAGACTGCTAAAGTCCCTCCTTCTTGTGCTCATAGGCTTTATGTGTGAAGGCATTTTTTTTTTCAAATATCTCTCAGAATCCTCCCTTTTCAAAGCTAATCCTACATCTGACCTACATATTTAGGTGATCATTATGCTCCCCAACACACACAAAAAAGTGTTACTTACACTCATGCTCCATAGACTCCTCCCTTCCACTTCACTTCCACTTACATTCGTACTTCTCCCTTCTCACCTCTCAACTTACTCAACTACCAGCCATTTGCACTCTGACCCCAACTACTTCCTAATGACTGCAAAAGAATTCCAAGTGGTCACTCAAACCGATCTTTGGCCTCCCCTCTCTCACTACTCCAATGCACCTCAGATATTGCTTCCTAGCGCATAACTCTGATTACCCCAGGCTTGGTAATTCAATGGTGTTTCCCAATGCCTACAGAAAATTGTTCAGGAATTCATTAACCTCATCAAGATTCTAATGGAAGAGACTAAATTGCCAGCCCATCTCCCGAATGTTATCCAGACTTCAGTCAGGCTGAACTCTTTGCTCTGTGCAAATATATCCCATGCCTTCCTACACACAGATCACACAGATCTAACGCATGCTTTATTCCATCTAGAATGCCCTCCCTTCGTTTCTATGTATTGAAATTCCTCTAAAATCATTTTTAAAGTAGAAAGTCACTCAGCACTCAGAGCCTCAGATTTCTCAACTACAAAATGAGAATAACACCTTCAAGGCTGCTATATAAAGATGACAAACCATTATTAGTATCAAGTATTGTTAAGCATAAACTTAGAATAATTGCTGGTAGATAATACTCAACAAATGTTATTACTCTTGTTCACTAAAGACAATTAAGTGCCCAATAAATATACTATAAATTGACAAAACAAAACAATAGAAATATCTTTTCCAGCCACACTATGCTCTTTGCTCACCAATCAACAGTTTAAGGTTTGACACCTCTGGAAGTTAAGATGATAAAAATTCCTAACAACGTTTTCATTTTTTGGAACTCTCACAAAGATTCATGATGCAAAAACAACCACCCTCTATTTCATGATTTTGTCAGGAACAATTTGATTCACTGATATCTACCAAAATGGGAAGAGTGGAGCAAGGTAATAATTTTATCACTTACTTTTTTAAAAATTGCACTAAAGGCCGGGTGTGGTGGCTCACGCCTGTAATCCCACCCAGGAGGCCAAGGTGGGCAGATCACGAGGTCAGGAGATCGAGACCATCCTGGCCAACATGGTGAAACCCCATCCCTACTAAAAATACAAAAATTAGCTGGGTGTGGTGGTGTGTACCTGTAATCCCAGCTACTCAGGAGGCTGAGGCAGGAGAATTGCTTGAACCCAGGAGGCGGAGATTGGAGTGAGCCGAGATTGCGTCACTGTACTCCAGCCTGGTGACAAAGCGAGACTCTGTCTCAAAAAAAGAAAACAAGAAGCAGTGAAACACATATAATTTACCATCTTAACCATTTTAAAATGTACATTAAGGCTGGGCACGGTGGCTCACGCCTGTAATCCCAGCACTCTGGGAGGCCAAGGCAGGGAGATCAGGAGGTCAGAAGTTCAAGACCAGCCCGGCCAACATAACAAAACCCCGTCTCGACTAAAAATACAAAAAATTAGACAGGTGTGGTGGCACGCACCTGTATTCCCAGCTACTCAGGGAGTAGCTGAGGCAGGAGAACTGCTTGAACCTGGGAGGTGGAGGTTGTAGTAAGCCGAGACCACTTCACTCCAGGCCTGGGCAACAGAGCAAGGCTCCATCTCAAAAAATAAAATAAATAAATAAATTAAATTAAAATGAAAAAAGTGTACATTAAATACATTCACACTGTTGGGCAATCATAACCACCATCCATCTCCAGAACTCTTTTCATCTTACAAAAGTGCAACTCTACACCCATTACGGTCAACCCCATTCTCTCTGTCACAGTCTGACAGTCACCATTCTACTTTCTGTCTCTATCGCCCTAAGTAAAATCATACAATGTTTGTTCTTTTGTAACTGGCTTATTTCACTAAGTGTGATGTCCTCAAGAGTCATCTATGTTGTTATTTACTGTTTCCGTAAGAACTCCAAATTCACACAGGGACATAGTTTAAACATACTCTAACTAAGGTAGATTCTATGGCACTACACTACAGATTTGGAAGATTCAAATTACAGAAAGAAAGAGAAAGGGAAAATATCATGTACTTGATAATTAGGTATGTTGCCAGTTACTCTGCTAGGTGCATTTCACACAGAACTTAATTAAGTCCAAACAACTCTAAGGAGGTAGATGATTATCATTCCCAACTGACAAATGAGAAAAAGGTTCAGAAGAACACACAATAGCAAGCAGGCCTCCCATGTCACTATCCTATTTCCATTTTGTTTTCATTATAGAACTCATCACTAACATATGCTCGGTTTTATATACTTATTTAATTCTTATTGCCTTTCTCCCTAACTAGAACGTAAGCACCTATGGCCACTGTATCCTCTAACCAGCTCAGAATCAGAGAGGTAGAGACTGGAGGGGCAGGAATGGGGAAATACAAAACAAGTAATGTAGTAAGGGAAATGTGCCACACGTGCACACTATATGCAGTTTTTTTTTTTTTTTTTTTTTTTTTTTTTTTTTAATGGTTGAGACTGGCTGGATATGGTGGCTCACACCTGTAATCCCAGTACTTTGGGAGGCCAAAGCAGGAGGATCACTTGAGCCCAAGAGTTTGAGACCAGCTTGGCAACACAGGAAGACCCCATCTCTATAAGAAATAAAATAAATTAAAAAAATAAAAGGTTGAGGTCATTATACTAGTGGAAGGGTCACATTTTTACAACAAAATTGTGTCTATGATATACACAGCTTAAAACTTGAACATCTTATCATCTCTAGCTGTTCTAAGATTCTTGCCTCCATATGTACACTTGAGACAGAGTGTCACTCTGTCACCCAGGCTAGAGTGCTCTGGCATGATCACAGCTCACTGCAACTCCTGCCTCTCTAGTTCAAGCAATTCTTCGTCTAAGCCTCTCGAGTAGCTCGGATTACAAGCACCCGCCACCACACCCGGCTAATTTATGTGTTTTAGTAGAGATGAGATTTCACCATGTTGGCCAGGCTGGTCTTGAACTCCTGACCTCAGGTGATCCACCCACCTCAGCCTCCCAAAATGCTGGGATTACAGGTGTGAGCCACTACACCCAGCCCACATGTACGTTTCTTAGATGCTCAGAAATGGGGAGGCTTTTTTATGGCCAAAGATCCATTTTGATGGGTTTTTGTTCTGGTTTTTGGAGTGGTAAGTTGGGTAAAGGGTAGAAGATAAAATTCCTTGGTCTCCAGTGAGCCCAGATTCTATTATTATATCCTTGTCTTCTAAGAATTTTTGTTGTTTTTCATCAAACTTTACCCAAGGAATTGTTCTCTGCCTTCTGGCTAAGATCAAGAGGAGTGCCCCTGAGGACTTTACTACTAAGCATGAATTAACAATGGGAAGCAGATAGTCTATTTACACCGTAAATATATGCTCACTAGAATAGTAACTATATTTACCAAAATACAGACTTCCTTCCTCTGCTTCAGAATAAAAGTGAATATCCCCACTACCATGCATTGCTACATTTTCTCTGTTAACATTTGTTAAAACGTTTTATTAAAACCCAAGAAATTAATGACTGAATACATACTACTGTCTCAAGTTATATTTTTCCACAATTTATACTAATAGCAACGACCTCTACAATTAGAGAAATGTGAAATGTTATGATGAGAAATCAGGATTTCTAAGGGCTTTCACTGAATAAATCCTCACTTGTAACATGTCTACATTTCCCATTAACTTATTGTTTTCATAATTTCTTCTGATCACAGTACAAAAAATGTTACTCATCACTTCTCAGCCTTTTGGCTAAGATCAAGTGTAAAAAATGTTAGTCATAAAAGGAGTACTATGTTCACAAAATAATGTTATCTTCACTGATGTAACAAAAAGTCAGTGGTTTCCTTTATGTGGTAAACAATGGGCCTTGGGAAGCACATTCCCTGTTAAATGTCTTTTACATTTTTTATACACAATTGGTTCAACTTCCTAATAATCACCATTTACCAGAAATGTGAAAGAAAAAAATCATCACGATACACAATACGACTAAGTAAGCCAAAAGGAGAAAAATAAAAGAAAATTATAATGGCTCACTGAGGACAGTGGAGTAGAAAATACTTCCAGCTTACACCAATTATCACTTAATATTACCTTTTTAAACCGAGAATATCAGTTTCAAGGTGACAAAAATCTCACATCTTTTCTCTCCTCCTAAGAGATCATGCCATCAGCAAACTCAAATATCCTCCTGGACATCTAAAGGACCTCAAACCTAACTGGTTTTTTTTTTTTTTTTGCTTTGTTTTTGAGACAGGATCTTGCTTTGTCGCCCAGGCTAGAGTGCAGTGGTGTGATCACAGCTCACTGCAGCCTCGACCTCCTGGGCTCAAGCTGTCCTCCCACCTTAGCCTCCTGAGTAGCTGCAACTAAAGGCATATGGCACCATGCCTGGCTAATTTTTGTATTTTTAGTAGAGTCAGAGTCTCACCATGTTGCCCAGGCTGGTCTCGAACACCTGGCCTCAAGCAATCCACCCAGCTCAGCCTCCCAGAGTGCTGGATTACAGTCATGAGCCACTGTTCCCAGCCTTAACTCTTAATATACCAAAATCTTTGCCTGCTCCCAGCCTTGCTCCTTACTAAACTCCTTACTAAATAATGCCATCCTTATTTTAGTTGCTAATGCCAAAAACCTAACAGTCACATGTATTTCCTTTCTTTCCTTCACACCCCCACATCTAATCCAACAAGTTCTGTCAACCCTATTTTCAAAATACCCCATATCCTAACTCAGACCACTTCTCTCCAAATCCACTGCTGCCACTCTAGACAGAACCACCATTATCTCTGCCCAAACAATTTAAGGAGACTCTTAGCTGATGATACTCCTGCATCTCCTCATTTCCCATTTCTCCACATAGTAACCAGAATGATCTTTTAAAAATATAAATAGCCAGGCATGGTAGCTCACACCTGTAATCGCAATACTTTGGGAGGCCAAGGCAGGAGGATTGTTTGAGCCTAGGAGTTTGAGACCAGCCCAGGCATAATAGCAAGATCCCAACTCTACAAATAATAATAATAATAATAACAACAAAAATTAGGTGGGCGTGGTGGCACACACCTGTAATCCCAGCTACTTGGGAGGTTGAAACAGGAGGGTTGCTTGAGCCCAGGAGGTCAAGACTTTAGTGAGCCATGATCCTGCCACTGTAATCCAGCCTGGGAGACAGAGCAAGACCCCATCTCAAAACATAAATTGAAATTAAAATTAAAATTTAAAAATAAATAGAATATAAATGTATTCACTCCACCAATGCTCAAAGTCCTCCACTAGTTTTACATAAAATACAGGGGGAAAAGTCCATGGTCAAATATCTCTGACTTTTCCTTTCCCCTATTCCAGCCACACTAGTTTATTTCCACATTGGGCCTGTGCAGTTGCTAACCCTCCTGCCTGGAAAGCTTTTCCCCTGGGCATGGCTGCTCCCTCCCTTCATTCAAATCATTGCAAACACTACCCCCCAAAGAGGACTTCCCACATATCCTATCTAAAATAACGGACACCATCAGTCTCTAAGCAAACTTAATTTCTCATCATAGAGTTTATCATCCATTATTTGTTTACTGTTTGTCTACCTGACTAAAAAGCTCCAGGAGTTGGAGGGGGGAGCTGTCTTGTGGATATTTATAATCCCCAACATCATCTCCTGGGTCACAGGAACTCAATAAACATTTGTTGATTAAACAAATGATGCCCATGATAACAAATGACATGCATCAAAGAAAAACACCAATATGCTTACTTTCAGTTTATTCAATAAAATGCATATTAACAACTTCATAAATTTCCATCATGCTGCCTTTAGAGGACCTTAGAGTAGTGTAGAATAATAGGGAAAGGGAGGGAAACTTGTTGCCTTCAGCACATAAATCCAATATATTTGAATATCTTATTTTTTACATCCATGTTGAGATAGAACCTAGTGTCTCAAAAAAATAACGGATTTGAAACTGTTTTTATTCCTGTTAAATACTGGAATCAAACTTTATCCAAACAAGCTCAAAAGTAGAAGGAATATTCAGATGAAAACCTAAGAATACACATTTGACTTAGCTCCCTTTTCCATTATCCCTCAAGATGATTATATCAATATGAAAGAAAAAATTCAAGCATCATTAGAAATTAGAAAGGAGTCTCACCCCTCACCTGAAACGTTTGAATTTTCACAAAGGTATTTTGAGGTAAGAGAAAAGAGAATCAATCTGCCCTTACATCAGCCATATCTGCTGTGCTCCACTCCAAGAGCCTGCCTGCCAGTCTACTCCACAAAGGTGAGGCACAGAAGAAAATGGCCCACACTTAATCGCTCCCCTCTATCAAATTCTCTGCATTAAATACCGACTGCAATCTTCAACAGACTCCATCTAGCCTCCAAGAGAAAGAGAGAATACAATCTCGTGTCAAGCTGTAATACAGCCTGTGCTATTTATCAACACTAAACAAAGTGTACAGCCTTACCCCCTTATCCGGGTTTTACTTTTCAAGGTTTCAGTTAACCTCAGTCTGAAAACATTAAATGGAAAATTTCAGAAATAAACAATTTAAAAGTTTTAAATAGCACATCATTCTTAGTAGCATGATGAAATGTCACGCTGTCCTGCTCCATCCTGCCCGCTCAGGACATGAATTATCCCTTTGTCCAGTGTGTCCACATCCACACTGTCTATGCTACCCACCCATTAGTCACTTAGAAGCAGTCTCAGTTATCAGATCCACTGTCACAGTATCACAGTGCTTGTGTTTAAGTAACCTTTATTTTACTTAACAATTGTCCCAAAGCACAAGAGTAGTGATGCTGGCATATTGTTATAATTGTTTTATTTTATTAATTATTGTTAATCTATTATTGCACCTAATTTAGGAATTAAACTTTATCAGAGGTATGTATATATGGGAAAAAATGTAGTATATATAGGATCTGGCACTATCTGAGGTTTCAGGCTTCCACTGGGGTCTTGGAACACATCTACTGAGGATAAGGGGAAACTACTATATAGGAAAAAAAAAATCACCAATCTTACGACATGAATTGTCAAAGACAGAAGACTGGTGAAATTCTCAGAATTTCAGAGATAATGACCTTGAAATTCTTAACAAAGATGTAAAAGGCAAAACCACTTGCTTTTCTAAGATAGAATTTCTTTTTGTGGCGGTAGGTGGTGAGGTGGTCAGGCTTACCAAAACAGCACCTGCAATCAGGGTTAGAGATGATAAGACACTTTCAAGAAAACACAAAGCAAGTAATCAGAAAAATCAAGATACAGAGGCCATTAACAACATTATCCATCTTCCCCTCTCCTTCTGGGCTCAATGAAGAATTTTACTTTCTTTTTCCCTCTTGAAGTTAGACACAGTCATGTGACTTTTGTTGGGCAATGAAATGTGAGTAGAAGTGATCTACAAACCTGCAAAGATGCGGCTGGGCGTGGTGGCTCATGCCTGTAATCCCAGCACTTTGGGAGGCAGAGGTGGGTGGATCACTTGAGGTCAGGAGTTTGAGACTAGCCTGGCCAACATGGTGAAACCCTGTCTCTACTAAAAACACAAAAATTAGCCAGGCATGGTGGCGTGTGCCTGTAATCCCAGCTACTAGGGAGGCTGAGGCATGAGAATCGCTTGAACCCACGAGGCAGAGGTTGCAGTGAGCTGAGATCATGCCACTACACTCCAGTCTGGGTGACACAGCAAGAATCCATCTCCAAAAACAAACAAACAAACAAACAAACAAAAAACTTCCACAGATGCATTTAATTGTTTGGCTCTGAACCTCTCTCTACTGCTGTCTCAGTAATCGATGACTCATTTTTTCATACAGAAGTGCAATGTGTGCCTTTACAGGAAAGACAACTTTCCCTGAAAGGTACAAACTTGATATACGTGAGAAATAATAATCTTTGTGTTTTAAGCGACTGATAATTGGACGATTATTTTCTTATTGCAGCATAAGCTAACCTACCTTGACTAACATGTCAGCTATTTGGAAATTCCAATAAAATTATCAAAATTCAGCAAATCAAGAAAATCTGACAGGGGCTAGTAGTTTGAGAGATGGACAGAAAAACATATAACTATGATATCAATAATGAGAAATGGATTATAACTACAGAAACAAAGGTTTCTTAGTGGAATGTGCCTTTGGAATCAGTAATCTCATCTCAATGTTTAAAAATGTTTAAATAGTAGGCTACCTCTGCAAGGATGCACTAAAACTTATAATACCATTTGCCTCCAGAAAAGAATACTGTATAGTAACTTAAAAAAAAAATAGGAAGAAGAGACTTCTGGTTTCTGATCTGACCTGAAAGAAGCTTGGAAGTCATCACTCCAAAATAAGTAAAAACCTGAACAAATTGAAAAAAAAATCAACAACTCATCTTAGCCCCTTAAAAGAAATGAGGTCACAAGGGAAACCCTGCCCCCAAAATTGGAGGGACATACAGAAGGATACAAAGAATCACAACTTACCAACCCATGAGCAGAAGGGTTGAGGGAACCAGTGCAAGGGAAGAAAAATCTGACCTGTAATTGACAAATGGTTGGAGGATCAGTGTAAGAAAGTCTGAGAGTCAAAAACTCCAGGGAACCCAGTCAGAAGGGGCCTATCGCACTTTTTCTTACTTTTACCTCCAGGAGCAAGACCTAAGTTCTCACAGTGAATATCAGAAAAATCTCCCCCTACTTCCAACAGAGAGAGAGGAAAAACAACCATTTTGAAATACACCACAACATTCTGTTTTTAACAAGGCTTGCCCTCAGGAGAAACTATCTAGCCAGAGACTAACCTGCTGAGGTTTTAACTTGGGGGTAGGGAAATACCTAATCCCAGTCAGCTTTAGCCTTCCACATGGAGGAAAAGAAATACCTAACTCTAGCCAGTTCTAGCCTTCTATGTGGAAAACAGGAAATACCCAACTCTAGTCTACTCTAACTATACTGTCCCACCTAAGGGAGTAAGCGTACTGAAAAGCATTTGTGAAGCTGATAATCCAGAGGCACAGCCTCACTAAAAGACTGAGATTTAACCATAGGACTATAGAAGACTTCCCCTTCCTCCACACCTTACCACCACATTATGAAACCCTACATTAAACAGTTCCTTTTACAGAGTACATCATGTCCAGCTACAAAGAAAAAATTACAAGGCATACTAAAAGTCAACTAACATAGTTTGAAAAGACAGAGCAAACATCGGAACCTGACTCAGATATGGCAAGACATTGGAATTATCAGATCAAGAACTGAAAACCACTCTGGTTAATATGCTAAGCTAAGAGCTCTAATCAATAAAGCAGATGACAAAGCCAAAAATATATATATATCTGAGATTGAGGATATCTCAATAATAACCTTAAAAACTGGAAAGCAAAGAGTAAAAAGAGTGGGGGAAAAAAAGAGGACAAAACACAAAACTCAAGAATTGTGGGACAATTACAAAGAGTGTAACGTGTGAAAAGGGAGTACCAGAAGGAAAGGAAAGGAACAGAAGAAATACTTAAAACAATAATGACTGAGAATTTTCCCCAAATTAATGTCAGATATCAAACCAGATATCCAGGAAGCTAAGAGAACACCAAGCAAGACAGATGCTGATAAAAACAAAAAAAGCCAACAAAATACCTACACTTAGATATGCCAAATCATATTCAACTACAGCAAATCTAAGATAAAGACAAAATCCTGAAAGAAGCCAGAAGATTAAAACACCATACCTATAGAAGAACAAAGATAAGATTTACATCCCCAGAATTTTTCCCCAAAAACCATGAAAGTAAGAAGAGGGGGTCACTTCCAAGATGGCCGAATAGGAACAGCTCCAGTCTGCAGCTCCCAGCGAGATAAATGCAGAAGACAGGTGATTTCTACATTTCCATCTGAGGTACCTGGTACATCTCAATGGGACTGGTTGGACAGTGGGTGCAGCCCAGGGAGAGCGAGCCAAAGCAGGGTAGGTTGTTGCCTCAACTAGGAAGTGCAAGCGGTCAGGGGATTTCCCTTTCCTAGCCAAGAGAAGCCATGAATGACTGTACCTGGAGGAGCAGTACACTCTTGCCCAAATACTGCACTTTTCCCATGCAGACCAGGCGATTCCCTCCCGTGCCTGGCTCAGCAGATCCCATGTCCATGGAGTCTTGATCGCTGCTAGCACAGCAGTCTGAGATCTACCTGGGACGCTGGAGCTTGATGAAGGGAGGGGCATCTGCCACTGCTGACACTTAAGTAGGCGGTTCTATGTTCACAGTGTAAACAAAGCAGCAGGGAAGCTCGAACTAGGTGAAGCCCACCACAGCTCAGCAAAGCCTACTGCCTCTCTAAATTCCACATCTGGGGACAGACCATATCTGAATACAAAGGCAGCAGACAGCTTCTCCAGACTTAAACATCCCTGTCTGACAGCTCTGAAGAGAGCAGTGGTTCTCCCAGCACGGTGTTCAAGCTCCGATAACGGACAGACTGCCTCCTCAAATGGGTCCCTGACCCCTGTGTAGCCTGACTAGAAGACACCTCTCAGTAGGGACGGACAGATACCTCATACAGGCGGGTGCCTCTCTGGGATGAAGCTTCTAGAGGAAGGATCAGGCAGCAATATTTGCTTTTCTGCAGCCTCCACTGGTGATACCCAGGCAAACAGGGTCTGGAGTGGACCTCCAGCAAACTCTAACAGACCTGCAGCTGAGAGGCCTATTAGAAGGAAAACTAATAAAAAGAAAAGAAGAGCATCAATATCAACAAAAAGGACATCCACACCAAAACCCCATCTGTAGGTCACCAACATCAAAGACCAAAGGTAGATAAAACCACATAGATGGAGAGAAGCCACAGCAGAAAGGCTGAAAATTCCAAAAACCAGAATGCCTCTTCTCATCCAAAGGAACACAACTCCTCGCCACCAAGGGAACAAAACTGACCAGAGAATGAGTTTGATGAATTGACAGAGGTAGGCTTCAGAAGGTCAGTAATAACAAACCTCTCCAAGCATGTGCTAACCTATCGCAAGGAAGTTCAAAACTCTGAAAAAAGGTTAGATGAATGGCTAACTAGAAAAATCAGTGGGGCCGGGTGCGGTGGCTCAAGCCTGTAATCCCAGCACTTTGGGAGGCCGAGACGGGCGGATCACGAGGTCAGGAGATCGAGACTATCCTGGCGAACATGGTGAAACCCCGTCTCTACTAAAAAATACAAAAACTAGCCGGGCGAGGTGGCAGGCGCCTGTAGTCCCAGCTACTCGGGAGGCTGAGGCAGGAGAATGGCGTAAACCCGGGAGGCGGAGCTTGCAGTGAGCTGAGATCCGGCCACTGCACTCCAGCCTGGGCGACAGAGCGAGACTCCGCCTCAAAAAAAAAAAAAAAAAAAAAAAGAAAAATCAGTGTAGAGAAGAGCTTAAATGACCTGATGGAGCTGAAAACCACAGCATGAGAACTTCATGAAGCATATACAAGCTTCAATAGCCGAGTCAATCAAGTAGAAGAAAGGATATCAATGAATGAGGATCAAATTAATGAAATAAAGTGAGAAGACAAGATTAGAGAAAAAAAGAGTGAAAAGAAATGAACAAAACCTCCAAGAAAATATGCGACTATGTGAAAAGGCCAAATCCACGTTTGATTGGTGTACCGGAAAGTGATGGGGAGAATGGAACCAAGTTAGAAAACACTCTTCAGGATAATATCCAGGAGGACTTCCCCAACGTAGCAAGGCAGGCCAACATTCAAATTCAGGAAATACAGAGAACACAACAAAGATACTCCTCTAAAAGATAAACCCAAGACACATAATTGTCAGATTTAACAAGGTTGAAATGAAGGAAAAAATGTTAAGGGCAGCCAGAGAGAAAGGCTGAGTTACTCACAAAGGGAAGCCCATCAGAATAACAGCAGATCTCTCTGCAGAAACCCTACAAGCCAGAAGAGAGTGGGGTTCAATCAACATCCTTAAAGAAAAGAATTTTCAACCCAGAATTTCATATACAGCCAAACTAATCTTCATAAGTGAAGGATAAATAAAATCCTTTACAGACAAGCAAATGCTGAGAGATGCTGTCACCACGAGGCCTGCCTTAGAAGAGATCCTGAAGGAATCACTAAACACTAAATACCAGACACTGCAAAAACATGCCAAATTGTAAAGACCAACGATGCTATGAAGAAACTGCATCAATTAACGGGCCAAATAACCAACTAGCATCATAATGACAGGATCAAATTCACACATAACAATATTAACCTTAAATGTAAATGGGCTAAATGCCCCAGTGAAAAGACACAGACTGGCAAATTGGATAAAGAGTCAAGACCCATTGGTGTGCTGTATTCAGGAGACCCACATCGCTAATAAAACAGACTTTAAACCAACAAAGATCAAAAGAGACAAAGAAGGCCACTACATAATGGCAAAGGGATCAATTCAACAAGAAGAGCTAAGTATCCTAAATATATATGCACCCAATACAGCAGCACTCAGATTCAAAATGCAAGTTTTTAGAGACCTGTCAAGAGACTTAAGACTCCCACACAATAATAACAGGAAATAAGAGAAGACACAAACAAATGGAAAAACATTCCATGCTCACGGATAGGAAGAATCAATATCATGAAAATGTCCTTACTTTAAACTTCAGATGAAACCAAAAAAGAGCCTGCAAAGCCAAGACAATCCTGGGCAAAAAAAACAAAGCTGGAGGCATCAGGCTACCTGACTTCAAACTTTACTACAAGGCTAGAGTAACCAAAACAGCATGGTCTTGGTACCAAAACAGATATATAGACCAATAGAACAGAACAGAGGCCTCAGAAGTAATACCACACATCTACCACCATCTGATCTTTGACAAACCTGACACACACAAGCAGTGGGGAGAAGATTCCCTATTTAATAAATAGTATTGGGAAAACTGGCTAGCCATATGCAGAAAACTGAAACTGGGCCCCTTCCTTACACCTTATGCAAAAATCAACTCAAGATGGATCAAAGACTTAAACATAAGACCTAGGACCAAAAAAATCCTAGAAGAAAACCTGGGCAACACCACACAGGACATAGGCATGGGCAAAGATTTCATGTCTAAAACTCCAAAAGCAATGGCAACAAATGCCAAAATTGACAAATGTGATCTAATCAAACTAAAGAGCTTTTGCACAGCCAAAGAAACTATCATCAGAGTAAACAGGCAACCTACAGAATGGGAGAAAATTTTTGCAATCTATCCATCTGACAAAGAACTAATATCCAGAATCTACAAAGACCTTAAACAAATTTACAAGAAAAAAAGCAAACAACCCCATCAAAAAATAGGCAAAGGGTATGAACAGACACTTCTCAAAAGATGACACTTATGCAGGCAACAGACATTTGAAAAAACACTTATCATCACAGGTCATTAGAGAAATGCAAATCAAAACCACAATGAGATACCATCTCATGCCAGTTAGAATGGCAATTATTAAAAAGTCAGGAGACGACAGATGCTGGAGAGGTTGTGGAAAAACAGGAACGCTTTTACACTGTTGGTGGGAGTATAAATTAGCTCAACCATTGTGGAAGACAGGGTGGCGATTCCTCAAGGATCTAAAATTAGAAATACTATTTGACCCAGCAATCCCATTACTGGGCATATACCCAAAGGATTATAAATCATTCTACAATAAAGACACATGGACACCTATGTTTACTGCAGCACTATTCACAAGAGCAAAGACTTGGAATCAACCCAAATGTCCATCAATGATAGACTGGATAAAGAAAATGTGGCACATATACACCATGGAATACTATGCAGTCATAAAAAACGATGAGTTCATGTCCTTTGCAGGGACACAGATGAAGCTGGAAACCATCATTCTCAGCAAACTATCACAAGATCAGAAAATCAAACATCACATGTTCTCACTCATAAGTAGCTGAACAATGAGAACACATGGACCACAGGGAGGGGAACATCACACACTGGAGCCTGTGGGGGGTTGGGGGCTAGGGGAGGGATAACATGAGGAGAAATACCTAAGGTAGGTGACAGGTTGATGTATCCAGCAAACCCCCATGGCACATGTGTACCTATGTAACAAAACTGCAAGTTCTGCACAGGTAACCCAGAAGAAGAAGAAGAAGAAGAAGAAGAAGAAGAAGAAGAAGAAGAAGAAGAAGAAGAAGAAGAAGAAGAAGAAGAAGAAGAAGAAGAAGGAAGAAGGAGGAAGCAGGAGGAAGGAGGAGGAAGGAGGAAGGAGGAGGAGGAGGAAGAGGAGGAAAGAAGAAGAAGAAAGTAAGAAGAAAGTGGAATGAAATATTTAAAGTCATGAGAAAAGGCCGGGTGTGGTGGCTCACACCTGTAATCCCAGCACTTTGGGAGGCTGAGGCGGGCGGATCACTTGAGGTCAGGAGTTTCGAGACCACCTGGCCAACATGTTGAAACCCCATCTCTACTAAAAATACAAAAATTAGCTGGGCTTGGTGGTGGGCGCCTGTAATCCCAGCCACTCGGAAGGCTAAGGAAGAAGAATCGCTTATAGTTGGGAGGTGGAGATTACAGTGAGCCAAGATCATGCCACTGCACTCTAGCCTGTGTGACAGAGTGAGACTCCACCTCAAGAAAAATAAAAAATAAAAAAAATGAGGGAAAAAAAAAACCCACCAGCCTAGAATTCTGTATCCTGTGAAATTATCCTTCAAAAGTAAAAAATAAATAAAAACTTCCTCATAGAAACAAAAATTGATGGAATGTGTTGCTGGTGGACCTGCCTTGAAAGAAATGTTAAAAGTAGCTCTTTAAAAATAAAAAATAAAAAAAGGAAAAGGAAAATTACATAGCTCAGAAACTCAGATCCTCAAGGAAAAATCCCGGAGAAGGAACAAGTGAAGGTAAAATAAAAACTTTTCTTTTTCTTACTCCTAATTAACTTACCAGGAAACAGTTGTTCAAAATAGCAATAGCAAAAATGTATTAAATTATATATGCATACATATGTGTGTACACATATACACATATATATGTACATGCTTATGTAGAAGTGACATGTATCAGCAATGATACAAAGGAGAGGAGGGAGGAATCAGGATTATTTCGCTATAATAAGGTACTCACACTACTGATATATATTGCAAGCTCTCGAGCAACCACTAAAAAGTAACACTATACCACTAACAACTTAGAAGTAATACTATACCACTAAATGTACATTGCAAACTCTCAGCAACCACTTAAAAAAGCAACAAAGAAATATAACTCACATATCAAAAAAGGAAAGAAAATGGAATCATATAAAATCCTCAACTAGTACCACAAAAGGCATAAAAAGAGTAGAAGACATAAATAGGAACAAAGAACAAGGGCAACAAATAGAAAAGAACAACAAATATTGTAGATATTAAACCAACTACATCAATAATCACTCTAAATATCAACAGTCCAAATGCACTGATTAAAAGAAAGATTGTCAGGTTTGTCAAAGATCAGATGGCTGTAGATGTGTGGTATTATTTCTGAGGGCTCTGTTCTGTTGCATTGGTCTACATCTCTGTTTTGATACCAGTACCATACTGTTTTGGTTACTGTAGCCTTGTAATATAGTTTGAAGTCAGGTAGCATGATGCCTCCAGCTTTGTTCTTTTGGCTTAGGATTGTCTTGGCAATGCAGGCTCTTTTTTGGTTCCATATGAACTTTAAAGCCGTTTTTTCCAGTTCTGTGAAGAAAGTCATTGGTAGCTTGATGGGAATGGCATTGAATCTATAAACTACCTTGGGCAGTATGGCCATTTTCACGATATTGATTCTTCCTATCCATGAGCATGGTATGTTCTTCCATTTCTTTGTGTCCTCTTTTATTTCACTGAGCAGTGGTTTGTAGTTCTCCTTGAAGAGGTCCTTTACATCCCTTGTAAGTTGGATTCCTAGGTATTTTATTCTCTTTGAAGCAATTGTGAATGGAAGTTCATTCCTGATTTGGCTCTCTGTTTGTCTGTTACTGGTGTATAAGAATGCTTGTGATTTTTGCACATTAATTTTGTATCCTGAGACTTTGCTGAAGTTGCTTATCAGCTTAAGGAGATTTTGGGCTGAGATGATGGGGTTTTCTAAATATACAATCATGTCATCTGCAAACAGGGACAATTTGACTTCTTCTTTTCCTAACTGAATACCCTTGATTTCTTTCTCTTGCTTGATTGCCCTAGCTAGAACTTCCAACACTATGTTGAATAGGAGTGGTGAGAGACGGCATCCCTGTCTTGTGCCAGTTTTCAAAGGGAATCCTTCCAACTTTTGCCCATTCAGTATGATATTGGCTGTGGGTTTGTCATAAATAGCTCTTATTATTTTGAGATATGTTCCATCAATACCGAATTTATTGAGAGTTTTTAGCATGAAGGGCTGTTGAATTTTGTCAAAGGCCTTTTCTGCATCTATTGAGATAATCATGTGGTTTTTGTCTTTGGTTCTGTTTATATGCTGGATTACGTTTATTTATTTTTGTATGCTGAACCAGCCTTGCATCTCAGGGATGAAGCCCACTTGATCATGGTGGATAAGCTTTTTGGTGTGCTGCTGGATTTGGTTTGCCAGTATTTTATTGAGGATTTTTGCATCAATGTTCATCAGGGATATTGGTCTAAAATTCTCTTTTTTTGTTTTGTCTCCACCAGGCTTTGGTATCAGGATGATGTTGGCCTCATAAAATGAGTTAGGGAGGATTCCCTTGTTTTCTATTGATTGGAATATCTTTGACAAACCTGACAAAAACAAGAAATGGGGGAAGGATTCCCTATTTAATAAATGGTGCTGGGAAAATTGGCTAGCCATAAGTAGAAAGCTGAAACTGGATCCTTTCCTTACTCCTTATATGAAAATTAATTCAAGATGGATTAGAGACTTAAATGTTAGACCTAAAACCATAAAAACCCTAGAAGAAAACCTAGGCAATACCATTCAGGACATAGGCATGGGCAAGGACTTCATGTCTAAAACACCAAAAGCAATGGCAACAAAAGCCAAAATTGACAAATGGGATCTAATTAAACTAAAGAGCTTTTGCACAGCAAAAGAAACTACCATCAGAGTGAACAGGCAACCTACAGAATGGGAAAAATTTTTGCAATCTACTCATCTGACAAAGGGCTAATATCCAGAACCTACAAAGAACTCAAACAAATTTACAAGAAAAAAATGAACAACCCCATCAAAAAGTGGGGAAAGGATATGAACAGACACTTCGCAAAAGAAGACATTCATGCAGCCAACAGACACGTGAAAAAATGCTCATCATCACTCGCCATCAGAGAAATGCAAATCAAAACCACAATGAGATACCATCTCACACCAGTGAGAATAGCAATCATTAAAAAATCAGGAAACAAAAGGTGCTGGAGAGGATGTGGAGAAATGGGAACACTTTTACACTGTTGGTGGGACTGTAAACTAGTTCAACCATTGTGGAAAACAGTGTGGCGATTCCTCAAGGATCTAGAACTAGAAATACCATTTGACCCAGTCATCCCATTACTGGGGATATACCCAAGGGATTATAAATCATGCTGCTATAAAGACACATGCACACGAATGTTTATTGTGGCACTATTCACAATAGCAAAGACTTGGAATCAACCAAATGTCCATCAGTGACAGACTGGATTAAGAAAATGTGGCACATATACACCATGGAATACTATGCAGCCATAAAAAAAGATGAGTTCCTGTCCTTTGTAGGAACATGGATGCAGCTGGAAACCATCATTCTCAGCAAACTATGGCAAGAACAGAAAAGCAAACACCGCATGTTCTCACTCATAGGTGGGAATTGAACAATGAGATCACTTGGACTCTGGAAGGGGAACATCACACACCAGGGCCTATTATGGGAAGGGGGGAGGGTGGAGGGATGGCATTGGGAGTTATACCTGATTTAAATGACGAGTTGATGGGTGCTGACAGCTGATGGGTGCAGCACACCAACATGGCACAAGTATACATATGTAACAAACCTGCACGTTGTGCACATGCATCCTAGAACTTAAAGTATAAAAAAAAAAAAAAAAAAAAGATTGTCAGAGTGGATAAAAAAACAAGACTTAACTATGTTGTCTACAAGAAACCCACTTTAAATATAAAGACACATATAGAGTACAAGTAAATGGATGAAGAAAGAGATGCCATGCTAACACTAATCAAAAGAAAGTGGGAGTACTTATATTAATTTTAGACAGCAGACTTCAGAGCAAGGAAAGTTCTCAAAGATAAAGATTAGCATTACATAATGATAAATGGTCAATTATCCAAAAAGACATAACTATACTTAATGTGCGTGCATGCCTAACAGAGCATCGAAATGTGTGAGTGAAAAACTGATAGAATTACATGGAAAAATAGATGAATCCACTATTAGAGTTGTAGACTTCAACATTCCTCTATCAGAAGCAAACGGATCAGAATCAGAAGCAGGCAGAATATCAGTAAGGACATACCTGAACTCAACAACACCATCAATCAAATGAATATAACTAACATCTATAGACTAATTCAACAATAGCAGTTTACACATTCTTCTCAAACTCACATGGAACAGTCACCAAGATAGAACACATTCTGGGTCATAAGACAAAATTAAAAGAATACAAATATACAATATCTGCTCTCAGACCACAATGGAATTAAATTAAACATCAGTAACAGATAGACAGGTAGAAAATCCCAAAATACTTGGAGATTAAACAACAGACTTCTAAATGACAGAGGGCTCAAAAAATAAATCTCAAGAGAAATTTTTTAATATTTTAACCATAATGAAAATGAATACAACATCAAAACTGTGGGATGCAACAAATGAAATGCTTAGGGGGAATTTTGCTGCATTAAATACATACATAGAAAATAAGAAAAATCTCAAATCAATAAGCTAAGCTTCTACATTAGGAAACTAGAAAAGGAAGAACAAATTAAATCCAAAGTAAAGAGAAGAAAAATAAAAATTGGAGCGGAAATCAACAACATTGAAAACAGGAAATAGAGAAAACCAAAAGCTAGTTCTTTGAGATGATCAATAAAATTGATAAGCTTCTAGCAGGTTGACTAAGAAAAAAGAGACATGACATAAACTACTAATATTAGAAAATAAAATCAGAGACAATACTACAGATTCCATGAACATTAAAAGGATAACAAAGAAATACTATAAACAGGTTGGGCACGGTGGCTCATGCTTATAATCCCGACACTTTGGGAGGTAAGCAGATCACCTGAGGTCAGGAGTTCAAGACCAGCCTGGCCAACATGGTGAAACCCCGTTTCTACTAAAAATACAAAAATTAGCCAGGCATGGTAGCGAGGACTGTAACCTCAGCTACTTGGGAGGCTGAAGTAGGAGAATCGCTTGTACGTGGGAGGCAGCGATTGCAGTGAGCCAAGGTCACGCCACTGTACTCTGGCCTGGGCAACAGAGTGAGACTCTGCCTCAAAAAAAAAGAAAAAAAGAAAAAGAAAGAAAGAAATACTATGAACAATGTGATCAATAAAACTGATAAGCTTCTAGCAGGTTAAGGAAGAAAGACACAGGACACAAATTACTAATATTAGAAATGAAACAGGGGACGGGGCGTGGTGGCTCACACCTGTGATCCCAGCATTTTCGGAGGCTGAGGCAGGCGGATCATCTGAGGTCAGGAGTTTCAGATCCTCCTGGCCAACATGGCGAAACCCCATCTCTACTAAAAATACAAAAATTAGCCAGGCACACTACTCAGGAGGCTGAGGCACAAGAATTGTTTGAACCCGGGAGGCGAAGATTGCAGTGAGTCAAAGATCATGCCACTGCACTCCAGCCTGGGCCACAGAGCAAGACTCCATCACAGAAAAAAAAAAAAAAAAAAAAGAGGGAGACAGACAGGGAGAGAGGGGACAACGAATACTACAGATTCCATAAACATTAAAATAATAATAAAGGAATACTATGAACAATGCTTTGCTCACAAATTTGATAACTGAGATTAAATGAACCAATTCCTTGAAAGTCACAATCTGCCAAAATTCACACAAGAAGAAATAGGCAATCTTAACTTGCTTACATTATTAAAGAAACTGAATCAATAATTAATAACCTTCCAAAAGAGAAAGCACCATGCCCAAATGCATTCACTGGTGAATTCTACCAAACTTTTAAAAAGAAATTATACCAATTCTCTACCACTTCTTTCAGAAGATAGAAGCAGAGGAAACACTCTCAAATTCATTCTATGAGGCCAGTATCACCCTAATACCAAAACCAAGAAGTCATTAAGAGAAAACTACAGACTAATATCTATCATGAACATAGATGCAGTTACCGTCAACAAAATATGAGCATGATAAACCTAACGATGTAATAAAAGAATTATACATCACAACCAAGGTATTTATCCCAGATACGCAAAGCTGGCTCAACATTTAAAATTAAGGTAATTCATCACATGAACAGGCCAATAAAGAAAAGTCACATGATCGTATCAATAGATGCAGAATAAGCATTTGACAAAATCCAACACTCATTCATGATAAAGACTCTCAGTAAATTTAGAGGGAAATTTCCTCAACCTGACAAGTAATATCTACAAAAAACCTACCGCTAACATCGTTCTTTTTTTTTTGAGATGGAGTCTCACTCTGTCGCCCAGGCTGGAGTGCAGTGGCGCGATCTGGGCTCACTGCAAGCTCCGCCTCCCAGGTTCACACCATTCTCCTGCCTCAGCCTCCCAAGTAGCTGGTACTACAGGCACCTGCCACCATGCCCGGCTAATTTTTTGTATTTTTAGTAGAGACAGGGTTTCACCATGTTGGCCAGGATGGTCTCGATCACTTCACCTCATGATCCGCCTGCCTCGGCCTCCCAAAGTGCTGGGATTACAGGTGTGAGTCACCACACCTGGCCCTAACATCATTCTTAATGGTGAGAAACTAGAAGCTTTCCCACTTAGATGAGGAACAAGACAAGGGTGTTCCCTCACTACTCTTTTTCAACAACATATTAGATGTCCTAGCTACTGCAATAAAATAAGGAAAGGAAATAAAAAGTATATAGATTGAAAAGGAAGAAATAAAACTGTTGTTTGTTCACAGATGACAGGATCATTTATGTAGAAAGGCCAAAAGAATTACTGGAACCAATAAACAATTATAACAAGGTTGCAGGATACAATGTTAACATACAAAAGCCAACTCCTTTCCTATAAACCAACAATGAACACACAGAATTTGACACAACACAATTTATACTAGCACCACAAAATATGAAATACTTAGGTATAAACCTGACAAAATTTGTATAAGACTTTTACGAGGAAAACTACAAAACTCTGATTAAAGCAATCAAATAACTAAACAAATACATATTTCTATGTTAATGGATAGGAGGACTTTTGTTGTTGTTGTTGTCTGAAAGAGATGGATGCACCCAAGCTAGAGTGCATGGTGCAGTCATTACTCACTGTAACCTCAAGCTCCTGAGCTCAAGTGATCCTCTAGCCTTAGTCTCCCCAGTAGCTGGGACTACAGGAATATGCCACCATACATGGCTAACTTTTTTTTTTTTTTTTTTTTTTTTTGGGTAGAGACAGGGTCTCACTATGTTGCCCAGGCTATTCTTTAACACCTGGCCTCAAGAAATCCTATTGCCTCTGCCTCCCAAAGCATTAGGATTACAAGTGTGAGCCACCTTCCCCAGACAGGAAGACTCAATATTGTCACAATGTCAGTTATTCCCAACTTGATCTATAGGGTCAATGCAATCTCAATGAAAATTCCAGGAAGTTATTCTGTGAGTATTGACAAACTGATTCTAAAGTTTATGTGGAAAGACAAAAGACTTAGAATAGCCAACACAATATGGAAGGAAAGAACCAGGCTGGAGGACTAACACCGCCCAACCCAACACTTACTATAAAGCAACACTCATCAAGAGAAGGTAGTATGCGTGAAAGAACAGAAATAGATCAATGAAACAGAATAGACAGCCCAGAAATGGACTCACATAAACATATCGACTGGCTGGGCACAGTGGCTCACACCTGTAATCCCAGCACACTGGGAGGCCCAGGAGGGTGGATCACTTGAGGTCAGGAGTTGAAGACCAGCCTGGCCAACATGGTGAAACCCCGTCCCTACTAAAAATACAAAACTGAGCAGGGCTTGGTGGCGCGTGCCTATAATCCCAGCTCCTCGGGAGGCTGAGAAAGGAGAATTGCTTGGACCTGGGAGGAGGAGTCTACAGTGAGCCAAGATTGTGCCACTGTACTCCAGCCTGGGTGACAGAGCAAGACTCCCTCTCAAAAAAAAAAAAGTATCAACTGATCTTTGATAACGGGGCAAAGGCAATACACAAAGGAGAAAAGACAGCCTTTTCAACAAATTGTGCGGAAACAACTGGACATTCACATGTAAAAAAATAAAGAAATAAGTCTAGACACAGACCTTAAACTCTCCACAAAAAAATTAACTCAAAATGAATCACAGACCCAAATCTAATACACAAAACTTGAAAACCCCTAGAAGAAAACACAGGAGCAACTCTAGCTGACCTTGAATTTGGCAATGACTTTTTAGATATGACACCAAAGGCAGGAAACTGATAAGCTGGTATCACAGTTTGAATGTCTGTCCCCTCCAAAACTCACGTTGAAACTTAATCCCCGATGTGGTAGTATTGAGACACAGGGCCTTTAAGAGGTGATTGGGTCATAAGGGTTCTCACCAAAATTCTTGGATGAATAGATAATGGATTCATGAGTTAATGGATTAATGGGCTATCATGGGAACAGAACTGGTGGTTTTATAAGTAAGAGACCTGAGCTAGAACACTCAGTCATGTGATACCCTGCACCACGTTGGGACTCTCTTTTAGAGTCCCACTAGCAACAAGGTGGCCGGGCGCAGTGGCTCAAGCCTGTAATCCCAGCACTTTGGGAGGCCGAGACGGGTGGATCACGAGGTCAGGAGATCGAGACCATCCTGGCTAACACGGTGAAACCCCGTCTCTACTAAAAAAAAAATACAAAAAACTAGCCGGGCGAGGTGGCAGGCGCCTGTAGTCCCAGCTACTCAGGAGGCTGAGGCAGGAGAATGGCGTAAACCCGGGAGGCGGAGCTTGCAGTGAGCTGAGATCCGGCCACTGCACTCCAGCCTGGGCGACAGAGCGAGACTCCGTCTCAAAAAAAAAATAAAAATAAAATACAGTCCCACTAGCAACAAGGTCCTCATAAGATGCGGTCCCTCAACCTTGGACTTCTCAGCTTCTACAACTGAGAAACATATTCCTTTTCTTTATAAATTACCCAGTTTCAGGTAATCTGTTAGAAGCAATAAAAAACACTAAAAAACAGACTAAGATAGCTAGACTTCATTAAAATTTTCTGCTCTGTGAAAGGCACTGTCAAGAGATTGAAAAGACAAGTCACAGACTGGGAGAAAATATTTGCAAAACCTATATCTGATAAAGCAGCATCCAAAATACGTAAAGAACTCTTAAAATTCAACAATAAGAAAACAATCTTTTTTCTTTTTTTTTTTTTTTTGAGACGGGGTCTCGCTCTGTCTCCCAGGCTGGAATGCAGTAGCGCAATCTCTGCTCACTGCAATTTCCACCTCCCGGGTTTAAATGATTCTCCTGCCTCAGCCTCCTGAGTAGTTGGGGCTACAGGTGTGCACCACCACACCTGGCTAATTTTTGTATTTTCAGTAGAGATGGGGTTTCACCATGTTAGCCAGGCTGGTCTCAAACTCCTGACCTCAGGTGATCTGCCCGTCTCGGCCTCCCAAAGTGCTGGGATTACAGGGGTGAGCCACCATGCCCAGTCACAACCTGCTTTTTTTAAAGGGCCAGACACATCACCAAAGATAAACAGATGGCAAATACACATGCGAAGAGATACTCCATATCATACACTATCACGGAAATGCAAATTAAAACCACAATGAAATACCATTACACACTTAGTAGAATGGATAAAATTCAGAGCAATGACAAACCAAATGCTGGTGAGGATGTGAGAGAAGAGAAACTGGTGGGAATGCAAAATGAAACAGTCACTTTGGAAGACAGTTTGGTGGTTTTTTACGAAACTAAACATATTCTTAACTCATCCAGCACTTACTCGTCGTTATTTACTCAAAGGAGATGAAAACACATTTCCACACAAAAGCCTACATATGGATGTTTACAGCAGTATTATTCATAACTCCCAAAATTTGGAAGCAAACAAGACATTGTTCTGTCAGTGAATAGATTTGATAAAAAAAAAAAAAAAGCAAGCTGTGGTACATCCAGATTATGGAATATGATTTAACACTAAAAGGAAATATGCCATAAAAAGCCACGGAGGCTGGGCGTAGTGACTCACGCCTGTAATCCCAGCACTTTAGGAGGCTAAGGTAGGCAGATCACTTGAGCCCAGGAGTTTGAGACCAGCCTGTGCAACATGGCGAAGATTCATCTCTAAAAAATAGAAAAATGACCAGGCATGGTGGCTCATGACTGTAATCCCAGCACTTTGGGAGGCTGAGGCAGGCGGATCACAAAGTCAGGAGATCGAGACCATCCTGGCTAATACACTGAAACCCCATCTCTACTAAAAATACAAAAAATTATCCGGGCTTGGTGGCACATGCCTAGAGTCCCAGCTACTCAGGAGGCTAAGGCAGGAGAACTGCTTGAACCCAGGAGATGGAAGTTTCAGTCAGCAGAGATCGCACCACTGCACTCCAGCCTGGGAGGCAGAGAGAGATTCCATCTCAGAAAAAAAGGAGAGGGGAGGGGAGGGGAGGGGAGGGGAGGGGAGGGGAGGGGAGGGGAGGGGGGACAGGGAGGGGGAGGGGAGGGAGAGGGAGAGGGGGAGGGGAGAGGGGAGGGGGAGGGGAGGGGAGGGGGGACAGGGAGGGGGAGGGGAGGGGGGACAGGGAGGGGGAGGGGAGGGGAGAGGGGAGGGGGGAGGGGGAGGAGGAGGGGAGAGGGGAGGGGGAGGGGGAGGGAAGAGGGGGGGAGGGGAGGGGGAGGGGAGGGGAGAGGGGGGGAGGGGGAGGGGAGAGGAAGGGAGAGGGAGGGGAGGGGGAGGGGAGGGGGAGGGGAGAGGGGAGGGGGAGGGAAGAGGGGGAGGGGGGGAGAAAGGAAAGGAAAAAAGAAAAATTAGCCAGGCATGGTGGGACAGGCCTGTAATCCCAGCTACTTGGAAGCAAGAGGATCACCTGAGCCTAGGAGGTGGAGGTTGCAGTGAAACAAAATGGCGTCACTATACTCCATCCCAGGTGACAGAGCAAGACCCTGTCTGAAAATAATGAAGAAGAAGAAGAGGAGGGGGAGGAGGAGGAGGGGGAGGAGGAGGAAGAGGAGGAGGAGGAAAGAAGAAGAAAGAAGAAGGAAGACAACATGGAAGAAACTTAAGTGCATATTACTAAGTGAAAGAAGTCAGCCTGAAAACAGACTGGATTATTTCAACTCTATGACATTCTGGAAATGGTAAAACTATAGAGAGAATTAAAACTTCAGTAGTTGCAGGGGGGATGAGGGATAAACAGGTGGAGCCCAGGGAATTTTTAAGGCAATGAAGCTACTCTGTATACTATAATAGTGGATACATGTCATTAGAAGTTTGCCCAAACCCATGGAGTGTATGACACCAAAGAGTGAGACCTAATGTAAACTATGGACTCTGGGTAACGATGATGTATCAATATAGCTTCACCAATTGTAGCAAATGTACTCCCCTGCAGAGGTATGTTGACAATGGAAGCTATGCATGTGTGGGAGCAGGGAGGAAATAGGAACTCTCTGTACCCTCCTCTCAATTTTGCTGTGAACCTGAAACTACCCTGAAAAGTTGTCTTTTTTTAAATGAGAAAGAAATTTTTACTTTATACCCTGTGTACCTTTTAAAGTCTGATGTTAATTTTTATTAGCATGAAGTTGTACTTAACACAATTTAGAGTCTTCATTTTACTTAACCAATCAGCACATAAAATGCTGTTGACCTTGAAACTGTTCCCTCATTTGGCATCCAGGACACCACATTGCCTAAGTTTTCCTCCACTGGCCAGTCCTTCTCAATCTTCATGGCTAGTTCTTATTCTCCCAACTTCATCATGTTGGATGCCCCAGGACTCAGTCCCTGGACCTCCTTTCTATCTATATTCCAACTTATCCAGCCTCACAGCTCTGAATATCATCTTTATGGTATTTAAAACAGATTGATATTGTCTGTTATTCCCTACTGTAACAGACCAACTCAGGACTGCTATTCATTTTTACTATTAGTCATGCACTAGCACAATTCAATTCAGGCATTATTCATGCCTGAACAAAATAAAGTGCTCTCAGGTACCACCAATAGCACCCAAAAAACTCCAATCATTAAAACTACATACAATACCAATTTTTACAGAAATTTCAATTTGCCAAGAATCATTTTACTTGTCCCACCCTTTTGGAGGGCAATCTGAGATTTGTTGTTGTTGTTGTTGTTGTTGTTGTTTTATTTAAGACAGAGTTTCGCTCTTGTTGCCCAGGATGGAGTACAATGGTGCGATCTTGGCTCAATGCAACCTCCACCTCCTGGGGTCAAGTGATTCTCCTGCCTCAGCCCCCCAAGTAGCTGGGATTATAGGTGTGTGCCACCACACCTGGATAATTTTGTTTTGTTTTGTTTTTTACTAGAGATGGAGTTTCATCATGTCAATCAGGCTGGTCTCGAACTCCTGACCTCAAGTGATCCACCTGCCTCAGCCTCCCAAAGTGCTGGGATTACAGGTTGTGAGCCACCACACTCAGACAATCTGAGATGTTTAAAGGTAGAAAAGTAGAAAGAGTATTGAATTAGGGCAATGCTAATCTATTATGTATTTAAAGGCAGAAAAGTAGAAAGAACACTGAATTTACAAGTCTTTCACTAAATTCTTATCTAGGCGTTACTTTTCCTAGAAAAGCATGTCACAGCTAAAAATCACAAATCCAGAATCAGAACCATAACAATTACAGGTGTTTAATAAGTTCAAAAGGGCTTAGAGATGACTTAGTTTGTTTTTTTCAAGCTTTTTTGTTTAAATATTAAGCTTCCATATAAGAACTCAAGAAAGGAAACCTGATCAAGTTGAAACTCTTATTTAACAGATAGGGAAACCTACAGCCCAGAAATGTTTAGAGACTTGCCCATGGATAAAGCTCTCACTAGTAATACCAAGACCAGAAAGCAATTCTCCTGTTCCCTAATTCAATGCTCTTTCTACTTTCTACCTTTAAACATTTCAGTAAATACTCATGTGATTAATTTTATGTGTCAACTTGGCTAGTCCATGGTACCCACATGTTTGGTCAAACATTATTCTTGATATTTCTGTCCAGATATTTTTTACATGAGATTAACACTTAAATCAGTAGACTTTGAGTAAAGCAGATTACCCTCCAAAAGGGTGGGCTTCATCCAATCAGTTGAAGGCCCTGATGGAGAAAGACCTTTTCAGAAGGGGGAATTCTGCTAGCAGACTGAACTGCAACTCTTCCCTGGGTCTCCAGCCTACCCTGTAGATTTTTGACTTGTCAAGCCTCCACTATCAATTGGGCCAATTCTTAAAAATTTAACAACTCTCCCTTTCCCTCTGTCTTCCCACCACCCCCATATACATGTGTTTACTAAGAATGTTAAGAAAGTCTGTGACTAAATATATAGAAATAATATTAATTAGTGGGGGAGGGGGGTGACTGCTAATGAGTAAAAAATTTCTTTCTGGGGGTAATATAAATGTTCTAAAATTAGACAGTGGTGATAGTTACACAACTCTGTAAAAATACTAAAATCCAGTGGATTGTACACTTTGCAAAGGTGAATTTTATGGTATATGAATTACAGCTTAATAAAGCTATTATATATTGTTGAAAGCAAGGAGGGGGAAGAGTGAGGAAGAAAAGAAGTAAAGAAAGCCAGTCAGCCTGTGAAACTAAGAAGCATTATAAATGACAAGGAAAAAATGTCAACTACTTCATAAATTAATATTTACTCTTTCAAAGTCATTGAGTTACACAGGGAGCCCCAAAGAAATGTTAGAGAATGTAATCAGGGAAAACCAACAAATAGTTGCAAAAGCCTGATTTTTTTTTTTCTTAAATCAAAGGCAGCAACGCAGTTAAATAAAAGCTGTGACATCTGAGAGATCAACTATAAGCTGCATTAAGGAAAAATGTCTTAGTTAACGGTGACATGTGAAACCAAACTAGAGAACTAAAATCTTTCACTTGGAATAACTTTAACTGTTTTAAAAATCCTTCCTATACTTAGTCAAATCACAGGAATCATTTCAAACAACAAAAAGTTTCTATTGTATTTACCATATTTGCACTATTTGCAAAGATTAAAATATATTATGAAATCCTCAGTATCTCCCACCCATAATATAGTGTGAACTTAAGTGATAGGTACTCAATATGAAAAACAGATTTTTAAAAAAAGGAATATGGTATGAATAGTGCTTCTATGTACAAAGAAGAAGACAAAGAGTAATAGATGTCCCAGTAAATTATGATTACATTGAGAAATTCAGCATAGCTAAAACAAATTGTGCATTTGTAGGGATTGGCAAGAAATAAGGTCAAAAAGCTAGGCTGGAACATATCAGAAAGCAAAAAATGGGAACGCACATGTCAAGGAATTTAGATAGTCCAAGAGGACTTTTAATCAGGGGAGCAAAATCATCAGAATTGAGTTTTAGAAAGATACATACAGTGGCAGATACTAGAGGAAGAAAGACTTAAGAGAGGACAATAATTAGGTGAGAAATTATAAAGGCCTGCCATAGGACAGTGACTACGAAATTGAAAAGGAAGGAAAATAGATTGAGACATTTAGAAGATGATCGATCTAAAGAAGTCTAATGCAAAGTAGGTACTCAGTATCTTGGAGTAGATAAAAAATATATATATGGCGGTTAAAGAGAGGGATGACTTGATTTCCATGAGTCCTGAATTAAGTACAATGTCAAGAAGACAATTTGGAACTACTGGTAAGATATAAGTTCATTAAAAATCACTGATGAATGTTTCAAATCAATCAAGCATCTCCGTACATGAACAGCAAAGGCACGTACATTTGCATTTCCCACACGATGGGTCACTGTGGTTAGGAGTCGGCACAGCCCTCTTCTCTAACAATCTGGAATTCTCTAGTACTAACTGGTCTACTTTTGACAGGTAGCTGTTGAAGAGTCATGCAGTGGTTTTAAAACAGGTCTGCAAATTCTTCAACACTCTTTCTACCAAAAGTTGGATCCATGTCCCCTGACCCTGGGCAGTCTGTGACTGCCTCCACAAACAGAATGTGGCAGAAGTGGTGCCAGCTTCTAAGGCAGGTCAGAAAACGCCACACAGCTACTGCTATGTACGTACGTACGGCTGCTGGGATTCTAGCTACTCTGAGGCCACATACCATGTAGAGAGACCACATCAAGAGACACTTAGAAAAGTCACAGCTGTTTGACTCTTCCAAGGCCAGGTGCTAGACATGTGCATGAAAACCCCAGCCCAAGCCATGGTCTGACTGTAGCTTTGCAAGAGAACCCACATGAGAAATGCCTGGCGAAGTCTAGGCAACTCTCACATTTGTGAGCAAAATAAATTATTGTGTCTTTTAAAAATGACTGTTTTAGGGTAGTTTTTCACAAAGCAATATTGATACCAAGGACAAGCCAACTGCTGGAAAAAGAGCAAAACCCTTCCCTGATCCTACAATGGGCTGGGAGATTGGGGAGAAGAGATTAGTTAATGAGAGAGGGAGGTTCCCTCAAAGAAATATATTTCCCCTATCCCCCCCCGAAAAAAAAGATTCCAAGAAGAGAAGTAACAACGCTCTTGCATTTGTAATTAATATGTTGGGGACTTAAACTAAAACCTCACAAGACAGTACTTGTTGGAGATAATTTTAAAGTGAGTGATGGGGGAAAAAAATTCTCAAAGGTTATTTCCCAAGAAATAGAAAAAATTCTCAGGAGTGAGGATTGTATGGAAATGTTTTTCTCACCTAAAACAGAAACTGGTACTGTTGTAAACAGGATGCCAGTGTGAAAAAAGCAATCATGATAGAATATTACTTTTACAATTATTTTATTCAAATTTATATTTTACTCAGATTAAAATCAATATATGAATTCATAATCTATTTCTTGATACATCAGCAATATGGACTTTACCAAAGATCATCTCATTAACTTGAGGAAAAAGAAAATAAAACAGGATTAATTCAGTTCATAAAAGTTGTGAAGAATCCTGACAGTTTTTTTTGACAAGGTAGTTTTTTTTGACAAGGTAGGGTTCTACCTCATCTGGCTCCAATTCCAGTTGTTCCCACATATCTTTACAAATTATGTTTTCAGCTTTGGTTGCCATTAACAAAAGGGTGAAATTGTTGGGAAATAAAAAATAACATATGTATTGCTATATCAAAGAAATGGCCATGATCTCAACTTAAACCAGTCTTCCCATGAAAATTTACTCATAAATTCCATGCTTATAAAAAAGGGATAATAAAAGTGCTATTTTAAGAGGGTTTCATGAAGATTAAGAATGTTACAAGCCCTCTGTAAGGATGGGCTTACTTAAAAATATTAAGCATCAGGCCAGGCATGGTGGCTTACGCCTGTAATCCCAGCACTTTGGGAGGCTGAAGTGGGCAGATCACTTAAGGTCAGGAGCTTGAGACCAGCCTGGCCAACATGGTGAAACCCTGTCTCCACCAAAAATACAAAAATTAGTAGGGTGTGGTGGTGTGTGCCTGTAGTCCCAGCTACTTGGGAGGCAGAGGCAGGGGGATCACTTGAACATGGGAGGCTGAGGTTGCAGTGAGCCAAGACCACATCAATGTACTCCAGCCTAGGCAACAGAGTGAGACTCCGTTTCAAAAATAAATAAATAAATACTTAAATAAGAATTATATATATATGCATCAAATTGGACTCTGACACCCGTTCCCCACTCCTGTAAAAAACAGAACTCCAAAGTTTTAGCTATAGATATAGCTAGCCACCTGAACATTACGTTTCCCACCTTTCCTTGTAATTGCTTATGGCAGTATGACAATGTTCTGGCCAAGCAAAGATAAAAAGTGCAGATTGGCATCTGGAAAGGAGCACATGTACCCTCCTGGCCGGGATCTCTTTCCTCCTTCCTCCTGACAAGACAACAACTGCCCAGACACGGAAGCCACATGTTAACTACATCACTTTTCCCTCCACCTCTCCCCAGCTACAGATGGGAAGTAGATACTTATCTTGTTTAAGCCACATAAAAAGAAAAAAATAAAAACCCAAGCATCAACCATGTGTCAGGCACTGTCCTAGGCAGTTGAGATGTATCAATGAACAAAACAGATGCAAAATCCTGCCCTCATGAAGCCCCATTGCTAATAATGGCAGACAATAAACAAGATATTATAGTAAGTAGATTGTGAAGCTATCAGAAGAAAAAGTAGAGAAGAATCATGCAGTGGCAAGTGCGGGAGATGGGGTAGGGGTTGCAATTTTTAAGTAGTCAGAATACAAGTTGTCAAAAAGGTGACATTTGAGCAAAGATTGGAAGCAAGAGAGTCATCCAGGTGGACATCAGGAGTAAGAACATTCCAGCCACGGGAAGAGTCAAGGAAGGCCCGAAGTGGAAACACATCTGGCATATTAGAGCAACAGCAAGGTGATAAGCAACATCATAACAGATGAGCAAGAAAACGGTAGGGGAAAAGGTCAGAAAGGCCGAGAGGGGCCAGATCAGGTAAGGCCTGTAGACAACCGCACTCCGAGGCAAGGACAGAACCACTGCAGGGTGGACAACAGGTAATGTGATCCACCATACATTTGAAAGAATCACTCTGGCTGCTGAAACCAAGCAAAGGGTAGAGAAGCACAGAAGCAGGGAGACCTCTAGATAAGAGGCTATTTGTGACTGAACTGTTGGCAAAACTCTTGTCTTTCAGCACAAGAAATTGGGTTTGGATTCAGTTTAACCCAGCTATTACTTCTGTTCCCCTAGAAACCATACAAGCAGAATGTCAGCTGTGTTACTAGGCAACACTGCTTATGGTAAAAATGACCCACTGGTAAACTGCGAAGGGACCTGGAGAACTATAAAGCACCTGGCGCTGGCCATAGCTTAGGGCTTCTCTTAGTGTGAAGACTCCTGTAACTGGCCATGTGCCTTGTCAGGATCCTGGAAGCTCATTGTTGTCAAGCGAAATAATAACTTGTGGAGGATGGGGCTCCTAAGCCATGTTAGTGATATACCCACTTATGTGAGCCTCATTACTCACACCTGGGCTTCACCCAGAAGCAGGGAGTGGCACAGAGAATGTTCTGGCTGTTCTATTTGTGGACTGCTACAAGTACCCCCACCAAAGAGAAGACCTGGAGCTTCCCTGATGGTAAGCCGTGTTTCCTGTCCCATATCCTCCCAAGTGAATCTGATGTCAAATGTGGTCTGTGGCAATCCGTAGGTCTGTCTAGTTGAACCCTAAGAAACCTCCCTGGGCCAGGCACAGTGGTTCATACCTGTAATCCCAGTACTTAGTAGGTCAAGGCAGGAGGACCACTTGAGGCCAGAAGTTCAAGAGCTGCCAAGGCAAAATAGTGATAACCTGGTCTTTATAAAAAAATATTTTAAAATTAGCCAGGCATGGTAGTATGAACCTGTAATCCCAGCTACTCAGGAGGCTGAGGCAGGAGAATCACTTCATCCCAATAGTTCAAGGCTATAGTAAGCTACGATCATACCACTGCACTCCAGTCTGATTGACAGAAGACAACTCCATCTATAAAAAATAAGAAAGAGAGAGAGAGAGAGAAAGAAAGAGAGAGAGAGAGAGAGAAAGAAAGAGAGAAAGAGAGAAAGAGAAAAAGAAAGAAAGAAAGAGAGAGAGAGAGAGAGAAAGAAAGAAAGAAGAGAGAGAGAGAGAGAGAGAGAGAGAGAGGGAGAGAGAAAGGGGAAGGATGGGCAATCCATATAGATGCTAAAATCATCCCAAATAAAAGAAAATCAGTAATAAAATACAGGTACAAAATAAGATAGGGAATCAGCTTAAAAATGAATGAGAGCAAATGACCTCCCCTCTATTCTATGAAAAAAAAAAAAAATCTAGACAATTTCTATGAACTTTAACTGATGAAGATACTAAATAATTTGAGAGGAAAAAAATATGAATTAAGAATCTGCACGGTGGCCGGGCGCGGTGGCTCAAGCCTGTAATCCCAGCACTTTGGGAGGCCGAGACGGGCGGATCACGAGGTCAGGAGATCGAGACCATCCTGGCTAACACGGTGAAACCCCGTCTCTACTAAAAATACAAAAAAAAAACTAGCCAGGCGAGGTAGCGGGCGCCTGTAGTCCCAGCTACTCGGGAGGCTGAGGCAGGAGAATGGCGTGAACCCGGGAGGCGGAGCTTGCAGTGAGCTGAGATCCGGCCACTGCACTCCAGCCCGGAGTGACAGAGCAAGACTCCTTCTCAAAAAAAAAAAAAAAAAAGAATCTGACTAAAATCAGAAACTCTCAACTGTACAAGACAGCACTGTCTGAAAAATTTCCAAAGTAAAATAATTTGGCTTAAACTTATATATCCCAAACAATTAAACAAGTGAGAAGGCAGAATGAAGACATTTCCAGGACATCATTTCGGGGAGTCCTTTAGCGAAGCAAGGATGGAAACCAATGAAGTCTGACAAGAGATACAAAAGAAACAGTGGAAATAATCCAAGAGTATAATGAAAAAGAAGTCCCAGAATGGCAGCTGTGCAGCAGGAACAGACAATAATTCATCCCATTAAAACAGAAAACTAGTGAGTTCCATGAAAGGAAAAAAGGAATGGATTCTGTTCAAAAGACAGAATAATTAGCAAGCCAGCTTAATGACAGGAATGCGTATTTCAATTAAAAATAAAAGACATACAACAGAAAACTGCAGCAGAATGTTGCTGGTTATATATCCACAGCCTTCCTCCCTTAGGCCTTGCTAAAGAGATTCAATTTTATTATTTATTTATTTATTTATTTATTTATTGGTCACCTGATTTCCTAAGCACCTGGTTAGGAAAGGCAGCCCCTCCCCCAAACCCATGGGATGAATCCCACAGGTCTGAACTAATCCTGAAAATCCCACTCTCCTTTGCCAGTGATTGGTTTAAACCAATGAAACATACAGAAAAGTCATCTGGGAAGCTTCTTGAAAGACTTTCCTCAAGGATAAGATAAGAGATCTGATGGGGGTGTGGGGGATTTGTCATAAAGAATATTAATGGGCAAATAGTGAATGTGAATATGGACTATATACTGGACAATAGTATTATATTGTAGTGGACGTGGAGGTGCACCACTCGCATCCAAAAGACTCACTGGCAGGTGTGAGGAGCACGGGTAAACTGAGAGCTCTAGCTGTTAGCTTTATTTGTGTTGGCATTAGTTTTCAAGAGACTTGCACATTCTCTGGACAGCCTCCAGCTGTTTTATAACTAAGAAAGGTAGTGGTATAGACCAATTTCTGCCCAATGAGAAATTCCTCTAATGAACCATCTTGACTCCGGATCTGCCCCTGGAGCTGGTAGACAAAGTATAATCACAATCTGACAGCCTCATCTGTCCAACCCTGCTTCCACCTTTTACTTTTGTGCAATCGTAATTCTGCCTTGGCATTTGCTTCAACAATTAACAATGAATGTTACATTTCCTGAATTTAATCATCATTGCATGAATGATCACATTGATAAACTCCTTTTTCTTTGGTGATATGTGCTGAAGTATTTAAGGTAAAGAGTCATGATATCTGTAAGTCTCTCAAAAGATTCACCAAGATAAAAACTCTAGATCTACAACTAGTTATACAGGCAAAGATAAAGAAAAAAGCTACTTGATAAAATGTTTATAACTGATGAATATAGGTGAAAGCTAGATGAGTTCACATTACTATTGTCACAACGTTTCTGTAAGTTTTAAAGTTTTTCAAAAGTATGTTTACAAAAGGGAAAGATCCAGAAGCAGCAGCCCCCAACGTCTTCTATTCCCTTCTTCCTGCCTTTTAGCACAATGTGAGAAACAGATGCTGGGAGCTACAGCAGCTACTAGCAGTAAGAGAAGGTCAGGGAAATCAGATGGCACCTATCATTGGAGAGTCTGTTAATTGCAGCCAAAAACAACCAAAATGATATGATGGTTGGGGGGTCAAGGAGAGTGGGCAGGTCAGAAGGGGAGGAGGAATTATTCAAGAAAGTCATAATTCAAGTGTGGAAAAAAATATGACATGATTTTTAACAACCGATGGATTGCAGGGAAAGAAAATCCATTGACTTTGATAATACAAGATCTTCCTTCTATTGGCACGGGGTCATGACATTAAACAAGTAAAGGATGTGCCTATAACTTAACTACTCAGTTCTACAATGAGTATTTACATAAACAATTTAGGCTCAACATAAAAATAAATCACCAGTGACTTCAAAGTTACAGAAGTAATGTTTACAAGCTTGTCAGTATAAAAGGTACAACTGAGATAAGTTATGGGGGAAGATGGAGAAAAGAAGGATTTCAATTTGAGTCCCGTCACAAGACTAGGAATCTTCTCTGAACATATTCTAGGTGACTCATTTTTTAACTGTTGTTATTGCAATATAATTCATATACCATAAAATTCACCAATTTAATCATCATTTTAATTGGGGATTTTAATTGGGCTATTTATCTTTTTATTACTGAGTTGTAAGAGTTTTCTAGGTACAAGTCCCTTATTAGACATGATTTGCAAATATTTTCTCCCATTTTCACTTTGTTGATAGTCTCCCTTTGAAGCACAAAAGTTTTTAATTCTGATGAAATCCAATTTATGTCTAATATTTAATCTTTTGTTGTCTGTGCTTTTGGTGTCTTAGAAAGCTTTGCCTAACCCAAAGTCACCAAGATTTGCTCATATTTTCTAAGAACTTTATAATTTTAGCTTTCTCACTTAGGTCAATGATCCATTTTGTTAATTTTTATGTATGGTATGAGAAAAGAACCCAAATTCATTCTTTTGCATGTGGAAATCCAGTTGTCTCAGCATTGCTGGCTGAACAGATCACCCTTTTCCCCCACTGAATTGTCTTGGTGCCCTTGTCCAAAAAAAATTCTTAATTAAAAAAATTCAAGGAACCATAAATGTAAAGACTTATTTGTAAACTCTCAATGCTATTTAATTAATCTATATGTATTGACACTTTTTAAAAACGAAGGTAAAATCCACTACCCATCTTAAAGTGTGCAGTTGAGTGGCATTAAGTACATGCATTTTACAACCAACAACTCTCTCTTTCCAAAACATTTTCATCACCCCAAAAGGAAACCCCATATGCATACCGAACAGTCACCATTCTTCCTTGTTGCTGGTAACCACACCACAAATTTGTGTCTCTATGAATTTACCTGTTCTGGATACTTCATGTGAATGGCATCATACAATATGTAATTTTTTTTAAGGTTCATGCACTTTGTAACAGTCAGTACTTCATTTTTATGGCTGAATAATACTCCATTGCATGGATATACCCTATTTCAGTTATTCATTCATCAGCTGATGGACATTGGGTTGTTTCTACTTTTTAGCTAACATAAATAAGGGCTGCTATAAACATTCATGTACAAGTGTTTCTTTGAATACCTGTTTTCAATTATCTGGGAGTATATACCTAGGGTAGAATATTTGAGTCATATGCCAACTTCACATTTAACTGAGAAACCACCAAACTGTCTTCCACAGTATGTGCACCACTCTCCATTCCCACAAGCAATGTGTAAGGTTCCAATTTCTCCATATCTTTGCTCACACTTGTTATTTTCTGGGTTTATTTTTATTTCTTTATTCTTTATTTTATTTTACTTTTTTTTGAGATGGAGTCTCACTCTGTTGCCCAGGCTGGAGTGCAGTGGTGTGATCTCAGCTCACTGCAGCCTCCACCTCAGCCTTCCAAGTCACTGGGACTACAGACGTGAGCCACCACGCCTTGCTAATTTTTGCATTTTTAGTACAGATGGGGTTTCACCATGTTGGCCAGGCTGATTTCAAACTCCTGATCCTCAGGTGATCCACCCGCCTCGGCCTCCAAAAGTGCTGGGATTACAGGCATGAGCCACTGCGCCTGGCCCTGATTCATTTTCAATTGCGACAACTGGAACTGAACACAATACCCTGGGTGTAGCATTGTGTACAGAATCATGTACATTGCAGAGTAATGTAAGACTAGCACTCTCCCTCTTCTCAACCCCCTCCTTCTATTAGTCTAGACTATGATTCTGTGAAGCCCTCTGGTAGTCACATTTTATATCCAAATTGAGTTTATTAATTAAAATATTAAAGTTGTTTGTATTCAGTCACATCTCCCTCACTCTTGTAACTGTGCAGTTGGTTTTTTAACCCATGTATGAAACTTCACATCCAGCTCCACACTAAGTTATCCCATTAGCCACGGCCCACTATTTCACTCAGAAATACTATTTCCATTAAGTTAACCCTAGAAAATTCATTTCATCCAGAAATTTGATACACATAGCCTCAACATTTTCGTTCACATCATTACAAAAAATAGTGAATTTCCACATGCCACTAGAAATTTCTCTCCAGTTGTCACCAATTCATTACTCATTAACTTTTGAGGTATGCCTCAACCAATCACATTTCCACCTAATTGTATGGTCAGCCAGCCAACATTATTCACCTGATATTATCTCCCTTGTCAGAGAGAAACTTTGCAAAATCTCCAGCTGAAATCCAGTTATACTGTACCTTATATGTTCTCCTGACCCACACTCTAATTATCCTCTCTAAAAACAAGGGGTCATGTGATACTTTTCTTTAAAAATGTAATCAAAACCAATATTTTTAGCACATAAAGCACAATAACCTTAGATTAGATCATACTAGGCTTCAAAACATACTGTGATTTTTATACCAACATTAAAATAAAAAAAAAAGTATGTATCACTCAAGGCAACACAAGGAATTATCTCATGCAATCTACTTGAGACTATCAGGACAAATGTGTCAATTTATTGCAACTTAAGTTTATAATTTATTTAAATTCTACAAGTCTTTCCTCAACATCAAAAATCCAATTTAAAAAAAAAAAAAAAAAAAAGGCCAGGTTTGGTGGCTCATGCCATCAAATCCTAGCACTTTGGGAGGCCAAGGAAGAGAATTGCTTGAGCCCAGGAATTTGAAACCAGCCTGGGCAACACAGGGAGACCTCGTCTCTACAAAAAATGAAAAATTAGCCAGGCGTGGTGGCATATGCCTGTAGTCCCAGCCACTCAGGAGGCCGAGGAAGGAAGAGCTGCTTGAGCTTGGGAGGTCAAGGCTGCAGTGAGCCAACCCTGCACCACCACACTCCAATCTAGGCAACAGAGCAAGACTTTCTCTCAAAAAAAAAAAAAAAATATTTAATCGGTAAACTTTTGTTTCTAATAATGTAGATTTTATTAAAACCAATTTCCATTAATTCCTTTAAGAGCACATTCCTCACTCAAATCACTCTCACAACACTGTCAGATATTGTTTCAGTCTAAAACGACCTCTATTTTGCCCTTCCTGTGATACCTGCTGTCTCTACCACTCACTCTGACACTAAGCCATCTGATGTTTGGTATTTGTTGTTTGGTATTTGTTGCTGTCTGATAAATTGCTAATCGTCTACAACTGGATCCTTCAGAGAAGTGACTCCTCTCACACTATAACTTCACCACAACCAACATAGTGTTTACTAGAGGACATGCACTCAAATACTTGCAGTAATTTGTATCAAATATAATAAATCCAATAAAGAATTAAAATTGACAGGAGAAGTAGCTCATGCCTGTAATCCCAGCATTTTGAGAGGCGGAGGTGGGAAGTTTGCTTGAGCTCATTAGTTCAAGACCAGCCTAGGCAACACAGTAAGATCCTGTCTCTAAAAAAAATTTTAAAAGTCCCCAGGTGTGGTGGCACACACCTGTAGTCCAAGCTACTTGGGAAGCTGAAGTGGGAGGACTGCTCAAGCACAGGAGGTTGAGGCTACAGTGAGCCAAAATTGCACCACTGCACTCCAGCCTGGGCTATGGAGTGAGACTCTAAGGTAAAAATCATCTGATACCTCTGAAGACATTTAAGGTTGTCTGGTTCACCTGGGTGACTGTAGCGTGGTGACTAATAGGGAAAGCAGGCTCAAGCAGAGGACTCCCCAAGACAAGGCAGCTCTGTGCATATTTCAAGGTAGTGGGAAAGAAAAAGAAACAGAAAATAACTGAAAATGAGAGGTGAAGAAAAATGTAAAAGAAACAGCCTTCTGGGGCTCAAGTGAAAAGAAAATGGACACCTTTTTCTCTGAAAAAGGGAAACTAGATGTGTTGTAGTAGACAAGGGTTAAGGTTAGCAGGTTAAGAAATAAAATGTTTATTTAGCTACCAATATGTATGTCGTAGGCACTATACCAGTTTCCCATTGCTGCTGTAACAAATTACTACAAATGTAGTGGCTTTAAACAGCACACATGTATTATCTTACAGTTCTGGAGGTCGGAAGTTCAAAACAGGTCTCACAGCTAAATTCAAGATGTCAGCTAAGAATCCATTTTCTTGGCTTTAGAAGTTTAGAGGCTGCCCCACTTCCTTGACTCAGGGATGGCTGGCTGATTTTTTAAATTTATTTTTGTAAAATAAGGGCTCGCTATGTTGCCCAGGCTGGTCTCACACTCCTGAGCTCAAGTGATCTTCCCGCCTCGGCCTCCCAAAGGGCTGGGATTCCAGGTGTGAGCATCCAGCGTCTCGTCTTGCTAGTTCTGACTCTTCTGCTTCCACTTCTCAGGACCCCTGTGATGACGTTATGCCCAGCCAGTAATCCAGACTAACCCCCCTATTACAAGGTCAGCTGATAAGCAACTTTAATACCATATGGTGCCTTCATTCCTTTTGCCATGGAACGAAACATGCACAGGTTCCAGAGATTAGGGTGTGGACATCTTTGGAGGGTTCCTATTCTGCCTAGCACAAGCACTACGTTACATGCATCCTTTACATCTTATTTGATCCTCATAACTCTAAAGGAAATTTTTTTCTCATTTTATACATGTAGAATCTAAGGCTACCCATGTTATTTTTGGAGACTTTAAATAACTTGACCTGAAGTACAACAGAATCAAGATTCAGAGACTGCACCCTTCATCAGTCTATTTCTGAAGCACTCACTTTTTTTTTTTTTTTTTTTTTTTTGAGACAGAGTCTCACTCTGTGGCCCAGGCTGGAGTGCAGTAGTGCAATCTCAGCTCACTGCAACCCTTTGCCTCCTGGGTTCAAGAGATTCTCGTGCCTCAACCTCCCAAGTATGGCACGTGTATTAATTTTCACTTTACATTCTAATTGTTCTTTGCTATTACATACAAATAAAATTCATTTTACATTGATTTTATAATCCTGTGACCTTGCTAAATTCACTTATTCTAATCATTTTTTCTAGATTCTGAAGAATTTATTTTAGGGTTGTCTATACACACTATTACATCATCTGCAAATAAAGAGTTTTACTTCTTCTTTTCCAGTTCACATGCCTTGTGTTTTTTTGTTTTGTTTTTTTGTTTGTTTTTCTTGCCTTATTTGCAAGCACTAGAACCTCCAGGGCAATGTTGAATACTTTTAGAATAACCTTGTCTTATTCTTGACCTTAGGGGAAAATGTTGTCATTCATCATTAAGTATGATGTTAACTGCAGATTTGTTTGTTTATTTATTTATTTAGAGACAGACTCTTGCTCTGTCGCCCAGGCTGGAGTGCAATGGTGCAATCTCAGCTCACTGCAACCTCCACCTCCCGGATTCAAGTGATTCTTATGCCTCAGCCTCTCAAGTAGCTGGGACTACAGTCGTGCTGGGACTCATTACAGGCACGAATCACCGCCCCTGGCCACCCTCACTACTCTCTATTATTACTGTGTGTGTGTGTGTGTGTGTGTGTGTGTGTGTGTGTGTGTGTGTGTATGTGTGTGAAAGAGAAAATAAAAATATACAAAAAGGATCTTCTTGCAAAACCACTTTCTCCTTCTGTCTCCTGATATCTGAGATCTCTGTGCATAATTTTCTTTGAAAAAAGAATTTTACATTTCTACTTTTCACCATGCTATATTCCATGTAGGCTTTGGTGAATGAGAAGAGGCCATAAGTTAAGAAACAAGGGTAAAATTTTATGAAAAGGTGACACAGATGTGACTACCCAACATATTTATATAAAATTGTGGGTGCATAATATTGTTACATCAACGATTGATTATAATTGGTCCCACAAGATTATAATGAAGCTGAAAACTTCCAAAAGCCTAGTGACACTGTAGCCATAGTAACATTGAAGGGTAATGCACTACTCATGTGTCTGAGATGATGCTGATATAAACAAACCTCTGCACTGCCAGTCATATAAAAGTGTACAGTAATATCCTAGGCCCTCATATTCACTTCACCACTCAATGACTCACCCAGAACAACTTCTAGTCCTGTAAACTCCATTCATAAGTGCCCTATGTAGGTTTTTCAATCTTTTATGCCCTATGTTTACTGTACTTTTCTTTGTTTAGATACAAGAAAGTATCTAAACATAGAAAAGTATTTAAGCAAATAAGTATCTAAACATAGAAATACTTATTTGTTACAATTGCCTACAATGTTCAGTACAGTAACATGTTGTAAAGGTTTGTAGCCTAGAACAAGAGACTATATCATACAGCCTAGATGTGTAGCAGACTGTACCATCTTGGTTTTGAGTAAGTACATTCTATGATGTTCGCACAATGACAGAAATCACTAAGGACACCTTTCTCAGAATGTATCCCCATTGTTAGGCGTATGGCTACATCTCTGCCCGAAGTGATGACAGGAGGTGGGGCCTGAGGGAAGTAATTAGGTTACGAGGGTAGAGCCTTCATGAATAGGATCAGTGGCCAAATCAGGAGAGGCAAGAGAGCTCACTAGCTCTCTTTCCACCAAACAAGGATGTACAGAGAAGTCCAAAGTCTGCAACCTGGAGGAGGGTCCTCACCAGCATCCAACCATGCTGGCATGCAGATCTCAGACTCCCAGCTGCCAGAACTATGAGAAATTAATTTCTATTGTTTATGAACCATCCAGTCTATGGTATTTCGTTACTGCAGCCAGAACTGACAAAGACATTCCCCAAAGTTTAATATATTGGCCTCAAGATCACGAACATCTTAACATATCTTGACACATTGAGCCTATTGTTTTGCAGGATCCCATCAACCATACGTGAATGTATTAACATCCTTCTTAAAAAATGATTACTGGAGTAAAAAATGATTACTGGAAAACTGACTTCCAAGTGTCCCTTCTCCTCTAATAATGAACCCTTGTGTTGCTTCTTGGCCCATTCCTAAACACTTGGGTAACAATAAATTATACTTTTAATGTCCCTAAGGAAAGGTTACAGACACAGGATGGAAATCAGGGAGAGGGCATGTGACAGATGGCAGAAGCTTTGGTGTTGAAGTGACTGGCAAATGTCTTTGATGTAACTTATGCCTCTAGAGGAGCCATTTTTAATCTTTCCTGTGTCCTGGGCCCTGCCCTGAGAATCTGATGAAAACTACAAACCTCTCACTGGAAAAATGCACATGAACACACACTAAAATTTTTCATACAACTTATTTTATTGGATTTTAAATTGATCACCATCACAGACCATATAAAACTAGTCTTTGCAAGGATTTTTGCATGTCTCATTTTTAGTTTTGTGCCAAAAGTTGCTCCATCCAGGAATAAAATCCAAAGTATACAATAAAACAAATCAAGCTTTAATTATTTTCAACAAAAATATACCAAAATAATGATGACTCTGGCTATATGACTTCTGGCACAAAAGCATGGTTCTAGGAAAAGACCCAGCCTTTTATACTATTCTCCAGGGAAAGCTAGGAAAAACGCAGGTGTTAGTGACAAGGCTCAGGTCCTAACAGTAAGGAAAGAATTATGTTGACTGAATTTAATGAGTGTTTCCCCAAACAACAACATTTTACATTTGTACATATTTGTAAAAAAAAAAAAAAAAAAAAAAAAAAAAAAAAGATCCGGTTTCAGAAATTTTGGATAAATTTAAATACTTGGAGGCCAGGCAAGGTGGCTCATGCCTATAATTCCAAGCGCTTTGAGAGGCTGAGGCAGGACGACTGCTTGAGGCCAGGAGTTTGAGACCAGGCTGGGCAGCTTACCAAGACCCTGTCTCTACAAAAAATGTAAAACTTAGCTGGACATGATGACATGCAACTGCAGTCCCAGCTACTCGGGAGACTGAGGCAGGAGGATCGCTTGAACCCAGGAGTTCCAGGCTGCAGTGAGCTCTGTTCCTACCGCTGTACTCCAGCCTGGGTGACAGAGTGAGACCTTGTCCCTTAAAAAAAAACTTGGAAAAAAAAAAGTCACTACCAGATCTATGTTCCTAATACTTAATCATTCAAAATGTATTAAATTCAAAGTGGAGTACATGTACCCCTTAAAAGTAAGATGATCAAGGCAATGAGTAAAAAGAAAATCCTAGAAAATTACATGTATTTGTTATCTTAAAGTTAAAATTTGAGCTTTACTAAGGCCATATATGACAAGCTCACAGCTAAGGTCATACTAAACACTGAAAAGCTTAAAGGTTTTCCTCTAAGATCAGCCAAGAAAAGGGTACCCACTCTTACTACTTCTGTTCGACACGTACTAGAAGTCCATATAGGAAAGGCTGAAGTAAAACTGTATCTGTTTTTAAATTATATAATCTTATATATAGGAAACCCTAAAGATTCCACCAAAAAAAAATTAAACTAACAAATGAATTCAGGCCGGACTTTGTGGCTCACACCTGTAATCCCAGCACTTTGCGAGTATGAGGCGGGCGGCTCACGCGAGGTGAGGCGTTCCAGATCAGCCTGGCCAATATGGTGAAACCCCGTCTCCACTAAAAATATAAAAATTAAGCTAGGCATGGTGGCAGGTGCCTGTAATCCCAGCTACTCGGGAGGCTGAGGCAGGCAAATAACTTGAACCCAGGAAGTGGAGGTTACAGTGAGCTGAGATTGTGCTACTTAACTCCAGCCTGGGCGACAGAGCAAGATTCCATCTCAAAAATAAATAAATAAATAAATAAATAAATAAATAAATAAATAAATAAAATAAATTCAGTTAAGTTGCAGGATACAAAATCAACAAACACAAATTAATTGAAGCCAGGCACAGTGGCTCACACCTGTAATCCAAGGACTTTAGGAGGTCAAGGCAGGAGGATCGCTTGAATCCAGGAATTCAAGATCAGCCTGTACAACAAAGTGAGACCTTATCTCTACAAAAAATCAAAAGGTTAGCCGGGTATGATGGTGTGTGCCTATGGTCCCAGCTACAGGAGGATCACTTGAGCCCAGGAGGTCAAGGCTCCGGTGAGCCATGATCATGCCACTGTGCTACAGCCTGAACAACAACCCTGTTTCAAAAAATATATATAGAAAAAAAATTAACTGCATTTATATACATTAACAATGAACTATCTGTAAAAGAAAACAATCCTGTTTACAACAACATCAAAAAGAATAAAATACTTAGGAATAAATTTAAACAAGGAAGGGACAGAGATGTACATGAAAGAAACTGAAGATGACACAAATACATAGAAAAATATCCCATGTTAATGAATTGAAAGAATATTATTTTGTAAAAATGTCCATACTACTAAAAGCAATCTATAGATTTGGGGCAATCCCTATTAAAATTCCAATGCCATTTTTCACAGAAATAGGAAAAACAATTTTTTTCCCCAAGATGGAGTCTTGCTCTGTTGCCCAGGCTGGAGTGCAGCGACACCATCTCAGCTCACTGCAACCTCCACCTCCCAGGTTCAAGCAATTCTCCTGCCTCAGCTTCCCGAGTAGCTGGGATTACAGGCGCACACCACCATGCCCGGCTAATTTTTGTATTTTTAGTAGAGACAGGGTTTCACCACGTTGGCCAAGCTGCTCTTGAACTCCTGACCTCGTGATCCCCCCACCTCAGCCTCCCAAAGTGCTGGGATTACAGGCGTGAGCCATCATGCTCAGCCAGGAAAAGGAATTCTAAAATTCATATGGAACCACAAAGGGCCCCAAATAGCTAAAGCAAACTTGACCAAAAACAACAAAACTGAAGGTATCACACTTCCTAATTTTGAACCACATTACAAAGCTATAGCAATCAAAGCAGTATGGGATTGGCATAAAAACAGGTAGAGACCAATAGAACAAAATAGCCCAGAATTAAACCCATAAATATACAGTAAACTAATTTTCAACAAAGGTGCCAAAAATGTACAAGGGGGAAAGGACAGTCTCCTCGATAATGGTTCGGGGAAACTGGATAGTCACATGCAGAAGAATGAAATTGGATCCTTATATTACACATACACATATATCAATTCAAAATGGATTAAAGACTTAAACATAAGACCTGAAACCATAAAACTACTAGAAAAAGCATAGGGGGGAAGCTCCATGACACTGGTCTTGGCAATGATTTTTTTTTTTTTTTGGATTTGACACCAAAAGCAAAGGCAACAAAGCAAAACAAGTGGGACTATGTCAAACTAACAAGTTTCTGCACAACTAAGGAAACAACAAAATGAAAAGACCTCCAAAATGGGAGAAAATATTTACAAACCATATATCCAAACAGAGGTTAATTTTTCAGAATATATAAGGAATTCATACAACTCAATAACAACAGTAAAAAAGCCCAATTTACAAATGGGCAAGGTACAGAATAGGTATTTTTCCAAAGGAAGACATACAAAAACCACAATGAGGTATCTCACATCCACAATGGCTAGTATCAAAAAGACAAACTATAACAAGTGTTGGTGAGGATGTGGAGAAAAGGGAACACTTGCATACGTTGGTGGGAATGTAAATTCGCACAGTCATCTTGGAAAACAGTGTGGAGGTTCCTCAAAAAATTAAAAATATAACTGCCAGATGATCCAGCAATTCCACTACTGTGTATATATCCAAAGTAAATAATATCACAATCTCAGAGAGTTATCTGTACCACCATGTTCATTGTGGCATTATTCACAATAGCCATAACGTGCTGTTGTGAGTTTAGTTTGTGAGGAACTACACACAATGGCTACAATCTCTGTTCCCTGAGAAGCTGCAGGGGCTAGTCAGAGTCCACATTCCTGAGACTTTTACCTTTCTTCAGGACACAAATAAAAGAGGTCAGATGATGACAGCTGTTTCCTTAACAGCCAGGCTGTTAAGGAAAAAAATCAGTGACTTTTGGGGACATGCCGGTATACCTCACTAAGTAGAATGGGCCAGCCTGTTGCCTACTCAGAGGACCTTGTACAGGAATGTGATGCAGGAGGGCTTTGAGGCTGTTGGCCTTCCCAACATCACCCACCTCCAACCAGCTCCGATATCTCAGCTAGAGCAAGGCAAAGAGCCATGGTCCACTCAGCCACAGGGGGCCTTGAATAGGAGGAACCGAGAACAGGCTCACAGGATGCATCTCAAAAACCAAGAAGATTTACCTACTCAACTGAAACAATATCACATACAATACAATTTAAATTCCTCAAAATCATCAGTGCTAGGAAGTCAGAACAAAGGCTTCATTCTTTTTTCTTTTCTTTTCTTTTTTTTGTCAAGGCATTCACCAAGTAGTACAAAGGCTTAATTCTTTACCTTTAAATACCAGTTTTCAAAGTAAGGAGTTGATTTAAGCGTCACCTTAAATGATGTCAAATGAGCATTTTCTTCTGTAGATTCATGGATTTCCACAGATTTAATGTTTTTCAATTAATTAAAATTATGTATCTGGATGTTAAAAAAAGATGAATGGATAAAGAAATCATAATATATATCTATATATTATATATTTTATATATATCTCCACTGTATTAGTCTGTTCTCACACTGCTAGAAGACATACCTGAGACTGGGTAATTTACAGAGAAGAGAGATTTAAGGCTCGTAATTCTGCAAGCTGTACAGGTTTCTGCTTCCAGGTAAGCCTTAGGAAACTTACAATCATGGCAGAAGGTGAAGAGGAAGCAAGCACAGCCTTCACATGGCCAGCAGCAAAGAGAGAGGGAAGGGGGATGTGCTATACACTTTCTTTTTTTTTTTTTGACATGGGTCACTTACTTTAATAACAATACATATACCATGTTATCACCATGGAATGTAAATTTAGATTAGACAAGAGAATTTCACAAGTGTAATAGCCTTCTGTAGTACATAAAAGTTTGGGTATACTGTCTGGCCAAACCAGCTTGCTCATAAGTCATTAATCAAATCCATTACAGGTAATTTGTTCAGTTCAATATTTACAATTCTTATGGAAAAAATAAGCAACACACACATTTAAAAAGTGTTCATTTACCTTTGCATGAGTGCTTAAAATACGTATTTCTATTTCAAGATGACATTTAAAAATTATTATAATATATCAGCAGCAAAAATATAATTTGCAATTACAAAAAAACAAAACTAGAATCCTTAAGTTATTCTCATGTTTACAATTGTGATTCTTTAATAAATACTACTATTATGCAGCTCTATTGTAAGCTTTCTGGATTTGGTTTAAACACACGCACATATATTGTCAGCTGTGGGAAGCTTTACAAACTATATTCCATGCACTTTTTGGACAGAGTTCTAACAGAGCCTGACAGTCCATAAAATAGGTAGAAAAAAGTTGAATTAACTGGGGCAAATAGGACTCTTATACAACATCCAAAATACAAAATTCTGCAGCAAACTGGGAGTACCTTCAGGACTGGCCTGTTATCTTCTTTAGAACTAAGTTCATCTTAAAAATTTAAGAAGGTGGACATTTCAACACCATCAAGTACATTTAGGTGACAGGTTTAAGTTAACTTGACTTCCTTGAATGACCTAGTTAGTAAACTAGTCACTAGTAATTCGGTCACCAGGCAAATCAAGCCTGTAAGAAAGGAAGCCAATATTCAAAATGCCATGTTACCATCTAAATCCATACAAATTAATTTATTTTCAACAATAATAGGTAACTTCAATAATGAGACATCTAACTAAAGCAAGCTCCTCCAACAAGACCAAGACAGCATCTCTTCTTCTAAGGCTTAGGTTTTGCCCAGAATTCCCGATACATGGAATAGCCCATACCGACAGTCATTGCTCCTACAACAAAGCCTTGGGCTGCCACACGCATGTGGATCAGATGAAGGGACATTTTAGTATTTCCCCTGCTCTTCAGTTTGTATAATCCATATGCAACAATTGCTGCAAAACCTGCTATTCCAACGGGTACGAATGGTGCCTCCTTAGCTTTTCGAATAAGTTTGGATCTCTGATCTTCCTCATATGAAGGAAGGGAAACACCTGTGTCTGTTGATATAGTGACTGCTTGAAGAATCACCCTAGAGCGAGAAAACCTCTCACACGCCAACCGTCTTCCGATCCCTGCAGTCTTAACCTGTCCGGCTACACACTTTCAAATGACGACAGCCAGATCTTCTGAGAACTCACTCACTATCATAAGAAGAGCAAAGGGGAAATCTGACCCCATGATCCAATCACCTCAAACCAAGTTCCCTCCCCCAACACTGGTGATTACAATGCGACATGAGATTTGGGTGGGGACACAGAGCCAAACCATATCATGCACACACACACAACAGATTATTATTCAGCCTTAAAAAAGAACATCCTGCCATTTGCAACAACATGGATGAACCTGGAGGACATTATGCTAAGTAAAATAAATCAAACACAGGAAGACAAATACTGCATGATCTCACCAACATATGGAATCTAAAATTTAAAAAGCCAAACTCAGAGTAACACAGTAGAATGGTGTTGCCGGAACCGGTGGGTGGGAGAAAAGGGGAAATATTCGTGAACGGGTGCAAACTTTCCGTTTATAAGATGAGCAAGTTCTGAAAACCTAATGGACAGCATGGGTTTTCTCATCTTGGGTGATGGGAAGCAGTGTGGTAGTGGTGGCAGCAGCAGAGGCTTCTTCACCCAACTTCCTAATCCTGGATTGCAGCTACGGGTCCATTCTCCAGTCTCTAGAGTATCCAGAGGCAAGGACAGCAACAGCACAAGCTCTAGATTCCAGCACGGCCCCAGCGGTGCCCTCAGAGCTCTCCTTGTGGGTAACCTCTGATTGATTTGGAGTCAAATGTGGCAGTCCACCTTAAAACCTGCTGCTTGGCCCTTCTAAAATTCAGTAAGCACCTAATACCTTGCATTAAATCTCTTCTAGCTTAAAATACTCAGGGGGGCTTATTTTCCTGACAATGAATACAGTACATAAATGTTTCCTAAAGGAAAGGTGGCAGCTGCACACCCTGAGGGATGGCTTGTGATGTCCTCTCATTCGTTCCCTTCTGGTATACTGCAACACATTGCAGCTTACGGGTGCCCAACTAAGTAGATTTGCAGATCTCATTTGAATTATCACAGCACTCACAAACGGACAAATGGATCCTTAAAAGATTTTTACAAAGAAGGACATAGTATGCATATTATTAATAAATCAAAAATAAAGAAAAAAATACAAGCAAGCAGAACGGAAATGGCAGAGCTGGCAATTGCTGTTACCAATATTAGTGTTTTATCAAAAATTATAAGGTAAAAAAGTGATTATTTTGTAAAACATAAAACTTTCAGAAGAAAACAGGCGAAAATCTTCAGGACCTAGGACTGGCTGAAGAGTCCATAGACTTGACACAAAAAGTACAATTCAGCCAGTTGTATGTAGTAGCTCACATCTGTAATCCAAGCACTTCGGGAGGCCGAGGCAGGCAGATTACAAGGTCAGGAGTTCGAGACTAGCCTGACCAACATGGTGAAACCCTGTCTCTACTAAAAATACAAAAATTAGCCGGGTGTGGTGGCGGGTGCCTGTAATCCCAGCTACTCAGGAGGCTGAGGCAGGAGAATCACTTGAACCCAGGAGGCAGAGTTTGAATGAATCATTGCACTCCAGCCTGGACGACACAGTGAGACTCTGTCTCAAAAAAAAAAAAAAGGTACAATTCGTAAAAGAAAAAAATTGATTAATGCATTATATGGCTCAGCACAGTGGCTCACACCTGTAATCCCAACACTTTGGGAGGTTGACGCAGGAAGACTGCTTGAGGCCAGGAGTTCAAGACCAGCCTGGACAACACAGCGAGGCTCTGTCTCTACCAAAAACAAAAACAAAATTAGCTGCGCATGGTGGTGGTGCAGGCCTGTAGTCTCAGCTACTCTGGAGGTTGAGGTGGGAGGATCACTTGACAGGAGGTAGAGGCTGCAGTGAACCATGATTGTACCACTGCACTCCAGCCTGAGTAACAGAGTTAGACCCTGTTTCAAAAAAATAAGTAACAGATGACTATATGAAAATGCAAAAGTTTTGTTCTGTGAAAGATCTATTAAGAGGATAAAAAGACAAGCTTCAGATGCGGAGAAAATGTTTACATACCACATAACTGGCAAAGAACTTCTACCTAGAATATATAAAGAATCCTCAAAACTCTATACTAAAAAACAATCCCATTTGCCCCTTAGGGAAACAGTTAATTTAGGGAAAGGCATATTAAAACCACAATATTATCACTACAATACTATTAGAACCGTTAAAATACAAAATAATGATAATATGAAATGTTGGGAAGGATATAGAGAAACTTTAATACGAAATGGAACTTTCCATTTATTGCTGGTGAAAACATATAGCCACTTTGGAAAATAGTCTGGCAGTTTCTTACATAACTAAACATACGCTTACAATATGACCAGCAATTGCACTCTTGGTCATTCATCCCAGACAAATGAAAACCTAAAAACTGTACATAAATATTCCCAGCAGCTTTGTAGTTAACGGCCAAAACCTGGAAATAGCTCTTATGTTCTTCAGCAGGTGAAGAGTTAAACTATGTACTATGCTACCTTCATACAATAAATACTACTCAGCAATAAGAAGAAATGAGCCATTACGTGAGATAGGTTGAGTGGTTTTCTAGGACTTTATACTGAGTGAAAAAGTCAATCGCAAAAGGTTACATACAGTATGATTCCATTTATGAGACATTCTCAAAATGACAGAGTAAAAAGAAAATTAGTGGCTGCCAGTAAATAGGGAAAAGGAGGTAGGAGGGAACCTTGAGCTTCATGAGGGAGTTTCTTGGCAGTGGTGGGACAGTTCTATATATTGACTGTGGTGATGGCAGTGATACAAATCTACCTGTACATACACATCTAAAGGCATCTACAAAAATTTTATCAAATTGCACAGAACTGTACAAACACATATACATATAAGTGAGCACATTAAAAAAATGAAATCTGAATATTAACAATATTGTATCAGTTTCCTAATCCAAGGTTATTAATATGTTATCTTATGTAAGATGTTACAACTGGGAGAAGCTGAATGAAGGTGACACAGGACTCCCTGTACTCTTCTCACAACTTCTCATGAGTTGATAAATACTTCAAAATAAAAAAAAAATTTTTTTTAAGTGATGACATTCAATCACATTTTTCTTATTTTACAAATTACTAATATTTTAAGTGGGATCAAAAACATGGAACTAATACATTTTAAATTATTCAAAAATGTTTTTCATCCTTATCACATTGTTTTTTGTTAACGTCTTTTTTTTTTTCTTTTTTTCTGAGATGGAGTTTCGCTCTTGTTGCCCAGGCTGGAGTGCAATGGTGCAATCTCAGCTGACCGCAACCTCCACCTCCCAGGTTCAAGCAATTCTCCTGCCTCAGCCTCCTGAGTAGCTGGGATTACAGGCATGTGCTACCATGTCTGGCTAATTTTGTATTTTTAGTAGAGACAGGGTTTCTCCATGTTGGTCGGGCTGGTCTCGAACTCCCAACCTCAGGTGATCTGCCTGCCTTGGCCTCCCAAAGTGCTGGAATTACAGGTGTGAGCCATCATGCCTGGGTTAATGTCTTATTATGAGCATAATTTATAGTATCTAGTTTACAATAAATAAGCATACACATACTGGGAATGAAGACTCAATTTTTTATACTGCCGAAATAAAATTTTTGCAGACCTCTGTTACAGAGGCTACAAAATTCCAAACTACTATCCATCCCTTAAAATTTTTACTTGGGGAAGAACATTAGAACAGGAAAAATGTTAGAACAAGAAAAATACTAAACTAAGAATCAAAAGCACAATTATTTTTTGTTTGTTTTTTGTTATTTCCTTTCAAATCTACATCTGCAGAAAAAGAACAATTCTAAACAAGTCACAACCTCATTCTCATTTATAAAATGCAGAAATTCTACTGTATGATTCCTAAGGACATTCTAGCTCCAAAAACATTAACTCTAAGGCAGGAAAAAGTGAAACAATGAAAAAATGCATGACAAACTATAACTAGTATTTATTGAAAGTATATTCAGGGCTCAGAAGTGTCAGGAATATTACATACAAAACATGGTCTAAATTCTATCAACACAAATACAGAAAAAGGCATCTATAAAGATAATTTTACCTCAAAGAAAACAGATTAAGATCCAGTTTAAATAAAAATATTTAAGTAATAGATACATCTGGCTATTTTACATGCAATCTCATAGTGCTTTAAGACTTTTAATTTCTGCTTTTTGAATTATATTGTAACAAACAATATACCAGTACATCTAAGTATCCTGGTATACACGCTTAGGGTTTTGATGGTTCTTACAAGAAGTAGACTAGCAAGTCATTCTAACAGGAAAAACAGTTCTCCATCCACTTGGTTAGATGTAACAAGACAATTTTTAAAGGTTCATTATTCAGAGGAAGTTAACCATCCACAAGGTAGTATCTACCATCCTGTTAATACCACCTTCAGCTATACAGAAGCATCACTTAGCCAAAACAGAGTCAAAAACCAGAAAAAAAGCACAAGTCCTCTAAGCAGTAAAAAACAAGTCCCTAGCACTAAAGCTCCATGCACAGGAAGTCTTTTGGTTCCTCACCCTGAGGAACATGCTGTCATTTTCATCCACCATTCAACAAGTACTGTATTGGGTTCTGTTCCCACAGTACACCGAAAAACACTGAATTAGAAAGAGGAGACTACTATGGGCAGGCATAATGACAGCAAACAAAATGAGAGCAAACAAAGAGGTAACAGTTAACAATAAAGTAATAAGCAAATCAACCCCCCAAAAGCAGACATGATTTAGAGAGGAATGGTTTCACCAACACACAAACAAAATGTGATTGTCTGTATATTGCTGGCTGAGGACACTAATTGGCTGAAGTTCCTTTTGCAAATAAATTATTATGAGTTCACTGACATCCCAGACATACGAATGTCACTATATCTACTGACTACTTAATAAGTAAGGTGATAAGTATTAATAATGGATATGTACCATCTTTTAAGATGGAAGGATGCAGGTTATATTTTGGGAAATTTCTGTAATTGTTTCCATTAACTATACTTTATACTTTTATAGGCTAGCAAGCCTTTGTCTTTTTAAGATTATTTTGAATGACTCTTTTTGATAGTCATTCACTTGATAGTCATATAAGCCCTGCTGGTAGAGGCAACAGTGAGCCGTGACTGCACCACTGCACTCCAGCCTGGGCGACAGAGCAAGATGCTGTGTCAAAAAAATAAATACCTTTCTAAACTTGGATCTACATACATCAAGGGATGATGTATTTGAATCTACTCAAAGTATTTATACACATTGAGAGGGATCAAGTTACACAGGAATGTACATTTATTAAGATGTACATTCACCAAACTAATATTTTTAACCAGTATTATAGATGGCATAACCCATCTGAAGTTCTAAAATGGAAAAATAAAATTACAAATTATCTTACCAGCATTCTTTACTATTGAATTAAATTAAATCACATCTGAAGCTTACCCTGAAATGAAGAGACCTACCAAAAAAAAAAAAAGAACAAAATGAGGAATTCCGAGAAGTGTAAATATTACACTGAAATTCGTTCAGGCAACAAAGAACATACAAATGGTTTATATCCTAAAAAGCAAGGCTGCACTGCAGTAAGTAAACAAATTAATGTTCCTTTTTCATCAATTTTCAGATGTTCTTAACAACAACAACACTGTAACCTTTCTGAAGCATGGACACTGAAACAGAGGTGTATCTTACAACTACTGTCATCCGACAGCAGGATGTAGTTGGTGAAAACGTTTGGGTGATTCCTCCTGGAAAGATCAAGAAAGCACCAGCATCAAAGTGTCTTAGGTTTGATCAAAAATAGTCACTCAAAATAGTCTTAAAAAAAGACAAAGAAATGATCAGAAGCCTATAAAAGTATAATCAACAGAGACAACTACAGAAAATTCTCAAAATGTAAACTGCATCCTAAAAGATAGTACATATAAATTACTTATCACACTCCTTAGCAAGTAGTCAACAGATTTAGCTATTATTATTATAAGATGGATGATAAAGACTAGTCAAGCTGATGAAAATATCTGTGATCATAGTGATCAGCCAATCAATAAGCACTTCTTAATGGTCTACCAGGTCACCAGCAATACGCAAGAGCATTACAAATCCATCATGATCAATCTAAGAAGGACTATTTTTTAACCAGTAAGGGGCAAATGTCATATCACATTCATCAACGATTAGAACTAAGTACTCTTAACTTCCTTTAAAGTATTGCCCTTTATTTGAGTCCAGTCTGCAGAACTTGAAACCTAAATTGTTTACTTGAAGAGAGTCATCAAATGATTATGTTAGTACAAGTGTTACCAGAATCAGTCTAATGATTTTCATAGGGAAAAAAAGAAATCTTTTCCTATTATTCTCCAGGCTTAAGTAGAATAACGATGGGTTAAATTTTCTCTTAAAACCTTTCTACGGTGGCTCACACCTGTATTTCCAGCACTTTGGGAGGCTAAGGCAGGTGGATGGCTTCAGCCTAGGAGTTCAAGATCAGCCTAGGCAACACGGCAAGATCCTCTTTCTACAAATAGCCGGGTGTGGTGGTACATGCCTGTGGTTCCAGCTACTCAGGTGACTGAGGTGAGAGGATCACTTGAGCCCAGCTCGTAGAGGCTACAGTGGGCCATGATTGTGCCACTGCACTCCAGCCTGAGAAACAGAGTAAGACTCTGTATCAAATAAATACATAAATAAGTACCTTTCTAAACTTGGAGCTACCCACATCAAGGAATGATGTACTTGAATCTATTCACAGTACTTATACACATTGAGAGGGAACAAGTTACACAGGAATGTACATTTAATAAAATGTTACTTTTTATTTATATAGAATGTCCAAAATAGGCAAATGTATAAACAAAGAATATAGATCAGTGGTTGCCTAGGGCTGGGGATGGGGTGGTGATGGGATGAAAAAGTTATAAAATTAATTGAGGTTATGGTACACAAATATACTAAACACCACTGAATTGTACCTTTTTAATAGGTAAGTTATATGGCATATGAATTATATTTCAAAAAGCTGTCACTTTAAAATTCTAACTCTTCACAAAACTTAAATCAAAACTGCTGCATTATGGTCAAATTCCACAGGACCTACTACCCCTCTGTCAGACATTATTCCTGGCCCAGTTGATGCCATCACTGACAGTGTTACATGGTCCCTTTCTTAACACTCCAATCTTTCCCCCACAAATATAAAGATTGAATGGGGAAAGGAGGGTGGTGGGGGGGTCTATTTTGTCAAAGTTAAACATATTTCACACTGAATTTTAATACAAAAAATTTGTTTTGTTTTGTTTTGTTTTGTTTTTTTGAGATGGACTCTTGCCCTGTCACCTAGGCTGGAGCACAGTGGCGTGATCCCGGCTCACTGTAACTTCCGCCTCCTGGATTCAAGCAATTATCTTGCCTCAGACTCCAGAGTACCTGGGACTACAGGCGTGTGCCACCACACCCGGCTAATTTTTTGTATTTTAAGTGGAGACGGGGTTTCACTATGTTGGCCAGGCTGGTCTCGAACTCCTGACCTCAGTGATCCACCTCAGTGTCCCAAAGTGCTGGGATTACAGGTGTGAGCCACCACGTCCAGCCAATGATTTTTCATAACAAAAAGCACAAATCCTGGTAAAGACATCTATTTATTATAGCATTTTGAGCTTAAAAGAATGTATTACTACTACGTCAGCAAAATATGAGTTATTTGCTAGGATACCAATGTAGTCTCATAATATTCTTTGAAATGCATGATTTCTGTAAAGCATAAGGAAAGACACAACTACGTTTGCAGAATTTCAGAAATATTTTGCCCCACAGCAACAGCAGTGTTTGCAATCCCAAAAAACAATTCTAAGCTAACAAGTTTAATTCAACAGGTTCCATGGACCTTAACCCACCTCCGTGGAAGACCAGGTTTGTGTGCTAGGCTATTTTGGAAGGGGCTATGCAGAACAATAAGCAAATGAGTGAATAATAAGTTCACCAAAGGGTGCACTTCATCTAAGCTACCTTTAATCCACAAGTTCCACTCTGCACTGGTCTATTTAAGGTTCCTGCTCAGAGGAGCTCGTAACTTGTGACAGAGACAAACTTAATCTTACCCTCAATGCCTAGCATGGTACACACCATAGGTGCAGTTCTCAAAAGTCTGCTAAATGAAAGGAGATTTTTTTTTCAGCTGATTAGGCCGCCTGGCTGCTTACAGCTGGGTTTTCTATTCAGGATTCTTTGGAAACCCTTTCTGCCCTCTGGGGTAGCTTAAAGAAGCACGTGGAACAACAGACTCTTCTCACCTACTTTACCAGTCTAAACTGTAGCCCCCTTTTTATAATTAGCAACCTAACGTTTGAGTGATTCCATCATGAACAAATCTACATGTCTCCTTGGGCTACTATGAGGAGTGCCTGCTGGGAGTCTCAAAGCAATTTTTTTTTTTTTTTTTTTTTTTGAGGCGGAGTCTCGCTCTGTCGCCCAGGCTGGAGTGCAGTGGCCGGATCTCAGCTCACTGCAAGCTCCGCCTCCCGGGTTCACGCCATTCTCCTGCCTCAGCCTCCCGAGTAGCTGGGACTACAGGTGCCCGCCACCTCGCCCGGCTAGTTTTTGTATTTTTAGTAGAGACGGGGTTTCACCGTGTTAGCCAGGATGGTCTCGATCTCCTGACCTCGTGATCCGCCCGTCTCGGCCTCCCAAAGTGCTAGGATTACAGGCTTGAGCCAACGCGCCCGGCCCCCTCAAAGCAATTTTTAATCCTCTCTCTTGAGGAGAAGAAGAAGAAGAAGAACAAGAAGAACAAGAAGAATCAAGAAATGAGAAGAAATTAAAGTGTGTACTCCAAAAATATTCTGGAGTAAACTGTTCAGGCACACAGGTTTTGATCAATTTTTGCACAGATTATGAAGTCTACATTTTGAACACAAACATACCAGTGGCAGCCTTGTATCCTAAGAAAAGGTAAAAGGAATCGGAATTACTAGGCCTGGATAAATTATTTTTAAAGACAAGTATATAAAAAATGATTAGTTTTCTCCACTCCCAATAAACATAATTTACTAACTAAAATTTGCAAACATGAGAGACAGTTTAAGACAGTCCTACACAGAGGTTAAAAAAAGAAAAAAAAAAGGAAAAAAAAACTGAAAGAATAACCATTAACAATGTTACAATGTGATATGAGCAGTGTTATGTGACACTTTTCATTTCTTTTTCTTTTTTTTTTCTTTTTAAAAATAGAGTCAGAGTCTCCCTATGTTGCCCAGACTGCTCTTCAACTCCTGGGCCCAAGCCATCTTCCCGCCTCAGCCTCCCAAAGTGCTGGGATTACAGGTGTGAGCCACCATGCCCGGCCACTTTTAATTTTGAAATTATGCATTTCTTTCATATTAATATTTTACAACGAGCATGTGAAACTTTGATAAGGAAAAACTTTTTCTCCTTTAAACACATACACACTTTCCCCCAAATAGAACTAAATTTAAACTTATTTATAGTAAATTATTTTCCAGAATACTGGTGAGCTATTAAAACTGCCCAAGTACTTTAGGCAACAGTAAAAATGAAAGGGCTCTAACTTCTGTTAATTTTAGCAAACTCCACAATCTAATAAAATAAATATACACACAGCCATACTGTAAGTCAGACCATGGCTTGTACTGTAAGAGGATTTTACAGGAGTAAAAACAAAGAACAGTCACTTGGGATTAGGAGAAGAGAGGAAGAGCTTGCAGACAAGGTGACATCTGAGCAGGGCCAGATGGATGATCCCTGTCACTATGTAACAACAGTTGAAATTCAGAGCACATACTGTATCTCCCCAAAATATTTTATACATAAAAATAGCTCTAGTAGAGAACATAAACCCAGTCTACTCCCAAAACTACTTTATTTAAAAATGTATTTAAAAACATATTCTAAAATCTGCTAAAGCCATGAAAACTTGTCCACTTCAATCATTTCAATTACGTGAATCCTGTGTCACTGTTACTTTGTACTTGTTACTGCACTGACATACCCACTGTCTTTTTCCTAAGAATCTTAATTTTGCACCTTCTCACTGAAACTGTATACATCTGATTTGCTGGCTCTGAGTTTAATTTAAAAAAAAAAAAAACTATTGAGAGCAAGACTGTCATCCAGTTATACTTTATCTCCAGAAATACTCTGTCATCAGTTTCTACTTTACATAGTACCGTTTAAATAAAAGTATACTCAACAGATGTTATTGAGTATTCTACTTTACATAGTATCGTTTAAATAAAAGTATACTCAACAGATGTTATTGACAGATACAACCTAGTTCTGAATAATTGTGACAATGTGTTCACCATCACAAAAGGTGTCTGTGGAACAGATATTATAAACAAATCACAATTTTGTTCACAAAATTCTTTGTTATAAAAAAAAAAACAAAGAACCTCTAGACTGACATATCTTCCCCCAACAGTAAGCCAATTGCTGGCCTTTAGTATAAAATCTTCCGAAAAGTGCTTATTTAAAAAATTAATTAACTGAAGCGGCCTTTACAGAACATTATCTTTTTCTGTCACAAAGACCTAAAATAACACATTTACTGGGTAGTAAAAAGGTCCGAGGTGATACAGTGAATCTGCACAGAAATGGAGAATAATCCTAGCTCCCAAAGATCTCAAGAAACAGTTCGTAACTCAAGAAATGTGTTGATATAAAACAGTATGTTTAAAACAAGATAGAAAGCACAAAAGAGGAAAAAGTCTTTTTCAGGAAATACAGTCTAGATATTTCAAAGATAATTATTTCTGAATGTTTTATTTATATGTGCTCTTTTAAAAGTTGAGAAATTCTTTTATTGTTTAAATAAATTAGTAAGTAAACAAAAACAGACTTTAAAAACTTGGTTTAACCGTCTACTTACTATAAGATGGGAAGGATGATTATGCCTAGCTGCTTGCCTGACATCCTTATCACAGAAATGGATCAAAGAAAAAAATAGAAAAGAAGGAATATTAGGTGAAACAATGCCAGATACCATCAAGATTACTACAAACGGCCAAGCACGGTGGCTCAGTCTGTAATCCCAGCAGTTTGAGAGGCCAAAGCAGAAGGATCGCTTGAGGCCAGGAGTTGGAGACTAGCCGTCTATATAAAAAATTAAAAGGTGAAACCACCATCTCTACAAAAAATAAAAATTTTAGCTAGGCGCAGTCGTGCCCACCTGTAGTCCCGGCTACTACGGAGTCTGGGGTGGGATGATCACTTGAACCCAAAGAATTTGTTTTTGTGTGTCTTCATTTCCTAAATTCTGTGAGAAGAATAGATTTTTCTTTCAAACATTATCTGATATTGGCCTTCAATTTCCCAAGTAGTTTCTCTATTGTTACTGCTGAGCCTATGAATTTACAATGTTCCACACCACTCGGAAGTTACTAGACAGCAAATTAATCGATGAACACTTCAAAAAGTTGGATGGCTTTAATCAAAAAAAAAAAAAACCTGGGTCACATGTTTCAACAAAATTCCCTCTTTTAGAGAACTAATTTTACAAAATAATTCAGAGTGTAAGAAAAGACACGATGGAATGCTATTTTTGATAATGAGTAGCAGAAAAAAGACCAGAGAATAACACACCCACTGCTACTTTGTTTATACGGTTGTAACTTGCACATGCAAGTACTCTACAAAGTATTGCACAAGAAGAAACTGTCAAAAATGAATGCTTATGAAAACTTTCTTCACTAAGGCCTCTAACAAGGAATGTGCTATCTCTGATTTCCTCAGCAAGTATTGACAGGTTAAGCAGAGTGATAATACTCAAGACGAAAAGACGTCTTATACTAGTTTTATCAATAGTAAAAGCTGTTGGTACTAATTATAATGCCTATAAATTCAGTAGCAGAATCAACTTTACAGACGGTATCTCCTAGGCAGCACAGCATTTCATAAAACCAACCTTATTTCCATCAAAACCCCTTTCCCCCCGCAATCCGACAGACCCCGGCAACCTGTTTTGTTGTGTCTTTTTTCCCCAACCCTTCCAAAAGAACGCCAGCCAGTGAATCGAGGTAATATTTTCTGCAGTTCAAAGGTAAGGGCAAATTCAGCTCCACTAAGAACTCTTGTTCCTCACCAGCACACACCCTAACGCCCCCCCCCCCCCCCCCCCCGCCTTTTTTTGTTTTCAAATCTTGGCCTAGGAAAGATTAATGCAACCATATCATTGCAAATCCATAAAAATGCGATTTCAGGTGGCGAGGAACGAAACTAGGATGGCAGGAAAGACCAGCAGCAATCAATCATTTCGCCCTAGAAACCAGCCTCTCCAGAACGCAGGAAACCAGGCTATGCCCAAAGAACCTGCCGCCCGGAAGCAACAACTTCCATCAAAAGGCAAAGAAAAGTTGTAAAGAGCTCAGCGTCCCAGGCACCCTGCCCGGTGCCGAGACTGAGAGCAGCAGGCACTCCACAGGCCGAGTCAGCTCGCGGGCGGTGGCCGCAGGGCTGGCCCTGGCTCCGGAAAGCTCCGGGTCCCGGGGTGCGCCAACGGCCCGGGGCGGCGCGGGCACAGCGCCCGCACCCCTCCCCAGGGCCGCGAGCAGTGGGCGGAGAGACCAGAGCAAGGGAAAAGGCGGACAATGCCCGGCCGGGCTGGCGCGCTCCGCCGGTCCCCGGCAGCCCTGCCCGCCGGGGCCCACCAGCCGCCGCGCTAAGTTTGCTCCCCAGCCTTCCCTTCCCAGCCGGGGCGGTGGAGCCGGGGCAGCTGAGCCGTGGTCGCTGGTCTTCCTCCACCTTTGCAGCCGCCGCCGCCTTCCTTCCCGCGGGGCGGCTACCGCGAGTCGGTGGGTAGGCGGCGCGCGAGCAGAGCACGACGCGCGAGAAGGCGGCGAGCGAGGGGGACCCGGGCACGCGCGAGACTCGAGCCGGGCACGGAAGGGGAAGGGGACGCGCGGGAGAGCTGGACGCGCGGGAGAGCTGGGCGCGCGGCGGTCCGCGCGGAACCGCTGGAGCTCGGACGGACTTTCGTTTGAGGCTGGGGTTGCGCCGCGGTTTGGTGTCCGTTACGAGCGCCGGCCCGGGCCGCGCCGCGCCGCTTGCCAGCCATCCTGGACCGCCTCCCCACAGCGCCCACCAGGAAGGGCAGCTGGCGAGGGCCGACCACCTCGTCTCCCGCTCAGGCTGGGCTGCCGGCGGCGGGCATCCCGGCGCCTGCCCCCGAGCTGGAAGAGAAAGTGAAATGAAGCGCCTTTCCCTAGTCAACACCTACCCGTCCCCAGTCCTAGTACAGCTGCCTCGCTCCTCCAGCGCCGCCGGTCCCCGCCCTCGGGCCCCTGGCTCCGTTCTCTTGACAATGGCGCGTCCCCTTTAAGGAATAATCCGAACGGAACCGATCTTTGGTTAAACCTCCCTCCGACTCTGATTTTAACCGGATTTCTCTCTCGCTCTCTCCCAGAGCCCGACGGGCGCCCGGCTGTGCTGCGAGCTCTTCCCACCCCTTCCCTGCCCCGCCCACCCCCTGGCCTTCCTGATTGGCGAGAGACACTACAACAGGAACAGCACTCCTCCCCCTCCACTGGCCTGGCCAGCCGCCGCTCAAACTTGCTCCCACCTTCTCCCCCCCCCTTTTCCCGGGTTGGTCCTCCCTCTAATCATTCTCTGCCCTCGCCTCAAATGTCGCTTTGGAGCACTGGCAGTCAAGGCCCACCCTCCCGCCTCTGGAAAGCGAACTTTATTTTTATTGGTGAAAGTACATCTTCCTGTACACTTGATTGGGCAAAGAAAGAGCTAGTCTGCACGCCCCCTACCATCATTACTCTCCCTTTACGGGCTTGAGAAACACAGCCGCAAAGTCCTCCCCGCTTTGCCTGCTAGGAGCGACTTTCCCTTTAAATGTTGTTAGGGGTCGAGAACAAACTCAAATCCTATATTGAGGAAAGCTGGAAAGGGACAAGAGAAAAATTCGAAATTTTCTCCCGATGAGTAATGTATCCAGAGCTGGCGCCCGGATCCTGCGGAACCTTATCCAATGATCCAGTGAATGGAATGGTTAGAATTGAGTTAGAATACCTGAAAGTCCAGTGCTAATTCGTCCTGAGATGTATTCAACAAGTTTCATCCACTGTCCGCTCTACTCATACCATTGATTGCACTGGCATTTTGCCACCCGGAAGAGCTTTAATCAAGTTATCTGCAAACCTGGTTGCTTGTCTCGCAATTGTTCATTTAGAAAATCATTTCCATCACAAGTTCCGTTTAAGTTACGTCTTCTGTGACGTTCCGGCGTTTCCACGAGACCTGTTACTTTTTTGAAAAAATTAAGTAGATGGTACCCTTATGCCATCCTCAAAGTGTAGGACTTCGTTCCCCCTTGCTAGAACTGTAGGAAAAACACCCCAGGTCAGTTGAACCCAAGAGGGTACCATACGGCTGTTTCTTGTAGGACTGAAGTGCTTCTCAGAAGAAAACGCATCTCTCTAAGGGAAAGAGGGAGTCTGATACCAGAAGCTGGACCATGGAGCAGAACATCACCCATTGAAAAGAGAAGAAATTATGGGGAAGCCTAGTGCGGGGTCTGCATTGGAGTTTCCCCAGTTTCCCATGGAAGCTGTAAGAACTAAAAGGTTTATTTCCGCTAAAATTGAGTACAGGTACAGCTTCGGTACCCATCTAAGAAAGTTAGTGGAAAATGGTTATGTGTTCTCTCCCTCTTTGCCGATGAACTTTGGAAGACTGTGTACTCCGGGGAGTTTAGTACATTTGCAGTGATACCCACAGTAGAATCTAATGATGCCAAGGAAGTGTCAGTACCCTAGAAAAGGGGCTTGATGATGACAGAGAAGGGTAAATAAACATCAGTTGGTAGTCCATAGGACTTTTCTCCAAGTACAGGTGAAAAATTTCATGAGGATTCCCAAAAATATGAAAGAGCAGGAGACAAAAGGGAACGTTGCAGGAAGGTGGTTTAGGTTTCACTAATGGGGGCAAGAGACAATGAACTATATGGGTTGCATTTATATGGCCTTCACAAATACACACATCCTCCCTATTAAGTCCCTGTAACTAAACCCCTATGCTTAGCCTATTCTGATTTTACTGTATATTAAAACTGCAGCCAAGCTAAACTAATACTTCTGGTTTACTCATTTACCACTCTCAAACTTTGAGACTGCTTCTGGGTTCTAATATTCTACATTAGAATATAAAAAGAAGAAGATTCTATGTACTGATATCTAGTATGATCTTCTGGAGATAAAGATATCCAGTATTTCAGGTATGCACATGCCTGCAGCTTTTGTTCAAGGTCTAGGTGATGTTTTCAGGTTCTTTCTAAAACACGTGCCCTATGATATCCAACTTGTTGCTGCCCTCTTTAGCTGCACTAGCAGACTGGGCAATTAAACTAGAGAAGGCAGTCTACCGTAACCTCTAGATTCTCTTACTTGTGTTGAACCAACTATGCTGAGATCATCACCTTTCAAATATAAATTTGTGTTATTCTTTCCTCTAAATATTTCATATTTGCCCACAATAGGATCATTTAGCACTTTTTAGCCCACACATGCAACTTCCTGGTACTAATACTCCTACTGGCATTTCACAGCAAAGAAGAATTTTAAAAATCTACAAACCTGGAGCTTACAATGTACAGGTTATTCTTAAGAATGTTCAGTATTGATGAACACAGCCCCAGTTCTAACCCTGGAGAATTTTACAAGTTGTACTTTCTCATTCAGAGAGACTTTATCTCCCTACCTTAGTTTCCCATTCTAAGCCCAATCCCCACTCCTTAAAAAAAGAATATTTCTCAGCTGGGTGCAGTCGCTCACGCCTGTAACCCTATCACTTTGGGAGGCCAAGGCAGGTGGATTACTTGAGGCAAGGAATTCAAGACCAGCCTGGGCAACATGGTGAAACCCCGTCTCTACAAAAATACAAAAATTAGCCAGCAGGGGTGGTCACAGGCCTATAATCCCAGCTACTGGGGAGGCTGAGGCAGGAGAATCATTTGAACCGGAAAGATGGAGGTTGCAGTGAGCCAAGATTGCACCACTGTACTCCAGCCTGGGCGACAGAGTGTCACTCTGTCACACACACACACACACACACACACACACACACACAACACACCCTTCTCCAATGTGCTAATGCAAATAAAGCTTTTTAAATTCTTGTATATAGATGTTTGTTAAAGTCTTTTAAATGGTGAAATACGGCCGGGCACAGTGGCTCTCACCGGGCCAGTAATCTCAGCACTTTGGGAGCCCGAGGCAGGCAGATCACCTCAGGTTCGGAGTTCAAGAACAGCCTGGCCAACATGGTGAAACCTCGTCTTTACTAAAAATACCAAAATTAGCTGGGTGTGGTGGCGCATGCCTGTAACCCCAGCTACTTGGGAGGCTGAGGCAGGGGAATGGCTTGAACCCAGGAGACAGAGGTTGCAGTGAGCTGAGGCTGCACCACTGCACTCCAGCCTGGACGACATAGCATAACTCCATGTCAAAAATAAAAAATAGAAAAAAAAAGTGAAATATGTTATGATCACTATTCTCCCTGTTTATATGCAAACATACCCCTCAAAGAGGGGTACATAGTTTAACTAGTAATTATTTTTCCTCTGAAAAATTATGTTACCATTCCTATTGGAAATTCTTTCCAGTTCACCACGCATTTATATAGTGACTACTATGTGTTAAGAATAGTGAGAAAATGGGGGCCAGGTGCAGTGGTTCACACCTGTATTCCCAGCACTGGGAGGCTGAGGCAGTTAAATTGAGCTCAGGAGTTTGAGACCAGCTTGGCCAACATGTTTAAAACCCCGCCTCTACTAAAACTACAAAATTAGTTGGGCGTGGTGGCACATACCTGTAATGCCAGCTACTTGCGCCCCTGTAATCCCAGCTACTCGGGAGGCTGAGGCAGGAGAATCACTTAAACCTGGGAGGTAGAGGTTGCAGTGAGCTGAAATGTCGCCATTGCACTCCAGCCTAGGCAACAGGAGTGAAACTCCGTCTAAAAACAAAAAGAATAGGGAGAAAATGATGAATATGTATCCATTCTCCAGAGAGTATCAGTATGAATCTCCACCTATAAGGGGCACAGTTTTTACCCTTTATTTCCTTCAAAGCTCATGTGTGGAGACTATGTATTCACAAGGGATTTTTCTATAGTAAAATTTTTTAGAATCCAGAGCATGATGTGGTGGTGCACACCTGTAATCTCAGCTAGTGGGGAAGCTGAGATGGGAAGATTGCTCTGAGCCCAGAAGTTCAAGGCCAGCCTGGGCAACATAGCAAGATCCTGTCTTTAAAAAAAAAAATCCAACTAATAGAAGCTGTCAACCAAAATCACTTCACCTGTCCCATTAATATTGACAAGAATAAGGTAAAAGAAAATAAGTACACAGTAGTTTTATTTAATGAAAAAACTTCAGGAAATATTTCCTCAGTCTCCTAGGTCTCCTAGAGGAGGTCCAAGTACTTCACTCTCTAAAGTTAAATGTCTTGCTTTGTAAAATGAGAACTGATATTCATTGAGTATGTCATTATTGGTAAAAAGTTCAATTGTCTTCAGTATATGTCACCTACTGGGTAGAAAGTGGATATTAATGCATTTTTAGAAAGCTTTCCAGTTATCTCTTGCTTAAAACCCTTTAGAGATTTCTCTAGGCACATTCTGAATATAAACACCACAGCAAAACATACAGTCTCTTTATAATCTGACTATGGGCTTCTTCTCAAATTTCTTCCACGACCACTCCCTCGTTTGACACTGGAAGTGTCTGTTCTCTCAATATCAACTATCACACTCTTTCAAGCTTCAATGCCATTCCCTTTGAGTAGAATAGCTTTCCCCTCTTTGCTCATCTGAAGGACAATTCAATCCATCCATCAAATTGATGGTCCAATAGAAGCATTGCCCTCTTTGTGCAGTCTTCTCTGGTTGCACTCCCTTCCTTGACTTAATTATTCTTTGTGCTACTTTTCTACTACATATATACTATTCTGTTATAGGTATCACATTGAATACAGAACTTAAATGTTTATTTTCCTCTCTCTTGTACAGTCTGGTTTGTTCTCACAGAGCAAAGCCAGGGTTATGTATCATCGCATGGGCATCATTTAGTATGATGACTGGCATAACTGAGGCTTTCAGTAAAGCATGGCAAATTGAGCTGAATGAGCACAGCTGAAACCAAAAAGTTAACCTATAATGTGAAAGTCTAATTAACTACAAGACTATTCCAGGAACATTCTAATTACTTGATATTTTATTGCAAATCTATCTTTTCGATTAGTAAAGATCACAAAAAAAATTAAAAAATTAAAATGGGGAAGATTATAACATCAGAATGAAAGTTCTTGGATTAAATAAACTTAACATTGTGAAAACTTGCACAGACCTCTAGTTGTGTCCAGAATACTCTTTGCACTTTACCAGTACTTGATCAGGTGCTTCTTTGTGACTTTTTTTTTTTTTTTTTTTTTTTGAGACAGAGTCTTGCTCTGTCGCCTAGGCTGAAGTGCAGTGGTGAGATCTCGGCTCACTGCAACTTCCGCTTCCTGGGTTCAAGAGATTCTCCTGCCTCAGCGTCCTGAGTAGCTGGGACTACAGGCTTGCACCACCATGCCCGGCTAATTTTTGTGTTTTTAGTAGAAGCGGGGTTTCACCAAGTTGGTCAGGCTGGTCTCGAACTCCTGACCTCAAGTGATCCACCCACCTCGGCTTCCCAAAACGCTGGGATTACAGGCATGAGCCACTGTACCCAGCCTCTTTGCATCTATTTTAAAGGATGGTTTAGAAATTAGAATATTCCTGATCAGGTGTGTTGGCTCATGCCTGTAATCCCAGTATTTTGAGAGGCTGAGGCAGGTGGATCATTTGAGGTTAGGAGTTCTAGAACAGCCTGGCCAACATGGTGAAATCCCATCTCTACTAAAAATACAAAAATTAGCAGGACATGGTGGCGCAAGCCTGTAGTCCCGCTACTTGGGAGGCTGAGGTAGGAGAATCACTTGAACCGGGGAGGCGGAGGTTGCAGTGAGCCGAGATCATGCCACTGCACTCCAGCCTGGACAACAGAGTGAGAAGTAAAAGGCACTATATAAATAAAGACACCTATTTCAGTTTAACCCCCTTTGTCTACCTATTACTAAAAATATCTTTGAATTCAGGACCCAAGAGCATATAAAGTGGTTTTCAGATTAGACTGTTTAGAGGAATAAACAGTTCATCTGTTACTGCTCTTTTTCTTTCTTTCTTTCTTTTTTTTTTTCTTTTGGCTTTGAGATAGGGTCTTTCGATGTTGCCCAGGCTGATCTAAAACTCTTGGCCTCAAGTGTTCCTCCCGCCTTGGTCTCTTTGAGTAGCTGGCATTACAAGCACAAGTCACTGAGCTCAGCTAGTCTGTCACTGTTTGAATGGTTATCTAGTGCTACGGTGAAATCATTTTGAAACTGTCTTATAATCTATTAGATTTATGTGTGCTTTGAAGTATTGCTCTAGTAAGTATGAATTTCTAACTTTAAAAGATGACAGAAAGCAGTTTTTAATCTGTTCCTAGTTTATGAGTTGACAGAAAATAGATGAAAAAAAGTAGACGCTCTATTTAAAGTAGACGCCACCACCTATCAACTTGTTATCCCATTTGAAAAAGAATTCATGAATTATCCAAAGAACTGGGAAATTTTTTGGTTGGGAGGTAAATCAGTTACATGAGCATACCGCTGGCAAAGGAGTATGCCACGTGACTGATCTCTGTTGGGGGGCTTCTGTTGATAGAGAAGCAGAAAAACAAAGGACAAAGGAAACCCTCATTAATAAATCTTACGAACTAAGCAAAATAAATGGACCACTTGTTTCAGCAACAGAAGCAAACTGTTGACAATTGAGAAAAGCCACCTCCAGGTGCTTTTGAACACCAACTGCCCCAGAGACCCAAAATACTATTGTCTAACACAGGGGTCAGCAAACTTTCTCTGTTAAGAGCCAGATAGTAAATATTTTTGGCTTTGCAGGCCATATGGTCTCCGTTACAACTACTCAACTCTGCTGCTATAGCCTGAAAGTGGTCAAAGACAATGTCTTATAGATTAATATGTAGGGTTATGTTCCAGTAAACTTTATTTATGGACACCGAAATTGAATTTCTTGTCATTTTCACGTGTCAAGAAATATCACGATTCTTTTGATTTTTTTTTTCAACCATTAAGAAATGTAGAAACCATTCTCAGCTTGCCAGCCATAGAAAAACAGATGGTGGACTGGATTTGGCCCATAAGCTGTAGTGTGAGGCCCTCTGATTTAACATAACTCGAAATCCTTTTTAAAAAACTTTTTTTTTTTTAGTTGAGTACCTGGTATGTGTCAGCCACTATGCTAGGCCTAGGACTATAATGTTTAACAAGATAGACATAGTCCCTGTCCTCATGGAGCTTATGGTGTAATAATTAGAACTATAATAAATGGCTCTGAGGAAAAAGTACAGAGGGTCTACACTATGAATTGTATCTAGACCAGACAATCTAGAAAGGCTTCCCTGAGGAAGAATTCTTTGACAAGGACTGAAAAATGAGTGAAGTGAGAGATGGGAGAGGAAAGTATTTCAGGCAGAAGGCACAGCATGTGCGGCACTCTGGGGGCATTGAAATAAGGCCTGTGTGCCTGGAAAGTGCAAAGTGAAGGGGAGGGAGGAAAGTGGTGAAGTTGGAGAAACAGGTAAAAGCAAAGCCTTCAGCACCTAACAGGTCTTTATTCAGAATAGTAGAAGGTCATTGAAAGCTTAATATCAAGGCCATGACATGTTCAGATTTGCATTTTATTTTTATTTTATTTTATTTTTCAGAAAGATGGTCTAGCTCTGTCACACAAGCTGGAGTGCAGAGGAACAATCATAGTTCACTGCAGCCTCAAACTTCTGGGCTCAAGGAATCCTCCCACCTCAGCCTCCTGAGTTAGCTTAGACTATAGGCACACAACACCACACCCAGCTAATTTTAAAATTTTTTGTAAAGATGGGGGAGGTCCCACTGTGTTTCCCAGACTGCTCTTGAACTCCTGGGCTCAAATGATCCTCCTACCTCAGCCTCCCAAAGTGCTAGATTATAGGTGTGAGCCACTGCGCCTGGTCTGCATTTTTATTTTTATTAATGCTTTTATAAGACAAAATCTCACTATATTGCCTGGGCTGGTCTCAAATTCCTGGGTTCAAGCCATCCCTCCTGCCTCAGCCTTCTGAGTAGCTGGGATTACAGGCACATGCCACACACCCGGCTCAGATTTGCATTTTTAAAAGATCACTAGCTACAATGTGAAGAATGGATTAGTGAGGGGGCAAGAGTAGTGATTACAATAGTCAAAGGCCTCTAGACTCTAGATGCTAGATCTCTAGACTCTGCACTCTAGACTCTAGGCTCTAGAGTCCAACACTAGCATTTTACCTATGCCAGTTATTGTTCTTAATGCTTTAAATATACCAATTCATTAAAAGTTCAAAATTCCATAGATAGGAACTATTATCCACTACTTTACAGAGGATGAAACTTAACTACAGGCTGCCTTTCCATTTTTTTCCCTTAGTATAGCCCCAGTTGCCTCTAGTTTAAAGAATTATGGGAAATAATTGCAGGAGAAAGATAAGAGTGAAGTCGAAAGACAGGCAGAAAGAAATAAAGAAGATGTATTCTACGAAACCACAGCCTTGGTTCAGATCCTAGTCTCTTTTCCAAGAAATTATATTGTTTACTGGGAAGGAGACTCAAATTCCACAAGGTAGCCGCCTTGGGTATCAGAAGACACCCTTATGAAAGTACAGATGCTCCTTGATTTATGATGTAGTTACATCCCAATAACCCATCATACATTGAAAATATCATAAATAGAAAATGCATTTAATACCCCCAATCTAACAAACATCATAGCCTAGCCTACCTTAAACATTTTCAGAGTACTTACATTGGCTAAATTGGGCAAAATCACCTAACACAAAGTCTACCTTATATATATATAAAAAAAGTGTTGAATATGTCATGTAATTTATTGAATATTATACTGAAAGCGAAAAACAGAATGGTTGTATTGGTTCTTGAAGTATAGTTTCTAGTGAATGCCTATTGCTAGTTAAGTTGAAAAGTCATAAATTCAACCATTAATATTCAAGGACTATCTGTAGTCCCTGCAAAAATATACCCAATGCAATTCACAGGACATAATTACCCTAAAACAGTATGCTCTGTTTATCCAAGATTCAAATTTAACTGAGTGTCCTGTATTTTATCTGGAAGTCGTAAGGAAGCACATTCCTTCCCATATTCCTAGATGCAAGCTGGAGACACCTGGCCCCTTAAGATTTAGAAAATCAGCCAGAGTGTGTACTTTAAACAACTCTAAAAGCCCTCTGGAGGATTTTTGTGAATTACCAGGGCAGGAATGTAGGACTGAGGAATTATGCTTTCACTTTTGCCTCCAGGCTCATTCTCTCTCTTCTCAGGACTCACTTCTGAGACTCTTCCAATCAATGTACAGAAACACTGTAAGTGCGGCAGATTTCACAGGAGAGTTAGGAGTTGAAGAGAGCTGTCACATCACGCATAGCCTGGAAAACAACTCAAAGTAGGATTTATTTTTTATTTATTTATTTTTTTTGAGACAGGGTCTTGATCTGTCGCCCAGACTGGAATGCAGCCACATGATCGCAGCTCACTGCAACCTTGACCTCCCAGGCTCAAGCCATCCTCCCTCCTCAGCCTCCCTAGTAGCTAGGATTACAGGAGCGTGCCACCAAGCCCGGCTAATTGTTTACTTTTTTTGTAGACACGGGAGTCTCCCTTTGTTCTCAGACTGGTCTTAAACTCCTGGGCTCAAGTGATCTTCCCACCTTGGCCTCCCAAAGTGCTGGGATTACAGGCATCAGCTGTTGTTGGGGTAGGATTTAACATACTCTCTTTTTTAGAGTCCTTTTGGCCACCTAGCACCAATGGTTTCTCATGGTCCTCTGCCATAACCTCTGGGTCATGCTCACTCTGTTGACACACCCTTTTCCCTCCTGTGTCATATTCTCAACGTTCTCTCAGTAGCCGAAAATGTCTCTCCTCCTAGAGAACAAATTCCTAAACAATTCTGACTTCCTCTCTCAAGTTTTGCAACCAGCTGATAGCCAAGACCTCAGGGTCTTAATCATTTATTGAGACATTCTTCCAAACAAAAACAGTTTGAAATTCTTGCTGAGAAGAATTCTGATGCCAGAAGTTAAGCCAATAATATTTTTTATGAAATTATTACAATGGTATCATTTTTTTACCAGCATGCAAGAAAAAGAAGGATCTCTCTTTCAGTTGTATCCAGTGGGACCCATTTGAATTAATTACATCATCCTCCTGGAGGACATTCAATTGCTTTTTGCCCTGTGACTAGGTGCAATAAAAGTTCAGGAAAAACTCTAACGGGCAGCATTTTGGATTCCATTACAGATTCTGGATAAGCCTGTTTATTTGTCTTTCTGCCTTTAAATTCAGAATTAAAGCTCATTATAATTTTTAAGATAAAGAAAAAAAGTTTTGGTAAATATGCTATAATTTGGTATAGCTGAAAGCATCGCCTGATCTTTTTAGAAAAAAAAAAAGAATGAAAGGTACTGTTAGGTAATTATATGGTTTTGCTGTGTCCCTACCCAAGTTTTGTCTTGAATTGTAGCTCCTATAATTCTCACATGTTGTGGGAGGGGCCTGGTGGGAGATAATTGAATCATGGTTTCCTCCATTTTGTTTTCCCCCATACTGTTCTCATGGTAATGAATAAGTCTCATGAGATCTGATGATTTTATAAGGGGTTTCCCCTTTCACTTGGCTCTCTTTCTCTCTTGACTGCCGCCATGTAAGACTTGCCTTTCACCTTCCACCATGATTGTGAGGCCTCCCCAGGCACATGGAACTGTGAGTCCATCAAACCTCTTTTTCGTTATAAATTACCTAGTCTCAGGTATGTCTTTATCAGCAGTATGAGAACAGACTAATACAGGTAAACTCAGGTAACAGTGAGGAGGAAAGAGGAGGCAAGAAGATACGAAGAAGTTGGGCTCTGTGGGACCAGAGGCTTGACTCAGACCCTAGTCCATGATCTTTTCCAAGGTTTATCTTCTAAATTTAGCTTTACTCATCAGCACTTTCCAGGTAGCTCCTAGATATTGCAAAAGCCACGTAAAGGTATACAGACATAGTAATCTTGCTAGCCAATTAGCATAATAACTCAACAAAGACTTATAAATAAATATATCTGTGATGTCATCTATCACAGATATAGTGACAAAGATAATTTGGTCATCCAGATACTCCTCTTAAAAACAGCTTTACCATAATTATCTGAAAATTATTAATAATAGATTCATCCATTGAGTAGTGTTTGGGTTCTTTTTCATTTGTTTGAACCATTCAAATAAAAGCCTTAATGTTTTACTACCTTTCTGCAAGTGTAAATCTGGCCTGAATTTTAGGCCGGACTTTGGGAAAACATGTATGTATGATACTAATTTATTAATTATGTAAATGATAAGCAGATTAGTAATAAAGTAGCCAGACTGGCAAAATGATAATGGAGAAGTCATTTTTTCCTGATGTTTATCACACCAGAAATTTTTTATCTGCTACATGTAATAAAGGGCCAACATACTAAAACAAACTAAAAAAAAGAAAATCCTCTTTCAGTAAATTAGCCTTTTAACATAGAAAAAAATCCACAATAACTGAACAATAATCTAAATTGTCCTTCAAAGAGACACCTTGCCTTTAAATCTAATTCAGAATTAAAGCTGATTACACTTTTCAAGGTCAAGAAAGAAGGGTTTGGTAAACATGCCATAATTTGTTATAGCTAAAAGCATCACTTGATCTTTTTAGAAAAAAAAAAAAAGAAGAATGAAAGGTGCTATTTGGTAAACTCAGGTAACAGTGAAGAGGAGACAGGAGGATATGTTTCTAGAGAATTTTGCTCTTTCACTCAATTAATGAAGCAATGTAAATCTTTATCTGTGAGGGGCCAACCCCACACAGGAAAACTGTCAACTTTGCATGCCTCAGTATTTTGGCAGGTCACATTTTCCATAGACAAGTTTTACAAACCATATGTAGATATCTGGTGGCTGTTGTGAAATCCCACTTAACACAATTTAGTATTTTGGATCTATTTATAGAAGTCCTGCTATGTGAACATTTTTAGCCTGTACAAATGTCAGCCTGGTAATTTTCATGCAAGTAAGAAAACAATTTGTTCTAGGCTCCAAAATGGTACTGACATCAAAAATGTCCTTCATTTGGGGAGCTTATGACTGAAGAATTTCCACAAAATCAGTAAAAATGGTGGCAATAGCACTTAAGTGGCAGTGCCAGTGAGACAGCAGTAACTCATGGCCAAGATAGCAGAGGCAGAAGTCGTCGTTGAGTGATTGTGAGAGAGAAAGTATCTGGGTTTCAAGTTCATCTCTTTCTCCCTGGATATGAAAGTTTTTCTTTTTTTTTTTCTTTTTTCTTTTGGAGATAAATTCATCTTGCTCTGTCACCCAGGCTGCAATGCAATGGTGCAATCTTGGCTTACTGCAACCTCTGCCTCCCTGGTTCAAGTGATTCTCGTGTCTTAGCCTCCTGAGTAGCTGGGATTACAGGTGCCTGCCACCATGCCCAGCTAATTTTTGTATTTTTAGTAGAGATGGGATTTCCCCATGTTGGCCAGTCTGATCTCAAACTCCTGAGCTCAGGTGATCCGCCCACCTTGGCCTCCCAAAGTGTTGGGATTACAGGCATGAGCCATCGTGCCCATCTATAGATGAAGGCTCTGCCAGTCTCAGAGAATCGGGGTTGTTGTTGTGATTATTGGTTGGTTTGTTTGCTTTAATGACAATTACATTACAGAACCCAAGCTGTTTTTCTAGTACCATCTCCCACTATTCTCTGATATTTTAATCAAACTGGCCTATATACTATTCCCGAGATTTGTTCACTGCCCTTGCCTACGTCACAGAGAAAGGTCTCGGGAGACTGCCATCTAAGAAAGTTAACAGAAAATTGGAGAAAGCAAGAGTATAATATTTTATCATTGGCATTCTGGTTTGTACATCATTGTTACAAGTTTGAATAATGTCAGTGCAGTCCATTGAGAGCAGCTGGGGAGATAGAACAGTCTGGCTGTGTCCCCTATGAGTGGCCCTAAGAAACCTGTAAGTGAAGGCTGGGCGTGGTGGCTCATGCCTGTAATCCCAGCACTTTTGGAGGGCAAGGCGGGTGGATTACCTGAGGCCAGAAGTTCGAGACCAGCCTGGCCAACATGGTGAAACCCTGTCTCTACTAAAAATATAAAAATTAGCCGGGTGAGATGGTGGATGCCAGTATTCCCAGTTACTTGGGAGGTTGAGGCAGGATAATTGCTTGAACCCAGGAGGCGGAGGTTGCAGTGAGCTGAGATCATGCCACTGCACTCCAGTCTGGGTGACAGAGCGAGACTCCGTCTCAAAAGAAACCTGTTAATGAATCTGAGGTGGGTGAGACTAGGACAGACAACAGAGTCCTCTTAATGTATTCGGTATCTATCAATGGGCAGGCCCACAGGGGCACAAACTATTATCAGTGTGTATGGACCATACATAAGCATCCTCAAGGATTCTGGAAATAAGAGAGGTCTAAAGGTCATCTTGGAATTCATTTTAAAGCCAACACATAATGAATCAGAGAAGCCCAGAATCACCATAAAAAGACAGAATGGCTCCCAACCCTACACGACTTGTCAGGAAAGGGTAATATGTGCCATTGTATCTAAAAAGATATGCATGTCGCCGGGCGCGGTGGCTCAAGCCTGTAATCCCAGCACTTTGGGAGGCCGAGACGGGTGGATCACGAGGTCAGGAGATCAAGACCATCCTGGCTAACATGGTGAAACCCCGTCTCTACTAAAAATACAAAAAACTAGCCGGGCGACCTGGCGGGCGCCTGTAGTCCCAGCTACTCGGGAGGCTGAGGCAGGAGAATGGCGTGAACCCGGGAGGTGGAGTTTGCAGTGAGCTGAGATCCGGCCACTGCACTCCAGCCCAGGCGACAGAGCAAGACTCCGTCTCAAAAAAAAAAAGATATGCATGTCCATCAGAATGGGAATGGTTAGCTACAGATGTATACAAATAGGAGAGTCATAGAAAATTGCTGGCAGCCTTTATTCAAGCTCTTATGGAGAGAGGATGCCACGACTGAAGGCCTCAGTTTGTCAATCCTAGTGGTAAGAATGTTATTATTACATGTGCTTTACATGTGTTCACTTGCTGACTTCTTAAAAATATCATGCAGTGCTGTATTGGTCCAGGTCCTTTTTTTTTTTTTTTTTTTTTTTTGAGACAGAATCTTGTTCTGTTGCCCAGGCTGGAGTGCAGTGGCATGATCTCAGCTCACTGCAACCTCCGACTCCCAGGTTCAAGCAATTCTCGTGCCTCAGCCTCCCAAACAGCTGGGATTACAGGCACACACCACCATGACTGCCTAATTTTTGTAATTTTAGTAGAGATGGGGTTTCACCGCATTGGCCAGGCTGGTCTCAAAGCCTCAAGTGATCCTCCTGCCTCGGCCTCCCTCATGCTGGGATTACAGGTGTGAGCCACCATGCCTAGCTGGTCAAGGTTCTTCTGTTGCAAATGAGAAAAGCCAACCCTGACTAGATAAAGCAAGAAGGGGAGCATTAGGAGAGGACACACGGACTTCTTAAGATAGGGGAAGACTGCTGAGCCTCAGAAGGGCCTGGAATAGGGAGGTGGCAGGCAATACTCCAGGTTCTCTCTCCAGTGCTTATGGTCCTAAGAGAAGTAGAGAAGTCTCTACTTCTCTGGGCAAGCCTGTTTCCTTCCCCTCTCCCATTTTTCTTCAGACCCAGACTCAACTAACTCTAGCCGCATGTGAACAGGCATCATTAACTCCACAGAGGCAGCCTCCAATCCCAAGTTTACATGACTTCATTCAAGCAAACAGACCAGACTGGATATAATCTCTGGGTCTAAATTGCAAATTCCTATGAAAGGGAACCTGAATAGCCCTACCTAAATAAGGAGTCCACCCCTTATTTATTTCCCTGTGAATAGTGGTGCAAGGTCACAACATAAAAATAGCATTACTAGAGGCCCACATAGAGGGAGGAAGTGAAAAAGGGGGGGAAAGTGTTTATTATTAGAGAAGTAAACCAGGGTGTCCTGTGAAGACATCCCAAAAAGTATCTAGTACAGGTAGGGACTATTCTTTTTTGCGGGGGGATGGAGTCTCACTCTGTTGCCCAGTCTGGAGTGCAGTGGCACAACCTCGGCTCACTGCAACCTCCACCTCCCAGATTCAAGTCATTCTTCTGCCTCAGCCTACCAAGTAGCTGGGACTACAGGCATGCATCATCACACCTGGCTAACTTTTATATTTTTAGTAGAGAGGTTTCACCATGTTGGCCAGGCTGGTCTCGAACTCCTGACCTCAAATGATCTGCCCACCTCGGCCTCCCAAAGTGCTGGGATTACTGGCATGAGCCACCACTCTGGTTTGGTGGGCACTATTATTATTCCCACTTTACAGATAAGAAAATGAAGGCATTTAGAAAATAAGTAACTTGCCCAAGGCCACAGAGCTAGTCAGTGGCCAACTCAGGATCTAAAAGCAAGTCTGTCTGAGTCCTAATCTTTATGCTACAATGCGTCTCCAAATTTCTGCTCACCAGGAAACCTTCTTAGTTGATATGGCTTAGTTGATAGGTCTACCTACAGGCATGAACTGATTATACAGACTTCATATATTCCAATTCCTATAGTCATTATAGTTCTCATTATAAAGTAATAAATTGGCATTCTGGTTTATACACCATTATTACAAGTTTGGATAATGCCAGTCCAGTCCTAAAGAGTGGATCTCTTCTTACAATGTTGACAACATTGGATTCCAGAGCCTGTAAGGCTACGCTAAGGCTAAAATTTAATAGTTGTGAATTTCACCATCATGGCCATTGTCGAAGGTCTCAGCCTTAGCTTTACAGGAGTAATGTATGCTCCTAGGAATTTTCTTAAAGGATAGTTGCTGAACTTTCTGACATGACAATACCTTTCTTCAGGAAATATTTTGATTTCTACAAAGATGAGATCTTTTTTACTAGTAGCTTCTAAGGCTGTCTGCAGCCTTAGCAATTTCCATTTTCCATTCACATGCTCATTCCACAATTATTTTTAGTGCCAAGTATATGCAAAGCAATGTGGTAGGTACTATGAAGGCAGCAAACAACACAAGCACAGTCTCTGCCCTCAGGTTGTTTATTGCCTAATCTAGCTTAGAATTAGAGGCAAGTTGAATTCTCCTAACAGGTTTTGAGAGGAGAATGAGAATAAAGGGAAGAGAAAAGAAGTGGGAAAAGTGATTTGTGGGCATTTTTCCACAGGAGGAATGAAGAAAAAGGGAGCAGAGAAGAACCAGAGCCTTGGGTTTTTAAAAAAATAACCCCAAGATAGATTTCATGAATGCTTATTAATTTATTAATCATGACAGCAATATGTTCCTTCTCATATCCCATGAGAAAAAAAAAAGTAGTGCATTGTGACATGAATAACCCAAATCAAGGTGGACTTGGCTAAAGAGCAACTAGCGTCAGCAACAACCAAAGTACTATATGATTATGAGTCTTCTGACATGTCCATGGAGTTCATTGTCTCATCACCTTAACAATCAATCCACAAATATATATGAGATTATAAATGCAATTTGCATCAACTGATAGATTAATTTGGGCTGCAGCATGCTTAATTAACCCAAACACTGCTAAGTTTTTGTCTATCCTAAAAGCAAAATCAGATTTTTTTACAAGCCTTGTTTTTCCTCTGTGACAGGAACAAGTTTAGCATGTTCAAAGAAGAGCAGTAGAAGAGGGAGAGTTATAAGGATGAGGTCAGAGAGGTGGATCAAAACATTAGGGCCTTGTAAACATGGGTAAAGACTGGGTGTGGGCTGAGTACAGTGGTTCAGACCTGTAATCCCAGCATTTTGGGAGGACAAGGCAGGAGGAATGCTTTAGTCCAGGAGTTTGAGACCAGCCTGGACAACAAAGTGAGACCCTGTCTCTATAAAAAATAGAAAAAATTATCTAGGTGTGGTGATGTGTGCCTGTGGGCCCAGATACTCAGGAGGTTGAGGTGAGAGCATCATTCGAGCCCTAGGTGGTTGAGGATAAAGCGAGCTATGATGATGCCATTGTACTCCAGCCTGAGAGACAGAGCACAATCCTGTCTCAAAAAGAAAGAAAAAAAAGAAAGAAAGAAGGAGAAGACAGGAGAGAGAGAGGGAGGGAGGGAAGAAAGAAGGGAGGGAGGGAGGGAGGGAGGGAGGGAGGAAGGAAGGAAGGAAGGAAGGAAGGAAGGAAGGAAGGAAGGAATTAAGGAAAAGACAGAAGAGAAGAGAAGAGAAGAAAGAAAAAGAAAGAAAGAAAGAAAGAGAGAGAAAGAAAAGGAAGAAAAGAAAGAAAGAAAGAAAGAGAAAAGGAAAAGAAAGAAAGAATGAAAAGACAGTCTTTAGAAGGAGTGACCAGTGAAGTAGAAAAAGCAAGAAGAATGGAGACCCTGGAAGCCAAGTAAAGATATGTTTAAGGAGGGAATTAATGATTGTCAAATCAAATACTGTTAAGAGGCCAAGCCGAATGAGAACTGACATGCCACTGCTGGATTTAGCAAGATAGAGATCACTGGTGGAATTTTTTTTTTTTTCTTTTTAGAGACAGGGTCTTGTTATGTTGCCCATGTTGAGCCTCGAACTCCTGGGCTCAAGCAATCCTCTCATACTCAAGTAGCTAGGATTATAGGCATGAGCCATTGTGCCCAGCTTGCTGTTGAATCTGGACAAGGGTAGGCTTGGAGAAATAGTCCATTCCAGCTTTCTAGGGTAATGCTGGAATGGATGCTGTAATACTGGAAAAGAAGTGAATCAAGTTGAAAATGCAAGGTGACAAAGTAAAGACAGTAAAAATAGACATTTTGAATGGACTATTTCTATAAAAGGAAGTAGGAAAACGTGCCACATTTGAAGAAAGTTGTGTCACATAGTTGAAAAAAGATGAGGACACTAGAGAGAATTTATATCCTGCTGTATCCTGATGGGAGTGGTCAAGAAGAGAAGAAAAAATTGTGGATGCAGGGGATATTGAAATCGTTGGTGGGCCAAAGGGATGGGATCTAATGTGGAAATGTTAGCTTCAGATGGGAGCACTGATGGTTTATGCAAGGGAGCAGAAGGGAAGGCAAAGTGCATATCTACAGATCCTGGCAGGCTGATAGATTAAGTGAAGAAAAAATGAGGTGGTTTTTATTCTTATTGCTTCTATTTTCTCCAATTCAAAGGGTGGTCATTATCTAAAAGTTAGAAATGGAGTAAGTATGTTTGAGGTTTGAAGAAAGAAGAGAAGGTGTGAAATAATTATCTAGGAGGGTGGAAAAGGCCAGAGAAAATGTAGCAAGGTTGTTAAACAGAGTCAGGGCTGATCTGAGATGTATGGTTAAAACATTTTTGAAGGAAGACCAGTCAACATAGTTACATTTTTTTTTTTTTTTTTTTTTTTTTTCTGAGACGGAGTCTCGCTCTGCAGCCCAGGCTGGAGTGCAGTGGCACGATCTCGGCTCACTGCAAGCTCCACCTCCCGGGTTCACGCCATTCTCATGCCTCAGCCTCCCAAGTAGCTGGGACTACAGGCGCCTGCCACTACGCCCGGCTAATTTTTTTGTATTTTTAGTAGAGACGGGGTTTCACTGTGTTAGCCAGGATGGAGTTACATATTTTTTCTAGCAATGTTCAACTGCTCAGTGCTAGTGTGAAGTAGACAGAGAATTACATTTGTGCTCGCTTCGACAGCACATATACAGAGAATTACATTTAAGACAGAGTTACGTTTCTCCAGAAATAAAAGAAAGTAATGTGCATGGAATGGATAGTGAAGAAGTAGTAGGTCACTGGATTGGCTACTCCAAAGGGTATGGTTGAGTGTGGTGATAAGGGTAGAGCTAGAAAGAGTTCCACCCTTTTAGAGACAGGGTCTTCTTATGTTGCCCAGCCTGAGCCTCGAACTCCTAGGCTCAAGCAATCCTCTCATACTCAAGTAGCTAGGATTATAGGCATGAGCCATTGTGCCCTGCTTGCTGTTGAATCTGGACAAGAGTAGGCTTGGAGAAATAGTCCATTCCAGTTTTCTAGGGTAATGCTGGAATGGAGTAGTTGGGATACTGTAATACTGGAAAAGAAGTGAATCAAGTTGAAAATGCAAGGTAACAAAGACAGTAAAAACAGACATTTTGAATGGACTATTTCTATAAAAGAAAGTAGGAAAACATGCCACATTTGAAGAAAGTTGTGCCACATATTTGAAAAAAGATGAGGACACTAGAGAGAATTTATATCCTGCTATATCCTATATCATGCTGTATGCTATATGGATATATTGCATAGTGAAGTCTGGGCTTTTAGTGTAACCATCACCTGAATAGTGTACACTGTACACATTATGTATAATTTTTCATCTGCCACTTCCTCCCACTCTTTCACCCTTCTCAGTCTCCATTGTCTATTATTTCACTCTCTATATCCATGTGAACACATTATTGATCATAAGAGTATAGGATTCTAGAAGTCAATATTTTTGTTCTTGCCCATTAGGTCATGAACAATAAAAAAGAAAAATAAATAAATAAACAATATTTTGGGGGTGATATAGTGATATGGTAATAATAAATTCCCATTTATCAAGATATATGACCATGATGGTGTTTTGTTGAAATGGAGTGGAGGAAAATAATATTGGAAATGAGAAGACCACATGTGGTAGCTCACACCTGTAATCCCAGCACTTTGGGAGGCTGAGGCAGGAGGATTGCTTGAGCTCAGGAGTTTGAGACCAGCCTGGGCAACAAAGTGGGACTCTGTCTCTACAAAAAAATAGAAAAAATTAGCTGGGTGTGGTGGTGTATACCTGTTGCCCCAGTTACTCAGGAGGCTGAGGTAACAGGATCACTTGAGTCTAGGAGGTCAAGGCTGCCCTAAGCTGTGATCATACCACTGTACTTCAGCCTGGGTGACAGAGCAACACCCTGTGAGAGAGAGAGAAAAGAGAGAAAAAGGGAGAAAGAAAAAGAGAGAGGGAAAGAGCAAGAGAAGGAAGGAAGAGGAAGGAAGGAAGGAAGGGAGGGAGGGAGGGAGGGAGGGAGGGAGGGAGGGGAAGGGAGGAAGGGAGGAAGGGAGGAAGGGAGGAAGGGAGGAAAGGAGGAAGGAAGAAAGGAAGGAGAGAGAAGATTAAGGAACTGAGAGGGTAGGGTGTTTACAAGGATTATTTTTTTGTGGATGCTAAAGTCACCAACCATAGGAGTATGGGATAGTGATGGACAGAGAGAGAGAAACCTTGATGCTAAAATCTTTGTTGAATAAGCAAGAGTTAGCAAGTGGCTGGTAGATGACTCAATAAAGAAGAATAGTGGTCTGTTGACATGTGCTTCAAAAAAGTTAAGGGGTTTTGTTTATTTTGTTTCCTTTTGTTCTATTTTTAGGGAGAGGAATCATAAAAATACCTAAAAGCAACGACAAGAAACAAGGATATCACCTCTAGGTCCTATAAAAATAGGATGTAGGAGAAAACATAGTGACCACTGAGAGAGCTGAGAGTGTAGTTTCTTCAAAGGTGAGTCAAACTTCAGTTAGAGAAAGAGGAAACATGAATTCCAAAGCACACAGTGGAAGAATTTGTTTGGTTGGGGAGGAGTGGGAAATTGGCTCAGATCCATGAATATACTAAACTGTCTGAATGATAATGAATGAAGCAGCTGGTTTGGACTTCTGTTTGCTCTGAAGTTTACGACATTTGGCATAATGGGATTAATTATGGTGGTCACCTAAGGGAAGATGGGTATCAGTCTTCTTTTCTTAAAAAATTACAACATGTGGTCGTGTGCGGTGGCTCACACCTGTAATCCCAGCACTTTGGGAGGCCAAGGCAGGCAAATCACGAAGACAGCAAGACCATCCTGGTGAACATGGTGAAACCCCATCCCTACTAAAAATACAAAAATTAGTTAGGCGTAGTGGTGCACACCTGTAGTCCCAGCTACTCAGGAGGCTGAGGCAGAAGAATCGCTTTAACCTGGGAGATGGAGGTTGCAGTCAGCCAAGGTCATGCCATTGCACTCCAGCCTGGTGACACAGTGAGACTCTGTCTCAAAAAAAAAACAACAAAAAAAACATGTTTCTTCTTTGGTTCATATTACATGAGTTTACAGCTATAAAAGACAAATGTAAGCATGCTTTCTTTATTTTTAGTTTTATACAGATTAAACGGGTACAAGTGCAGTTTTGCTATATGGATATATTGCATAGTGAAGTCTGGGCTTTTAGTGTAACCGTCACCCGAATAGTGTACACTGTACACATTATGTAATTTTTCATCCCCCACTCCCTCCCACTCTTTCACCCTTCTGAGTCTCCATTGTCTATTATTTCACTCTCTACGTCCATTGAACACATTATTTAGCTCTCACAAGTGAGGACATGTGGTATTTGACTTTCTAAGTTATTTCACTTAAGATAATGGCCTCCAGTTCCACCTGTGTTGCTGCAAAAGATGTGAATTCAATATTTTATATGGCTGAGTAGTATTCCATGGTGTGTATGTACCTTTTTTTTTTTTTTTTTTTTTTTTGAGATGGAGTCTTGCTCTGTCACCCAGGCTAGAGTGCAGTGGCACAATCTCAGCTCACTGCAACCTCTGCCTCCCAGCTTCAAGTGATTCTCCTGCCTCAGCCTCCTGAGTAGCTGGGATTACAGGTGCCCACCACCATGCCAGGCTAATTTTTTGTATTTTTAGTAGAGACAGGGTTTCACCATGTTGGCCAGTCTGGTCTCGAACTACTGAGCTCAGGTGATCCACCCATCTTGGCCTCCCAAAGTGCTGGGATTACAGGTGTGAGCCACTGCACTTGGCCTAATCCTAGCATTTGGGGAGGCTGAAGTGAGGGGATTGCTCGAGGCCAGGAGTTTGAGATCAGCATAGGCAACATAGGGAGTTATCCCATCTCTACAAAAAAATTTAAAAATTAGCCATGTATGGTTGCACATGCTTGCGGTCCCAGCTACCCTGGAGGCTGAGGTGGGAGGATTGCTTGAGTCGAGGAGTTTGAAGCTGCAGTGTGCGATGATCATGCCACTATACTCTAGCCTGGGTGACAAAGCAAGACCCTGCCTCTAAAAAAAGAAAAAAAAGAGAAAAAAATAATTGCTGTTATTATATTATTTTCTTTTTGGCAGTTGCAATATTAATTCCTAACTGTTAAACACTTATTAACATTCACCATTTATCTGGATATTGTTTAAAAATTCAAAGCAGCTCAGAGCAAATGAAATTAGCAACGGTTTAAAACAAAACCAAACCAAGTGAAAACTTACAGGCTGCTAAGTGTTTATCCAACAATGAACTGTGCTGGATAAATAGAAGGAGGACTACAGTTCAAAGAATTTAAACTCATGTCCCAACAAGCTAAAAGGTATTAAAAGTCTGAGTCTAACAGCCTTTTACCCACCCTCCAATACTCTTAACATAAATTAATGACACAGAATGATATTTGAAACAATGGGTGTTTTATTTTAACATTTCAAGTCCAAGGTGTTAACGTTTATTATTGGAGTTTGGAATGCCCAGATGGCTGCACTAGGAAACTGATCAAACATCCTTGAGCCTTGTTGGAATGCTACATATGGTTAATACATATAGCCCCAGCTTTGTACCTGATTTCTTAGCCCCTAGTAGGAGAGAGACAGGTGGCAGCCTTGCCAGCTGTGTGGCCTTCCCTTCTATCCTGCTAAAAGTGGTATGATAGTAGGAAGAGGGCTGATTTTACCAGTGCAGGTGGTCCAAGCAATTTTATAATATGCTATTATTACAGTGATTTTGAGTAAGTCTTAATGAAAGCTATATTCAAAGTATAGTGGAGAGATAGATGACAAATAAGATTTGATTAAAATGATTTAAAAACCAGAACATTTCCATAAAAGTTTGAAATAGATGGCTCTTTTGTGCTCAATCTTTTCCATCTTTATAACTTCACCTATGTGCATTGTATAGTCATTATTCCCCTTGAGAAAAGCCTCATTTCCAGATTATTTTCCTCCTCAAGTCCTTTCCCAAAGCAGCTGCCAAAATCAACTTCCTCTGTTGCCATTCTGACAATGTCACTCCCTTCCTAAAATTCCCTTTAATGGCCCCTGTTGGTCTTTGTGTGAGAGGCAGACTTCTTGCACTGCCTTTAGGACAAACACACTATGTATTTATTTAAGGCTCAGATTTATTTAAGGCTCCTGTCTATTTTTACAAATCCACATGTCATTTCCCTCTCTATGTAGACTGATTACCTTTCAATGCCTTGACTTCTTTATGTTCATTAATGTTTAGATTGTAAATATTTTCTCCAGTTTTGGCCAATAAGAGTTCCTTGTTTTACTGCTATTTTCCTTTCTCATCTCTATCCCAGTGCAAATCTACACACACTAAAAACCTTTGGAGATATTCCAAAATTTGATTATTTTTGAAAAACTATACAAGAAATCATGCACTAAAAATTTTTATCTGATTAAAAACTAAACAACCTCAAAAACAAAGTACTTTTAAAGGATAAAAGTAATATTGTGGAATTTCCCTAAGGCATGAAAAGACCTTTCAAAATGAATCACACGGCTGGGTGTGGTGGTTCACGCCTGTAATCCCAGCACTTTGGGAGGCCAAGGCAGGTGGATCACCCGAAGTCAGGAGTTCAAAACCAGCCTGGCCAACATGGTGGGACCCCCGTCTCTATTAAAAAAAAAATACAAAAATAAGCCGAGCGTGGTGACAGATGCCTGTAATCCCAGCTACCTTGGGAGGCTGAGGCAGGAGAACCGCCTGAACCCGGGAGGCAGAGGTTGCAGGGAGCCAAGATTGTGCCATTGCACTCCAGCGTGGGTGACAAGAGTGAAACTTCACATCAAATAAATAAATAAGTCACAGGAAAAAATATCCAATGTTATGATCATGGGCAACTTCTAGGAAAAGGTTCTCCAGATTCTGAAACACACTAATGCTATGTTCTTTTTTTCACCTTTTTTTTTTCTTTTTAACCTAGAAAACTTGAATTCAAGACCCACCTTTGTTATTTGCAAATTGTGTGATTTTTGTCATTTAATCTCTTTGAGCATCAGCTTCTTGTTGGTAAAGCGGAAATAACAATACCTGTATGGGCTTTTTGGACAATTCAATGGCATTTGTAAAGTAAAAAGCGCGGTACGAATACAAGAGATTATTATTACTTCCTTCAAGTGTTTTCTTTTGATTGTGAACTTTCCCAGGATTTCCCTCCTCATACACTTTTATTTATTTTATTTTTTAGAGACAAAATCTCGCTCAAAGGCTGGAGTGCACTGGTGCTGTAATAGCTCCCTGAAGCCTCAAATTCCTGGGCTCAAGCGATCCTCCTGCCTCAGCCCCTGGAGGAGCTAGGACTGCAGGTGTGCACCACCATGCCTACCTAATTTTTTGTTTTTTATTTGATACAGGTGGGAGTCTCACTATGTTGTCCAGGCTGGTCTCGCATTCCCGGCTTCAAGTAGTCCCCCTGCCTTGGCCTCCCAAAGTCCTGGAATTAGAGGCATGAGCCACCCCACCTGGCCCCACACATTTTTATCTGGGTGTAAATCTAGTAGTGCTGTTACAGACCTACCATCTAAATGGGAAATTGTGCTAAAGTTCTCTGAGATACTGATATTATTGCTAACATTTTTTTCTCTCAACCATTATTGCATTTTATAGGAAACCAGACATACTAATTTCATTTTTTCATTATAATTTTAAAAATATAGAAAGCTTATAGGAGAAAATAAAATGTATTGGTAACTTCACCATCCCTTCCCCCCACCCCCCACCCCCCCAAAAAAAACAACTATTACAATTTTGGTGTATTTTTTTCATATTTTTTCCAGGCACCTTAAAGGAATTATCTAATTTATTCTTCAAAACAACCTTGTGACCTAGGCGCTATTACCATGTTCTACTTTTCACAGAAGAATAAAGGTCAGTTCAGAGACATGAACTTGCTCAAAGTCATATAGGTCAGGTGATCAGGTTAGGAATTGAATCCTGGCCACCTGCTGCTATATATATAGTCAATATAAAAAAAAGTTTAAATAAGAAAATATATAGAAAGCAAAAATCCCCTGTATGCCATTCTCCAAAGAGAAACTCCATCCACTTTCTCTCTTTCTCTCTATTTTTGAGTTGAACACTCGTAATAGTTTGGTATATATTCTTCCAGGATTATTATTTTTATTTTATTTTATTAGAAGTGTTTTTACCTTAATTTTAGGGGGTATATACTAGGTACAATTTTTATTTTCTTTTTTGACAAAAAAATGAATTCATCTATATGTGTCTTGCATCTTGCCTTTTTGGCTTTGCTGTATTTCATAGACACCTTTTCATGTTGGTCCATGTATTAATCAGGACTCTTTATAGCAAAAATTAGACACCAGTTCAAACTACATTAGATTAAAAAAGGATTTCTTTTCTGCAAAGTCCAGAGGTATATCTGTACTCCATGTGCAGCTGGATCCAACTATTCTAAAGATAGCATCAAGAAACCTCTTTCTTCCATTCTGGTCTCTGCTTTCCTCTGTAGTGACTTCCTTCCCAGGCAGGCATCAACAGTTGAGCAATCCCAGTGGAAGCAGTATGCCTTTTGCCAATACTTTCAGCTCAAATCTCAGTGTGGACAAGAGCCTAGCTTGAGTCGTGAGCCCATAGGTAGAACCAAGGGGTGGAATCAGCCGCAACATCACCACACTAACTGAAAGTGAGGAACGCGTTGTTTTGCAAAAGAAAATCAAGGCATTGCTACCAAAAGAAGGAAGAGAGCCACCTGGGAAGCTACAACAATAAGCATTTGCTATGGTACATATCGATCTGCTTATGATGTGAGCTAGTTGTTTTTGGCAATTGGATTACAGTTTAGTTCAACTATTGTTTTTAGAGAAGGGGTCTTGCTCTGCTGCTCAAGCTGGAGTACGGGGGTGTGACTGTAGCCCACTGCAAATAAATATGGAGGAAGTGACAGCGTGTGACCTCTGACACTAGGTCATAAAGGCATTGCAGCTTCCTCCTCTCCTTCTCAGATCACTTACTCTGCAGAAGCCTGATGCCTGATCACGAGGACACTCAACCAGCACTAAGAAGATGAACTGAGATCCCTGCTAGCAATCATGTTAGTAAGCTGCCTTGGAAGTGGATACTGCAGCCCCAAGAGAGCCTTCAGATGATTGTAACCCCAGCCTACATCTTGATCACAGCCTGGTAAGAGACCCTGAGCCAGAACCGCACAGCTAACCCACTCCCAAATTTCTGAGCCACAAAAACTATGAGATAATAAACGTATGTTGTTTTGAGCTGCTAAATCTTGGGATATTCTATTACACAGCAATGGATAACTAATATAGGGACTATACAGATGGTAAGCAATTTGAATCCTTGTTTGGTCAATTCTATAACTTACTTTAGATAAATGTGAAAAAAGACATAAGACTGATAATGTGGTAATAATCCCAGCTACTCAGGGGAGAATCACTTGAGCCTGGGAGTTCAAGGCTGCAGCAAACTGTGATTGTGCCACTGTACTCCAGCCTGGGTGACAGAGCAAGACTCCCATCTCTTAAAAAAAAAGAAAAAAAATTATCAGAAATCTCTCTTGTCCCTTTTATGCAAATTTTCCTTTGTATTGTATATTCCAGTCTGTTTAGTTAACAGTTGTTTAGAAAAAAAATTGTTTAATGCTGAGCAATTTTATTTTTGTATTTTGGGGGTATATGAATTATACAGTTATGTGCTGGCTTTATAAACTAATGATCTCTAGAAAAGATAATATTCATACTCTTGTTTTCTAAAATTAAATCCATCTCAATTTTCTTCATTCAGTTTCATGTCTGGCTTCTTTAGCATTTGTCATTTAAATTTGGAAAAACAGGCCGGGCATGGTGGTGGCTCACGCCTGCAATCCCAACACTTTGGGAGGCTGAGGCAGGCAGGTCACCTGAGGTCAGGAGTTCAAGACCAGCCTGGCCCACATGGTGAAACCCTGTCTCTACTAAAAATACAAAAATTAGCCACACGTGGTGGCAGGCACCTGTAGTCCCAGCTACTAGGGAGGCTGAGCCAGGAGAATGGCTTGAACCCGGGAGGCGGAGATTGCAGTGAACCGAGATCATGCCCCTGTGTTCCAGCCTGGGTAACACTGACACTCTGTCTCAAAAAATAAATAAATAAATAAATTTGGAAAAACATTTTAAAGAAAATATTACAGTTTTTTGCTTTGATTAGAACAGTTTTTTGGACAACTTTGGAAAAGGACTTTGCATTTGTTAGTTTTCATTCTTAAATCACTTTTATGATTTTTTTTTCTTTTTCTCTTTTCTACTCAGGAACACTCTACCATTTTCTTTAAATTTATAAAGGATGTTTAAAACTCATTTCAAATTCTGGATTTTTAAATTAGACGACAGATACACAGAATAAGATTGATTGGGCTCATCCTCTGTTTGATAGCACAGAATTATCACTGCCCTTGCCCTTTTAAATTAACTTTTTTTTCTTTTTTTTCTTTTTTTGAGACGGAGTCTCGCTCTGTTGCCAGGCTGGAGTACAGTGGTGTGATCTTGGCTCACTGAAACCTCTGCCTCCCAGGTTCAAGAGATTCTCCTGCCTCAGCCTCCCGAGTAGCTGGGACTACAGGCGCGTGCCACCATGCCCGGCTAATATTTTTGTATTTTTAGTAGAGACAGGGTTTCACCATCTTAGCCAGGATGGTCTCGATCTCTTGACGTCATGATCCGCCCACCTCGGCCTCCCAAATCCCTGTGCTGGGATTACAGGCCTGAGCTACTGCACCTAGCCCATTTCTTTCTTTTTTGAGGTAGGATCTTGCTCTGTTGCCCAGACTGCAGTGCAGTGGTGCCATCATAGCTCACTGCAGCCTCAAACTCCTGGGCTCAAGCGACTCTCCTGCCTTAGCCTCTGGGGTAGCTGGGACCACAGGCACACACCACCAACAGGTGGCTATTTTTTTCAATATTTTTGGAGAGACAGCGTCTCGATATGTTACCCACACTGGTCTCAAACTTCTAGCCTCAAGTGATCCTCCCACCTCAACCTCCTGAGTAGCTGAGACTACAGTGCTTATGAATTTGTTTAAAATTCAGATTCTGATTGAGTAGGTCTGAGCAGGAGCTCAGGAGGAGTTTAGGTTTATAGTGAGCTATGATTGAGCCACTGCACTCCAGCCTGGGTGAAGAGCAAGCTCCTGTCTCCAAAAAGAAAAAGAAAAAAAAAAAAAAAAATCCGAGAGGCACTGATCTAGAGCAGGGACTAGATCTAAATCCCGGATCTACCACTTATTAGCAATATGAACTTCAGTAAATTATATGCCACCCTTGTATCTCAACTTCCTCATCTATAGAGTGAGGAGTGAGGATAATACTACCAAGTATCTATCAGGTTGTTATAAGGATTCATATTATATTGCTCTAAAATGTTTAGAACAGTACCTGACTCATACTAAGTGTGTAATAAATGTTAGGCATTATTATTAATTCCCTTTCTTGCCTCTTTTTAAAAGTATGTTTCTTGATCTCTTCTTTGCGTCATTTTAATCACCCGTTTCCAGTTGCAGGCTGGCCCAAGCAAAATCAACTGAGAGCACTTAAAAATTTAGATTCCTCCTTCTCATCTCTGATGATTCTGCTTCAGTAGATTTGGGGAGGGGCTCCAGAGAATCTGTATTTTAAAAACTTCCCAAGGTGATTTAATGCTCAAAGTCACTGTTTTAAACGTGGGTGTTTCCCAGGGTTCATTTTACTCTTTTGCTACTACAACATCAGCTTCATCTGTGGCCTGATGTCCATAGCCTGGCTGTTTTCCTGAGCCCCAGATCAGGCACTGTCGCTTTGTATCAGAAGAATTTTACACGTGTCATTTTATTTAGTTCTCAAAATAAGAGGTGGATACTATTAAAATACTATTTTTAAAAACAAGGGGACCAAAGCACACTCAGTGTCATAGAGCTAGTAGCTCCAGACCAATACATCCAACTGTTCACTACAGCTCTTCACTTGGGTATTCTGCTATGTGTTGTGCATGCTCTCTCCAAAACCCAGGTATTGCAAATGTGATGATATTAAGAGGTGGGGCTAGCTGAGGGCAGTGGCTCAAGCCTGTAAGCCCAGCACTTTGGGAGGCCAAGGCAGGAGGATCACTTGAGCCCAGGAATTCAAGACCAGACTAGACAAGTTGGTGAAAATTCATCTCTACAAAAAATACAAAAAAAATTAGCTGGGTATGGTGGCATGCATCTGTAATCCCAGCTACTCAGGAAGCTGAGGTGGTTCAATTACCTGAGCCTGAGAGTTTGAGGCTACGGTGAATGGTGATTGCACCACTGCACTCCAGCCTGGGTGACAGGGTGAGACCTATCTCCAAAAAATAAAAAAATAAATAAATAAAAAAGAAAAAAGATAGTGCCTCAAGGGATGATCCCTTGAGGGCTGCTCCCTTATTAATGGGATTAAGGACCTTATAGAAGAGGCATCGCAGCATTTGACTGGCTTGCCCTAACCCCTGCCTCCACATGAAAACATAGTGTTCCTCCCCTCTGAAGAATGCAGCCCTCACCATACAATTGAACCTGCTGGTGCACTGATCTTGGACTTCTCAGCCTCCTACAAGATATACATTTCTGTTTTTGGTAAATTACCCAGCCTGTGGCATTCTGTTATAGCAGCACAAAGGAACTAAGACAATTGTAAACTCAGCACATCCAACACTCAGCTGATATACTTCTCTCCCTCCATCAAATTTTTCTCCCTCTAGTATTCTCTAGGGCAGTCAGGGGTTCTACTACCCAGTACTGTTACTAAACCTGAGAGTCATTCTTGTCCTCTTCCTCTTTAACAACTCTCCTTAGTTGGTAACCACATCCTTTTGATTATATGTTTTTATTATTTCTGAAATCTGTTCACCTATCTTTATCACCACTTCAACCATCTTAGTTCAAGCCTTTTTTATTCTTTTTCCTTGTATTACTAAAACAGCCTTAATTAATATAGCTGTTCTCCTTTCCTTTAATTTAATCTGTTACCTACACAGCTCATAGTGATTTTTCTACAATTCAAATCTTATTTTTATTTATTTATTTATTTTCGAGATGGAGTAGCTGGGACTACAGGCACATGCTGCCACGCCCGGCTAATTTTTTTGTATTTTTAGTAGAGACGGGGTTTCACCATATTAGCCAGGATGGTCTCGATCTCCTGACCTCATGATCTGCCCACCTCAGCCTCCCAAAGTGCTGGGATTACAGGCGCGAACCACGGTGCCCAGCCCAAATCTTATTTTATTTCCATTTCCTTGTTTAAAATCCATCTATGGCTTCCCTATTGCCTTCAAGATAAAATGTAAAGGCCAGGCGCAGTGGCTCATGCCTGTAATCCCAGCACTTCGGGAGGCCAAGGTGGGCGGATCACCTGAGATCAGGAATTTGAGACCAGCCTGGCCAACTTGGCTAAACCCCGTCTCTACTACAAATACAAAAAAATTAACTGGGAGCGGTAGTGGTCGCCTATAATCCCAGCTACTTAGGAAGGCTGAGGCAGGGAGTATTGCTTGAACCTGGAAGGTGGAGGTTGCAGTGAGTTGATTGCGCCACTGCACTCTAGCCTGGGTGACAGAGTGAGACTCCATCTCAATAAATAATAAATAAATAAATAAATAAATAAATAAATATTTTAAAAGTTAAAAAAAGTTAAAATGTAAAATCCTAATTATGACATTTGAGGCCCTTCATGATATGGCCTCTGTCTACCTTATCAGCTCTTATCACCTTCTCTCTGCCACCTTATTCTCTAGCTATTACTAATAACATTTGTAGGATGCCCAAGCACCCCACTCTTTCACCTGTTTGTGCATATGCTGCACTTTCTGCCCTAAGCACCCATTCCTTTATTCTTCCCCTGGCTAACTAATTGCAGTCCCTCAAAATCACCTCTCCCAGAAAGTTTGCCCTGCTATGTTTTCCTCTAATGAACTAGGCTCCCTTTAATCACAGTAGTGACTTTATTGTATTATAAATTGCAGACTTAAGTACTTAACCATATGGGTTCCAAAATCAGACTGTTTGGATTTGAATGCTAGTATCACTGGTTACTAGCTCTGTGACATTGAGTGTTCTTCTTAAGTTCAGTGCTTTGGTCCCCTTGTTTGTAAAATATTATTTAATACTATCGACCTCTTATTTCGAGAACTAAATGAAATGATACATGTAAAATTCTTAGAACAGTGCCTGGTGCTTGAGAAATACTAGGTACTATTATTATCTCTGCCAAAAATGTCTAGGTTTTTAGGAGCAGAGTGCATTAGCTTTTTAGGAACTGGGTGTGTGTGTGTGTGTGTGTTTAAGAGATGAGATCCTACTACATTGTCTAGGCAGACCTCGAACTTCCTGGGCTCAAGGGAGACTCTTATCTGTCCCTGGCATATGATATATACTCACTAATGACTATAATTTATTTATTTATTTATTTATTTATTTATTTAGTCTTTTAAGAAATATTAGTTGAGCACCTGAGTGTCAGGCACTGTTCTAGGCACTAGGGATGCATCAGTGAAAATAAATTAAAATCCTGCCTCCTGGTGTTTACCTAGAGACAGACAAGGAATAAGTAAAATGAGAGGTTAGAGTGTAGTAAGTGCTACCAAAGTGGAGCAATAAAAAAAAGGCAGGGAATAGAAGTGGGACAGGAAATGTCTGCAATGGGTAGTGATTGAGGATGGGAGAAAAAGAAGAGAGGAGTTGCAGTTTTCTTCTTCCCTTCCCTTCCCTTCCCTTCCCTTCCCTTCCCTTCCCTTCCCTTCCCTTCCCTTCCCTTCCCTTCCTTCCTTCCCTTCCCTTCCCTTCCCTTCCCTTCCCTTCCCTTCCCTTCCCTTCCTTCCTTCCCTTCCCTTCCCTTCCCTTCCCTTCCCTTCCCTTCCCTTCCCTTCCCTTCCCTTCCCTTCCCTTCCCTTCCCTTCCCTTCCCTTCCCTTCCCTTCCCTTCCCTTCCCTTCCCTTCCCTTCCCTTCCCTTCCCTTCCCTTCCCTTCCCTTCCCTTCCCTTCCCTTCCCTTCCCTTCCCTTCCCTTCCCTTCCCTTCCCTTCCCTTCCCTTCCCTTCCCTTCCTTCCCTTCCCTTCCCTTCTTCCCTTCCCTTCCTTCCCTTCCCTTCCCTTCCCGTCCCTTCCCTTCCCTTCCCTTCCCTTCCTTCCCTTCCCTTCCCTTCCCTTCCCTTCCCTTCCCTTCCCTTCCCTTCCCTTCCCTTCCCTTCCCTTCCCTTCCTTCCCTTCCCTTCCCTTCCCTTCCCTTCCTTCCCTTCCCTTCCCTTCCCTTCCCTTCCCTTCCCTTCCCTTCCCTTCCCTTCCCTTCCCTTCCTTTTGAGACGGAGTCTTGCTCTGTCACTTAGGCTGGAAAGCAGTGGCGTGATCCTCCCGAGGCATACCGAGATATCCAAGGTCTATCTGAGTCAAAGTGCACCCCAAAATTTGGAAATCAGAAAGACAAGAAAGAACCAGCGAAGGAAACTGAAAAAGAGTGGTCAGTGAGATAGAGGGAAAAAAGAAAAGGGGGCCAAATTTTGGAACAAGAGAAATGTCTGCAATGGGTAGTGATTGAGGATGGGAGAAAAAGAAGAGAGTTTGCAGTTTTCTTTTTTCTTTCTTTTTTTTTTTTTTTTGAGACGGAGTCTTGCTCTGTCGCTTAGGCTGGAGTGCAGTGGCGTGATCCTCCCACCTCAGCCTTACAAGTAGTTGGGACCACAGGCACACACCACCATGCCTGGCTAATTTTTTGTGTTTTTAATAGAGACAGAGTTTTGCCATGTTGTCCAGGCTGATCTCAAACTCTTGAGCTCAGGCCATCCACCTGCCTTGGACCCCCAAAGTGCTGGCGTTGCAGGTGTGAGCCACTGCACCTGGCCTGATCCCTTCTCATTAGATCTCCCACTACCACCTTGATTCACATCACCATGATCTCTTGCCTAACTTATTGCAGAAGTCCCCTAACTGGCCTCCACGTCTTGCTTCACTTTACTCTTAACACAGTAGCCAGAGTGATTTTGTTAAAAGTCAGATAGCCACTCCTTTACTCAGAATCCTCCAAATGGCTTCCATTTCTCCAATAAAAGCCAAAGTCTTTACAATGGCATAGGAGGCCCTGTAGTCTTTCTCCTCCTTTCCTCCAGACCTTATACTCCACCATTCTTTCCCTCATTAATTACACTCCAGCAGCACTGCTCTTGCATTTTCTCAGACATGCCAAGCAGGTACCCATCTTAGGCTCTATGTAATTGCCCTCAGATATCTACATAATACAGTTCACCATTCCTGAGCCTGGGAGGTGGAGGTTCCAGTGAGCCAAGATCGTGCCACTGCACTACAGTCTGGGCAACAGAGTGAGATCCTATCTCAAAATAATAATAATAATGATAATGATAATAATAATAATCATAATAATGAGAAGGGATCAGATTATGGATATACTTTGAAGATAAGTCCAACAGGAGTCACAAAGAAATTTTATGTAGAGTGAGAGAGAAAGAAGAGTCAAGGATGCCTCCACAGATTTTAGTCAAATGAAATGGAAACAGGAACAGCCTTCAAATGAGATGAAGAAGATGAAGAAGACTGAAAAGAAGAGTTTCATTTTTTTTTTTTTCTGTTGTGGTGTTAAAGACCAGGAATTTGGTTTGAGGTACGTAAAGTTTGAGATTCAAATTAGATACATGTAGGCAGACATATGCATCTGAAGATACATATAGGCAGACATATGCATCTGAAGTTCCAGAGAGAGGTCTATACTAGAAAACTAAATTTGGGGCTGGGCACAGTGGCTCATGCCTGTAATCCCAGCACTTTGGGAGGCCAAGGCAGGTGGATCATTGAGGTCAGGAGTTCAAGACCAGCCTGGCCAAGGGTGAAACCCTATCTCTACTAAAAATACAAAAAAAAAAAAAAAAAAAAAAAAATTAGCCAGGCTTGGTGGCACATGCCTGTATTCCCAGCTACTTGGGAGGCTGAGGCAGGAGAATAGCTTGAACCCAGGAGGCGAAGGTTGCAGTGAGCCAAAATCATGCCACTGCACTCCAGTCTGGGCAATAGAGTGAGACTTGGTCTCAAAAACAAAACAAAACTAAACTAAACTAAACTAAACTAAATTTGGCATTTATCGTATGGTATTTAAAGCCTTGAAACCAGAGGTTACCAAGAAAGTGACTACCGAGATGTCCAAGGTCTAGCTGAGTCAAAGTGCACCCCAAAATGTGGAAATCAGAAAGACAAGAAAGAACCAGCAAAGGAAACTGAAAAAGAGTGGTCAGTGAGATAGAGGGAAAAAAGAAAAGGGGGCCAAATTTTGGAACAACAGAAGAGAATAAAGGAGTGATTGACTGTGTCAAACGCTTTAGAATAGGTCACATAATACAAGGATAGAGAATTGAAAGATTGATTTAATAACACAAAGGTCATGGAGACTTTGACAAGGACATTTGCCTATGGTAAAAGTGTTTGGAGTGAGTCCAAGAGAGACTGGGAATATAGGAATTGGACACAGGAAGTAGAGATAATTCTTTCAAGGAGTTTTGCCATAAAAGAGCAAATAAATGAGGATATGAGGTCAGGAAAAGCTTTGGGATTTCTGTTGCTGTTAAAGGTGAGAATCATAACTCATTTATAAGCTGATGGGAATTTTCTTATAGTGAAGAGAAATCAAGGATGGGAGACAGAATGGGTAGAACTGCTGGAGGTGAGTACCTTGAGTAGGTGCTCAACCTTGAGTAGGTGAATACCTTGAGTAGGTGAGAGAGGATGGAATCTACCTCACAAGTACAGGGCTGGTCTTGGATAAGAGCACAGGCAGAAGAGCTGTGTGTGCCATGGAGGAAAAGATACTATATGGGTACAGGTGCAGAAGAATTCCACAGGCTCTTGTCATGACCTCTATCTGGCATGATGCAGGATGGATGTCAAGTTAAGGGCCTGTGGAATTCCAGTTGCATCTTTCAAGAAATATCACAACACTTTTTCTATTACATATTATAATTTTTCATTTAATGAAACATTTTCAAAAGAGCCTGGTATACGTGATACTGTTGAAATGGTGGGGGGGTCCCTTTATTTGTAAGAGTCAGTTTTGTGGGCAAAACAGGTAAACACACAACTGTGATGTGGTAAGTGTTATCCTACAGGCATATGAAAATGCTGCAGGAACTGGTTGGGGGTGGTGGTTCACGCCTGTAATCCCAGCTCCTTGGGAGGCGGAGGTGGGTGGATCACCTGAGCCCAAGAGTTCGAAACCAGCCTGGGCAACATGGTGAAATCTCATCTGTACAAAAAATACAAAAATTAGTTGGGAGTAGTGGCATGTGCCTATAGTCCTAGCTACTTGGGAGGCTGAGGTGGGAGGCTCACTTGAGCTGGGGAGGTGGAGGTTGCAGTGAGCCAACGATCAGCTACACTGTGCTCCAGCCTGGGTGACAGAGTGAGACCCTGTCCCAAAGGGGGAACAAACAAACAAAAACTGGCCTAAAGCTGCTAATATTTTAGCTTTGTGGCCTGGAAACTTCTAGCATTCCTATAACAGGCATCAAACTTGCTTCCATATCAGAAAGTATTTGGCTCTTGAGTCAAAGTTGTAAAAACATTTTTTTTTCATGTGACACTTTTTCTTAAGAGGAGCTCGTGAATAACTATAATAACTATTTAAATGTTATAGTTGACTTGAATTATGAACATTTGATGAGAGTTGTAAAAGTATATATTTTAAACTTTCAGAGAATAAAAATTTAAGACCCACTTTCTTAGAAGTTACTATTATAAATAATTTTGTAGTTCTAATCTCATTAAAAAAATTTTTTTAAGACTGAGATTGATGTGTAGGACCCAGCTGCAAAATTCAAACCAGTTACATGCAGCTGCACTCTGGTTCCCCTAATTCATCTAACAGCTCTTAGTGCATTCTATAAGTGGCAATAGAAAAGGCACAGCAGATGTGCAAGATGGCTCCTGAAATCTAAAGTGGGACAGATGGTTCTCAGTTTGATTGACAGTATGAGGAGCACTGTAGTAAGGGTCCCCTCCTGTGGAGGTTTTTTTTTTCTAATCCTTGCTTCTGCCTGAAAATGAAACTGTTCAAGAAAGAGAAGTAGGGGATGGCTATTCAGAAAGCCTTTTTTTTTTTCCTTCAAATATTTGTCGTAGTGAATTTATAAAGTCACCTAGATGTGGAAAAAACTGTCCTTCTCTAACTTTTGACTAAGAGCTGACTCTGCATATTTATAACAAAGTCGACAGATTGGTGTTTGAATGCAATACTCAGAATACTGGAGATACAGCTGGAATTAAGGCAAAACCAAAAATAATATAATTTACACAACAGCATTGATTAGAGCTGGAATAGTGATCACTGGAAGCCCTATTTTCCCTTTAAAAATGAACTATTTGTTTTAAATTTTAATCACAAAGTTAGACAAACTATTTGCAATAGTTTACCAGGAATGGTTCTAAATTAACAGTCTAGGCTGTGTCACTTTTATGCTTACCTCTGTCTCTCTCTTTTCCAAACTCCTTTCTAGTAGTTTCCAAACTCCTTCTTTAAATCTTCAAGAAAAACAAAAAAGAACTCACATTTTCTGCCTGCAAACCAAGTCCTGGATGCTGTGTTAGGTACTTTATAACTTTATATGATTTAATATCTCAGAGATATTAATAGATTCTTCTTAGGTTCATATAAATACTGACACACAGGATCCATGATTTTATTGATGCTTCTCTTCATCTTCTGCTGAAAAAAGGAAAACAAGAACAAAATATACCTCAAAAGAATAGTCCATATATTCAGATACATTCTGGGAATCCAGGATTTCTGAAGTCCTCTTAAACCATTTCTAGAAGAGGCTGGGTGCGGTGGCTCACACCTGTAATCTCAGCACTTTGGGAGGCCGAGACGGGCGGATCATGAGGTCAGGAATTCGAGACCAGTCTGGCCAACATAGTGAAACCCCATCTCTACTAAAAATACAAAAAATTACCCAGATATGGTGGTATGCGCCTGTAATCCCAGCTACTTGGGAGGCTGAGGCAGGAGAACTGCTTGAAACCAGAAGGCGGAGGTTGCAGTGAGCTGAGATCATGCCATTGCACTCCAGTCTGGGCAACAGTGTAAGACTCCATCTCAAAAAAAAAAAAAAAAAAGCAAAGCAAAGAAAAAATTTTTTCTAGAAGAAATTCACACAGTGCCAGATGCACGATTTCTCTCTAGACAACACTTAGGATTGACAATGTATTTGCAAGAAATATCTGGGAGGTAATTGTCTTGAAACTTCATTTGCATGAAACTATGCTTTTTTGGAATGACCTGCAAAACCTGCCAGGGAATTTACATTTCTTGGTAAGCCTGCTTTTTGGAGGGTCTTTAAGAAGTGCTGCACTTTGATAAAGAGTCTGAAAACTATAGTGGATCTTACATATGAACAAATCTTTACTTCTGTGGCTCAAGAACTAAACTAGGTTCTGACAATGTGGACAGGGCTGCCTCAGTTCTTGTAAAATTCTCAAATCTCTACTTCATTGGCTTGGAGGGAATCAAACTGTTGAACTAGCCAGCAGCTCAGAACCCCCAGGGTCCCAACATTACTTTCCCTTTCACTTCCCATTACCTCTGCTTTAATGACAACAAAGCTTTTTGTGATCAAGGTGTAAATTCATTGAATATGAAATATTTACATTCCCCATCTAGTCAACAAAATATTCTTTCAGCTTTCCCACATAGGTAATCCCGCATATACCTGTTCTTTGGCATCATGCTGACTGCCAGATCTTTGATACTCTTAACTTTATCCCTATCTGATTGTCTTCCTTTCATCCCTACTCAGCTTCACTTCCATTGCCCATAATTTCAACCATTCTCTTGCCAATATCCTCAACTACTTTGTCTTTCTATCACAAATATATAAAGTAGCCTGTATTCTGTAACTTTCATTACCTTCTTCCTCCTAGTGACACAGGATGGGTCAGCCCTTCTCCCATTTATGTTGATTTATCCACCTGTGCATCTCTCTCTCTCTCTGTTTAGACATTCTATGCCAATATGTCCCAATATCTTTTATATCCTGGCACACATAGAAAAACGCTAATCTTTGTGCAGTTCACTAGAATAAACTGGAGGTGATCGGGACATCTATATAGCGTTTAGTTGATATACGCTAATTGCAATTAAAAATACAAAATACAATCAAGAGATTGAGACCATCCTGGCCAATATGGTGAAACTCCATTTCTACTAAAAAATACAAAAAAATAGCTGGGCATGGTGGCACATGTCTGTAGTTCCACCTACTCAAGAGGCTGAGGCAGGGGAATTGCTTGAACCTGGGAGGTGGAGGTTGTAGTGAGCTGAGATCACGCCACTGCACTTCAGCCTGGTGACAGAGCAAGAGTCCATTTAAAAGAAAAAAAAAAAAAAGGAAGACAATAAAAGATAATAAATACTGGCTTTTTATGAATAAATATGGAATTTTATAAAACTTTGAAATAATATCTTTTAAAACTTGGGCTTGCTTCTCAAAATACAACTTCTTAGTATTTACTATTAGGCTTAAATTTGAAATGGTGGCAGGGCACGGTGGCTCACGCCTGTAATCCCAGCACTTTGGGAGGCCGAAGCAGGAGGATCACCTGAGATCAGGAGTTTGAGACCAGCCTGACCAACACGGCAACATCCTATCTCTACTAAAAATACAAAAATTATCTGGGCATGGTTGTGCACCGCTGTGATGCTGCTACTCGGGAGGCTGAGGCAACATAACCACTTGAACCTGGGAGGTGGAGGTTGCAGTGAGCGGAGATCGGGCCACTGCACTCCAGACGGGGTGACAGAGCGAGACTCCCTCCTCCCCCAAAAAAGGGGTGGGAGAGGGGCCAAGATGACTGAATAGGAACAGCTGCGGTCTGCAGCTCCCAGCAAGACCAACGCAGAAGGCAGGTAATTTCTGTATTTCCAACTGAGGCACCCAGTTCATCTCATTGGGGCTGGTTAGACAGTGGGTCCAACTCATGGAGAGTGAGCAGAAGCAGGGTGGTGTGTCACTTCACCCGGGAAGTGTAATGAGCCAGGAACCTCCCTACCCTAGGCAAGGCAAGCCATGAGGGACTGTACTACCCAGCTAGGTTACTACACTTTCTCCATGGTTTTTGCAATCTGCAGATCAGGAGATTCCTATCAGGGCCCTGGGTTTCAAGCACAAAACTGGGTGGCTGTTTGGGCAGACACCAAGTGAGCTGTAGAAGTATTTATTCATACCCCAGTGGCACCTGGGACTGTGCTACCCAGCTGGGTTACTACACTTTTTCCAAGGTTTTGCAATCTGCAGATCAGGAGATTCCCACCAGGGCCCTGGGTTTCAAGCACAAAACTGGGGGGCTGTTTGGGCAGACACCAAACTAGCTGCACAAGTATTTTTTGATAACCCAGTGGGGCCTGGAACACCAGCGAGACAGAACCGTTTACTCCCCTGGAAAGGGGGCTGAAGCCAGGAAGCCAAGTGGTCTAGCTCGGTGGGTCCCACTTCCACAGAGCCCAGCAAGCTAAGAACTACTGGCTTGAAATTCTTGTTGCCAGCATAGCAGTCTGCAGTCGACTCGGGATGATCGAGCTTGGTGTGGGGAGGGGCATCTGCCATTACTGAGGTTTTAGTAGGCAGTTTTCTCATAACAGAGCTAAGGAGGCTGGGAGGTCTGGGCTGGGTGTGGCAAAGCAGCTGTGACCAGACTGCTTCTCCAGATTTCTCCTCACTGGGCAGGGCATCTCTGAAGGAAAGGTGACAGCCCCAGTCAAGTGCTTACAGACAAAAACCCCCAGCTCCCTGGGACAGAGCACCTGGGGGAAGGGGCGGTTTTGGGCGCAGCTTCAGAGGATTTAATCGTTCCTGCTTACTGGCTCTGAAGAGAGCAGCTGATCCTGACAAGAGGGATTCTCCCAGCACAGCACACCAGCTCTTCTAAGGGACAGACTGCCTCCTCAAGTGGGTCCCCGACCTCTATGCCTCCTGACTGGGAGAAACCTCCCAACAAGGGTTGACAAACACCTCATATAGGAGAGCTCCAGCTGACATCAGGCCAGTGCCCCTCTGGGAGGAAACTTCCAGAGAAAGGAGCAGGCAGAAATCTTTGTTATTCTGCAGCCTCCCCTGGTGATATGCAGGGTCTGGAGTGGATCTCCAGCAAACTGCAGCAGACCTGCAGAAGAGGGGCCTAACTGCTAGAAGAAAAACTGACATCAATATCAGCATAAAGGATCCCCACATAAAGACCCCATCCAGAGGTCATCAGCCTCAAAGATCAGGTAGATAAATCCATGAAGATGAGGAAAAAACAGTGCAAAAATGCGGAAAAATCCAAAAATCAGAAGGCCTATTCTCCTCCAAATGATCTTAACTCCTCTCCAGCAAGGACACAAAACTGGACAGAGAATGAGTTTGATGAATTGACAGAAGTGGGCTTCAGAAGGTGGGTAATAACAAACTCCTCTGAGCTAAAGGAATATGTTCCAACCCAATGCAAGGAAGCCAAGAACCTTGATAAAAGGTTACAGGAACTGCTAACTAGAATAACCAGTTTAGAGAAGAACATAACTGACCTTATGGAGCTGAAAAACACAGGAGGAGAACTTCATGAAGCATACACAAGTATCAATAGCTGAATTGATCAAGAGGAAGAAAGGATATCAGAGATTAAAGGTCAACTTAATGAAATAAGGCATGAAGACAAGATTAGAGTAAAAAGAATGAAAAGGAATGAAAAAAACTTTCAATAAATATGGGAATATGTGAAAAGACCAAACCTACAATTGATTGGTGTACTTGAAAGTGATGGGAAGAATGGAACCAAGTTGAAAAACACACTTCAAGATATTATCCAGGAGACTTCCCCAACCCAGCAAGACAGGCCAACATTCAAATTCAGGAAATACAGAGAATACCACTAAGACATTCCTAAAGAAGAGCAACCCCAAGACACATAATGGTCAGATTCTCCAAGGTGGAAATGAAGGAAAAAAATGTTAAGGGCAGCCAGAGAGAAAGGTCAGGTCACCTACAAGGGGAAGCCCATCAGACTAACAGTGAATCTCTCTGCAGAAACCCTACAAGCCAGAAGAGAGTGGGAGCCAACATTCAGCATCCTTAATATCTAGCCAAACTAAGCTTCATAAGCGAAAGAGTAATACAATCCTATACAGACAAGCAAATACTGAGGGATTTTGTCACCACCAGGTCTGCCTTACAAGAGCTCCTGAAGGAAGCACTAAATATGGAAAGGAAAAACTGGTACCAGCAACTGCAAAAACAACCCAAAATATAAAGACCGATGACACTATGAAGAAACTGCATCAACTAATATGCAAAATAACCAGGTAACATCATGATGGCAGGATCAAATTCACATATAACAATGTTAGCCTTAAATGTAAATGGGATAAATGCCCCAATTAAAAGACACAGACTGGCAAATTGGATAAAGAGTCAAGATCCCTCAGTGTGCTGTATTCAGGAGACCTATCTCACATGCAAAGACACACATGGGCTCAAAATAAAGGGATGGAAGAAGATCTACCAAGCAAAAAAAAAAAAAAAAAAAAAAAAAAAAAAAAAAAAAAAAAAAAAAAAAGGAGGGCTTGCAATCCTAGTCTCTGATAAAGACTTTAAACTAACAAAGATCAAAAAAGACAAAGAAGGGCATTACACTATGATAAAGAGATCAATGCATCAAGAAGAGCTATGTATCCTAAATATATATGCACCCAATACAGGAGTACCCAGATTCATAAACAAGTTCTTAGAGACCTACAAAGAGACTTAGATTCCCACACAATAATAATGGGAGACTTTAACACCCCACTGTCAATATTAGACAGATCAACGAGACAGAAAATTAACAAGGACTTGAATATTCAGGACTTGAATTCAGCTCTGGACCAAGTGAACCTAACAGACATCTGCAGAACTCTCCACCCCAAATCAGCAGAATATACATTCTTCTCAGCACCACATAGCATGTATTCTAAAATCGATCACACAATCAGAAGTAAAACACTACTCAGCAAATGCAAAAGAATGGAAATCATAACAAACAGTCTCTCAGACAACAGTGCAATCAAATTAGAACTCCGGATTAAGAAACTCACTCAAATCCGCATGACTACATGGAAATTGAACAACCTGCTCCTGAATGACTACTGGGTAAATAACAAAATTAAGGCAGAAATAAATAAGTTCTCTGAAACCAATGAGGACAAACAAACAACATACCAGAATCTCTGGGACACAGCTAAAGCAGTGTTAAGAGGGAAATTTATAGCACTAAATGCCCACAACAGAAAGCTGGAAAGATCTTAAATCAAAACCCTAACATCACACTTAAGAGAACTAAAGAAGTAAGAGGAAACAAATTCTAAAGCTAGCAGAAAACAAGAAATAACTAAGATCAGAGCAGAACTGAAGAAGATAGAGACATGAAAAACCCTTCAAAACTTCAATGAATCCAGGAGCTGGTTTTTTGAAAAGATTAACAAAACAGATGGACTACTAGCTAGACTAATAAAGAAAAGAGAGAAGAATCAAATGGACACAATATAAATGATAAAGGTGATATCACCACTGATCCCACAGAAATACAAACTACCATCAGAGAATACTATAAACACACTATGCAAATAAACTTCGAAAATCTAGAAGAAATGGATACATTCCTGGACACATATACACTCTCAAGACCAATAACAGGCTCTGAAATTGAGGCAGTAATTAATAGCCTACCAACCAAAAAAAGTCCAGGACCAGATGAATTCATAGCCGAATTCTACCAGAGGTACAAGAAGGAGCTGGTACCATTCGTTCTGAAACTATTCCAAACAATAGAAAAAGAGGGACTCCTCCCTAACTCATTTTATGAGGCTAGCATCATCCTGATATGAAAACCTGCAGAGCCACACACAAAGAAAGAAAATTTCTGGCCAATATCCCTGATGAATATTGATGCAAAAATCCTCAATAAAATACTGACAAACCAAATTGAGCAGCACGTTAAAAATCTTATCTACCATGATTGAGTCAGCTTTATGCTTGGGATGCAAGGCTAGTTCAACATACGCAAATCGATAAATGTAATCCATCACATAAACAGAACCAATTACAAAAACCACATGATTATCTCAATGGATGCAGGAAAGGCCTTTGATAAAATTCAACATCTCTTCATGTTAAAAACTCTCAATAAACTAGGTGTTGATGGGACATATCTCAAAATAATAAGAGCTACTTCTGACAATCCCATAGCCAATATCATAATGAATGGGCAAAAGCTGGAAGCATTCCCTTTGAAAACCTGCACAAGGATGTCCTCTCTCATCACTCCTATTTAACATAGTATTGGAAGTTCTGGCCAGGGCAATCAGGCAAGATAAAGAAATAAAGGTATTCAAATAGGAAGAGAGGAAGTCAAATTGTCTCTGTTTGCAGATGACATAGTTGTATGTTGAGAAAACTTCATGTCTCAGCCCAAAAACTTCTTAAACTGATAAGCAACTTCAGCATAGTCTCAGGATACAAAATCAATGTGCAAAAATCATAAGCATCCCTATACACCAACAATAGACAAGCAGAGAGCTAAGTCATGAGTGAACTTCCATTCACAATTGCTACAAAGAGAATAAAATACCTAGGAATACAACTTACAAGGGATGTGAAGGACCTCTTCAAGGAGAACTACGAACCACTGCTCAAGGAAATAAGAGAGGACACAAACAAATGGAAAAACATTCAATGCTCTTGGATAGGAAGAATCAATATTGTGATAATGGCCCTACTGCCCAAGGTAATTTATAGATTCAATGTTGTTCCCATCAAGCTACCAGTGACTTTCTTCACAGAAATAGAAAAAACTACTTTAAATTTCATATGGAATCAAGAAAGAGCCCATATAGCCAAGACAATCCTAAGCAAAAAGAACAAAGTTGGAGGCATCATGCTACCTGACTTCAAACTATACTACAAGGATACAGTAACCAAAACAGCATGGTACTTGTACCAAAACAGATGTATAGACCAATGGAACAGAACAGAGACCTCAGAAATAACACCATGCATCACAACCATCTGATCTTCAACAAACCTGACAAACACAAACAATGGAGAAAGGATTCCCTATTTAATAAATGGTGCTGGGAAAACTGGCTTAACCATATGCAGAAAACAGAAACCAGACCACTTCCTTACACCTTACATAAAAATTAACTCAAGATGCATTAAAGACTTAAATGTAAAACACAAAATCATAAAAACCTTAGAAGAAAACCTAGGCAGTACCATTCAGGACACAGGCATGGGCAAAGACTTCATGACTAAGACACCAAAAGTAATTGCAACAAAAGCCAAAATTGACAAATGGGATCTAATTAAACTAAAGAGCTTCTGCACAGCAAAGAAAACTATCATCAGAGTGAACAGGGAACCTACAGAATGGGAGAAATTTTTTGCAAGCTACCTGTCTGACAAAACATCTAATACCCTGAATCTATAAGGAACTTAAACAAATTTACAAGAAAAAACAACCCCATCAAAAAGTGGGCAAAGGATATGAACAGACACTTCTCAAAAGAAGATATTTACATGGCCAATAAACATTAAAAAAAAAAAAAAAAAGCTCATCATCACTGGTCATTAGAGGAATGCAAATCAAAACCACAATGAGATACCATCTTACACCAGTCAGAATGGTGATTATTAAAAAGTCAGGAAACAACAGATGCTGGTGAGGCTGTGGAGAAATCAGAACGCTTTTACGCTATTGGTGGGAGTGTAAATTAGTTCAACCATTATGGAAGACAGTGTGGCAATTCCTCAAGGATCTAGAACCAGAAATATCATTTGACCCAGCAATCCCATTATTGGGTATATACCCAAAGGACTACAAATCATTTTACTATGAAGACACATGCACATGTATGTTTATTGCAGCACTGTTTACAATAGCCAAGTCATGGAACCAACCCAAATGTCCATCAATGATAGACTGGATAAAGAAAATGTGGCACATATATACCATTCAATACTATGGAGCCATAAAAAAGAATGAGTTCATGTCCTGCAGGTACATGGTTGAAGCTGGAAACCATCATTCTCAGCAAACTAACACAGGAGCAGAAAACCAAACACCACATGTTCTCACTCATAAGTTGGAGTTGAACAGTGAGAACACATGGACACAGGGAGGGGAACATCACACACCAGGACCTGTTGGGGGGTAGGGAGGAAAAGGAGGGAGAGCATTAGGGCAAATACCTAATGTATGCGGGGCTTAAAACCTAGATGGCAGGTTGACAGGTGCGGCAAACCACCATGGCACCTGTATGCCTATGTAACAAACCTGCACGTTATCCACATGTACCTCAGAACTTAAAAGTAAAACTTAAAAAAAAGACATATTATCACACTTAAAAAAATTTGAAATGGCTATACAGATTTCCTTTTTTAAAGGACGATCTCTTTGAATTTTCTTTTATTTTTATTCATTTTTAATTTTTTTTAGAGAAGGTCTTGTTCTGTTGCCCAGGTTGGAGTGCAGTGGCATTATCATAGCTCACTGGAGCCTTAAATCCCTGGGCATAAGTGATGCTCCTGCTTCATGCTCTCGATTATCTATGACTGCAGGGGTGCCACAATACCTGACTTTTTTTTTTTTTTTTTTTTGTAAAGATGGAGTCTTGCTATGTTGCCCAGGCTGGTCTCAAACTCCTGGCCTCATGTGATCCTTCTGCTCTGGCCTCCCAGAGTATTCAGATTACAGGAGTGAGCCACTACACTTAGCTTTCTTTGAATTTTTGTTTTGTTTTTAAGACAGGGCCTCACTCTTTTGCCCAGGCTGGGGTGCAGTGGCACAATCTTGGCTTACTGCAACCTCTGTCTCCCAAGTTCAAGTGATTCTCCAACCTCAGCCTCCTGAGTAGCTGGGACTACATCATCATGCACCATCATGCCCGGCTAATTTTTTGTATTTTTTGTAGAGATGGGGTTTTGCCATGTTGCCCACACTAGCCTCGAACTCCTAAGCTCAGGGTGATCCACCTGACTTGGCCTCCCAAGGTGCTGGGACTACAGGTGTGAGCCACTGCGCCTGGCCTGAATTTTTAATAGTTTCCATTAACAAGAAATTTGGAATGCTATAACCATTCAGTATTTACAATGGAAATTACATCAAAGACTCTAAAATTGTTGTTTTTTTTTTTTTTTTTTTTCTTTTTTTGAGATGGAATCTCATTCTGTTGCTCAGGCTGGAGTACACAGGCACAATCATAGCTCATTGCAACCTTGAACTCCTGGGCTCAAGTGATGCTGTCAACTCCACCTCTTGGGTAGCTAGGACTACAGGCATGCACTACTACACACAGCTTATTATTATTATTATTTTAGAGATAGGGTTTTGTTTTGTTGCCCAGGCTGGTCTCAAACTCCTGGTCTCAAGCGATCCTCCTGCCTTGGCCAGGTGTGAACCACTCACTGCACTGGCCTCTTTTCTCTCATTAAGAAATGTAACAGAGGCCGGGCGCGGTGGCTCAAGCCTGAAATCCCAGCACTTTGGGAGGTCGAGACGGGCGGATCACGAGGTCAGGAGATCGAGACCATCCTGGCTAACACGGTGAAACTCTGTCTCTACTAAAAAATACAAAAAACTAGCCGGGCGAGGTGGCGGGCGCCTGTAGTCCCAGCTACTCGGGAGGCTGAGGCAGAAGAATGGTGTAAACATAGGAGGCAGAGCTTGCAGTGGGCTGAGATCCGGCCACTGAACTCCAGCCTGGGCGACAGAGCGAGACTCCATCTCCAAAAAAAAAAAAAAAAAAAAAAGAAAGAAATGTAACACAAATGTCATGAATAACAATTCAGGTGAATTTTAAATTCAAATGAACTTTTTGTTTTAGGCAGAGTCTTGCTCTGTTGCTCAGGCTGGAGTGCAGTGGCGCAATCATAGCTCACTGCAGCCTTGATCTCCTGGGCTGAAGTGGTCCTCCCACCTCAGCCTCCCGAGTAGCTGGAATTACAGGCTTGCACCACTGCATCTGGTTAATTTTTGTATTTTTAGTAGAGAAAGGGTTTCACAATGTTGCCCAGGTGGGTCTGGAACTCCTGGGCTCAAATGATCAGCCCATCTTGGCCTCCCAAAGTACTGGGACTTACAGGTATGAGCCACCATGCCTGGCTGGAGTTTTTAATTTCAAGTAAGTCAAAATAATAATAGAACTGTAATTTGCATTATGAGATCCCCTGCAGCTGGGTGGACACCACAAAAAGGACATTTCAAACCCAAAAGTCCAGACATGCCCAATTAATGTGAAGACTGAGATATGGGGTTGCTCCTTGGGGTTACTCCCTGGAGCTGCACCTGCCTGGGGACCCTATCCTGACTCCTTGTGCCCTCACTCTACTAGCTGCACCTTGGGATGCCCACCATCCCATGCATCCAGGGTATCTAGGGTATGCATCCAGGGTATCTAACACATGAATAAATCCAGCAGCCCCATAGACCCCTTGCCCATGCTGGGCAGCAACGTACCCTTTGGCTGATTTTTCTGAGACTTAGTATGGAGAAAGAAAAGCTGAATTTTGCTTATCATTCTCATCACTTGTGGGGTACATAGGAATGCCATTAGACTTTGTTTTCCTCTAACTCACCTCAGAGGACCCCCCAAGAAGGTTGCTTATAATGCAGGAAACTGGCCCAAGATCTCTGCCCACAGACTTCTGCAAAGGCTGAATGAGTGGATCAATAGCTTGTGGCATACCTATAACACATCCATGGGAATATTAGTTAAGAAATTCGCCCTATGCTGTTAATTATCCCTTATCGCTCTTGTATGTTCTCTTTCTTTTCCTTCCTTCCTCCCTTCCTTCCTTCCTTCCCTCCCTTTCTCTCTCTTCTTCCTTCCTTCCTTCCCTTCCTTCCTCTCTCTTTTCTTTTTCTTTCTTTTCTTTTCCCTCCCTCCCTCCCTCCCTCTCTCTTTCTTTCTCTTTTCTCTCTCTCTCCCCTCCCTCCCTCCCTTCTCTCTCTCTCTCTTTCCTTCTTACAAGAGCCTTACTCCATTGCCCAGGCTGGAGTGAAGTAGTGCAATCTTGGCTCACTGTAACCTCCACCTCCCGGGTTCAAGCAATTCTTCTGCCTCAGCCTCTCTGTAGCTGCAATTACAAACATGCACCACGACGCCTGGCTAATTTTTGTACTTTTAGGTAGAGATGGGGTTTCGCCATGTTGGCCAGGCTGGTCTTGAACTCCTGACATCTCGGTCTCCCAAAGTGCTGGGATTACAGGCATGAGCTACTGTGCTTGGCCTCTCTCCTATATTTTCAACTCTTCTCTTTACTGATTCTTTCCCTTTGCCAATTACAATTAAAAGTCTATGGAATTAAAAAACAAAAACTATTGAGGTAATGTTTAAATGTATAATGTATAAATGTATAATTTATACATTATAAATTATAATGTTTAAGTGTATAATGTATTTTATACAATGTATAAAATTGTATACATATTTCAAAATATCACACTGTACCCCATAAATATGTACATTATCTCAATTAAAAATCATAAAAGCAAAAACCCCAAAACAAAAAATAACTTTCATCCATTTTTATTTTTTCCTCCAGCTACCACTCTGTCTTGCTTTCTCCAAACAGCTAAACTTCTAGAAAGAGTAATGTACACTTTTCCTCACATTATCTCCAATCACTCTTTTCTCAACCCATTGTAATCCAGATTTTAATAAAACTACACTTGCAAAACTTATAAATAACCTTCTTATTGCTGCATGTAATGGATAGCTCTCCATCCTTACCAGCATTTGATATAATTGACAATTTCTTCCTTCTTATAAGATTCTTTTCCTTTGGCTTCTATGACGCTACATTTTGAACAATAAATATGTGTTAAACTAGATAGTCTGGTGAACTAATAAAACACATTCTCTGCTCTAATGGAACATAAATAGAAATATACTGAATAACAATTTATTGAACAATAATTGCTTGAATAATTGCTGAATAGTTATCAGTTATGGAAGTTCAAGAGTTCATTTGAAAATAAATTTTTTATTGACACTGAAATCAAGTAGAAATTCACTACATTGATTTCATTTGTATAATTTAATGAGTGTAAATTATCCTTTTATAATTAATTTTTAAAAAGTGATGTCTAATAAGTGGAAATTTCTTATGGTACATTTCATTAGATCTTAACTCAAGGGAGGTATCATGAAGAGTGTTGATTTAATTTAATCCAGGTGGACTGATTTCTAGTGATCTCACCATTCCAGATTAGAACACATTAGTTTGAGTTGGCTAATAAATCCTACAGCCCATCTCTAGCAAATGTGTATCAACTTCCAGTAAGTCTTTAGATCTTGCCCAATTTATGTTTGAATTCTCTGATTGTTGCATTACCCAAATTACCACAGGACTCAATAACCTCTAAATGCCAGCACAAATGCAAAATGACAGTTTACTTGAATGTTTTAGAATCCTATTTGTTCCCACAGAAAGAGCTCATACCCTATTATCAACAGAAACCCAACTTATTAATTGCTGAGAAATTAGGGGACAGCAGAAAATAGACTTATCAATCTACCATGTGCTATGTGTTAGGCCTGGCTCAGTAAGTATAAAGAATATGATACAACTGGATTCTGGAATCTAGTCAGGAAGTCAAGAAAAAGACTTTGCTTTAAGGTTGAGTGCAGTGGGTCATGCCTATAACCCCAGCACTTTGGGAGGCCAAAGTGAGCAGATCACTTGAGGCCAGGAATTGGAGACCAGCCTGGTAAAGTGGTGAAACTCTGTCTCTTCTACAAATAAAAAAATTAGCTGGGTGTGGTGGTGTACACCTGTGGTCCCAGCTACTCGGGAGGCTGAGGCACAAGAATTGCTTGAACCCACGAGGCGAAGGTTGCAGTGAGTGGAGATGGCACCACTGTATGGTCTGGGCAATAGACCAAGGACCTGTCCAAAAAAAAAAAAAAAGACTTTGCTTTAACATAAAGCTCACCACCCAGAATGTCTTTTAATTTTCTTATTTTTGTTTCTTCTCTTATAAAAATGCGTTCAACAAATCCATTTAAGAAGTACTTGTTGACTTCATATGATCATGTGCTAATCATTTTGATGCTAGGCAAATGCGGCTCCTACTGTCATAGACCTTTTTAGTGAAGAGAGACAGACAATACACAAACAAATCATTGTTTTAGATCATAAAAAATACTATGAAAACAATAAGCAAGGTAACATGGAGAGTGACTGGGGTGCCATATTAATTGGGTGGTCAAGGAATGCCTCTCTGATGTGGTGACATCAATTGAAGTCTGAGGCAAGGAGCCATGTTGAACATCTGGAAGAACAATGTTCTAGAAGAGGGAACAGCAATTGCAAAGGCCCTGGGCCCGGAAGGAACTTAGCATGTCCCAGGAACAAAATGAGTATTAGTTACTAATACTGATTATCTCAGGGATTTATTTGGTTCTACAAAGACTTACAAGCCAAGGTCTCTGCCCTAAAGGAGCTCTGTAACAGAGACAGACATACATAAAAAACATCACTATATAGTGCAAAAGTACACTGCAGGGACAGCAATATGGACAAGCTAATGACTAAGAAGGAAGAGTGATTAATTATTTGGGGTGTGTTTCAGGGAAGGCATCACAAATGTGGTGATGCAAAAGCAGAATTTTGAAATAGCAATAGAATTGACAAAGCAGAGAGTAGAGTTGTGCTGGGGGAACAGTGCACAGAGAACACTGAGGGCAAAGACCTCCAGGCTGTTTCTTGTTAGTGAACACTGCAATAAAAGAAAGTGATGCTCAAAAGGCACAGGGGCCAGAGCATGATGGGCCTTACATTCAGTGCATGACTGGAGCTATCAGTAGACTCCAAGGAAGGAAACACAGGGTTGGATTAATTTTACCTGACTGTCTCTCTTAAATATGTCTTCAGGAGAGTAAATATTAAATGAAAAAATGGCAAAGGGGCTCAGAAAGAGATGAGAAATCTTAGAGGTTTGAGGGGTTGATAAAATTAGTAGGACTGGGATTGCCCACTGTTTAGTCACTAATAACTTCCAGTACCTGGCACTAATAAATACTTAAGGAAGGAATGTATGAAAATGAGTAAACGGTGATTGGCTGGGTGTGGCAGCACCATGTCTGATGAGCAGAAATCATGAACCCCACATTAATAGACATTGATAGAGCACGTAAGACCATTTTTAGATGTGTTAATTCTAACAACCCTATACGTAATTCCACTTTTCGGGTGAGAAAAACCATAGGTCAGAGAGATCACGGTACCCTGCCAGAGGTTGTAGAACTCGTTGGAAACTTGGCTTAAGAGGGTGTGACAGATAACCAGGTACGCATGCTTAAACATTACTTCCTACAGCTTTGTTCTTTTGGCTTAGGATTGTCTTGGCAATGCGGGCTGTTTTTTGGTTCCATATGAACTTTAAAATAGTTTTTTCCAATTATGTGAAGAAAGTCATTGGTAGCTTGATGGGGATGGCATTGAATCTATAAATTACCTTGGGCAGTATGGCCATTTTCACGATATTGATTCTTCCTATCCATGAGCATGGAATGTTCTTCCATTTGTTTGTGTCCTCTTTTATTTCGTTGAGTAGTGGTTTGATTCTCCTTGAAGAAGCCCTTCACGTCCATTGTAAGTTGTATTCCTAGGTATTTAATTCTCTTTGAACAATTTTGAATGGGAGTTCAGTCATGATTTGGCTCTCTGTCTGTTAATGGCGTATAGGAATGCTTATGACTTTTGCACATATCCTGAGACTTTGCTGAAGTTGCTTATCAGCTTTAAGGAGATTTTGGCATCACGCTACCTGACTTTAAACTACACTACAAGGCTACAGTAACCAAAACAGCATAGTACTGGTACCAAAAGAGAGATATAGACCAATGGAACAGAACAGAGCCCTCAGAAATAATACCACACATCTACAACCATCTGATCTTTGACAAACCTGACAAAAACAAGCAATGGGGAAAGGATTCTCTATTTAGTAAATGGTGCTGGGAAAACTGGCTAGCGATATGTAGAAAGCTGAAACTGGATCCCTTCCTTACATCTTATACAAAAATTAACTCAAGATGGATTAAAGACTTAAACGTTAAACCTAAAACCATAAAAACCCTACAAGAAAACCTAGGCAATACCATTCAGGGCATAGGCACGGGCAAGGACTTCATGACTAAAACACCGAAAGCCATGGCAACAAAAGCCAACATTGACAAATGGGATCTAATTAAACTGAAGAGCTTATGCATAGCAAAAGAAACTACCATCAGAGTGAACAGGCAATCTGCAGAATGGGAGAAAATTTTTGCAATCTACTCATCTGACAAAGGGCTAATATCCAGAATCTACAAAGAACTTAAACAAATTTACAAGAAAAAACCCCATCAAAAAGTGGGCAAAGGATATGAACAGACATTTCTCAAAAGAAGACATTTATGCAGCCAACAGACACATGTAAAAATCCTCATCATCACTGGCCATCAGAGAAATGCAAATCAAAACCACAATGAGATACCATCTCACACCAGTTAGAATGGTGATCATTAAAAGGTCAGGAAACAGGTGCTGGAGAGGATGTGGAGAAATAGGAACACTTTTACATTGTTGGTGGGAGTGTAAATAAGTTCAACCATTGTGGAAGACAGTGTGGCAATTCCTCAAGGATCTAGAACTAGAAATACCATTTGATCCAGCCATCCCATTACTGGGTATATACCCAAAGGATTATAAATCATGCTACTATAAAGACCCATGCACACATATGTTTATTGTGACACTATTCACAATAGCAAAGACTTGGAACCAACCCAAATGTCCATCAATGATAGACTGGATTAAGAAAATGTGGCACATATATGCTATGTAATACTATGCAGCCATAAAAAAGATGTGTTCATGTCCTTTGGAGGGACATGGATGAAGCTGGAAACCATCATTCTCAGCAAACTATTGCAAGAACAGAAAACCAAACACGCATGTTGTCACTCATAGGTGGGAACTGAACAATGAGAACACTTGGACACAGGAAGGGGAATATCACACACCAGGGCCTGTGGTGGGGTGGGGGGATGGGAGAGGGATAGCCTTAGTAGATATACCTAATGTAAATGACCACTTAAGGGGCGCAGCACACCAACATGGCACATGTACACATATGTAACAAACCTGCACGTTGTGCACATGTACCCTAGAACTTAAAGGATAATAAAAAAAATTAAAAAATTACTTTCTACTACTTAGCCTACAGGCTCAAAGAATGAAATTATCTTATAAAAAAGATAATTTATAAAGTCGCTAACTCTGAAAAAAGGGACAACAGGGGGTTCCAGAACGTCCCCGCCAGCCTGCCAGGAGAAGACCAGAGACGTGCGTCACAACAGTCCAAAGTAAAGCCTCCCCCCCACGCCGTTCCCCGCCATCCAGGGAACTGGCGAGCCGCGGTTCTTGGTCCACCGCTGTCGCCTGCGCAGTCGTAGTCCGGCTCAGGAGTACCACGGCCTGAAAGAGAACTGCGGAGGGACGAGTATACGCATGCGTCTGTTCCTTGGCTGCTGGCTCTTACACCGCGCAGTGAGGTCTGACGTCATTTCCTGCCGTAAGTAGACTGTGCTTCCGGGTCGCGGTCATTTTGAGCCCCTGTCTGGATGACGTCTTGCGGCTGTTCGCCCCCTCCCCCTCCCCGCGGTACCTTGCACTTTTCTCTCTCCCTGCCCCCTTTCGAGTTTCCCTTCCGGGCCTTCTGTCCCTGATCGCTTGGGTTCGCCTTGCCGTCGCCTGCTGCTGTGGTCGGAAGGTAGGTGAGGTGACCCAGACAGCCCCGTTGTTGCTCTCCGCGTATCCCCTCACCACCTTCGCGGCCATCCACGACTTTCGCACCTTCCGCCATTTTCCTGCCTGTGAGGGTAGACAGATCGCGCTCGGGTCTCGGCCTCCTGAGTGCCCGTGACGGCAGGAAGCGACGGAGTGCCTCTGGGGGTGTGAGCTGGGGAAGTTCGTGGTCACGGATGCGTGTGGGGTTGTTGCTTAGTCTGTAAGGGCAGGTGGGAGACGGACACAGTGAGTGGAGGATGGAGTGCGGGAATCAGCGGTTATAGGCCGCTTAGGCTTTAATCCAGCTTGCTTTTGTGTTGAGAACTTAAAATGGTATTGTCTCAAGGGCCTTGTCAGCCCTGACAGTTTTCCTGGTGTTTCTGGGAAGGATGCTGTTATGGGAAATAAGAGGGTTTCATTTTTTCTCATACGATTGTAGGGTAAAAGTAGTTAATTCAGCAGGCTTCATCCATCCATGAATTCAGCTGACCCTTTTTATTCCTTTTCTCTATTTAAGGGATTGGCATGTCGTAGGCCCTCATGGCTTATTGACTAAATGAATTATGGAAGAGCTCAGTTGCCATCCTCATTGTGCATGCCATTCCTGTTTCCATGCAAATTGTTTTTAAAATGAGAATAATCATGATCCGACGTAAACATTCTGTAAAATGCAGTTAATTGATCTGTTGATCTAAGTCCCAATATATGAGTTCTAAAAAAACCAACCAAATAAAAAAATGTATATTGTTGGAATGTTTGCATTTTTTTCTTAATATTCTTGGGGAGGAAGGAAATTTGGAGATACAGAATTTGCTGTTAGTTTTACATCACAGAGAGAAGGATATGATATCCTTGTTATTCCGTAACTTTTGAGTGCCCATTTGTGGGAGAGGTTGAATGTTTCTCATGATTATTTCATTTTTTAATATGGAAGCTCAGAAATGACTTGAAATTTTTTTTCTCTTCTATTTTGGGGAATTATCCTAATCATTGTGCATAGATTTGAGAAACAACCAAAACATAGGATGTGAAAGAACCCATTTTCAGGAGGAAAAGATACATCTGTTATTTTATTGATATCTAGATACTAAAAAACATTATTAACTTATAAAATGCTTATGCTTTTTCAATTAAGGGACTTAACCTGAATAGTGAGTTCCAAATTAATCAGTAGGTCTGTTATTTTTTCATCTAGGTATTTGTATGTGAAGTACTTAAGATATAGTAGTGTTTAGTAAATATTTGTTGATTGGTTGCTGTATAGACTAGTAGTTTTACCATGTCATACGTCTTGATTTACTTTGACCTATCTAGTGATGGTTTCTAATACTTAATATGTAATGTTTTTGATACAGGAAAAATGAATGGGAGGACTGAATTTCGAGAGCCGAATGCAGAGGTTCCAAGACCAATTCCCCGTAACTATCTATTAAGTATTTATAATTAGAAGCACTTCCTATGTAAAGGAAATTTCACTGCCTTGAGTAACAGTGGCAGGTGGGCTGGCTTCATGGGCATGTGCAGACAGTGCCCTATACTTGGTTTCATGTTCTTACTCTTGTTATCTTGAAATTCATAATCATTTGGACAAGGAGTCCCACGTTTTTATTTTGCACTGGACCCAGCATATTAGGTAGCCAGTCCTGACTAGCAGATAGTAGCATTAGTTCTATTTGAAGTCAAAGTTTGTTAAAAGTGTATAAGTGGCCTGGCCTGGTGGCTCATGGCTTGTAATCCCAGCACTTTAGGAGCTCAAGGTGGGTGGATCACCTGAAGTCAGGAGTTCGAGACTAGCCTGGCCAACATGGTGAAACCCCGTGTCTACTAAAATACAAAAAATTAGCCTGGTGTGGTGATGGGTACCTGTAATCCCAGCCACTTGGGAGACTGAGGCAGGAGAATCGCTTGAACCCGGGAGGTGGAGGTTGCGTGAGCCGAGATCGTGCCATTGCACTCCAGCCTGGGCAACAAGAGTGAAACTTTGTCTCAAAAAAAAAAAAAAAAGTGCATAAGCCAGTTGTTTTATTATTTGAGTTTAAAAAAAAGTGGGTGCCTCTTGTTAATATTTAGGCTAAGATAATTTTTCAGACTTAGTTTTGTGGATAATTTAATGTTTTCTGATTTTCTCTGGTAAAAAGACATAGGGCCTGATTACATTCCAACAGAGGAAGAAAGGAGAGTCTTCGCAGAATGCAATGATGAAAGCTTCTGGTTCAGATGTGAGTTCAATTTTCTAATTAATATATTTTGATCCAAAATTTGTACCTGAAATTTTGACTTGAATTTGAACCTGAAATTATAATAACTCCGTATAGAACAAATTAGCAAACTTTTTGCATAGTGTGGTTGTTATTAAAAGAGATTGATTAAGGAAATAAAGGAATTGCACACATTTTAAAGTAATTATTTCCAGATTTTTTTGTTTAACAAAACCATGAGGTAATTTTGTTGATATTAGTAATAGTTAGCATTTACTGTATGTACATGGATTATATAAAAACAACTCAATAAGCTTGATAACTATTATTACCCTCACTTTACAGGTGAAGGAATTGAGGTTTAGAGATGTTAAATGGCAACACTTAGTGTTACACAGGTGATAAATTACGATGTTTGGAGTTGAAACCAAGTCTGTCTGAAACAGATTTTACTCTTAATGCTTTTAACCGTTACATAATAACAGGTTAGTTCCCATTTTAATCATTGTGAAATGTTGTTATACTACCAGCTCTTGATTTCTGACTAGAAAAACGTATATATTTTTGTGTATATCAAGATTTTATTTTTTAAATACAGAGATTGTTGGAAGTAGTACCCAAAATATACTCTCACTATTGAACAAAGAATTGGTATTGTTTTACTTGGAAACTGTAGTCCTTTCAGGTAAAAAGGAAGATGAATTTTTTTGTTGTTCTTTGTTTTTTTGAGGCGGAGCTTGGCTCTTTTCGCCCAGGCTGGAGTGCAATGGCGTGATCTCTGCTCACTGCAACTTCTGCCTCCTGGGTTCAAACGATTCTCTTTCCTCAGCTTTCCGAGTAGCTGGGATTACAGGCATGTGCAGCCATGCCCAGCAAATTTTTGTACTTTTAGTAAAGGTGGGATTTCACCATGTTGGCCAGGCTGGTCTTGAACTCCTGACCTTAGGTGATCCACCTTGGCCTCCCAGAGTGCTAGGATTATAGGCATGAGCCACCGCACCCAGCAAATGTTTTTTGAAAAAGGCAACTTGGCTGGGCACGGTGCCTCATGCCTATAATCACAGCACTTTGGGAGGCAAAGGCAGGAGGATTGCTTGAGTCCAGGAGTTCAAGACTGGCCTTGGAAACAGAGAGAGTCCTTGTCTCTACCAAAAATGAAAGAAATTAGCGGGGTGTAGTGGTAGGTAGCTGTAGTCGCAACCTCTTGAGAGGCTGGGACTAAGGCAGGAGGATCCCTTGAGCTGGGTAGATAGAGGCTGCTGCAGTGAGCTATGATTACATCACTGCATTCCACCCTGGGTGACAGAGCCATACCCTGTCTCAAAGGAAAAAAAAAGAAGAAGAAAAAAAGGTCAACTTAAGCCATTAAGGAGGATGTATGTTTTCATCAGTCAGCCTGATATGTATGCTTAAAATGTGCAAGCTGTGCAAGGTACCTGTTGGGAAGATAAGTTTTATGAAAGACAGTCTTTGTCCTGAAGTAGTTTTCTTTGTTTTTGTTTTTGAGACGGAGTCTCACTCTCTTTCCCAGGCTGAAGTGCAGTGGTGTGATCTCTGCTCATGTCAACATCCTCCTGGGTTCAAGTGATTATCCCGCCACAGCGTCCCGAGTACCTGGGACTACAGATGTGACCCACCATGCCTGGCTAATTTTTGTGTTTTTAGTAGAGATGGAGTTTCACCATATTGGCCAGGCTGATCTCGAACTCCTGACCTCAGTTGATTCACCCGCCTTGGGCTCCGAAAGTGCTGGGATTACAGGTGTGAGCCACCGTGCCCAGCCCTGAAGTAGTTTTATATGTGGTGAGACAAAACTAATACGTGAAACACTTAGAGATTAAGTGTGTAACTGTAGAAGACTTTTTAAAGAGATAAATTAATTAGAATTGACTTACTGAAATTGAAAAATTTGAATAACTTTTTGCATTTTAATACTCAAAATTTTCTCAAAATTTTACCAAATTTCAATTTGGTAAAAACTGAAGCCTCTTTCAGTTTTTCAGTTGTGTTTTTCTGTAACATAAGGTAGCACACCTGAGTTGAAAAAAGACCTTTATTTGTTAAGCAAACAATACTTTATAGTAATAATACTATAGGCCAGGTATGGTGGCTGTAATCCCAGCACCTTGGTTTTGTTTTGTTTTTTATTTTGTAGATACTAGGTTTTGCCATGTTGCCCAGGCTGATCTTGAACCCCTGAGCTCAAGCGATCTGCCTGCCTTGGCCTCTCCAAAAGGTGGAATTTCAAGCATGAGCCACTGAACCTGGCCCTAGCACGTTGGGTGACTGAGGGAGGAGGATCGCCTGAGACCAGGAGTTTGAGACCAGCCTTGGCAACATAGTGAGACCCTGTCCCTAACCCCCCGCAAAAGATTAAAAAAAAATAAAAACATTGATAGTAGAGAAGTGAAGAGGAAAGGTAGAGGAGCATTTGGATGAAAGGAGTGGTGAACAAAGGCAGAGTTTGCAATAACTTTATCTCTGCTAGAGCCATGAGCCTGAATTGATTGGAACAGAGGTCTTTCATTGAGGATAAAACATAAAACATAGTAATGAGTTAAAGATTTGATCCATTATATTGTTTAGGTTCTTGAGCAGAGGGGGGTGATATGTAAGGTTTTTTTAAGGAAGGTTAGTTAACAGTGTGCAAGATGGGTAGAAGGGTGAAAAGTTGTACTAGGTAAAATCTGTTTTGAGCTTTTGGCAGTAACTTAGGCATATATATATAGTCATCGATGAGATATAGTTGATTATTGTGTCATTTGGACTGGAAAAGATGAGCTGGCAACGAAAGATTTTTTAAAGGACAAATAACAGGATTTTTTAAAAAGTTCGACTAAGGGGGAATGAAGGAATGGTAAGAGGGAGGTAATAGCTTTAAGATAACCAGCTTAGGACACTCAATAATGATATTACTGAATAAAAGGTTCAGTTAGAAGGAGTTCTTGTTTGAAGATGAATTTAGTTCAGACATTTTGAGTTCATGCTGCAACACTCGATTGTGGCTAAGCAACTAGAGATAGAAACAAAAGTATACATGAAAAATTAGTTTATTGTGGAGTTGTGTTGGTGAATTCGCCTATAAATTAAGTGTAGAGATAAATGTGTGAAACTGATAATAGTTTCTGCCGTGTGATTAATACTTAGGATTGATAGAATAAAGGATAAAGTTTGGATAGTACCCATGGATAAGGGAACAAGTGATAGTGAAAGAATCAACAAAGACCAAGAGCAGTTAGGAAGATATAGGAGCTCTGGTAGAATCTTTGTCATTTTATCCACCAGTATTCAGAGACTTGCAGATGTTTCAAGCTAAAAAGAACCTGAATAAGAATTAGGTGATGACGTCCGTCTTAATTTATGATGACTATGCATCTAAAACAGTTATTCTCAACTGGAAGCATAATTGGAACAAGTTGAGAATAATTGTTTTAGATGCATAGTCATCATATATTAAGGACTTCTATAAAATTTTCATGGCTTATAGAATGGGAATAATTTCTTTTTTTTTTTTTTTTCCCGAGAAGGAGTCTCGCTCTATTGCCCAGGCTGGAGTGCAGTGGTGTGATCTTGGCTCACTGCAACCTCTGCCTCCCGAGTTCAAGCAATTCTCCTGCCTCAGCTTTCTGAGTAGCTGGGATTATAGGCGCACACCACCATGCCCAGCTAAGTTTTTGTATTTTTAGTAGAGACCAGGTTTCACCATGTTGGCCAAGCTGGTCTTGAACTCCTGACCTTGTGATCTGCCCACCTTGACCTCCCAAAGTTCTGGGATTACAGGCATGAGCCACTGTGCCTGGCCAGAATGGGAAGAATTTCTTAGAGAACATGGCTATATACTGTAGCAACAGTTTTTTTTTTTTTTTTTAATCTTTGAAGATTATATAGAGTAGATAGTATAAAATGATCTATTTTCAAGTCTTGATGACACAGGATTAAGAAAAAGACAAGTCTGATAGAGGGGGTTTGGGATTATTTTAGTGTTGGGCTAATGGTTAAATAGATGCTAAGGTGTCCAGATTTATTTCTGGCTGATAAATGTATGCTGTTGCACATGTTTAATATTCTAAATAACTGTGATGGGGTTATGCCAAAAATACATTAAAGGGTGGTGAACAATGTCAGGATGCTCATGTATACCAGACTCTTAATAGTGGGACATATGGTATATGAATAGTACAAAGCTAAGTAATTTCTGTGTATTAAAACAGATAAATCACAGATTGAAAAGACAAAAAGCGGCCAGGTGCGGTGGCTTACACCTGTAATCCCAGCATTTTGGGAGGTTGAGGTGGGCAGATCAATTGAGGTCAGGAGTTCGAGACCAGCCTGACCTATATGGTGAAACCCTGTGTCTACTAAAAATACAAAAATTAGCTGGGCATGGTGGCAGGTGCCTTTAATTCCAGCTACTCAGGAAGCTGAGACAGGAGAATTGCTTGAACCCAAGAGTCGGAGGTTGCAGTGAGCCGAGATCATGCCACTGCACTCCAGCCTGGATGACAGAGTGAGACTCCATCTCAAAAAGCAAACAAACAAAAAGACAAAAAGCATGTAATAGGGACAGGCTGAAAGACAGCTTGTTAATTTTATACCATATCTACATTACTGAGAAAGTACAGCAGCCAAAAAATTACTGTATTAATAGGTAGCATTTGACTCTTAGATAACCAAGGTGTTGCATATTATAGCATCAAACATTGAAATGTAGAAGCTTGGTTGTAACCAGATGATAGGAAGTTCAATGTGTAATTATTAGAAGGATGATAATCATGCATTATGAAATTTTGTATTTTAACATTTGTACTTTCGAATTAGATAGTTTGTGCTGTATGTGACATATTTATACAAACAAATAATGGCATCTATGCTACTTTGGAGAGTATCACCTCGTGACTTGATTAGAAAAAGGTGGTAAAAGCATTTACAAATTTATAAAAAAGCACTTACTAAGGTAATTTTTTATACATTTTTTAAGTTGGTTGAATATACTTACCCTGTTTTAAAATTAGACTTGTTGATCTAGGGACCGTTCTCTTTCCTTAAGATAACTTTGTTTCTATACTGACCTACGTTCCATTAATCTGAAATACAACTATGAAGGCATCTTACTTCTAGGTGCTTAAAATCATGACCCTATGCACTGACCTAAAATCAGTATGTCTGTGCCCAAACACACGGGTAGGGAAGACCCTGTACATATAGGGTCAGTTTATTGCACATTCATGTTAAAATAGTTCTCAACCTCCAGAATTACTGAAAAGATTTATCATTTCCTATTTGTATCAGCTGGAGTCTATGAATAATATTTCATACATGTGTACTACTAGTTTTCAAATGATAAGAGTGATAAGAGTATGGGCCGGCATAGTAGCTTACACCTGTAATCTCAGCATTTTGAGAGGCCGAGGTGGGCGGATCACTTGAAGTCAGGAGTTCAAGACCAGCCTGGCTAACATGGTGAAACCCTGTCTGTACTAAAAATACAAAAATTAGCCAGGTGTGGTGGCAGAAACCTGGTCTGTACTAAAAATACAAAAATTAGCCAGGTGTGGTGGCACATGCCTGTTGTCGCAGCTTCTTGGGATGCTGAGGCAGGAGAATGGCTTGAACTTGGGAGGCAGAGGTTGCATTGAGCCGAGATCGTGACATTGTACTCTAGCGTGGGTGACAGAGCGAGACTTCATCTCAAAAAAAAAAAAGAAAGAAAAAAGAGTATAGACTCTGGGGCCTGATTGGCTGGATTCAAATCCCAGCTCCACTCACAGTAGCTGTGAGATTTTGGGCAAGTTCCTGAGGTCTGTGTGCTACAATTTCCTTATCCATAAAATGGGGATAACTGCCTAGCTCATGAAATTATTATAGGGATTAATGCAATTTAATTAAGTGTTGGCTATCTTTATTGAATAGCTATTAGTGTTATTGTGATTAATGAAATAAAAATTTTATTGACTACAGTTAGGAATATAGAGTAGCTTTTTGTTACTGTGAGGGGAGAAGAGTTTAAAGAATCGTAGGAGTTCTTGTACATATGGAGTTTAGTTTGGGACTGTGGTAATGATGTGCACTAGGTTTTGGTCAGCAGTATTATTGATTTGCCTATAGAAACATTATTTAACAAAACAGAAGTTACATACTGTAGTGGAAAAGGCCACTGACTGGGGAGTCAGGAGACTTGGGTTCTGATCTCAGCATTACCACAAACTAACCAGCTGTGTTACTTTGAGCAAATGACTTGTCTTTTCTGGATGTCAGTGTACTCTGATTAGAATGAGGACTAGATAATCTTTGAAGCCTCTTTCAGTCTTACCATCATCTTTTTCTGTGACATAAAGTAGAATACCTGAGTTGGAATGAGACCTTAGGTCTACTCCATTATCCCTTATAGCATGAGAAGAAGCTATGCAAAGACATTGTGGTGAATGGCAGAACTAGTACTAGAATTTCCTCGAACACACTATTACTCTGCATTAAATGGGGAAAGCATTATCCATTGTAGAAATGGCCAACTAACTCATTGCCTTTTATTCTTATATGATTCTTCAGTGCTTCATGTTGCAATCCTTGAGTCAAGCTGGAGAAAAATGATTGCAAATTGTACTGGTGCTGTAATTAAAAGGGATTTGTCCTTTGCAAAACTTTAAATGATAATACATGAAGGCATTCTAACCAGCCAACATTAAAGAAACCATATTTCCAGCAAAGGTAAAATCTGTTAGTAAGTAGGATGGCATGAATTCAAACCTTAGCGTTTGTGCAATTTGTGTCTGATGGCAAAGTTAATGCCCTATTCCAAAGTGATGGATTTTAATCATGAAATCTGTGTAATAATTCAAATGTCTTAATTACTTTGGTTCTTAAATTGTCCATGTATGGTTTAGACCAGAGTTGAACAAACTAGACCATGGACCAAATCTGTTTTTGTATGCATGAGCTAAGAATTGTTTTTACATTTTTAAATGGTTAAGAGGCTGGGTGCAGTGACTCAAGCCTATAATCCCAGCACTTTGGGAGGCCAAGGTGGGCTGATTACTTGAACCCAGGAGATCGAGACCAGCCTGGGCAACATGGCGCAACCTCATCTCTACAAAAAAAAAAAAAAAAAAAAAAAAAAGACAAAAAATTAGCCAGGCATGGTGGTGCATCCCTGTTGTCCCAGCCACTTGGGAGGCTGAAGCAGGAGGATCATCTGAGCCGGTAGGTTGAGGCTGCAGTGAGATGAGATTGTACCACTGCATTCCAGCCCTGGTGATAGAGTGAGACCCTGTCTAAAAAAATAAAATATGATAAAATGGTTAAGAAATCAAAGGAGAAGAATATTTCATTACCTGTGGAAATTACATGAAATTCGTAAATTTGCATCTAAAAATAAAGTTTTGTTGGAACACAGCTATGTTCATGTGTTTTTGGATTGTCTCTGGGTGGTTTTGCTTTAAAATGGCAGTTGAGTAACTGGGACAGAGATTGGCCCACAAAACCCAAAATATTTACCATCTGGCTCTTCATAGAATGTGTTTGCCAACCTCAGATCTGGAACAGCACCCTCCAGTGTGGCAGCCAGTAGCCACATGTAGCGATTTAACTTTAAAATAACTTACAGTGAAAGGATATAAAGCAAAATCATGAAAGGGAGCATGGAGGGAAGTCCAGCGGAAACCAGGTCCCAAGAGTTCTCTCCCCAGGGAGAGACTTCCCAGGAAGTGTAAATTTCTCCAACAGCTAGTCATAACAATGTGTGAAGTTTTATCTACCAGGGGAACTCATTAGGGACTCAGTGCTCATGGTTTTTATTGGGGGCTGGTCACTTATGCACCCTCTGCCTAACAGGTTCCAAAATTCCAGACTCCCAGAATGAAAGCAGGTGTTTGGCATGAACTGTATTTGTTCAGACAGTTTAGGCACAGTGAGCCAACACACATATCAATGGGGGGAACTGTTTATAAGTCAAGTACCAAGACCAAGTTGATCACAGGATTGGTAACTCAAAGACCAACTTTCATTATCACAAAAAATTCTGTTAGACAGTGCTGTTGTCCAAAACAGTGATTCATAGCTCTTTTTAAGTTATAATCCCCTTCAAGATTATGAGTTTTGGATTTTTCACTCTCTGTTTTAGGCATATATACAGATGTAATATTTTCATATAGTTCAAGGCGTTCACTAGTTTAGAAGAAAGAACATTAATGTTTAAAATATGTGCTTTTTAATTTTTGCCCCAGCCACCGTATGATTACGGTCAAATATATTTTGTATTTTGGTTTAGACAGTGTAATACAGAGCTTAAAAGCTTGAGATCTGGTATCAGACAGATTTTATTAGAATCTGCCACCAACCATTCAGCTAGTTGTTTGGCCTTGAGCAAATTACTTAACATCTCTAAGCTTCAGTTTCCTTATCTTTAAAAGGGTGGTAATAACATTATCTACCTTATAGAAATATGACAAAAAGTGTAATAAGTGAGATAATGCGCATAAGGCTTTTAGCATGATGCACAGAATTTAGTCATTATTCAGTAGTGGTTCTTATTTGTAACTTGTTTCTTACCTCTCCCTCATTAACTTTTTCCCCTTCTGTAACTTCAGAAGTAATTTTTAGTCATTTTTACTGTGTTGTCTTAGTTGATGCTGTTAATGAACAGCTGGCTATTTGGAACCTAAGCCTAGATGGCTAATGAATTATATTGTTTAATATTTTGTGATGTTTTCTTAATTTTAAAATGCTCCTTTAATTTTTCCACTATGTATGCAGTACAGCTTTTAAAAATGGAAGTCTTTTTTACAGATCTTAGTTTTGCAATATAATTCCCAGATGGTTTTACTGATAGTCATTTATCTAATGAACTTTAGACAAAATCTTTTACTTTTGTTGACATTAACAAGGTCTTTTTCCTCCTATAGCTGTGCCTTTGGCTGCAACAAGTATGTTGATTACTCAAGGATTAATTAGTAAAGGTAAATATTTAAAATTTGAATTTATTTAGCATTTTGGATACAGTGTTTGTTTTGTGGTATTTTCCAGATCTTTAGAAAAAGTAAGGGTAACAATGTATCATACTAAACACTGTGTAGAAATTCATTGATGAATTTCTACAATATTAAATGTTTTGTCTCTGTGGACCCACTGGCTCAAATATCATGACTTGAGAATTTCTCCTGCACTAATAGCATCATTAACAACCTTCAAGAGCAAGAAAGTAACTAAACACCAGTATTAGCAGGGCAAACCTGGTCTAGGTGGGCCAATAGCAACATTATCGCCTAGGAGCTTGTTAGAATGCACATTCATGGGGACCAGGAGTCTGTGTTTTAACAAACTCCAAGTGATTCTTACATAATGATTTAAAGATCAGTAGCTCTCTAAACCAGCTTTGTCTGACCACTTGGTGGGGATGAGTGGAGGTGAGTTAGCATTATTTAAAAAATTAGAATCTCAGGGGTCTGGCAGGTGATCTATTTTTAACAAGCCACCGAGGAGACTTTCTTGTCCTAAAGTCTATTGGGTCAAATAGTACAGTGTATTCATGTGGAATTGAGTTTAGATTAAGTATTAAATGTCTTGAGTCCTGCATTTAAAATTTAGTGGAGTAAGCAGTAGAGTTGCTTATTTCATTTACTTCATGAACTATCCATCTGGTAATGGGAAGGTATCCTGGAAAAGGATGGTGACCTTAGGATGACCTAGAGGCCTATCGTTTTCATTAACTGGCACCTTCAAAAATGTGACTTAATGATTGGAAGATTTGGCCTTTTTACATTAGGATATGATGTACGGTACTTAGTTTTGACACAATTAGTTGATAAAATAGTTTTGGAGGCAAATGAGAGGATTTTTTTGGGTAAAAATTTATTTAAGGAACTTCTGAAGAACTTTATTACAATACAGTACCATGACAAAAATCTTAAACATAGAAGCAAGTCAAGATATATGCACTTAAATGTCCTTAAGACTAAGCTGTTTTACAGACTGAGATTGGTTCTGCATTGTGAGAGAGAAAAAAAAAAAACACTTGAATTACATTTCTTTGTAGGAAAAAGTGGCACAGGGATGAAATTAACAGTGTTTATTATTGTTCTGCTTCTTTTATCTGTTTTAATCCAGTGTGTCTTTTAATAATGATTGGAGCGGCCGGGCGCGGTGGCTCAAGCCTGTAATCCCAGCACTTTGGGAGGCCGAGACGGGCGGATCACGAGGTCAGAACATCGAAACCATCCTGGCTAACACAGTGAAACCCCGTCTCTACTGAAAAATACAAAAAACTAGCCGGGCGAGGTGGTGAGCACCTGTAGTCCCAGCTACCCAGGAGGCTGAGGCAGGAGAATGGCATAAACCCGGGAGGTGGAGCTTGCAGTGAGCTGCGATCCGGCCACTGCACTCCAACCTGGGCAACAGAGCGAGACTCAGTCTCAAAAAAATAATAATAATAATAATGATTGGCGCTAGGTATGCAGAAGGTTATACAAAAGAAATTTAATAGCTGCTAGTAGTTCACTGGAGGAAACAAGTAGATGTGAACATACGTTGAAGCAAATAGAAAATTTAATTACATACTTAATACACTACTGAATTGTATAGTAGCGACTCTAAGAGTTGTAGGTGTTCAAAGAAGAAAAATCCTTGTAGGGCTTTTGTAATCAAGGAAAGTTTCTTGAAAGAAGTAAATTTTGAAGGATGGACAGGATTTAGATTAAAAGAAAAGAAAGAACATACCAGGAAGGAGGGACCTGATGATCAAGACAAATAGGCATGACTATTGGGAGAGGCAATCAGGACTGAACTGAAAAGACAAAATCATTCAGGGAGGAGTGCAAACTCCATTAAATAGCTGAAATAGAGCCAGGAGAAATTATAATTTGGATTAGGTTATGAAGAGGAGAAACTTTTTTAGAGATTTTGGGTTTAGGTGCAGTTGAAGACTTTGGCCTACTTGAAGGTATGGTAGAAGTGACACTGGGAGGCCGAGTTAGGTGCATCACGAGGTTAGGAAATCGAGACCATCCTGGCCAACATGATGAAACCCTATCTCTACTAAAAATACAAAAACATTAGCCGGGTGTGGTCACGCGCGCCTGTAGTCCCAGCTACTCAGGAGGCCGAGGCAGGAGAATCGCTTGAACCCAGGAGGCGGAGGCTGCAGTGAGTCGTGATGGGGCCACTGCACTCCAGCCTGGGCAACACAGTGATACTCTGTCTCAAAAAAAAAGGTAAAAATTGGGAGAGACTTTAAGAAAAGAATTTGGAACCCACGAAGGCATTTTGCATTTAATCATAATCCCTGACATTTTGTACAGTGGTCCTTTTGTATCTGTGAATTGGTTCTAGGACCCTCCAGAAGATACCAAAATCCACGAAAGCTTAAGTCTCATATAAAATGGCCTAGTAAAGTTTACATGCATATCTGCCTGTATACTTTAAATCATCTCTAGATTACTTACAATACCTAAGACTATGTAAACACTGTGTAAACAGTTGTTATACTGTATTTGTTTAGGGAATAATGACAAGATAAAAGTCTGTACATGTTTAGTATAGATGCAGTTTTTTTTTTCCTGAATATTTTCTATCCGCAGTTGGTTGCAGAACGCGTGCATACGGAGGGCTGCCTGTATCTCCTTTCATTCACAGTGTGTCATACTCCACGTGGTCTTAGATGTTCCCTCTGTTTCTTCCTGATCTGCCAAAACCATTTAAACATGCTCAGGTCTCCTCTAACTTGAGAATATTAAAAAGAAAAAAATCCTCCCTCATTTCTTTTTCCAACTACTCCCAACTGCCTCATATTTGAAGCCAGAGCCAGACTTCATGAATGAGCACTTCACTTTTTACTTCATTTAACCCATTGCAGTCAGTGTGAGACTATCCATATATTCTACCATTTATAAGTTCAAAAGTACAAAAACGAACAACCTGTTTGTTGCTTACATATGATGGACAGTTTTTGTTCTTGACCAACATTATATAACTTTAGCCAGTTTTTCTTGAAATAGTCTATTCTGTTGGCTTCCATGAAGGCATATTCCTAAGATTTTTCTCCTGCCTCAGGGGATTCCTCCGTTGTTTCATGTTTTTTGAGTGTCTGATATGTACTGTACATTGTTGTATAGAACTAAACAACAAAAATTCATGACCTCTTGGTGCTTACATTCTTGTATAGGTTTTTTTGTCTACTTGTTTTGGAAATGTTGGTATTATTATATTCTGGATATAATATATAGTATGGATGACCCTTCTATAGGCTCCTCAAACGGAACTCATCGTTTTCCACAAAACCAATTCCTCCTTTCCCTTCATGACTGAGTGGCATTAGTACTATCCAGGAGACTGGGACATTATCCTTCACATCCATCCCTTATCTGCCCTGTCCAATTAATGTCTTTTAGCTCTTAAATGTCTTTATTAACTACCTACCTCCATCTGTACTGCCACTATAATTAACATAACCATATGTCACAAAGAGTATTGCGTTGACCTTCAACAAATCTGTTTGCTTCCATTCTTGCTACTTCTCCTTAGGAAAATAAGCTATTTCTAGTACCTGACAGAGGGCATACGTAGTGCACATAGTACTCAAATATTTGAGGGGATGAATAGCAACCGTGACGCTATTCTCTTTGTCTTAACTCTCTCTCTAGATTGTAAATTCCATGAGAGTAAAGAGTGTGTCTTGTTTCCTGTTAATATCCAGTATTTAGTGCCTTTATGTTGGAAGTGGTCTATAACTAGTTGGTGACAGTATGAAGGAACAACTTTTTAATGTAAAAATAGAGATATTCTTACCATTTCCTTTTTCTGTTATCATCCCAGTGATATAAATGAAGGAACTGAGGCTAAAGGCACAGATTAGTTGTCTGTTTTTGTACTTTAATTACGTGAAATCACACACTGAAGTATTCTTTTATGTAAGTTCTTTCAACATAGTGAGATTTATCCAGTAGTGTGCTGGAACTGGTTTGTACTGGCTCCTGAGAATTGGCTGTTAAATTTTCGGAAACTTCAGCAAGCTGGTTTTTAAAGTGTTGGTAGTTGGCCGGGTACAGTGGCTTACGCCTGTAATCCCAGCACTTTGGGAGGCCAAGGCAGGCGGATCCTGAGGGCAGGTGATTGAGACCATCCTGGCCAACATGGTGAAACCCTGTCTCTACTAAAAATACAAAAAATGAGCTGGCATGGTGGCGTGTGCCTGTAGTCCCAGCTACTTGTGAGGCTGAGGCAGGAGAATTACTTGAACCCAGGAGGTGGAGGTTCCTGTGAGCTGAGATGGTGCCACTGCACTCCAGCCTGGCGACAGAGCGAGACTCATCTGAAAAAAAAAAAAAAGAATTGGTAGCTTTACACCATGGAAACTGACAAACATTAAAATTAGAGCTTTTTGTAGGGAGTGCTGGTTTACCAGCACATCATTGCACTTAACCACGTTGTTGCATGTAGTTGTCATATAGTTTTCCTCTGTGTGAATACATCAGTTTATCTGTCTGAACTGTACATTGATAGTCGGTAGTTTTCAGTTTTCACTGTTACAATTAGTTCTGCCAAGAATATGGTGCCTTTTGATAGACATTTTGCTGGGTCATAGCTTTTGTATATATTTATTTAGCTTTAGTAGTTATTACCAAACTGTAGACCAATTTATACTCCTACATTCTCATCAACACTAGCTATTTTTATGTCTTTTATGTTTTAGCCATTGTGGTAAATGAACACAAATATTGATTGCATTGTGGCTTGAATTTGTAGTTCCCTGTGACCAATTAAGTTGAAGACCTTTTCATTTGTTTATACTTCATTTCAGCATATCTTTTTTTGTGAGGTATCTGTTTAAGTCTCTTAACCATTTTTCCATTGTATTGTCTTTTTTCCTATTGGTTTTGTGAGACTTCTCTGTATATTTTGGAACTGAGTCTTTTGTCAGATATAGATATGGTGATTATTTTTTCCCCACTGTGTTTAACTGTAGTTTTCAGTGTTAATAGAGTCGAATTTATCAGGTTTCTTCTTTCTAATGAGTGCTTTTTGTTGACTCTTTAAGATCTTTGTCTACTCCAAGGACACAAAGATGGTCTCATGCTTTCTTCTATAATATTTTTTTAAAAAATCTTTCATATTTAAGTTTTTAAGCCATCTGGATTATTGTTCGATGTAGGATCAAGGTACATTTTCCCCTGTTAATGGATATTAATTGACCCAGCACTGTATTTGAAAAAACTATGCTGCAGTGTTGTCTTTGTCATAAATCAAGTGTGCAGGTGTGGATCTGTTTCTGGACTCTTAGTTTTGGTCAGTTTACCTGTTCTTGTACTTAATACCAGAGTGTCTTAATTACTACAGCTTTATCATGTAGATATTGCTATCTGGTGGTAGTCAGTTCTATAATACAATTCTTCAGTGTTGCCTTGGCCCTTTGTGTTCCACATGACTCTTAGAATAAACTTTTCAATTTTTGTGAAACTTTGATTTTAATTGGAATTGCATTGTATTTATAGGTGAAGTTATGGAGAATTGCCATCTTTAGAATATTGAGTCTTTCAATTCTCAGTACGTTTTATAACTTTCAGTGTAGAGATCTTTCATATCTTTCAGTAGATTTGTTCCTGGGTTTTGAGTGTTTTTTTTTGGTGCTATAATTAATTCTGTCTTGTAAAAAACGTTTGTTTTTTTGGTTTGTTGTTGGTATAAACAGTTTTTCATACATACACACACACACACACACACACATTTATTTGGTCTATTGACCTTATATCAAGTGATCTTTCTAAATTTACCTGTTCTAATACTTTGTAGAGTCTTTTGGATTTTTGTCATATTTCTCTTGATATTGAATTCATTTGGTTTTCCCTCTTAAACAGTCTAGGGTTCTCTAGGGTCATGGAAGAAGCTAATGTTGTAAGATTATATTTAAAGATAGCCTTTACTGAGTTTTCTTTCTCTAACAATGTTACTAAGAAATACTTAACTCTTTTCTTTAGGAATACTTTCAAGTCATCCCAAATATGGTTCCATCCCTAAACTTATATGTAAGTATAAACAACATTGTAGTTTTCATAGCTTTTTAAAACTTAAATAAAATTATTTTTATCAAATGTTTTATCATGTCTTACTCATATTATGTGGTTACGTGCTGTGATAAATCAGTTTGTTAAAGCATTTCATTAAGTGGATTACTTGGATATTTTATTGTTAGCATAAAAAATCATTAGTTGAAATAGGCATTTTTTGTGTCTTTCTAATGTAATAGAACTATTAATTTAAATTTATTTTGTAAGGGTAAAGTATTTGAAAATACATTTTTGGTCTGTCTATGGGGAAAGAAAGTTGTGCACATATTCTGATTAATCAAAGTATATTTAAAATTAAGCTTAATTTTTAAAAGAAATCTCTCTAATTTACATTTTAATATGTAAATAAGCGTAACTTATTTACACATTGCAATAAAGTTAATAGAAAAAGAAGCTACATTGCTCTTCAAAGAAGTGCCTGAGGCTTTTCATGAGTCTTTCAGGTTAGCCTTTCTTTTGTATTGGAAACTCATGTGATGCAGTAATTGCCACGTTTAGGTTATGGTTCGTAATTTATTACTTTAAGGGATTTGTTACACCTAGTTTTATTTTAAAACAATCTTGTGAAAATGGCTGTGCATATGATTTTCTGTTTTGTAGGAAAATAATGGCCTAAATCCTTGTGATCTAGTTCTGTTTATTTAGAACTCGAAATAAATAAATGTTTGGATGCTTTTATTTCTTATCCATTCCTCTTCTCATTATACCTTTACTAAATCTTTCCTATATATTTTACAAAGTAATTAGTATACCATATTCAATTTATTTATAACAACTTTATTTTGGCACACTTTTTTTTGGAAACTGAATTACATCCATAGACTCTGTCTATGAACTCTGATCTGATTTAGTTTTGGTTTCTTCTACCATTATTTCAGGAAATCTCAGTCTTTCTAAACCGAAGACATATTTAGAATCACACTTTAAAACAAATTTTTCTTTTAGAAAATACTTTTGTCTGAAAGGCACATTCAGTTACACTTCTTGTTTGATTTTACAAATAAGTTGCTTGTATCATGGGATACTTTGCTGGAAAACTTTCTTACGTGAAAACTTGCCAAGAGAAATTCAAGAACCTTGAAAATTCCCCGCTTGGAGAAGCTTTACGATCAGGACAAGGACGACGATCTTCACCACCTGGGTAGGCCAGATTCTGATCTTTACTTAAGATTTTTAATTTTTAAGAAACAACTAGATGTTGTTATAACTCACGTCCCAAAAACATTGCCTGAAGGACCACTGGATACTTGCCATTTGCTGTAGGCTAAAAGTAATTTGTTTCAAAAATTGGAGCAAGACTTGCCACTATTTATTTATGAATGAATGAATGATGAGGCCTCCCTCTATCGCGCAGGCTGGAGTACAATGGCATTATCCTAGCTCACTGCAGCCTCGAACTCCTGGGTTCACAAGGCCCTGCTGCCTCAAGCTCCCGGAGTAGCTAGGAATACAGGCGTGAGCCCCTGCACCCAGCTAATTAAAAAAATTTTTTTTTATAGAGATGGGGATCTCACTATGTTGCCCAGGCTGGTCTTGAACTACTGGGCTCAATTGATCCTCCTGCTTCGGCTTCCAAAATTGTTGAGATTAAAGGTGTGAGCCACTGTGCCTGGTTCTTCATTTTTGTTTTGTTTGGTTTTGAGACAGTTTCACTCTGGTTCCCAGGCTGGGAGTACAGTGGCGTGATCTCGGCTCTCTGTGACCTCTGCCTCCTGGGCTCAAGTGATCATCCTCCCTCAGCCTCTGGAGTAGCTGAGACCACAGGCATACACCACCACGCCTAGCTAATTTTTTGTATTTTTTGTAGAGACAGGGTTTTACTGTGTTTCCCAGGCTGATCTCAAACTCCTGTGCTCAAGCAATCTGCCCCACTTGGCCTCCCAAAGTGCTGGGATTACAGGCGTGGTGAGCCACTGCATCTGGCCTTCATTGTTTTAAATGTAGAGTTGTATCCTACTGGGAGTACATGTTCTAGAATAAAGGATTTTGTCTTGATTCAATTTGGCAGACCTTTGGTTACTATAGTTTGGACTTTTATTTTGAATTCCCAAATCTTATCAATGCCATCCATCTCTTAACAGATACCAACTTTTCATTTTAGTGCTTCTTAAACAGATAGGCAGGCAATGTAATCCCCATGAGAGAGAATTACTTGTATCTGCTTTAGCAGATTAGTGTTTATATAGATTCTTAGCTGTGACATTACCTTCTCAATTGACATGGGAAATGAACATGGTTATTGAAATTAGACCTGATTTAAGGTGCTTTTTCTTTCGAAGAACTTTTAAACATATTAAAATTATCTTGAAAGGCTAATAGAAAGTTGAGTATACATTTCCTATTTTTCTATATTGACAGTGACCACTTTTAAGATGTATAAGTGGGTCAGGACTTTTTAAAAGTGTTTTGTTGGCAGAAAGACCAGACCTCATTTTACTGTTTATAAATAACTGTGTTAAAAGTTATTTCGAGGCCAGATGGGTGGCTCATGCCAGTAATCCCAGCACTTTGGGAAGTCGAGGCAGGAGGATTGCTTGAGCCCAGGAGTTCGAGACCAGCCAGGGCAATATAGTGAGACCTCATCTCTACAAACGACCAAGTAGTGACGCATGCCTATAGTCCCTCCTACTTGGGAAGCTGAGGTAGGAGGATCACTTGAGCCTAGGAAGTGGAGATTGCAATAAGCCAAGACTGCACCGCTGCACTGTAGCCTGGGTGACAGAGTGAGACCCTGTCTCAAAAAAAAAAAAAAAAAAAGTATATGTATATATAGTTATGGAAATAAGATATATGAAAGAAGTTATTTTAACACTTATTCAAGATACAGGCAATGACTCATATTTCTTAATATGATTTTTATTTACAGGCAGTATTACCAGAAGTCAAAATATGACTCAAATGTGAGTGGTCAATCATCTTTTGTGACATCCTCAGCAGCAGACAACATAGAAATGCTTCCTCATTATGAGCCAATTCCATTCAGTTCTTCTATGAATGAATCTGCTCCCACTGGTATTACTGATCATATTGTCCAAGGTAGAAACTTCTCTTGAAATGAATTTCAACATTTTATGGTCCAACGTATGTATAAACTTTATTTGATGACCTTTTCTGCTGGATATCACCTGTGTGTTCTACCATCAATCATCAACCTAACCTCAGCATGTTTGTTCATTTGTTTCTTCATTCATTCAACTTTTCTTGAGGACCAGTAGATGTTGAGGACTCTGCTAGTCGTGGAAGAAGATGAATAACGCTTGGTTCTTTTGCCTGAAAAACTCTCAGTCTGTTAGAAGATACAGAAATACAAGGATAAATTACTAGTATGTCCCAGTAATTGAAAATACTAAGGCAAGCTTAGTGGAATAGTGAAGAAGAAATGATAAATCATGTCTCAGGAAGTAGAGGCTCCAGGAACGATTTAAAAAGGTTACATTTTACATTTGATAGGCTGGGTTTTAAAGGCTTTCAACTTTCTTGTCTATAATATAAGAAAGAACTGTTGTCAAGTGAGAAAATCCATGTGAAAATGTTTTGTGAAGTTTGTAAATACTAGCTTTGAAGATCACACATATAAGTGCAACAGCATCAATTTTGGATTAAGGCTTGGATTTGAATCATGATTGACATTTGCTAGCTATGTGACCTTGTAAAACTACTAGTACATTATAATAATGTAGTAATATTGTTATAACTACTTTATAATCCTTTCAGTTTCTTGATCAGTTGAATGGAGATGATAATAACCTCTCTTAATGAACTGTTGGAATTAAATGAAATAATCAGAGGAAATGCCTGGCAAATAATAGACTCAAAAAACATTAGTTTCTTTCCTTCAGTCTGGTCTGTAGTGTAAGATGAGGAATTAGAAACAGGAAATACGGGTCTATAATTCTTTATCTAAAATCCTGAAATTCAAAAAGGTTTAAGCCAAGTTTTCTTTTTTTTTTCTTTGAGACAGGGTCTTGCCCCGTCGCCCAGTCTGGGCTGCAGTGGTGCGATCTTGGCTCACTGCAGCCTTCGTCCCCTGGCTTCATGCCATTCTCCTGCCTCTGCTTCCTGAGTAGCTGGGACTACAGGTGCCTGCCACCACGCTGGGCTAATTTTTTGTATTTTTTTTTTTTTTTTTTTTTTGAGACGGAGTCTTGCTCTGCCACCCAGGCTGGAGTGCAGTGGCCGGATCTCAGCTCACTGCAAGCTCCGCCTCCCGGGTTTACGCCATTCTCCTGCCTCAGCCTCCCGAGTAGCTGGGACTACAGGCGCCCGCCTCGTCGCCCGGCTAGTTTTTTGTATTTTTAAGTAGAGACAGGGTTTCACCCTATTAGCCAGGATGGTCTCGATCTCCTGACCTCGTGATCCGCCCGTCTCGGCCTCCCAAAGTGCTGGGATTACAGGCTTGAGCCACCGCGCCCGGCCTAATTTTTTGTATTTTTAGTAGAGATGGGGTTTCACTGTGTTAGCCAGGATGGTCTTGATCTCCTGACCTCATGATCCACCCACCTCGGCCTCCCAAAGTGCTGGGATTACAGGCATGCGCCACCGTGCCCAGCCTGTTTTTGTTTTTTAATAATTAAACTAATAACAAAATCTGACCTGAATTCATTTAGCAGAATACCCTGACCTAAATTCACATAAGTTATATAAATGTAGATTTTATTTACTTTGCCAGATAAAATTTTTCCATTAATGTGTTTGCTTACTCATTTCTGTCCTAAACCTCTGAATGGATGGATATTAAGTAATATAAGGGGTATTTACTATAGTATTTTTCTAAAATCTCAAACTGAATTGTGAAACATATCGGACCCCAAGGTTTGGATAAGGGATTATGGACCTTTGTAGAGTATACTCTTTAAATTTTAAAAGATCAGAGGGAAAGAAGTTAAAGGGAGGGGAGAGTATACAGTGGAAAGGGAGAAGTTGATTATAGGTCAGAGAAGGTTCTAGAGAATGCAGAAGGGGTTCTAGGTAGCTCAGAATATAGAGTAGACACTAGCCATATGTGGCTATTTAAATTAATTAAAATTAAATGAAATTTAAAGTTCGATTTCTCAATTGCTCTGGTAGCATTTCACTTGCTCAACAGTCGTATGTGCTAGTGGCTACCATGTTAGTGCCAATATAGAACATTTTCATCATTGCAGAAAGTTATGTTGGACAGCACTACTTCAGAGCAAAAGTCAGGGCAAAGGGGTGAGTATTACCCTTGTATTAAGGAAGAGACAGGAAAGAATGGAAGTTCAGATGATTAAAGAGTTTGGATGAAAGTTACTGAGAGCTTCTTAATCCTCAACTCTGATTTTTTATTTTTTTCTTTAATGGTTGGAAGCAAAGGCATCAAATTAGTCAGAAAAGGAAGGAAGGGAATGGGCAGATTAGGAGAGAATGGCTAAAGTCACCATCTTATCTCCAAAGGCAGCCGTCCTTGTTCCTCACTGTGTCTCATTTAACCAGTCTGAAGTTCAAATCCATTATTCTTGTACAGTAGTCCCCCCTTATCCATGGGGGATAAGTTTGAAGACCCCTCTGGATGCCTGAAACCTCAGATATTACCAAATCCTTTATGTTCTATGTTTTTTTAATCTAGATGGTTACTAAGTTACTTACTAATAGGCAGTGTAGTGTAGACAGTGTGGATATGCTGGACAAAGGGATTGATTCAAGTCCTGGATGGACCAGAGTGGAACCTCACAAGATTTTATCACACTACTCAGAACAGGGTGTAATTTAAAACTTATGAATTGTTTATTTCTGGAATGTTCCATTTAATATTTTCAGACCATGGTTGACTGCAGGTAACTGAAACCCTGGAAAGCGAAACCACAGATAAGGGGGCACTACTGTGTTCTAGACATGCACTAACTCTTTCCTTGTAATGACTTGCATCCTTCCCACCATTTGCATTAGGAAATTCTGTTATATAGTTTCTTTTCCATACAAAAGCCAACAAACAAAAAACCCTTTGGTCTCTACCCACAGACTACTTAGCAAGGCCATGTGTTAATATTATTTTATGCCTTCCACAGCAGCCATCCATCCATCCACTGCTCTGCCTTCTGACCCACTTTTCTAGAGAAAATCAAAGTGGCTACTTTTTTACTGCTCTCCACATGGGCCAGCAGTGGCCTGCTTTTGCTTTGTCCCAGATGCTGTCCTCCCTTACCATGGCATCTTCTTTGGTTTAAGTCCTACTTTAGTTCTGCTTTTGTTTTCCAGGAATTCAGAGAGTTATTAATCTTTTAAAATAGCAAGCACTCCTTCGTTGCTATTAGGAGACTTAGAGTTTATTACAGTTACATTTAAATCAGTGCCACTTTACATTTTTCATTTTTTAGTCCTTCCAGTTCTTTGTAACCTTCTGAAAATAGTAAATCATATTCTCTCCACAATATGCGAAATTCTCTTCTGTCTTCTTCTGTCTTATTTATATTTTCATTATTTGTTCCAGAATTTTATAACAGTAAAATATTTTTTATAAGAAAAAGTATTAGACCTGGAAGGAACTTCAGAGATCATCTACTCAAACTACCATATTAAACAATTGAGAAAACCAGGATTCAATGAAGCTTAGTGATTTGCCCAAGGACATTTCCTAATTGTCAGCAGAGTGGGGTTAAGAACCCAAGGTTCCTGAAGTACCCACGATTTCCTTCAGAATTTTTAATATAACATATATGGTGAAGGGAAATGAGTTCAGTAATTACTTACTACTAATGAAATGCGAAGTGTTTTAATCCCAATATAAGGTTGCAATGTTTTCCTTTACATTCTTTTTTTAGTAAGAAAAATTTAGTTTTGAACCATCATATAATAATACAAGAACTAATTAGGAGAAATTTAAATCCTCTTTGCTTTATATCAGTACAGTATATATTTATTTAGCAGAATAAAAGTTTATGATTGAAAACGGCTGAGTGCAGTGGCTCAGCACTTTGGGAGGCCGAGGCAGGTGGATCCCCTGAGGTCAGAGTTCAAGACCAGCCTGACCAATATGGCGAAACCCTGTCTCTACTAAAAATACAAAATTAGCTGGGCATAGTGGCGCATGCCTGTAATCCCAGCTACTCAGGAGGCTCAGGCAGAAGAATCACCGGAACCTAGCAGGCGGAGGTTTTGGTGAGTCAAGATCGCGCCACTGCGCTCCAGCCTGGGCAACAGAGTGAGACTCTGTCTTAAAAAGAAAAAAAGGAAGTTTATGGTTGAAAACATTATTTAATGTATAGTTATGTTGCTTAGAAAATTCTAATTATTCATTGGAATCTTACCTTTGAGTTCTAAATATCACAAAAATTATTTTTTAAAAAATTAATATTAAAATTATATGCCCGATTTATATGTCTCATTGAAAACATCTTTGAAAAATAGTACTTTTGGTGTGGTATGTGGTATGTAAGACTTTGTAAGTTAAATAGTTGTTCACTGAATGTTAGCATCTTTTTTTTTTAATGTTCATATGGCCTTTGTTGCTGTTTATAAATTTTACAAACTGTGTTCACTATTTGATCCTGTCAACCAATATTAGGAGGAACCACTGCATTATATTTACATTTGACTCTATGATAATATGTAATATTCACATTTTGACTCTCTTTGGGAGAAATAAAGAATAAATGTTAGTTCCCAGGCCAAAATAACAGTTGATACTTTCTTCTGCATCAACGTTGCATCTTTTAGACCAGAATGAAAACAATACATATTCAGATTAAAGGCTATGTTTTATACTTTTCAAGTAATTATTTTCAACTTTTTTTTTTTTCTTTTTGGAGACAGATTTTTGCTCTTGTTGCCCAGGCTGGAGTGCAATGGCACGATCTCGGCTCACTGCAACCTCCCTGTCTCTGGTTCAAGTGGTTCTACTGCCTCAGCCTCCTTAGGCTAGGATTACAGGCGTGTGCCACGACACCCAACTAATTTTGTGTTTTTAGTAGAGATGGGGTTTTTCTGTTGGCCAGGCTGGTCTCGAAATCCTGATCTCAGGTGACCCACCCACCTCAGCCTCACAGAGTGCTGGGATTATAGGCGTGAGCCATTGTGCCTGGCCTGTTTTCAAGTATTTTTGTTTAAATTTCATAAAATGGTAAAATAAATGATTTTTGAAAATAGCTGTAGTTGTTTTCATAGAGTCTGTGGTTATAGGACTATTTATATATTGAGTAAAATCTGTACTATGTCAAGTGTTATTCAGTTGTCACTAGTAGAATATATTTCTCTTTTAATTCTGTATACAGTATGAATAACTCCAGTTTAAAACACTGGTATTTTAATGAGTTTAAATTGTACGGTTATATATTATGATACCTATTTTTCTTCTGGCTGTGGTTTAGTTTTTAAAATCTTTGATGTCCATTTTAATTTTTAGAAATAAAAGCTTAAAAATATAGGCGGAAGTAGGTTTCAGTTTGATAATTATCTTGGTGAAAGTATAGTACCTGTGAAATGGTGGTAATAATTTGATTCTTTATACTATTTTGATCGTAGGTAAGGAGCATTTGTAAAATTTGGTTGCTTTAGAGTTATACAAATCCTTTTATTACCATTTATTAACTGTTTGTTGTTTTAGGACCTGATCCCAACCTTGAAGAAAGTCCTAAAAGAAAAAATATTACATATGAGGAATTAAGGAATAAGAACAGAGAGTCATATGAAGTATCTTTAACACAAAAGACTGACCCCTCAGTCAGTCCTATGCATGAAAGAGTGCCAAAAAAAGAAGGTATGATAGTTTAGTCTGAATCACTGTACTGTTTAGGATTGGAAACTAAAACATTACTTTAAAACAGTACTATAAAAAAATTAATTAATACGTGATTTAACTCTTTAAGCAGTTAACCAAAGTAAAATATTTTTAAAATAGTACTTTACAGTTATCTGTTCTTCCTTTTTTTTTTTTTTTTTTTTGAGACGGAGTCTTGCTCTTGCTCTGTCACCAGACTGGAGTGCAGTGGCACAATCTTGGCTTACTGCAGCCTCTGCCTCCTGGGTTCAAACAATCCTCGTGCCTCAGCCTCCCAAATAGCTGGGACTACAGGCACCTGCCACCACGCCCAGCTAATTTTTTGTAATTTTTTTTTTTTTTTTTTTTTCTTTTTTGAGACGGTGTCTTGCTCTGTCACCTGGGTTGGAGTGCAGTGGCCGGATCTCCGCTCACTGCAAGCTCCGCCTCCCGGGTTTACGCCATTCTCCTGCCTCAGCCTCCCGAGTAGCTGGGACTACAGGCGCCCGCCACCTCGCCCGGCTAGTTTTTTGTATTTTTTAGTAGAGACGGGGTTTCATCATGTTGGCCAGGAGGGTCTCAATCTTTTGACCTCATGATCCACCTGCCTCAACCTCCCAAAATGCTGGGATTACAGGCGTGAGCCACCGTACCCTGGCCAGTTCTTCCATTTTTAAGGTGTTCTAAAGGCCATTTTGTGTTAGAAAATACTGAAGTCAAGGCCAGGTGCGGTGTCTCATGACTGAAATCCTAGCACTTTGGGAGGCCAAGTTGGGTGTATCACTTGAGGCCAGGAATTGGAGATCAGCATGGCCAACATGGTGAAATGCTGTCTCTACTAAAAATACAAAAAAAAAAAAAAATACAAAAAAAGGTATGGTGGTGCATGCCTGTAATCCTAGCTACTCGGGAGGCTGAGGCAGGAGAACTGCATGAACCCAGGAGGCAGAGGTTGCAGTGACTGACAGCACGCCACTGCGCTCCAACCTGGATGATGGAGAGAGGCTCTGTGTCCAAAAAAAAAAAAAGAAAATAATGAACTCCAAATAGTAAGACTTAAGACAGTAAGTATTAGTTTTGTAACACAGGGTAGAGATTATATACTCATTTGACTGTTTTTCTCTTATAAAAAATCTCCTTGGAGATCTGATAGTCTTATTTTCCTAATGATACACCTATCACATAAGTTGCTGTAGTGACCTGAGGTTGGCATTGTGCTGTAATACCACTTGTGGCCTAACCACGGAATGATTGAGTAATGAGATTGATTTTCTTTGTACGTTTGGGTTTTTCTCTTGTTTATTTTTTTCTTCTGTGTTTTTTTGTTTGTTTTTTCTTTTTGAGATGGTTTTATTCTGTCACCCAGGGTGGAGTGCAGTGGTGTAATCATGGTTGACCTCCTGGGTTCAAGCAGTCCTCCTACCTCAGTTTTCTGAGTAGCTGGGACTACAGGTGTATGACACCATCCCTGGCTGTTAAAATTTTTTTTTGATACAGTGGGTTTTTCCCTATGTTGCCAAGGCTGGTCTCAAACTCCTGGGCTCAAGCAGTCCTTTCACCTTGACCTTCCAGAATGCTGAGATTGTAGGTGGGAGCCACTGTGCCTGACCTTTCTTGTACATTTGTGAAATTGAAAGAGTTATATACCATATACACCAGCTTCTAAGGCATTTCTTAAAGAGGAAAAAAGCAAAAAAAACCTACTTTTAAAAAATAATTGTGAATTTTTAAATGCTGATTTCTTTTAAGTCTTTTTGAAATAGCTATACATTAGCCAAAGTAAATTTTTTGATACAAGTTTACCTCTAAAGGAAGAGGGCATTTGAATAGGGTTTTGTAGCTATTTCAGTATAGGATTTTTATGATTTTCTCTTAAGGAATTTCAGAGTATGTGTCATTGTTTCAAGGTTTTCTATTTACTACTTTAAAAATGGAAAGAATAGATCTTTGGTACCTTCTTGAAGGTCATATGCCACAGATAATGCAAAAATACATGGAAGTCCTTCGTATTTGTTGTTATGGTCATTTTTTAGAGCTAATTTTATTTTTAATCATTAGTGGTTGCTGCATTTGGAGTTCTGTTTTTATAACAAAGATAGATAATATCTGCATCATATTATTGATGTAAAAAAATCTACCTTTGAAATAAATTAGGGATCTACCATACTTTTGAATGTTTATCATCAAACAACATTTAGTATAAACTATCCATCTAGTGGCTATTGCTATCTATAATAAGTAAAGACTCGTTGGTACTTTGTTCTGCTAATTAATTTGAGGATTTAGATTGTAAGCTCTGTGAGGGCAGAAAGTAATATTTTTCTTATTTTTGTAATCTTTTCTATTATTGTCTGCATAGCATAGTACCTTACACTGTATCAGAAATTGAGTATTTTGGGTTAGGCTTCTATAGTAATAGAGGTTAAGAAAGGAAATTTTGTAGACCTTTAGTATTTGCTGGATTTTGACATTTGTGATTTTTGACTGAAGTCTTCAAGTTCTGTTACATGACACAAGAATGTGAAATGGTTTTTTTTTTTTTTTTTTTTGGTAAAAGGCTTTTTGTGTGCTTTATATAATTTAAAGAAAAGACTTGTTATGAAATAGTTTCAGTGATTTTCTAAAATATTATTGAGATTAGTACAGGGTAGATTCACAGGGTCGAAAGTGTCACTTAACGTTTTCACCTAATTAGATGTTTGTCTAATTAGAAATTAAGACTCAGAAATTTTAAAAATTCAAGCACGTATTCTATTAACTGCCAGAGCAATGTCACCACACATCCTGTAGCTTCTAGAAAACCGTGTAACATGTACTCATGAGGGAATGAGAGCAAGGGGAAAAGGCAAAATGTGAAGGATAAGGATATATAATGTCAATATAATAATGAAATAATTTTGACTTCATGTATTCCCTGAAAAGAGTCCACACTGTGATAACTGCTGCTTTATATTGTTATGATTACTCATAGACAGAGGCTGTGTTGAAGAGGAGCAAAAAAGTAAAGGAGTAGAATAGACAGTGGAGCATGTTTCAAAATGTAAAATGTAGAGTACCTGTGAAATGTAGTAGTATTTTCTTCTTATAGTAGTATTTACAGCCCTGAGAGAGAAGATTGAGTTAATTCCAACTTGAACACTTGACCATTTCTACTGCTGTATTTTTTGTGAAAAACGAAAATTCAAATGTTTGTTTTATTATTTCCCACTAATTTTTTTTTCCATGTGACTTAATATGTGCCACACTTACTTAGGTAGTACAGTAAAGATGTAAAAGTACCCAGGCTTTGGATCTAAACAGACCTCTACTCAAATCTCAGTTCTTGTTAGGGCTTGTACCTTGGGCAAGTTACTAATCTGTTTTCTCACCATTAAAATGAGAATTGTGTTTAGAAGTTTGTTATGAGGACTAACTATTTATGTAAAATTCTAGATACAATGCATTTGTCCAACCCCAAGTTGACAAAAGTCTGGCCGTCCCCTTTTTGTAATTATAATTTGACTCTCATGTGCTTTTATTCAAATGAGAGAGAAACATAACTTTTCATCATAGCAACAAACTTAAAATAATCTTTTACTTATTATTGCTTGGAATCATCAATTATTTGTGCTTTTTTCCTAGTCAAAGTAAACAAATATGGAGATACTTGGGATGAGTGAAAAATTACATCATTGGACCTACTGAAGGAGTTTCAACATCCAGCTTCATCTAGGTGGTCGTGATTACCTGCATGCTTTGAGATCAGCAGCAGTCTTCATAAACACATTTAAAACAAGATCCTGGGTTTTTGTAGTTTGACTTCTATGGCGTGTTAAAAAAAAACAGATTTTTAGTGTTAATATTGTGTAAATGTCCTTACCTTGGGGATTCATTTGAATGATGGTATTATACCATGATTGTATACAGTTTGTGAAATTGTTGCAAGGGCAAAGATACTCTCATAAAACCATCAAGAGATTACAGTGCTCTAGAATCAGCATATATGAAAATAAATGATATCTGCATGTTGAATTGGGGTGGGTGGGGGGAGCAAGCATAATTTTTAAGTGTGAAGCTTTACATTAGGAAATTATGAAAAAGCGTTTTTTCTCCGGTATTTGCTGTATTATCTTAATGTTTATGGCAAATAAAATGTAAAGGAACATGCAGCAGCCCTCATCTTCCTTGATTTTATGGTTTTATTGTTTGTAATTTATTGATTTATTTTTAAGCTAGTTATAATCATGTAGGTAAAGGAAATAAAGTCATCTGTAATATTTAATAATATATGGCTGGAGGCAGTGGGCAGTGGTTGATGCCTGTAATCCCAGCACTTTGGGAGGCTGAAGTGGGAGGATTGCTTGAGTCCAGGAGTTTGAGACCAGCCTAGGCAACAAAGTGAGACCCCATCTTTACAAAAAAATAAAAATTAGCTGGCGATGGTGTCGTGTACCTGTAGTCCTAGTTACTTGAGAGACTGAGTTGGGAGGATCAGTTGAACCCAGTGGTTCTAGGTTGCAGTGAGCTGTGATCACACCACTGCACTCCAGCCTGTGCAGCTGAATGAGACCCTATGTCTAAAAAAAGTAAAAATATAATGAATATGATTTATGTAGATAAATTGAGTAATAAGGAACTGCCTTAAAAAAGCAAGTTGTCATTTTTAAAGAATTTGTAAATTCTAAAACAATAAAAATTTGGTATACATAACAGAGACTAAGATGTTAAAAAGAAAAAAAAATTGGTATACAATGACCTTGTGTATCTGTGGGTTCCATATCTGCAGATTCAATCAACTGCAGATTGAAAATATTTGAGGGAGAGAAATGGATGGTTGTGTCTGTATTGAACTCTTGTTATTTCCAAACAATACATTGTAATAACTATTTACATAGCATTTACTTTAGGTATTACAAGTAATCTATAAAAGACTTAAAGTATACAGGAGGATGTACATAGGTTATATGCAAATACTACACTGCTTTGTAGTGGACATTAGGAACCTGGACCAATAGACCCCCACCTAGTCACATTTTGGAAAGAACACGTGGGATGGAAGATACCACAACCATCTTTCAGTCTATCATTTGGCCGCTGTAATTCACATCCCTCTCCCGAGGACCTCCATTTCCTATGCCATTACAACAGCTCAAAGTCTAGGAGCTGATCATCTAATCGGGGTAAGGTATGGATGAGGCTCCTTGGGTAAAGCTTCATAAATAAAAGCGTCATGAATACCATTTCTCTCAATCTGAAGGCCTGAACTTAAGAAGTTATCTGCTTTGTTCACCTGTTAGGCATAACATCACTACTCTGGAGATTCCCGTTCAAAAACAGAAAAGGCAAGGCTTGGCTTGCAATTCTGAAGTCTAGCCAGCATAATGTGGCCATTCTTTGGGGTCTAGGTGTATTCCCTGGTGGTGGTTCTCTGGGGCTTTTGACCCTGCCCTCTGATTTTTCCTTTTCTATTGAGGCACTTGTGTTTGCAGCTGAGTAGGTTTTTTTGTTGTTTGTTTTGTAAAGCCTACTCCCTCACAGAATTTGGGGGTCCAAAGGCCTATTTTTACTACTACCCCTGTCCAAGCTGACATACTTCTTTTTCCTGTGTATTTCTCATGTATCAATTTATAATCTATTCTATTACACAAGAGCCACTCATAAAATCTATTGGAAATAGTCCTTTTTCTATGTTGGGCTCCCTGTGAGGCTGATGAACAACATCCTTGAGATTCTAAGCCTTGGACAGGGTCTAAAAGGCATGCTGGTAAGGCACGTGGGCCATTTACATGTCTGAAATGTCTTAAGATGCAATGTCATCTTCCTGAGGTCTTGAGCAAAGGATCTTACTGCCCCACTTTGGATTAGGTCTTTGAGAGCCATTGAAAGTTTCAGGCTATTCTGAGCCTTAATATTTCTTCCAAATTCCATTTGGGAGTGGAATAATTTGTTCTTTATACCTCTTCCTCATTTTATTTTGGATAAGTAGAAAAAGCAAAATGGACTCAGATTCAACACTGCCAGGAAATCTTAGCTAGATCATTAGGCACATTTTCTATTTTTGGTGATACCTCAGGTAACAGTTTTGCTAAGCTTTACTGCTTAGAAAGGGTCTCTTAGCTTCCAATAACATTTTCCTCCCTCTGACATCGTCCTTGGAAGCCCTTTGGGCTTCTGCTAACGCCCTCCTTGAGGCCCTTTAGGATTTCACTAGCAATCTCATGATCCTGGCAGCATCCATCTGCTACTTGGTCCCAAAGTGAATGCCATATGTCTTAGGTTCTTGTTACAGCAGAACCTCACTTCCAGGTACAAAATTTCTATTTTAAAATGTATTATTTGGGGGGGGGTACACAGAAATATATATTTATGGGTTACATGAAATATTTTGATACAGACATCATGCAATGTGTAATCAAATCAGGGTAAATGGGATATCCATCCCCTCAAGCATTTATCCTTCGTGTAACAAACGATCCAGTTATACTCTTTTAGTTGTTTTAAAATGTATAATTATTTTTGACTATAGTCACTCTGTTGTGCTAGCAAATACTAGATCTTACTCTTTTTTTGTACCCATTAACCATACACCCACTGCACCCACCCGTCCCACTTGCCACCCACTACCCTTCCCAGCCTCTGGTAACCATCCTACTGTCTATTGCCATGACTTCAATTATTTTAAATTTTAGCTCCCATAAATAAATGAGAACGTGAAGTTTGTCTTTCAGTGCCTGGCTTATTTAACGTAATGATCAAGTTCCATGCATGTTGTTGCAAGTGACAGAATCTCATCCTTTTTTATGACTGAATAGTACCCCATTGAGTACACGTACCACATTTTCTGTATCCGTTCATCTGCTGTGGGACACTTAGGTTGTTTCCAAATCTTGGCTATTGTGAATAGTGTTACAGTAAACATGAGAGTGCATACTGATTTCCTTTCTTTTGGGTATATACCTAGCAGTGGGATTGCTGGATTATATGATAGCTCTTTTTTTTTTTTTTTTAAGTTTTTCGAGGAATCTCCAAACTGTTCTCCATCATAGTTGTAATAATTTGCATTCCTACCAACAGTGTATGAAGATTCCCTTTTCTCCACATCCTCACCAGCATTTCTTATTGCCTGTCTTTTGGATAAAAGCCATTTTAACTGACATGAGATGACATCTCATAATAGTTCTGATTTGCATTTCTCTGATAATAATGTTGAGCACTTTTTCATATACCTATTTGCCATCTGTATGTTTTCTTTTGAGAAATGTCTATTCAGAGCTTTTGCATATTTATTATAATATTATTATTTTCTTCTTTTTTTCTTCTTTTTATTGAAACAGGGTCTTGCGATGTTGCCCAGGCTGGTCTCAAACTCCTAAGCTCCAGTGATCTGGCCACCTTGGCCTCCTAAAGTGCTTGGATTACAGATGCAGGCCACTGCACCTGGCCTATTATTATTTTAAATCTCAGCATCCACCAGAGGATGCCTATTTTTTAAAATTGGATTATTAGATTTTTCTCTATTGAGTTGTTTGAGTTCCTTTTATGTTCTGGTTATTAATGCCTTGTCAGATGGATAGTTTGCAAATATTATCTCCCATTCTATGGGTTGTCTTTTCACTTTGTAGATTATTTTCTTTGCTGTGGAGAAGCTTTTAACTTGATGTGATACCATTTGTCCATTTTTTTGTTGGTTGCCTGTGCCTATGGGATATTACTCAAGAAATCTTTACACAGTCCAATGTCCCAGAGCGTTTCTTCAATGTTTTAGTAGTTTCATAGTGTGAGATCTTAGATTTACTCTTTAATTCATATTGATTTGACTTCTGTATATGGTAAGAGATGGGTCTAGTGTCATTCTTCTGCATATGGATATCCAATTTTCTAAGCACCATTTGTTGAAGAGACTGTCCTTTCCCCTTTATATTCTTGGCACCTTTGTTGAAAATTGAGTGGACTGTAGATGTATGCATTTGTTTTGGGGTTATCTGTTATGTTCCACTGATGTATGTGTCTGTTTTTATGCCAGTACTATGCTGTTTTGGTTACTATATAGCTCTGCAGTATAACTTGAAGTCAGCCAATATGATTCCTCCAGTATTTTTTTTTTTTTTCCTTAGGCTAGCTTTGGCTATTCTGGGTCTTTTGTGGTTCTATATAAGCTTTAGGATTTTTTTTTTTTTTCTATTTCTGTGAAGAATGTCACTGGTATTTTGATAGAGATTGCATTGAATCTGTAGATTGCTTTGGAGAGTATGGACGTTTTAACAATGTTGATTTGTCTAATCCACGAACATGGAATATTTATATTTTTGTGTTGTCCCCTTCACTTTGCTTTTTTCCCTTTTGTTTTTGAGACAGAGTCTTGCTCTATCTCCCAGGCTGGAGTGCAGTGGCATGGTCTTGGCCCATTGCAACCTCCACCTCCCAGGTTCAAGTGATTCTCATGCCTCAGCCACTTGAGTAGCTGGAATTACAGGTGTGTGTCACCAAGCCTGGCTAATGTTTGTATTTTTAGTAGAGACAGGGTTTCACCATATTGGCCAGGCTGGTCTTGAAGTCCTGCTTAAGTGATCTTCCCCACTCGGCCTCCCAAAGTGCTGGGATTACAGACGTGAACCACCACACCGAGCCCTCTTCAGTTTCTTGAATTAATGTTTTCGTTGTAGAGATCTGTCGCTTTTTTTTTTTTTCTTTTGAGACAGCATCTCACTCTGTCATCCTTGCTGGAGTGCAGTGGCACAATCATAGTGCCCTGCAGCCTTGAACTCCAAGGCTGAAGTGATCCTCTCACCTCAGCTTCCTGAGTAGCTAGAACTACAGGTGCACACCACCATGCCCAGCTAAGTTTTATTTTATTTTTTGTATTTATTTATTTATTGAGAGACAGAGTCTCACTCTGTTGCCAGGCTGGAGAGAAGTGGTGTGATCTCGGCTCACTGCAACCTCTGTCTCCTGGGTTCAAGTGATTCTCCTGCCTCAGCCTCTTGAGTAGCTGGCACTACAGGTGCGTGCCACCAAGCCTGGCTACTTTTTTTTTTTTTGTATTATAGTAGAGAGGGGGTTTCACCATGTTGGCCAGGATGGTCTTGATCTCCTGACTTCATGATCTGCCTGCCTCGGCCTCCCAAAGTGTTGGGATTACAGGTGTGAGCCACCACACCTGGCTGCCCAGCTAATTTTTAAATTATTTGCAGAGACAGGTTCTCACCATGTCGTCTAGGCTGGTCTCAAACTCCTGGCCTCAAGCAATCCTCCTACTTCCATCTCCCAAAATGCTGGGATTACAGACGTGAGCCACCAAGCCTGACTGTCTTTCACGTCTTTGGTTAATTCTTAGGTATTTTGTTTTTGTAGCTATTGTAAGTGGGATTACTTTCTTGATTTCTTTTTCAGATTGTTCTCTGTCAGGACATAGAAATGATACTGATTTTTGTATGTTGATTTCATATCCTACAACTTTACTGAATTCGTTTATTCAACTCTAATAGTTTTTTGGTTGAGTCTCTCAATTTTTCCAAATATAAGATCATATCATCTGCGAATGAGGACAATTTGACTCCTTCTTTTCCAATTTGTATACTCTTTCTTTCTCTTGTCCAATTGCTGTAGTAAAGACTTCTAGTATAACAGTGAGTAAAAGCGATAAAAGTAGACATCCTTGTCATGTTCCAGATCTTAGAGGAAAGGTTTTCAGCTTTCCCCTTTCTGTATGATACTATTTGTCTGTTGTATATTATATGGCTTTTATTATGTGGAGGTACGTTCCTTGTATACCCAGTTTTTTGAGGATTTTTGTCATGAAGGGGATGCTGAATTTTGACAAATGCTTTTTCAGCATCAGTTGAAATGATCATAAGGTTTTTGTCCTTCATTCTGTTGATACAATGTATCACATTGATTGATTTGCATATGTTGAACTATCCTTGCATCCCTGGGATAAATCCCATTTGGTCATAATGATCTTTTTAATGTGTTGTTGAATTTGGTTTGCTAGTATTTTGTTGAGGATTTTTTCATCAATATTTGTCAGCAATATTTGCATGTAGTTCTTTTGATGTGTGTTTGTCTGCGTTTGGTATCATGGCAATACTGGCATCATCAAATGAGTTTGGAAGTATTTCCTCCTCCTCTATTTTTTGGAATATTTTGAGTAGGATGGGTATTAGTTCTTCTTTAAATGTTTGGCAGAATCCCTCAGATGTTTTCCTGTTCCACCTGACCTGCTGTTTGGGGCTGAGAGGGGAAGCCAGTGGAATAAATATATTTCTATCTGAAAAAAAAAAAAAAAAAAAAAAAAGTTGTCAAAATTCAGCAGTGAAGTCCTTGGGTCTTGGGCTTTTCTTTGCTGGGAGGTTTTTATCACAGCTTCAATCTCATTGCTTGTTATCACTCTGTTCAAGTCTTGGATTTCTTCATGGTTCAATCTTGGTAGTTGTGTATCTGTGTAGGAATTTATCCATTTCCTCTAGATTTTCCAATTTATTGGCATATAGTTGCTCATAGTAGCCACTAATTATCATTTGAATTTCTGCAGTATTAGTTGTAATGTCTCCTTTTTCATCTCTGATTTTATTTGAGTCTTCTCTCTTTTTTTCTTATTCTGGCTAAAGGTGTGTCAATTTTATTTATCTTTTCAACAAAATCTTTTTGTTTCATTGATCTTTTGTATTGTTTTCTTTGTTTCAATTTCATTTATCTCTGTTTCTGCTGTGATCCTTATTATTTCTTCTACTAATTTTGGGTTTGGTTTTCTCTTGCTTTTCTAGTTCTTTAAGATGAATCATTAGGTTATTATTATATATACAAGTGTAGTTTACATATCACAGTTCCAGTACTGGGTGCATATTTTATATATATATATATATATATATATATTTTTTTTTTTTTTAAATTTAGCCACTTATAGCTAAAAACTTCCCTCTTAGTGCTTGCTGCTTTTCCTGTATTTCATAGTTTCGGTGTGTTGTTTTTCCATTGTCATTTGTTTCAAGAAATTTTTCAATTTCCTTCTTGATTCTTTAATTGATCCACTGATTCAGGAGCATATTGTTTAATTTTTATGTGTTTATATAGTTTGCAAAATTCCTCATTATTGATTTCTAGTTTTATTCCATTGTGGTGACAGAAGATGCTTGATATTATTTCAATTTTTAAAAAATGTTTTATGACTTATTTTGTGACCTAACATATGGTCTATGCTTGAGAATGATCCATGTGCTGAGAAAAAGAATGTGTATTTTTCAGCTGTTGGATGAAACAGCCTGTAAATATCTATTTGTTCCATTTGTTCTATAGTGCAGATTAAATCTGATGTTTCTTTGTTGATTTTCTGTCTGGAAGATCTCTCTAATCCTGAAAGTAGGGTATTGAAGTCTCCAGCTATTATGCTATTATAGTCTATCTCTTTCGTTTTAGTAATATATGCTTTATATATCTGGGTGCTCTGGCATTGGTTGCGTGTATATTTACAATTACTACATCCTCTTGCTGAATTGACCTCTTTATCATTATATAATGATCTTCTCTGTCTCTTTTATAGTTTTTGTCTTGAAATCTATTTTGTCTGATATAAGTATAGCTGCTCCTGCTTTTTTTAGTTTCCATTGACGTGGAATATCTTTTTCCATCCCTTTATTTTCAGTCTACGTGGGTCTTCATAAAAAGTGTGTTTCTTGTAGGCAACAGATCATTGGGTCTTTTTAAAAAGCCATTTAGCCATTCTGTGTCTTTGGGCTGCAGTGTTTATTCCATTTATATTCAATGTTATTACTGATAAGTAAGGACTTCTGACATTTTGTAATTTGTTTTCTGTTTGTTTGTGGTCTTCTCTTCCTTCTTTCCTTCCTTCCTGTCTTCCTTTTAGTGAAGGTGATTTTCTCTGGTGACATGATTTAATTTCTTGCTTTTTACTTTTTGTGCATTTGTTGTATTTTTTAAATTAACCCAGATCTTAGCAGCTTAATGTATGTTTTTTGATTTGCAGTTACTATGAAGCTTGCAAATACTATCTTATAACCCATTATTTTGAGTGAATAACAACACTTATTGCATAAACAAACTAAACATGAAAAAGAAAACTAATAAAAACTCTACACTTTAACTTCATCCCTCTGCTTTTTACATTTTTATTGTTTTGCTGGGTACAGTGGCTTAGGCTTGTAATCCCATCACTTTGGGAGACCGAAGTGGAAGGACTGCTTGAGCCCAGGAGTTTGAGACCAGCCAGGGCAACATAGTGAGACCCCAGCTCTACAAAATAATAGAAGAAGATTAGCTGGGCATGGTGGTGTGTGCCTGTAGTCCCAGCTACTTGGGGAATTGATGGGGGAGTATCACTTGAGCCTGAGAGGTTGAGTCTGCAGTGAGACATTGATCATACCACTGCCCTTCAGCCTGGGCAACAAAGTGAGACTGCCTCAAATATATCTATATATGTAATATGTAATATATATATAAAATATAATATATGATATAAATTTATATATATGTTATATATAAAGTATATGTAATATATAATATATGTAATACATATAAAATATATATAAGTTTTTGGTGTGTCTATTTATATTTTATTGTGCTGCCTATGTCTTGAAAAGTTGTTTCTGACTGATTCATCTTTTAGTCCGTCTACATAAGTGTAGTTTACACATCACAGTTACAGTATTATAAAATTCTGTGTTTTTCTGTGTCCTTGCTATTACCAGTGAGTTTTGTACTTTCAGATGATTTCTTTTTTCTTTTTAATCTATGGAAATGGATTTTTTTTTCACTTTTATTTTTTTATTATACTTTAAGTTCTAGGGTACATGTGCACAATGTGCAGGTTTGTTACATATGTATACATGTGCCATGTTGGTGTGCTGCACCCATTAACTCGTCATTTACATTAGGTATATCTCCTAATGCAATCCCTCCCTGCCCCTACTTCCCACAGTAGGACCTGGTGTGTGACGATCCCCTTCCTGTGTCCAGGTGATCTCATTGTTCAATTCCCACCTATGAGTGAGAATATACAGTATTTGATTTTCTGTTCTTGTGATGGTTTGCTGAGAATGATGGTTTCCAGCTGCATCCATGTCCTTACAAAGGACACGAACTCATCCTTTTTTATGGCTGCGTAGTATTCTATGGTGTATATGTGCCATATTTTCTTAATCCATTCTGTCACTGATGGACATTTGGGTTGATTCCAAGTCTTTGCTCTTGTGAATAGTACTGCAATAAACATACGTGTGCATGTGTCTTTATAACAGCAAGACTTATAATCCCTTGGGTATATCCCCAGTGATGGGATGACTGGGTCAAATGATATTTCTAGTTCTAGATCCTTGAGGAATCGCCACACTGTTTTCCACAATGGTTGAACTAGTTTACAGTCCCACCAACAGTGTAAAAGTGTTCCTATTTCTCCACATCCTCTCCAGCACCTTTTGTTTCCTGATTTTTTAATGATTGCCATTCTTACTGGTGTGAGATGGTATCTCATTGTGGTTTTGATTTGCATTTCTCTGATGGCAAGTGATGATGAGCATTTTTTCATGTGTCTGTTGGCTGTATGAATGTCTTCTTTTGAGAAGTGTCTGTTCATATCCTTTGCCCACTTTTTGATAGGGTTGTTTGTTTTTTCTTGAAAATTTGATTGAGTTCTTTATAGGTTCTGGATATTAGCCCTTTGTCTGATAGGTAGATTGCAAAAATTTTCTCCCATTCTGTAGGTTGCCTGTTCACTCTGATGGTAGTTTCTTTTGCTGTGCAGAAGCTCTTTAGTTTAATTAGTTCCCATTTGTCAATTTTGGCTTTTATTGCCGTTGCTTTTGGTGTTTTAGACATGAAGTCCTTGCCCATGCCTATGTCCTGAATGGTATTGCCTAGGTTTTCTTCTAGGGTTTTTATGGTTTTAGGTCTAACATTTAAGTCTCCAATCCATCTTGAATTAATTTTCATATAAGGAGTAAGGAAAGGATCCAGTTTCAGCTTTCTACTTATGGCTAGCCAATTTTCCCAGCACCATTTGAAGAGGGAATCCTTTCCCCATTCCTTGTTTTTGTCAGGTTTGTCAAAGATCAGATGGCTGTAGATGTGTGGTATTATTTCTGAGGGCTCTGTTCTGTTGCATTGGTCTATATCTCTGTTTTGGTACCAGTACCATGCTGTTTTGGTTACTGTAGCCTTGTAGTATAGTTTGAAGTCAGGTAGCGTGATGCCTCCAGCTTTGTTCTTTTGACGTAGGATTCTCTTGGCAATGCAGGCTCTTTTTTGGTTCCATATGAACTTTAAAGCAGTTTTTTCTGATTCTGTGAAGAAAGTCATTGGTAGCTTAATGGGGATGGCATTGAATCTATAAATTACCTTGGGCAGTATGGCCATTTTCACAATATTGATTCTTCCTATCCATGAGCATGGTATGTTCTTTCATTTGTTTGTGTCCTCTTTTATTTCACTGAGCAGTGGTTTGTAGTTCTCCTTGAAGAGGTCCTTTACATCCCTTGTAAGTTGGATTCCTAGGTATTTTATTCTCTTTGAAGCTATTGTGAATGGGATTTCATTCATGATTTGGCTCTCTGTTTGTCTGTTACTGGTGTATAAGAATACTTGTGATTTTTGGACATTGATTTTGTATCTTGAGACTTTGCTGAAGTTGCTTATCAGCTTAAGGAGATTTTGGGCTGAGACAATGGGGTTTTCTAAATATACAATCATGTCATCTACAAATGGGGACAATTTGACTTCTTCTTTTCCTAAGTGAATACCCTTGATTTCTTTCTCTTGCCTGATTGCCCTAGCCAGAACTTCCAACACTATGTTGAATAGGAGTGGTAAGAGAGGGCATCCCTGTCTTGTGCCAGTTTTCAAAGGGAATGCTTCCAGTTTTTGCCCATTCGGTATGATATTGGCTGTGGGTTTGTCATAAATAGCTCTTATTATTTTGAGATACGTTCCATCAATAGTGAATTTGTTGAGAGTTTTTAGCATGAAGGGCTGTTGAATTTTATCAAAGGCCTCTTCTGCATCTATTGAGATAATCATGGGGTTATTGTCTTTGGTTTTGTTTATATGCTGGATTAAATTTATTGATTTGTGAATGTTGAACCAGCCTTGCATCCCAGAGATGAAGCCCACTTGATCATGATGGATAAGCTTTTGATGTGCTGCTGGAATCGGTTTGCCAGTATTTTATTGAGGATTTTTGCATCGATGTTCATCAGGGATATTGGTCTAAAATTCTCTTTTTTTGTTGTGTCTCTGCCAGGCTTTGGTATCAGGATGATGTTGGCCTCATAAAATGAGTTCGGGAGGATTACCTCTTTTTCTATTGATTGGAATAGTTTCAGAAGGAATGGTACCAACTCCTCCTTGTACCTCTGGTAGAATTCGGCTGTGAATCCGTCTGGTCCTGGACTTGTTTTGGTTGGTAGGCTATTAATTGTTGCCTCAATTTCAGAGCCTGCTATTGGTCTATTCAGGGATTCAACTTCTTCCTGGTTTAGTCTTGGGAGAGTGTAAGTGTCCAGGAAATTATCCATTTCTTCTAGGTTTTCTAGTTTATTTGTTTAGAGGTGTTTATAGTATCCTCTGATGGTAGTTTGTATTTCTGTGGGGTCGGTGGAGATATCCCCTTTATCATTTTTTATTGCATAATGTTAGGGCGTCAATTGTAGATCTTTCCTGCTTTCTCTTGTGGGCATTTAGTGCTATAAATTTCCCTCTACACACTGCTTTAAATGTGTCCCAGAGATTCTGGTATGTTGTATCTTTGTTCTCATTGGTTTCAAAGAACATCTTCATTTCGTTATGTATCCAGTAGTCATTCAGGAGCAGGTTGTTCAGTTTCCATGTAGTTGAGCAGTTTTGATTGAGTTTCTTAGTCCTGAGTTCTAGTTTGATTGCACTGTGGTCTGAGAGACAGTTTGTTATAATTTCTGTTCTTTTACATTTGCTGAGGAGTGCTTTACTTCCACCTATGTGGTCAGTTTTGGAATAAGTGCGATGTGGTGCTGAGAAGAATGTATATTCTGTTGATTTGTCATGGAGAGTTCTGTAGATGTCTATTAGGTCTGCTTGGTGCAGAGTTGAGTTCAGTTCCTGGATATCCTTGTTAACTTTCTGGGATATAATCTCCTGTTGTGCCATTTGCTAAGACCCTTGGTAAAGCTCAGTATTAGGGTGGGAGTTACCCGATTTTCCAGGTGTTGTGTGTCTCAATATCCTTTGGCTAGGAAAAGGAATTCCCTTCCCCCTTGCACTTCCCAGGTAAGGCGATGCCTCACCCTGCTTCCGCTCTCGCTGGTCGGGCTGCACCTGCGGACTAGCGCCAACTGTCTGACATGCCCCAGTGAGATGAACCTGGTACCTCAGTTTAAAATGCAGAAATCACCCATCTTCTGTGTCGCTCACGCTGGGAGCTGGAGGCTGAAGCTGTTCCTATTTGACCATCTTGGGCTAACCCCCCCCAGATGATTTCTTATTGCTCATTAACATCCTTTTCTTTCTGATTGAAGTACTACCTCTAAGATTTCTTGTAGGGCAGGTCTGGTTTTGATGAAATACCTCAGCTTTTGTTTGTTGGGGAAAGTGTTTATTTATTTTTCATGTCTGAAGGATATTCTCACCAGACATACTAATCTAGGGTAAAATATTTTTCCTCAGCTCTTTAAATATGTCATGCCACTGTCTCCTGGCCTGTATGTTTTACACTGAAAAGTCTGCTTCTAGACGTGTTGGAGCTTCATTGTATGTTATTTGTTTCTTTTCTCTTGCTGCTTTTAGGATCCTTTATCCTTGACCTTTGAAAGTTTGATTATTAAATGCCTTCAGATAGTCTTCTTTGGGTTAAATCTGCTTGTTGTTCTATAGCCTCCTTGTACTTGGATATTGATCTCTTTCTTTAGGTTTGGGAAATTCTCTGTTATTATGTCTTCAAATAAAGTTTCTATCTCTATCTTTTTCTCTACCTCCTCTTTAAGAGCAATACCTCGTAGATTTGCCCTTTTGAGGCTGTTTTCTAGATCTTGTAGGCATGTTTCATTTTTTTTTAATTCTTTTTTCTTGTCTCCATTCACTATATGTTTTCAAATAAGCTGTCTTCATGCTTACTAATTCTTCTGCTTGATTATTTCTGGTATCAAGAGACTCTGCCATGTTCTTTAGTATGTCAAAATTTGCATTTTTCACTGCCAGAATTTCTGCTTGATTCTTTCAAATTATTTTTATCTCTTTGTTAAATTTATCTGATAGAATTCTGAATTCCTTCTCTGGGTTATCTTGAATTTCATTGTGTTTCCTCAAATCAGCTATTTTGTATTCTCTCTGTGAAAGATCACATATCTCTGTTTCTCCAGCATTGGTCGTTGGTGCCTTATTTAGTTCATTTAGATGGTGTTGATGCTTGTGGATATTCACTGGTCTCTGGGTGTTGATGAGTTATGTATTTATTGTAGTCTTTGCAGTCTGGGTTTGTTTGTACCTGTTCTTCTTGGAAAGGCTTTCTTGGTATTCAAAAGGACTTGGGTGTTGTGATCTAAATCGTATCTGCATTAGAGGACACCCCAAGCCCAGTTATGCTATGGTTCTTGCAGACTCATAAAGGTATTGCTTTGGTGGTCTTAGATAAGATCCTGAAGAATTCTCTGGATTACCATGTAGATACTCTTGTTCCTTTCCCTTACCTTATCCCAAACGGAGTCTCTCTATCTGTGCTGAACCCCCTGGGGCTGGGGATGAGATGATATAAGCACTCCTGTGGCCACCACCACTGAGTCTGTGGGTTATACCTAAAGCCAGCACAGCCCTAGGTGTAATCCAAGGCTTGTTATAGTCACTACTTGGCTATTGCCTATGTTTGCTCAAGGCATTAGGACTCTACAATCATGCAGATGGTGAAGCCAGCCAGATGTGTATCCTTCCCTTCAGGGTGGCAAACCCCCAAGGACCTAGGCAGGTCCAGAGATGCTGTCCAGGAACCAGGGACTGCAGTTAAAAATGAAAAGTCTACCTGTGTTCTACTGCAGCTGAGCTGGCCCTCAAACCATGAGACAGAGTCCTTTCCACTTTTCCCTCCCATTTCTACAGGCAGAGGACCCTCACCTCATGGCCACCACCACCACGTGCACACAAAAGATACTGCTAGACTGCCACCAATGGTTCTCATTCAGCTTGTGGTGAATGCTGCCTGGCCTGGGAGTCACTCTTCAGGGCAGTGGGCTCCCCTATGGCCCAGGAAAGGTCCAGAAATTTTGTCCAAGAGCCAAGTCCTGGAATTGGGGATCCCAAGAGCCTGCTGGGTACTCTTTTCCACTGTGGCCGAACTAGTACCTAACATGCAAGACAAAGTCCCCATTACTTTTCCTTCTGCTTTCCTCAAGCAGAAGGAGTCTCTTACTGTAACCATTCTGGCTGAGAATATGCTGAGTATCACCTGAAGCCAACATGTCTCAGAGTCTCACCAAAGTCCCATGACGTAATATCTGGGTATCACTGCTGGTTATTCAGGGCCCAAGGGCTTTTTAGTCAGCAAGTGATGGATCCTGCCAGGACTGGGTCCTTCCCTTCAAGGCAGTGGGTTCTTGCGTGTCCCAGGGTGTGTCTAGAAATGTAGGCTAGGAGCTAGGTGTTGGAATGGGGGCCTCCTGACTCTGAGTGGTGCTCTATTCTACTGTGGCTGAGCTGATATCCAAGATGCAAGACAAAAGTCCTCTTTACTCCTGCCTCTCCTCTCCTCAAGCAGAAGAAAGGTGTCTCTTTTGGAGCCACTAGCTGTGCTGCCTGGGACTGGGGAGAGGTAACGTAAGCACTCTTTTAGCTGCTCTGTTGGTATCTCAGTAGTTGCACTCCCCTGACAACTGCTGGCTCCAAACACAGCCTAGCACTAAGACTTGCCTTGGAGTTGCAGTCCTTGTGGCCTATGCTGTCTTTCAAGTTTACTTACGGTTTCAGAGCACTTCAGCCCATGGTGGGAAGGCTTGCTGGAACTCTGCGGGGATGGATGATTCCCTTCTGGCTAGGGATAGTCTAAATGCTACCTCCGTGGGCAGGTATCAGCTGAGTTCAGCCAATTCCCACTGTGACAGAACAGCTCTGAGTTTAATACAAAGTCTCACAATTGTGCTCTCCCTCGCCCAAGCACACAGATTCTCTCTCTTTGCCACGCAGGTGGTTCAGGGGTATAGGAGTAGGGTGGCATTGGCAATTCAAGACTAATCTTTCATCCTTCTTCAGTGCCTCTTTCAGAGATATGAAGTTAAAATGAGGTATTATGAGTGCTCACTTGATTTTTAGTTCTTATGAAGGTGGTTTTTTGTATAGATAGTTATTACATTTGGTGTTCCTGTGATGAGAGGATGATCAGTGGAGCCTTCTATTCTGCCATCTTGCTCTGCCCTCCTACCAAATTTTTGAATTAAGGTTTTATAGAAAAGCAGAACTGCTATCAATGATATAGAGTAAGGGATTTATTACAGGTATTAGACCTTAGGCAACAGGTGATGGATCATCATTCAGGCTATTGCTTTTGTATCTAGTATTGGGCATGTTTTTCTTATGGCCATGATGGAGACAGAAATGGAAACAGAAAAGGTCTCTTTAAGCCTAAGTTTGGAACTTCAGCACACCTTCATTTTGGGCCTGTATTTTGCCTAAAGTCATATCCACAAGCTGAAGGTCAAGAAGATAGGTAAGTATGCCCCTGTTCATAGTAGAAAAGTAATGCAAAATTGTATGGCAAAAGGCATGGGTATAGGAGAGATAAGTATTAATAATTAGGGCCAGTAACAATCTACTATGCAATCTAATTACATATTCTTAAATTTCATTAATAGTAGTAGTATAATAACTAACATCCATTGAGTGGTTACTCTGAGCCAGGCACTATTCTAAGTAATTTGTAAGTATCAGCACATTTAATTCTCATGAGAAACCTATCAGGTAAGTCTAATATTATTTCCATTTTACAGATGAGGAAACTGAGTCCTGGAGCAGATAAATAACAACCCAAAGTCAAGTAGGTAGTAAGTGGTGAAGCCCAGATTTGAAGCACAGGGCCTGATGCAGAGCCTCTTTTGCTAACAGTTCTGGTGCCTAAAGAAAAATTTTAATAATCCTGCCCTTTTCTGAACTGGTCAATCCATTTTTGGAGTTTTTGTGTATGAGGACACCACAGACCAAAAACTCTCCCAAGACCAGGTTGTGACAGGGCTGGAAACCCACTCCAATGGTGAATAAAACTAGGGCCCTTTAGCCAAATTCCAGGAAGCATGCTTTCCAGTATTTCAATGCTATTTTGTAAAAGAGGAATGAGAATTGTGTTTTGTAGCCATAGGCAAATTACAGGTTTAAGTTGACAAGCATTTATGAAATGCCCATCTCTGCAAGTATGCTGCTTGAGGATTCAGAGATAAGAAAAAATGAGTACACTTCCTATCTTGGAGGAATTTCCATTTTAGAACAGGAAGGAAGCAAACTTGGGCTCTCCGTAAGACTTTCTGAAGAATTGAACAGCTAGGCAGTGTACTGGGTTGCATTGTCGAGCAGTAGGTGACCTTCCCTTGGAATTACATATGTGGGTCCTGAAATCTCACCTCCTGGGACAATACAGAGGAGACTACCACAGTGAGTGCTGCCGATTGTGGGGGTCGGGGTTGGGGTTGGATTGGATCCCAAGCCACGACCTGGTGATGAGAATATAAGTTCCAGGAGGTTGAGATTTTGTTGGTTGTATTCACTGCTATATTCCTAGGACTTAGGACAGTTCCTAGTACAGAATGAGTGCTCAATATTTAAATATTTGAAATAATGTGAATATTTTAAAAATGGGAGGTTTCACATAAAAACCTGCATTTGCTTGCATTGAATATTGAACAAGTGGAAGATTTGGCAACAGTGGGCTTATCTATTTTTGTGTATGGAAGTGAAGAATACACCTTTGTTTAATATGCACTAGCTCAGCTTCACTCAATTACATTGTCCATCTGGTCCTGTTCTTTGCAGCCTCTGAGTTAATCACTGAAATCTCTGCCAACTCCAAGTGTCTAACAAAACTGAATTTTATAGTTGAAATTTGGGAGCAGAGTTCCAAAATGGAGAGGTTTTCTGTCAATTAACAGGTTGCATTGTTTGAATATCAAGAAAATTGCCTACACAACATTTACATTACATTTCATTACTTAAATCATTCAAGATACATTTTTATTACTGTTACTTAATCAAATCACTCAATATATTTTTATTACTTTCATAATGTTAAACTAGATGAACTATTCGACAGCAAAGGAAGAGAATATCTTTGTTTAAATGAGAATTTTAAAATATATAATAAGCATTATATATAGTATATTATATGCTACATATATTATTTATACATGTAATAATATATAGTATAATATCTATAACATACAAATATTTCTGGAAACGCTGATCTATTTTGATAAGAGAAACAAACACAAAATGATTATTCCACTATTTTTTAAATTATAAAACATACATTTCATTAGAATACAGTTTATAGTAATAACTTTTGAACTCCAGGATCACACAAACTGAGGCAAAATTTAGAACAAATGATCACTATAGCTAATGGTGGGATGTTTGGTTAATGCCTTTGAAACTAAAAATATCTTGAAAGCATCCTTTCTAGTCATCCACTTGTATGTAAGCCAAGAAAGAAACACATTTCTAGGTGTCACTGGAGTGCCACAGGGGTGCATGGAGGATTTTGGTGTTTTCTGGTTGAATCTTATTTTCATTAGTGTCATTACCCTCTGTTGAAAACATTTTATTATGTTATCTAGAGGAACTACAAATGTATTAGACAAGGTTTGCTGATTTCAGATATCAAGTTTGTCTCTTCTTATAGGTGCATCCATGGACAAAGTAATGTTACCTTTTAAATTCCATTAATCAAATTCAAAATAAGGGGATGGTTTGCATTTTCTTCACTGTAGAATGTCAGTCCATATCATCCTAGGGAAAGTTTGCCAATAAAATTGGTTAGACATCCAACTTTTACTACCGTGTAGTCTCCTCATTCTTTCTTTCACGTGAGTTTATCTACAATTTTATCTTGCTGTTCTTTTCCAAGGCTTTTTTGTTTTGGTTTTTTATCATGAAGATACTGCTTTCATAAGCTTGTGACCAGCATTGTGGTGAGTGTTGGTAATGGTGAAATGCCAAAAGGCAGGTGCTGTTCCTTTAACACAAGAAACAGACATTCTCCACCAGGTACTAGCTTTCCAATATGCACAATACATAGGCAGCTGGGCGGTGCCTGGTGCCTGTAATCCTAGCACTTTGGGCGGCCAAGGTGGGTGGATCACTTGAGGTCAGGAGTTGGAGACCAGCCTGGCTAACATGGTGAAACCTTGTCTCCACTAAAAATGCCAAAAATTTAGCTGGCCGTGGTGGTGCGTGCTTGTAATCTCAGCTACTGAGGAGGCTGAGGCAGGAGAATCACTTGAACCTGGGAGGCAGAGGTTGCAGTGACTCGAGATTGTGCCACTGAACTGCAGCCTGGGTGACAGAGTGAGATTCTGTCCCCCCTGGCAAAGCAAAACAAAACAAAACAAACCCCCCCCCCCCCCCAAAAATAGGCAGCAGAATAATCAAAGCCTCTTGGATGAACTTCCGGTTTTTTCCTTATTGATTTTCTTTCACTGTAAGATAGATCGCCATGATAAACTGCTTCAATGAATAACTTCTGTATGTAAGAAAAGTAGAAAGCCCAAGCAATAAACCCAATTTGATTGAGAAGAAGTACGAAGATGTCAGCAGTAAAAACAATGCTCCTTTCAACAATAATAAATGTATCGGCTGGGCGCAGTGGCTCACCCCTGTATTCCTAGCACTTTGGGAGGCTGAGGCGGGTGGATCACGAGGTCAGGAGATCGAGACTATCCTGGCTAATACGATGAAACCCCATCTCTACTATGAATACAAAAAATTAGCCAGGCTTGGTGGCAGGTGTCTATAGTCCCAGCTACTTGGGAGGCTGAGGTAGGAGAACGGCATGAACCCGGGAGGCAGAGCTTGCAGTGGCCCGAGATTGCACCACTGCACTCCAGCCTGGGCGACAGAGCAAGACTCTGTCTCAAAAATAAATAAATAAATAAATAAATAAATAAATAAATAAATAAATAAATAAAAATAAATAAAATACATGTATCTTTCCTGAGTACCTTGGAATAGATTTTTTACATAGACTTGCTGTGCTAAGCAACGTGAAACATTCTGATCCCTGGGAAATCATTTTCTGGCAAGTAGGAAATAAATGTGCCCAATTCTGAATTTTTGCCAGTAGCTGAGATAACAAAGAGTCACCAACTGCTAGTTATCAGAGCCAAGAGTTAAACTTGCATTTAAGATGCTAGGATATTGGCTTTGCATTCCAATTTACAGAAATAAAACTTTATGGACTGAAAAAAAATAGGATATGTAATATAAAAAGAGGCTTACACTTAATGTTCATGTAAAAATTAGAACTTCTGTATAATTTGAGGTTTAAAATAAAATATTTCATGTAAACGATTAACTTTTAATAAAGTTTCTCATTTAACTTCCAAAATACATGTTCAAGATGTATTAAGTAAAACCCAAATGTGTACATACACACACCCCTTATATATATCCCAAACGTGTACGTACACACACCCCTTATGTATATAAGTGTGTGTGTGTATATATATATATATATATATTTATTTATTTATTTTGAGATAGAATCTTGCTCTATCACCCAGGCTGGAGTGCAGTGGCACTATTTCTGCTCACTGCAACTTCTGCCTCCCGGGTTCAAGCAATTCTCCTGCCTTAGCCTCCTGAGTACCTGGGACTACAGGCATGTGCCACCACACCCAGCTAATTTTTGTATTTTTAATAGAGGTGGGGTTTCATCATGTTGGCCAGGCTGCTCTCAAACTCCTGACCTCAAGTGATCCACCCACCTTGGTCTCCCAAAGTGCTGGGGTTACAGGCGTGAGCCACTGCACCTTGCCTATATGTTGATATAAATGGTGACACATGTATAAAGTATTCTTCTGAGAAGTTGCAAAGATGTAAGAGTAGTGTTTCTGTAGGGCTCAGACAACCTGTCATACCTAAAACAAAAGGTTCCCACATGGAAGGATTTCTTTTTTTTCCTATTTTTTTTTTTTTTTTTTAGACAGTCTCACTCTGTTGCCCAGAGTGGAGTGCAGTGGCGCTATCTTGGCTCACTGCAACCTCTGCTTCTCCAATTCAAGAGATTCTCGTGCCTCAGCCTCCCCAGTAGCTGGGATTACAGGCATGCGCCACCACGCCCAACTGATTTTTTGTAATTTTAGTAGAGACAGTGTTTTACTATGTTGGCCAGGCTGGTCTCAGACTCCTCTAGTGATCTGCCTGCCTTGCCTCCCAAAGTGTTAGGATTACAGGTGTGAGCCACCGCACCCTGATGGATTTTGTTGTTGTTTTCTTTTTTCTTTTTTTTTTTTTTTTTTTTTTTTTTTTTTTAAAGATCAAGAATTTATTTAAATATATAGGGTACATTTTTTTTTCCACTTTTTTATTTTATTTTATTTTATTTTATTTTTTTATCAATTCATCATTTATATCATGTATAACTCCCCAATGCAATCCCTCCCTCCTCCCCCCTCCCCCCTCCCCATGATAGGCCCCAGTGCGTGACGTTCCCCTTCCCGAGTCCAAGTGATCTCATTGTTCAGTTCCCACCTATGAGTGAGAACATGCGGTGTTTGGTTTTCTGTTCTTGTGATAGTTTGCTAAGAATGATTGTTTCCAGCTGCATCCATGTCCCTACAAAGGACGCAAACTCATCCTTTTTTATGGCTGCATAGTATTCCATGGTGTATATGTGCCACATTTTCTTAATCCAGTCTGTCACAGATGGACATTTGGGTTGATTCCAAGTCTTTGTTATTGTGAATAGTGCTGCAATAAACATACGTGTGCATGTGTCTTTGTAGTAGAATAATTTATAATCCTTTGGGTATATACCCAGTAGTGGGATGGCTGGGTCATATGGTACATCTAGTTCTAGATCCTTGAGGAATTGCCATACTGTTTTCCATAATGGTTGAACTAGTTTACAATCCCACCAACAGTGTAAAAGTGTTCCTATTTCTCCACATCCTCTCCAACACCTGTTGTTTCCTGACTTCTTAATGATTGCCATTCTAACTGGTGTGAGATGGTATCTCATTGTGGTTTTGATTTGCATTTCTCTGATGGCGAGTGACGATGAGCATTTTTTCATGTGTCTGTTGGCTGTATGAATATCTTCTTTTGAGAAATGTCTGTTCATATCCTTTCCCCACTTTTTGATGGGGTTGTTTGTTTTTTTCTCGTATATTTGTTTGAGTTCTTTGTAGATTCTGGATATTAGCCCTTTGTCAGATGAGTAGGTTGCAAAAATTTTCTCCCATTCTGTAGGTTGCCTGTTCACTCTGATGGTAGTTTCTTTTGCTGTGCAAAAGCTCTTTAGTTTAATTAGATCCCATTTGTCAATTTTTGCTTTTGCTGCCGTTGCTTTTGGCGTTTTAGACATGAAGTCCTTGCCCATGCCTATGTCCTGAATGGTACTACCTAGATTTTCTTCTAGGGTTTTTATGGTATTAGGTCTAACATTTAAGTCTCTAATCCATCTTGAATTAATCTTCGTATAAGGGGTAAGGAAAGGATCCAGTTTCAGCTTTCTACTTATGGCTAGCCAATTTTCCCAGCACCATTTATTAAATAGGGAATCCTTTCCCCATTTCTTGTTTCTCTCAGGTTTGTCAAAGATCAGATGGCTGTAGATGTGCGGTATTATTTCTGAGGACTCTGTTCTGTTCCATTGGTCTATATCTCTGTTTTGGTACCAGTACCATGCTGTTTTGGTTACTGTAGCCTTGTAGTATAGTTTGAAGTCAGGTAGCGTGACGCCTCCAGCTTTGTCCTTTTGACTTAGGATTGTCTTGGCAATGCGGGCTCTTTTTTGGTTCCATATGAACTTTAAAGCAGTTTTTTTCCAATTCTGTGAAGAAACTCATTGGTAGCTTGATGGGGATGGCATTGAATCTATAAATAACCTTGGGCAGTATGGCCATTTTCACGATATTGATTCTTCCTATCCATGAGCATGGTATGTTCTTCCATTTGTTTGTGTCCTCTTTGATTTCACTGAGCAGTGGTTTGTAGTTCTCCTTGAAGAGGTCCTTTATATCCCTTGTAAGCTGGATTCCTAGGTATTTGATTCTCTTTGAAGCAATTGTGAATGGAAGTTCATTCCTGATTTGGCTCTCTGCTTGTCTGTTACTGGTGTATAAGAATGCTTGTGATTTTTGCACATTAATTTTGTATCCTGAGACTTTGCTGAAGTTGCTTATCAGCTTAAGGAGATTTTGGGCTGAGACGATGGGGTTTTCTAAATATACAATCATGTCATCTGCAAACAGGGACAATTTGACTTCTTCTTTTCCTAACTGGATACCCTTGATTTCTTTCTCTTGCCTGATTGCCCTAGCCAGAACTTCCAACACTATGTTGAATAGGAGTGGTGAGAGAGGGCATCCCTGTCTTGTGCCAGTTTTCAAAGGGAATTTTTCCAGTTTTTGCCCATTCAGTATGATATTAGCTGTGGGTTTGTCATAAATGGCTCTTATTATTTTGAGATACGTTCCATCAATACCGAATTTATTGAGCGTTTTTAGCATGAAGGGCTGTTGAATTTTGTCAAAAGCCTTTTCTGCATCTATTGAGACAATCATGTGGTTCTTGTCTTTGGTTCTGTTTATATGCTGGATTACGTTTATTGATTTGCGAATGTTGAACCAACCTTGCATCCCAGGGATGAAGCCCACTTGATCATGGTGGATAAGCTTTTTGATGTGCTGCTGAATCCGGTTTGCCAGTATTTTATTGAGAATTTTTGCATCGATGTTCATCAGGGATATTGGTCTAAAATTCTCTTTTTTTGTTGTGTCTCTGCCAGGCTTTGGTATCAGGATGATGTTGGCCTCATAAAATGAGTTAGGGAGGATTCCCTCTTTTTCTATTGATTGGAATAGTTTCAGAAGGAATGGTACCAGCTCCTCCTTGTACCTCTGGTAGAATTCAGCTGTGAATCCATCTGGTCCTGGACTTTTTTTGGTGGGTAGGCTATTAATTGTTGCCTCAATTTCAGAGCCTGCTATTGGTCTATTCAGGGATTCAACTTCTTCCTGGTTTAGCCTTGGGAGAGTGTAAGTGTCCAGGAAATTATCCATTTCTTCTAGATTTTCTAGTTGATTTGCGTAGAGGCGTTTATAGTATTCTCTGATGGTAGTTTGTATTTCTGTGGGGTCAGTGGTGATATCCCCTTTATCATTTTTTATTGCATCTATTTGATTCCTCTCTCTTTTCTTCTTTATTAGCCTTGCTAGCGGTCTGTCAATTTTGTTGACCTTTTCAAAAAACCAACTCCTGGATTCATTGATTTTTTGGAGGTTTTTTTGTGTCTCTATCTCCTTCAGTTCTGCTCTGATCTTAGTTATTTCTTGCCTTCTGCTAGCTTTTGAATGTGTTTGCTCTTGCCTCTCTAGTTCTTTTAATTGTGATGTTAGAGTGTCAATTTTAGATCTTTCCTGCTTTCTCTTGTGGGCATTTAGTGCTATAAATTTCCCTCTACACACTGCTTTAAATGTGTCCCAGAGATTCTGGTATGTTGTATCTTTGTTCTCATTGGTTTCAAAGAACATCTTTATTTCCGCTTTCATTTCGTTATGTACCCAGTAGTCATTCAGGAGCAGGTTGTTCAGTTTCCATGTAGTTGAGCGGTTTTGATTGAGTTTCTTAGTCCTGAGTTCTAGTTTGATTGCACTGTGGTCTGAGAGACAGTTTGTTATAATTTCTGTTCTTTTACATTTGCTGAGGAGTGCTTTACTTCCAATTATGTGGTCAATTTTGGAATAAGTGCGATGTGGTGCTGAGAAGAATGTATATTCTGTTGATTTGGGGTGGAGAGTTCTATAGATGTCTATTAGGTCCGCTTGGTGCAGAGATGAGTTCAATTCCTGGATATCCTTGTTAACTTTCTGTCTCGTTGATCTGTCTAATGTTGACAGCGGTGTGTTGAAGTCTCCCATTATTATTGTATGGGAGTCTAAGTCTCTTTGTAAGTCCCTAAGGACTTGCTTTATGAATCTGGGTGCTCCTGTATTGGGTGCATATATATTTAGGAGAGTTAGCTCTTCCTGTTGAATTGATCCCTTTACCATTATGTAATGGCCTTCTTTGTCTCTTTTGATCTTTGATGGTTTAAAGTCTGTTTTATCAGAGACAAGGATTGCAACCCCTGCTTTTTTTTGTTCTCCATTTGCTTGGTAGATCTTCCTCCATCCCTTTATTTTGAGCCTATGTATGTCTCTGCATGTGAGATGGGTCTCCTGAATACAGCAGACTGATGGGTCTTGACTCTTTATCCAGTTTGCCAGTCTGTGTCTTTTAATTGGAGCATTTAGTCCATTAACATTTAAGGTTAATATTGTTATGTGTGAACTTGATCCTGCCATTAGATATTAACTGGTTATTTTGCTCGTTAGTAGATGCAGTTTCTTCCTAGCCTCGATGGTCTTTACATTTTGGCATGTTTTTGCGATGGCTGGTACCGGTTGTTCCTTTCCATGTTTAGGGCTTCCTTCAGGGTCTCTTGTAAGGCAGGCCTGGTGGTGACAAAATCTCTAAGCATTTGCTTATCTGTAAAGGATTTTATTTCTCCTTCACTTATGAAACTTAGTTTGGCTGGATATGAAATTCTGGGTTGAAAATTCTTTTCTTTAAGAACGTTGAATATTGGCCCCCACTCTCTTCTGGCTTGTAGAGTTTCTGCCGAGAGATCTGCTGTTAGTCTGATGGGCTTCCCTTTGTGGGTAACCCGACCTTTCTCTCTGGCTGCCCTTAAGATTTTTTCCTTCATTTCAACTTTGGTGAATCTGGCAATTATGTGTCTTGGAGTTGCTCTTCTGGAGGAGTATCTTTGTGGCGTTCTCTGTATTTCCTGAATTTGAATGTTGGCCTGCCCTACTAGGTTGGGGAAGTTCTCCTGGATGATTTCCTGAAGAGTGTTTTCCAACTTGGTTCCATTTTCCCCCTCACTTTCAGGCACCCCAATCAGGCGTAGATTTGGTCTTTTTACGTAATCCCATACTTCTTGCAGGCTTTGCTCATTTCTTTTTCTTCTTTTTTGTTTTGGTTTCTCTTCTCGCTTCATTTCATTCATTTGATCTTCAATCGCTGATACTCTTTCTTCCAGTTGATCGAGTCGGTTACTGAAGCTTGTGCATTTGTCACGTATTTCTCGTGTCATGGTTTTCATCTCTGTCATTTCGTTTATGATCTTCTCTGCATTAATTAGTCTAGCTGTCAATTCTTCCACTCTTTTTTCAAGATTTTTAGTTTCTTTGCGCTGGGTACGTAATTCCTCCTTTAGCTCTGATAAGTTTGATAGACTGAAGCCTTCTTCTCTCCTCTCGTCCAAGTCATTCTCTGACCAGCTTTGATCCGTTGCTGGCGATGGGCTGCGCTCCTTTGCAGTGGGAGATGCGCTCTTATTTTTTGAATTTCCAGCTTTTCTGCCCTGCTTCTTCCCCATCTTTGTGGTTTTATCTGTCTCTGGTCTTTGATGGTGGTGACGTACTGATGCAGTTTTGGTATAGGTGTCCTTCCTGTTTCATAGTTTTCCTTCTGACAGTCAAAAGGACTGTCTGTTGGTCTGTTGGAGATTGCTTGAGGTCCACTCCAGACCCTGTTTGCCTGGGTATCAGCAGCAGAGGTTGCCGAAGATAGAATATTGCTGAACAGCGAGTGTACCTGTCTGATTCTTCCTTTGGAAGTTTCCTCTCAGTGGTGTACTCCACCCTGTGAGGTGTGGGGTGTCAGACTGCCCCTAGTGGGGGATTTCTCCCAGCTAGGCTACTCAGGGGTCAGGGACACACCTGAGCAGGCAGTCTGTCCGTTCTCAGATCTCAACCTCCGCGTTGGGAGATCCACGGCTCTCCCCAAAGCTGTCAGACAGAGTCGTTCGCGTCTGCACCGGCTCCTGCTACTTCCCCTGTTGGTCTTCAGCTGTGCGCTGTCCCCAGAGGTGGAGACTACAGAGACAGGCAGGCTTCCTTGAGCTGCTGTGAGCTCCACCCAGTTCGAGCTTCCCAGCGGCTTTGTTTACCTACTTAAGCCTCAGCAATGGCGGACGCCCCTCCCCCAGCCTCGCTGCTGCCTTGAGGATAGATCGCGGCAGACTGCTGTGTTAGCAGTGAGGGAGGCTTCGTGGGCGTGGGACCCTCCCGGCCAGGTGTGGGATATATTCTGGTGTGCTTGTATGCTTACAGCGCAGTATTGGGGTGGGAGTTACCCGATTTTCCAGGTGTTGTGTGTCTCAGTTCCCCTGGCTAGGAAAACGGATCCCCTTCCCCCTTGCGCTTCCAGGTGAGGCGATGCCTCGCCCTGCTTCAGCTCTCGCTGGTCAGGCTGCAGCAGCTGACCAGCACCGATTGTCCGGCACTCCCTAGTGAGATGACCCCAGTACCTCAGTTGAAAATGCAGAAATCACCGGTCTTCTGTGTCGCTTGCGCTGGGAGTTGGAGACTGGAGCTGTTCCTATTCGGCCATCTTGCTCCGCCCTCCTGTTGTTGTTTTCATGCAACAAATCTGACAGGAGAATAGGAGTCCAACTCCTGGAGTTGCACTGGCTACCTCTGAACTCCCTAGAATTCTAAATTTATCATTCCATGTATTAATTATTCCAGTGATTCCTCCCATAAATAAGCTGTTCCTTGGGCGAAATGAGAGACAGTTTGGGAAGCTGTGTTTCTTGTTTCAGGCAACTAGTAGTATATAAAAGAACCCCATTCTTTTTTTTTTTTTTTTTTTTTTTTTTTTGAGACGGAGTCTCGCTCTGTCGCCCGGGCTGGAGTGCAGTGGCCGGATCTCAGCTCACTGCAAGCTCTGCCTCCCGGGTTTACCGCCATTCTCCTGCCTCAGCCTCTGAGTAGCTGGGACTACTGGCGCCCGCCACCTCGCCCGGCTAGTTTTGTTCTATTTTTTAGTAGTGATGGGGTTTCACAGTGTTAGCCAGGATGGTCTCGATCTCCTGACCTCGTGATCCGCCCGTCTCGGCCTCCCAAAGGGCTGGGATTACAGGCTTGAGCCACCGCGCCCGGCCAAGAACCCCATTCTTGAGGGCTGCCCGCAAGCATGTGCCCATTAGCTAAGCAGATAACCTAAAGACAATGAGGCCAGGCATGGTGGTTCACACCTGTAATTCCAGCACTTTGGGAGGCAGAGGTAGGTGAGTTGCTTGAGCTCAGGAGTTCAATTCCAGTCTGGGAAACATGGCAAAACCCCATCTCTACAAAAACTACAAAAATAGCGGGCATGGTGGCACACACCTGTAGTCCCAGTTACTTGGGAGGCTGAGGTGGGAGGGTGGCTTGAACCTGGGAGGTCGAGGCTGCAGTGAGCTATGATCATGCCACTGCACTCCAGTCTGGGTGACAGAGCAAGACCCTGCAACATGTTCTTAAAGAGTAGAAAAACATGTAATGCTTAGTTCACTTCAGAGCCTTCCATGGAATACATTTCAGTGAGTGACAGACACGATATTTTTGTTCCATTAGAAGTATTTTATTTTAAAGTACACTTGAAATTTTAAATGTTTACAAATTCAGAGGTTTAAAAAACTTCAAAAGTCACAGACACAGAGTTTAGGAAGCTGAAGGCTGAGAGTCTCCCTTCTCACTTAATCCATGCTTTATTTTGCATTCCTCACAGGTAAGCAGGCAGTGCCTAGAAGAGAAGCAAAAATAGACAGTGGTTTGTACTTTGACACTGGAAGCTCTAGTCTTTACATAATATTATTATTCTTATTATTTTAACCTATTTTTTTAAAATCGAGATGGGGGAATAGTCTATCTATGTTGCCCAGGTTGGTCTCGAGGGCTCAAGGGATCCTCCCACCCCTCTTGAGTAGCTGAGACTACAGGCATGAACCACTGCACCTGCCTTTAAAACAATATTAGATATATAGTCTATGCTAAAGTTTACTAGCCTTGTTTTTTCAGAAATAATAGGAGTTGTTGCTTGGTTTATGGCCCCCAATATTTCACCCCTCAAAAAGCCAATAATGAGCTTTATGTTGAAACAGATGGTTGTATTTGTGGTCAGGGTCAGGCAGGGTTTGAACATCTTGATTCTTTTTGAATTCAAGTAATTTCTAACAATAGCATAAAAATTATAAACACACAGTGCGTTGATCCAGGATTAAACTATATGCCTATGGAGTTAGGTTTGGACACACATGTACACATACATATATATACAAATAATTTTTTAAATTAGAAAAATGAGACTTCCAGAATTTCTGGCTTATAGTTTGCTGAACTTGTCCCAGTTTCCTTAGGATACCGAGGAAAATGCACAGCTTCATTCTAGAATAATATTCACATTTGAATATGGAATAGATGTCGAGTCCCTTCTTGCATTAAAGTTTTATAATCTTACAAATTCAACAAACATTTACTACTATGAGGAGTTGGCAACGGGATAACTTTATGCAGGACAGTGATAGGATGTGTTTTGAATGATAGAAAACTCATTCAATCTGGCCTGGATGGGAAGGATTACTTCGAAGGTAGCAAGGCCAGAAAATGCTATTGTAAAACCCTGAAGAGATGGATGAGGAACCCCTTTCTCTCACTTATTTCCCCCCATTGCTTTGAGAATGAAGTGAAAATCCTTAGCATGGCATAAATTCCTTCAGGAGCTGACCTCTACCTGCCTGGACTTCCAGCTTGTTCTCTGCCTTTCCCAATAGCTCTTTATGCTCCAGCCATAGGATGTGTTTATGGTTCCCTTTAAAAATGAAAATTTCTCTTCTCTACATACTATTCCTGGCCCGGAATCCCCTTCTTCAACCCTGCTATAGCTCCTACTATAGCCATAGCTCCTGCTATATCTCCTCTTGTCATAGCTTCTGCTGTAGCTACTACTACTTGAATCTATTAAGATTCAAGTCAAGCATCATCACCTACTCCAAGAAGTCCTTAATGCCTATTCCTTAACCCTCCCCTCCACCTCAACTTAGTTAAGTGCCCCACTCTACTTTCCCTTAATTAAGAAATCAAATAGCTCTGTGAATTACTGCCTCTCAGATTTGCTGGTAATGGCCCTTCACATAGGGCATAGCAATTGGTTATCAGCTATGAATGCAAGCCCAGAGTGGGGCTGCTGTGGCTGGCAGTGGGAAGGCAAAATGAAACCATAGAATGCAGAGCTTAAAGGAGCCCTGGAAACTAGTTACTTCAGTCACCTCCTTTCACAATGGACATTGTCTGAAAAATGTAGATTTCAGTCTTGTGTTCATAATTATTCTGAAATCCAAAGTTGGTTAATTGTAAAAGACACTCCTGAAATTGAAGAGGAAGAGGAAGCAGTCAACAAAATTCTCTCCTTTACTTGTGATACTTTTTCTTTCTTTTCCTACACAGACCAGAATCATGTGGTCAGTTCCTCCTCAGCAAGCTGACTCTAAAACACAACTTAGCAAGGATGTACTGAAGTTAGTGTTGTCTGTAAAAATGGAATTAATGATTCTCTGGTGGCCTTGCTTCTGCAATGGGAGGAGTAAGGGTTTGGAAAACAGATGATCTGAGGTGAGAGACCCTTTTCTACCCACTGCTAATGATGTCACCTTCAGAAGGTCTCTGCAGCTCTTTGGGTCTCATGCAGCTCATCAGAAAGAGACAGTATTGAAGGGCCCCTACAGGACTAGGGAACATGGCTTTCCAAAGTCACATAGTTAGAAAAAGAACTTGAGTGTTTTGACTTCTAGTCCAGTTTGTTTTCATCATATTGTGCTGCTTCTCAGATAGAACCCACTGTGACTAGTGAGGGGTCTTTAGAGAAATGTGTCCCCAACACTAATCTTGTAACTACTATAGTAAAAATAGCTAATGTTTACTGAGCACTTACTGAGTGTCATGAATAATCATTTATATTCTTTACATCTCATAAAAACTATCCTGATCACTATTTTATACAGATATGGAAATTGAAGATCAGAGAGCTTAAGAAACTTGCAGGGTCACACAACTTAGTTAAGCGGTAGAACTGGTTTTCAACCCAAGTACTATAACAGCAGAGGTGATGCCATTAACTCCAAAGTCATACTGCCTATTTCCCCTATAGAGAATCATGATATATACAGTATTAACATAGAAAAAGCTCTGAGAAGCCCTGCAGTAAAGAAATCTGTTAAAGTTTTGTGTACCTCTGTGATGGTGGAAGCCATAACTGCTCATTGAGGAATTCTTTAGAAACTTGCACAATGTTTGAACACAGTAGGTTCCCATTAAATATTTATCAAACAAATGAAATTGGTAAGTGTAGTAACAAAGTCAATACTAAACTTGAGGGTTAAAACTTTTTTAACATGTGAATTTTAAAAAGTGTTTAATATTATAAATAATGAATAATCTTTCATTTAATTTCTTATAATTACATTACAATCCCTCAACCAAACAGATTACAAACCTGTTATGCTGTGGACCAAAACCAGCCCCACGAAGCTGATCTTCAAAAAAATAGAATTTACTCTGGCACACTCCTATGTATGATACCTTTCCAAGGCCAAATCCCAAGAGACCAGCAACTGTAAAAGCAGGTTGGGAGAGATCATTTAAAGGTTGAGAATCTTCTCCATTAGTTATCTTCCAGAGCTTTAAAAATTAACGCTGGTAATTTTAAAATTAAAAGGACCATGCTAAATCAATGGATGAAGACTCTGAGAAGGAAGTCTCTATTAAAAAAGAACAGGATTGGGAACTGGAGACTTCCCCATCTCAACTTTGAACTGGTGGTGGAAGGGGCAGGACAGAGCAAGCCACAGTGCTGTCCTGGAGACAGACGGCCAGAGAGGGCCCACCTGTCAAGCAAATGGTTGAAGCCACGGGGGCAGGGGAAGGTGGCTGGGTTGTGGCTATAGGCAGCTTCCAAATCACTGGGTAGAAATGCCCCTAATCTTCCTTATGGCCTTGGAGTAGTGGAGAGTTTCAGTCCATCTTGTCTACGAGGGAGAGGGACCCTCCTATGGAAGAGATCTCAAATCTGTTCCTCCTGCTAGGAATGAATGCGGTTTCAGACTATCAACTAAAATGTGTCCCTTTCAACATAAAACATCTGCTGATACTAGGTGAAGGAAGATGAAACACCAAGTTTGTGGTTACTCTATTATTAGAAATCCCCTGATTCTTAAAATTATTACTCATTTTTTATATTCATTGTAAAAAACATTTTGAAAAGACTGGCCAGGGCAAAAGAAAATAAAAATCCATAAAATATCTATCATTCAGAGGCTCTGCTACTGATAATCTCATTATACATCCTTCCAGTCCTTCTTAGTCCATGCTTTAAGGATGGTCTAAGAAGAAGTCCCTACTGCTAAGCTGTATATCAGAAAGTGTTGAGTGAACTAAGAAATGCAGAGTAGCAGAAAATAGAGGCTGATTTTTAAAAAAGTCAATATAGGCAGTTTAGTTAAGCTGGACATTCATATCTCCAGTTGCTAGTAATGTCTTTTCTTTTTTCAAAATTTTACTTATTATTATTATTTAAAACAGATACAAGGTTTCACCATGTTGCCCAGGCTAGTCTGGAACTCCTGGACTCAAGCAATCCACCCGCCTCAGCGTCCCAAATTCCTGGGATTACAGATGTGAGCCACCACACTTGGTTTGCTTTTTTATTTCTGTGACTTACGTGCAACTTTGGGCAATGATCCAAATCTAGGATTAGCTGTCAAATAACCTAAGGAGTAATACAGAAATACATTATTATTTCATTTTATAACTTAAATTATAAGTTATTCTTAAAGTATAAAGAAGTCTCCAAAATTTAAGACATAAAATGTCTTAAATGTATACATATTCTGACTTTAGAAAGATGATCTTGGCCGGGCACAGTCGCTCACACCTGTAATCCAGCACTTTGGAGGCTGACGTGGGCGGATCATCTGAGGTCAGGAGTTCGAAACCAGCCTGGCCAACATGGTGAAACCCCGTCTCCACTAAAAAAATACAAAAATTAGCCAGCCATGATGGTGGGTGCCTGTAATCCCAGCTACTCGGGAGGCTGAGGCAGGAGAATCGCTTGAACCCAGGAGGCAGAGGTTGCAGTGAGCTGAGATGGAACCAATGCACTCCAGCCTGGGTGACAGAGCGAGACTCCATCTCACAAAAAAAAGAAAAAAAAAAAAAGGAAAAACGAAAAAAAAAAAGATCTTTTTTTTTTTTTTTTTTTTACTATACTGTAAGTTCTAGGGTACATGTGCATAACGTGCAGGTTTGTTACATATGTATACTTATGCCATGTTGGTGTGCTGCACCCATCAACTCGTCAGCACCCATCAATTCATCATTTATATCATGTATAACTCCCCAGTGCAATCCCTCCCTCCTCCCCCCTCCCCATGATAGGCCCCAGTGTGTGATGTTCCCCTTCCCGAGTCCAAGTGATCTCATTGTTCAGTTCCCACCTATGAGTGAGAACATGCGGTGTTTGGTTTTCTCTTCTTGTGATAGTTTGCTAAAAATGATGGTTTCCAGCTGCATCCATGTCCCTACAAAGGACGCAAACTCATCCCTTTTTATGGCTGCATAGTATTCCATGGTGTATATGTGCCACATTTTCTTAATCCAGTCTGTCACAGATGGACATTTGGGTTGATTCCAAGTCTTTGCTATTGTGAATAGTGCCGCAATAAACATACGTGTACATGTGTCTTTGTAGTAGAATAATTTATAATCCTTTGGGTATATACCCAGTAGTGGGATGGCTGGGTCATATGGTACATCTAGTTCTAGATCCTTGAAGAATTGCCATACTGTTTTCCATAATGGTTGAACTAGTTTACAATCCCACCAACAGTGTAAAAGTGTTCCTATTTCTCCACATCCTCTCCAACACCTGTTGTTTCCTGACTTCTTAATGATTGCCATTCTAACTGGTGTGAGATGGTATCTCATTGTGGTTTTGATTTGCATTTCTCTGATGGCGAGTGATGATGAGCATTTTTTCATGTGTCTGTTGGCTGTATGAATGTCTTCTTTTGAGAAATGTCTGTTCATATCCTTTGCCCACTTTTTGATGGGGTTGTTTTCTTTTTTTTTTTTTTTTTTTTTTTTTTATTATACTTTAAGTTCTAGGGTACATGTGCATAACGTGCAGGTTTGTTACATATGTATACTTATGCCATGTTGGTGTGCTGCACCCATCAACTCGTCAGCACCCATCAATTCATCATTTATATCATGTATAACTCCCCAATGCAATCCCTCCCTCCTCCCCCTCCCCCCTCCCCATGATAGGCCCCAGTGCGTGATGTTCCCCTTCCCGAGTCCAAGTGATCTCATTGTTCAGTTCCCACCTATGAGTGAGAACATGCGGTGTTTGGTTTTCTGTTCTTGTGATAGTTTGCTGAGAATGATGGTTTCCAGCTGCATCCATGTCCCTACAAAGGACGCAAACTCATCCTTTTTATGGCTGCATAGTATTCCATGGTGTATATGTGCCACATTTTCTTAATCCAGTCTGTCACAGATGGACATTTGGGTTGATTCCAAGTCTTTGCTATTGTGAATAGTGCCGCAATAAACATACGTGTACATGTGTCTTTGTAGTAGAATAATTTATAATCCTTTGGGTATATACCCAGTAGTGGGATGGCTGGGTCATATGGTACATCTAGTTCTAGATCCTTGAGGAATTGCCATACTGTTTTCCATAATGGTTGAACTAGTTTACAATCCCACCAACAGTGTAAAAGTGTTCCTATTTCTCCACATCCTCTCCAACACCTGTTGTTTCCTGACTTCTTAATGATTGCCATTCTAACTGGTGTGAGATGGTATCTCATTGTGGTTTTGATTTGCATTTCTCTGATGGCCAGTGATGATGAGCATTTTTTCATGTGTCTGTTGGCTGTATGAATATCTTCTTTTGAGAAATGTCTGTTCATATCCTTTCCCCACTTTTTGATGGGGTTGTTTGTTTTTTTCTCGTATATTTGTTTGAGTTCTTTGTAGATTCTGGATATTAGCCCTTTGTCAGATGAGTAGGTTGCAAAAATTTTCTCCCATTCTGTAGGTTGCCTGTTCACTCTGATGGTAGTTTCTTTTGCTGTGCAAAAGCTCTTTAGTTTAATTAGATCCCATTTGTCAATTTTGGCTTTTGCTGCCATTGCTTTTGGTGTTTTAGACATGAAGTCCTTGCCCATGCCTATGTCCTGAATGGTACTACCTAGATTTTCTTCTAGGGTTTTTATGGTATTAGGTCTAACATTTAAGTCTCTAATCCATCTTGAATTAATCTTTGTATAAGGGGTAAGGAAAGGATCCAGTTTCAGCTTTCTACTTATGGCTAGCCAATTTTCCCAGCACCATTTATTAAATAGGGAATCCTTTCCCCATTTCTTGTTTCTCTCAGGTTTGTCAAAGATCAGATGGCTGTAGATGTGCGGTATTATTTCTCAGGACTCTGTTCTGTTCCATTGGTCTATATCTCTGTTTTGGTACCAGTACCATGCTGTTTTGGTTACTGTAGCCTTGTAGTATAGTTTGAACTCAGGTAGCGTGACGCCTCCAGCTTTGTCCTTTTGACTTAGGATTGTCTTGGCAATGCGGGCTCTTTTTTGGTTCCATATGAACTTTAAAGCCGTTTTTTCCAATTCTGTGAAGAAACTCATTGGTAGCTTGATGGGGATGGCATTGAATCTATAAATAACCTTGGGGAGTATGGCCATTTTCACGATATTGATTCTTCCTATCCATGAGCATGGTATGTTCTTCCATTTGTTTGTGTCCACTTTTATTTCACTGAGCAGTGGTTTGTAGTTCTCCTTGAAGAGGTCCTTTACATCCCTTGTAAGTTGGATTCCTAGGTATTTTATTCTCTTTGAAGCAATTGTGAATGGAAGTTCATTCCTGACTTGGCTCTCTGCTTGTCTGTTACTGGTGTATAAGAATGCTTGTGATTTTTGCACATTAATTTTGTATCCTGAGACTTTGCTGAAGTTGCTTATCAGCTTAAGGAGATTTTGGGCTGAGACAATGGGGTTTTCTAAATATACAATCATGTCATTTGCAAAGAGGGACAATTTGACTTCTTCTTTTCCTAACTGGATACCCTTGATTTCTTTCTCTTGCCTGATTGCCCTAGCCAGAACTTCCAACACTATGTTGAATAGGAGTGGTAAGAGAGGGCATCCCTGTCTTGTGCCAGTTTTCAAAGGGAATTTTTCCAGTTTTTGCACATTCAGAATGATATTAGCTGTGGGTTTGTCATAAATAGCTCTTATTATTTTGAGGTACGTTCCATCAATACCGAATTTATTGAGCGTTTTTAGCATGAAGGGCTGTTGAATTTTGTCAAAAGCCTTTTCTGCATCTATTGAGATAATCATGTGGTTCGTGTCTTTGGTTCTGTTTATATGCTGGATTACGTTTACTGATTTGCGAATGTGGAACCAGCCTTGCATCCCAGGGATGAAGCCCACTTGATCATGGTGGATAAGCTTTTTGATGTGCTGCTGAATCCGGTTTGCCAGTATTTTATTGAGAATTTTTGCATCGATGTTCATCAGGGATATTGGTCTAAAATTCTCTTTTTTTGTTGTGTCTCTACCAGGCTTTTGTATCAGGATGATGTTGGCCTCATAAAATGAGTTAGGGAGGATTCCCTCTTTTTCTATTGATTGGAATAGTTTCAGAAGGAATGGTACCAGCTCCTTCTTCTACCTCTGGTAGAATTCAGCTGTGAATCCATCTGGTCCTGGACTTTTTTTGGTGGGTAGGCTATTAATTGTTGCCTCAATTTCAGAGCCTGCTATTGGTCTATTCAGGGATTCAACTTCTTCCTGGTTTAGTCTTGGGAGAGTGTAATTGTCCAGGAAATTATCCATTTCTTCTAGATTTTCTAGTTGATTTGCGTAGAGGCGTTTATAGTATTCTCTGATGGTTGTTTGTATTTCTGTGGGGTCGGTGGTGATATCCCCTTTATCATTTTTTATTGCGTCTATTTGATTCCTCTCTCTTTTCTTCTTTATTAGTCTTGCTAGCGGTCTGTCAATTTTGTTGATCTTTTCAAAAAACCAACTCCTGGATTCATTGATTTTTTGGAGGGTTTTTGTGTCTCTATCTCCTTCAGTTCTGCTCTGATCTTAGTTATTTCTTGCCTTCTGCTAGCTTTTGAATGTGTTTGCTCTTGCCTCTCTAGTTCTTTTAATTGTGATGTTAGAGTGTCAATTTTAGATCTTCCTGCTATCTCTTGTGGGCATTTAGTGCTATAAATTTCCCTCTACACACTGCTTTAAATGTGTCCCAGAGATTCTGGTATGTTGTATCTTTCTTCTCATTGGTTTCAAAGAACATCTTTATTTCTGCTTTCATTTCGTTATGTACCCAGTAGTCATTCAGGAGCAGGTTTTTCAGTTTCCATGTAGTTGAGCGGTTTTGATTGAGTTTCTTAGTCCTGAGTTCTAGTTTGATTGCACTGTGGTCTGAGAGACAGTTTGTTATAATTTCTGTTCTTTTACATTTGCTGAGGAGTGCTTTACTTCCAATTATGTGGTCAATTTTGGAATAAGTGCGATGTGGTGCTGAGAAGAATGTATATTCTGTTGATTTGGGGTGGAGAGTTCTATAGATGTCTATTAGGTCCGCTTGGTGCAGAGATGAGTTCAATTCCTGGATATCCTTGTTAACTTTCTGTCTCGATGATCTGTCTAATGTTGACAGTGGAGTGTTGAAGTCTCCCATTATTATTGTATGGGAGTCTAAGTCTCTTTGTAAGTCTCTAAGGACTTGCTTTATGAATCTGGGTGCTCCTGTATTGGGTGCATATATATTTAGGAGAGTTAGCTCTTCCTGTTGAATTGATCCCTTTACCATTATGTAATGGCCTTCTTTGTGTCTTTTGATCTTTGATGGTTTAAAGTCTGTTTTATCAGAGACAAGGATTGCAACCCCTGCTTTTTTTTGTTCTCCATTTGCTTGGTAGATCTTCCTCCATCCCTTTATTTTGAGCCTACGTATGTCTCTGCATGTGAGATGGGTCTCCTGAATACAGCAGACTGATGGGTCTTGACTCTTTATCCAGTTTGCCAGTCTGTGTCTTTTAATTGGAGCATTTAGTCCATTTACATTTAAGGTTAATATTGTTATGTGTGAACTTGATCCTGTCATTATGATATTAACTGGTTATTTTGCTCGTTAGTTGATGCAGTTTCTTCCTAGCCTCGATGGTCTTTACATTTTGGCATGTTTTTGCAATGGCTGGTACCGGTTGTTCCTTTCCATGTTTAGGGCTACCTTCAGGGTCTCTTGTAAGGCAGGCCTGGTGGTGACAAAATCTCTAAGCATTTGCTTATCTGTAAAGGATTTTATTTCTCCTTCACTGATGAAACTTAGTTTGGCTGGATATGAAATTCTGGGTTGAAAATTCTTTTCTTTAAGAACGTTGAATATTGGCCCCCACTCTCTTCTGGCTTGTAGAGTTTCTGCCGAGAGATCTGCTGTTAGTCTGATGGGCTTCCCTTTGTGGGTAACCCGACCTTCCTCTCTGGCTGCCCTTAAGATTTTTTCCTTCATTTCAACTTTGGTGTATCTGGCAATTATGTGTCTTGGAGTTGCTCTTCTGGAGGAGTATCTTTGTGGCGTTCTCTGTATTTCCTGAATTTGAATGTTGGCCTGCCCTACTAGGTTGGGGAAGTTCTCCTGGATCATATCCTGAAGAGTGTTTTCCAACTTGGTTCCATTTTCCCCCTCACTTTCAGGCACCCCAATCAGACGTAGATTTGGTCTTTTCACATAATCCCATACTTCTTGCAGGCTTTGTTCAGTTCTTTTTCTTCTTTTTTCTTTTGGTTTCTCTTCTCGCTTCATTTCATTCATTTGATCCTCAATCGCTGATACTCTTTCTTCCAGTTGATCGAGTCGGTTACTGAAGCTTGTGCATTTGTCACGTATTTCTCGTGTCATGGTTTTCATCTCTGTCATTTTGTTTATGATCTTCTCTGCATTAATTAGTCTAGCTGTCAATTCTTCCACTCTTTTTTCAAGATTTTTAGTTTCTTTGCACTGGGTACGTAATTCCTCCTTTAGCTCTGAGAAGTTTGATGGACTGAAGCCTTCTTCTCTCATCTCGTCAAAGTCATTCTCTGACCAGCTTTGATCCATTGCTGGCGATGGGCTGCGCTCCTTTGCAGGGGGAGATGCGCTCTTATTTTTTGAATTTCCAGCTTTTCTGCCCTGCTTCTTCCCCATCTTTGTGGTTTTATCTGTCTCTGGTCTTTGATGATGGTGACGTACTGATGGGGTTTTGGTATAGGTGTCCTTCCTGTTTCATAGTTTTCCTTCTGACAGTCAGAAGGACTGTCTGTTGGTCTGTTGGAGATTGCTTGAGGTCCACTCCAGACCCTGTTTGCCTGGGTATCAGCAGCAGAGGTTGCCGAAGATAGAATATTGTTGAACAGCGAGTGTACCTGTGTGATTCTTCCTTTGGAAGTTTCCTCTCAGGGGTGTACTCCACCCGGTGAGGTGTGGGGTGTCAGACTGCCCCTAGTGGGGGATTTCTCCCAGCTAGGCTACTCAGGGGTCAGGGACCCACCTGAGCAGGCAGTCTGTCCGTTCTCAGATCTCAACCTCCGCGTTGGGAGATCCAGGGCTCTCCCCAAAGCTGTCAGACAGAGTCGTTCGCGTCTGCACCGGCCCCCGCTGCTTCCCCTGTTGGTCTTCAGCTGTGCGCTCTCCCCAGAGGTGGAGACTACAGAGACAGGCAGGCTTCCTTGAGCTGCTGTGAGCTCCACCCAGTTCGAGCTTCCCAGCGGCTTTGTTTACCTACTTAAGCCTCAGCAATGGCGGGCGCCCCTCCCCCAGCCTCGCTGCTGCCTTGCGGATAGATCGCTGCAGACTGCTGTGTTAGCAGTGAGGGAGGCTTCGTGGGCGTGGGACCCTCCCGGCCAGGATGTGGGATATATTCTCCTGGTGTGCCTGTCTGCTTAAAGCGCAGTATTGGCGTGGGAGTTACCCGATTTTCCGGGTGTTGTGTGTCTCAGTTCCCCTGGCTAGGAAAACGGATTTCCTTCCCCCTTGCGCTTCCAGGTGAGGCGATGCCTCGCCTTGCTTCAGCTCTCGCTGGTCAGGCTGCAGCAGCTGACCAGCACACAAAAAAAAAGATCTTAAAGGAGTTATGATTCACCTCTCAGTTGAATTTAACTGCCAGGTAGTCATTTTAGGCAAATTACAAATATTAGCTATAATGTGTAGAAAAATAATATGAAACAGACAATTCAAGACTCATTCAAAGACATCAAGCAAAGGTAGGGCTGACAACAGTGTTCAAAGAGATTAGCCATCATCCTCTTTTTTTTTTTTTAAACTATACTTTAAGTTAGGGTACATGTGCACCCTCTTTTCTTTTTAAGTAACTCAACATAGAGAGTTTCCATTTGGAGATTCACAGTGTATATCATTATTTTACAATGCAAATAGTACAACTCGTGATAGTTAGAATAATGGCCTTTTAGAGATACCCACATCTGAATTCCTGGAAAAAGTGAATGTATTAGGTCCCAAAAGGGGGATTAAGGTAGAAAATGGAACTGATGTTGCTAATCAGATGACTTTAAAAGAGAGAGATGATCAAGATGGCCCAATGTGATCCTTCAGTGTGGAAGAGGAAACGTGACAGGACAGAGAGATGGCAGCAAAAGAAGAATTTGGCTCAATGTTGCTGACTTTACGGTCATAGGAAGGGGCCACCAGTTAAGAAATATGCATGGTTCTAGAAGCTGGAAAGGAAAAGAAAGCCCACGAGCTTCCAGAAGGAACACAGCTGCGGTGATGCCTTGATTTTAGCCCAGTGAGACCCATTTCAGAATTTTGATTTCCAAGAACTGTAAGATAATACATTTGTGTTGTTTTAAGTCACTCTGCTTGTGGTAATTTGTTAGAGATGTTATAGAAAACTGATATTAAACTCCGAAAAAATATGTTAGCATAGATGCAAAAAATGGTAGATGTCTTGGTCTGTTTTCTGCTCCTATAACAGAATACTACAGGCTGGATAATTTATAAAGAACAGAAGTTCACTTGGCTCACAGTTTTGGAGGCTGAGAAGTCCAAGAGCATAGAGCTGGCATTTATGAGGGTTATCCATGGCAAGGAAGTGCAGGAAACAGAGAGCAAGAGGAGAGGCTGAACACATCCTTTTTATCAGGAACTCACCCCCATGATAATGGTATTAATCCATTCATGAGGGTGGAGCCCTCACAACCTCTTAAAGGCTGCACCTCTTGAGACTGTTACAATGGCGGATAAATTTCACCCTGAATTTTGAAGGGGACATTCACACCACAAGCAGTAGGTTTAGAGTAGTTTAGTACTTATAAAACGTAATCTGGGCTGGGTGTTCTTGCCTGCAATCTCAGCACTTTGGGAGGCTGAGGTGGGCAGATCACTTCAGGTCAGGAGTTTGAGACCATCCTGGCCAACATGGTGAAACCCTAAAAATACAAAAATCAGCTGGATGTGGTAGCACAGGCTGGCAATCCCAGCTACTATGGAGGCTGAGGCAGGAGAATTGCTTGAACCCAGCGGGTGGAGGTTGTAGTGAGCCGAGATCACGCCACTGTACTCCAGCCTGAGTGACAGAGTAAGACTCTGTCTCAAAAACAAATAGACAAACAAAAAAACCATAATCCCCATAGATGTCCCAGCCCTAATATTTTTATCTGTGTCAAAAATGATCTGAAAAATGCTATCTTCAAATTGTAAAAATACAATCATATTTAATACATGACCTTTATGGACAAGAATGATATTGGTCAAAGTGGGATTCTCCTAGATATGTGACATGTGGTTTTTGAGACTCAGAAAAGAACTAGGACTTCTTCCCTCATATTTACTGGTACAAATGTTCCTTTTAAGATCCTGGTAATCAAGCCTGGGTGTGATGGTTCACGCCTGTAATCCCAGCACTTTGGGAGGCTGAGGTGGGAGGATCACTTGAGCTCAGGAGTTCGAGACCAGCCTGGGCAATATAGTGAGACACTGTCTCTGCAAAAATTAAAAAAAAAAAAAAATTAGCTGGGTGTGGTGGCATGTGTCTATAGACCCAGCTACTTGGGAAGCTGAGATGGGAGCGTCACTTGAGCCCAGGAGGTTGAGACTGCAGGGAGCCATTATTATGTCACTGCAGTGGATGAGGGCGAGACCATGTCTCAAAAACAAACAAATAAACAAAAAACCAACAAAACAAAACCCCAAGACACCCATAAAATCCTGATAATCAGAAGCCAGGCATGGTGGCACGTGCCTATAATCCCAGGTACTCAGGAGGTCTGGGGGGAGGATTGCTTGAGCCCAATAGTTTGAGGACAGCTTGGGCAACATAGCAAGACTTCATCTCATTAAAAAATAATAATAAAAATAAAGCAAAATCCTGTTAATCAACAGTGTTTGATAAAATGGGCTTAAACAGGATAAGGTGCCTTCTTGCCACCTGTGGACTAAGGAATGTCTCTGGGTTCTCTGGTCAGGTGGAGACAGGGAGGAGATGAAGAAGGAAGAACAGAGAGGAAAACAGGAAAATGCTAAGAGGCAGGGAGAGGTTATGTGGGGAGATACAAGGCAGCTGCTGGCCCTTACAGTCTCTTGTATGGAGGAGACAGGGTGCCCTCCTCAGGCAGATGCAGCCTCTTGCCAAAAGAAATGGCATGGTGGACACAGCTTAGGATGGATTTCAGTTCCCCCCACCTTCTCCCTGGAACATCCTTATTTGTGCAGGGAACCGTCTGTCTAACCATATACAGAGGCCCTGGGAGACACTGGACTCCGGCACAGAGAAAGGCACAGGATTGCTTCTCTGTTGTTCCTGTAAATGAAGCAAATTATTATCTTACAGTTCTTGAAGTCAAAATGGGTCTCGCTGGATGAAAACCAAGGTTTTAACTGTGTTCCTTAAATGGGCTGCATTCCTATCTGGAGGCTCGAGGGTTTCTTGCCTTTCTAGCTTCTTGAGGCTGCCCACATTCCTCCACTAATGGTCCCTTCCTCCATCTTCAACACCAACAATGTTGAGCTGAGGCCTCACATTGCCACCTCTCTGATTCTACCTTCAGATCCTGCCTTTCACTTTTAAGGACCCTTTCAATTGCACCAGGCCCACCTGGATCATCCAGGATACTCTCCCTATTTTAAGGTCAGGTGACTAACAATCTTAATTCCATCTGCAACTTTAATTTCCTTTTGCCATGTAACCTAATATATTCACTAATTCTGGGGATTAGGATGCTTTCTGGGGAGATAGGGACTTAGGCTGAAAATAGGCAGAAGTCTGTGGAAAAACATCCTTCACCAAAAAATAAATGTCAAGAGCCAAAAAGCTTCCAGGAGGGTCACAGAAAACTGGGCTCTCTGAAATCAGATTATTTAACAAATATTGAATCTTACCTTGGTAGACTAGTCCCTGGGTGACAATCATGCTTACAAGAGAAAAAGGCAGAGCTGTAAAGCAAAAATGTCCTTCAATATTGGTATCTTAAAAATTGGCACCTCACCGAGAAGTTTGGGAGAATTATTCTGAGCTTTTTCTCTTACCTTCCTTGGCAGTGAATTTTTGTTCATTTGTTATTTTACTTATTCAACAAATATTTATTAAGTGCAGTATGGAGAATTTTCTTGGAATCTTCCCCAGTCACTCACCCTGAGGCACAGCATTAATTTGAACCCTATTCTATTTCATGTCTAACATCCACTTGTACTGAATGCCAACATGCACAAGATTCTAAGCACTATATATAATAAAGGCATCTTAGGGTACACGTACATTTACCTGTTGAATTTGGGAGTTGCCTTTAGCTATGTGTATATTTTGAAATTTTCAATCCTACACAAATGTTAAAAAGCAATACAATAAACTCCTACATACCTTTCATCTAGATTCATTAATTGTGAACATTTTGCCAAATTTGCTTTATCTAATTTTTCCTTTTTTGTCTGAGCCATTTGAGATTTGCAAACATTATGACTCTGTCACTAAATACTTCAGCAGGTGTCTTCTAAAAACTAGAATGTTTTCCTACGTACACCACCATTAGCATAGTCAAAACATTTATATTTCTTGAACACTCGTACTCAAGAAAAATTATATTAACTTATACACAACCGTTATTCAAATCTCTCCAACTGGCCCCATAGCTGTGGGCTTTTTCCAACTCAGAAATTCAGGGATCATACGTTACACATATTCTCCTATTTGATTTAGTCTAGGACAGTTCCTTGCCTTTCTTTTTCTTTTTCATGACATTTTGTCTTACAATTTGTATTTGCCTGAAGATCCAAATTAAAGATCACAAGATGACTATGTTCATGTTAAACATGTGTAATGTTTAGCTATAATTTTAAAACAGAAAATTTAGTCTGGGAAAGGCAGTTTCTAGTTCTGTCCATCAATATGTGTCAAATAACTTCTTTCAAAAGCAGAGAGTAGTGATAAACATGTAGCTCTTTCTAGTTCAACCAAGACAGATCAAATAACAACCAATTTTCCCACTCATATCTACCCTATAGTGGGCAAATGGGTCATACTGAAGTGTTAGTCTACTAGGGCCCAATTAAATTTTCTGACAACTCATAGGTTGTCAGAAAACACATGAATTTCTAGAAGCACAGTCAGTAATCCTATAATGTATAATGAATATCAACTTCTAGTGTTATTTCCAAAACAGGTGATACTAAATTTGAATGACTTAAGAAATCAAAATGAGTATTTCAAAGTATACATTATCCACACATCAGCAATGTTGCAAAATATCAAGACTGTATCTACAGGTTCTACTATGCCATTTTCAAATACTGAATCACACATTTTTTTAATTGGAAGAGACCTTAATGCACAGCCTGAATTCACACCCTTGTCTTATGTGAGGCAGGCTCAGAAAGAGGAAGTGACTCAGCTGAAAATGTTATTTCAGAGACAGTGTAAGAGAAGTATTAATGGAACGTGGCCATTTTTCATTCATTTGAGAAATATCGATTAGGTATTTTCTATGAATAGGTCACTGTGCTAGGCTATAGAATGAAGTTCCAGATGAACTTGACATTATTTCTGAACTCTGTGAAATTTAGAGTCTAGCAGAATGTAGGAAGGTCTACTCTTTGGGAATCAACAAATTCTAAATAATTGTCTTGGTACACATTCTTGGCCACATATTCTTGGTAAAGGGAAGAATTATGTGTGCATTATTGTTTGCTAAGTGAGGTAAAGTGCTCCTTAATCAGATATTATCTCTGCCTTAAAAAAGGTCTGAACTTGGATTTAAACTCTAAACATCCCTGAATATCAGAGTTCATCAGATATTTATGCAGAGTCTCTGCTCAAACGTAAGTCATTACCACAATTCTAATATGAATATTTAGGCAGTTTACTGCCACAAATACAGTGTTAGGTGCAATTACCTCTCTTCCAGAAACTTTCTTCCTGACATTCTTGCATAATCTTTGAGATCTCCGCTCTGTGGATGTGCAGTTTTGATTTTGGACAAAACAACAGGCTCTGTAAGGAAAGTTATATGGTGAGCTAACTGAGATCATCCGAAAATCACCCACTTTGTTTTCTCTAGAAGTGAACAGGGAGGTCTCTTCACTTGTAACACAATGTGTGTTCTGTACCGGAGGTAGCCCAAAGAAATGATCAGTTTCCAAGAGTGCTTTCTCACTGGGAACACTGATGGACTTAGGTAGCAGAATTCTAATTGGAGAGTGGGAGTGATTCACTGACTGGCGCAGGCAGCAAATTTGTGGTCAGGTTGAATCCCTGCTGAGGCCACATTTCCTTCCCTACCTCCATGCCTCTATATGGTTTACTATACCTAGAATGCTGTTCACTCTCGTCACCTGACTGGTCTTAACACCCAGCTGAACATTGTCTCCTGGGTGAGGAAAGAGATTTTCCCTATAGCACACGGTATTTAGACATCAAGCATCACACTCAGAGAACCTATGTGCATGAACTTCTGTATGTATTTTTAGACTGTGGACTGCCTTTTATTATTTGATATAGTTTACTTTCAGTCTGGACGCTTTTTTCTTTACACATTTATAAGTGGTGTGCATATAATTTATGGTGCAACTATTGACATGGTTGGCATAACTATTTTTATTAGTTCTGTAGTATTTTTTGGAATTTATTTTTTAAAAAATTTTAAAATATTTTAATTGCTGTGGGTACATAGTAGGTTCTGCAGTGTTTTTTTTTGTTTGTTTGTTTTTTGGACAGGGTCTCATTTGTCACCTGGGCTGGAGTGCAAGGGCGTGATCTTGGCTCACTGCAGACTCTACCTCCCAGGTTCAAGCCATCCTCTTGTCTCAGCTCCCCTAGTAGCTAGGACTATAGTGACAATGGGGTTTTTGCCATGTTGCCCAGGCTGGTCTCGAACTCCTGAGCTCAAGCAATCTGCCCTCATCGGCCTCCCAAAGTGTTAGGATTACAAGCGTAAGCCACTGCGCCCAGACTTGCAGTGTTTTTCCAATCAAGTTCATATGCTATCATCTAGACCAACTCCCATCTTTTACCATTCCTTTTGCTTTGCAGGTACATAGCTTTAATCACTCGCTCTTGTCCACATTCTCCACTCCTTCCCCTCTGCCCATCACAACCATTCTGAGTGTTTAATGTTTTATTTCTATCCATTCTTGCAAAACGTTCATTATTTTGGGTGAATATATCTTTTTAATGTAAATAGCACTGTTTTATATATTTTATTCTTAAAACATTCTCAACTCAGCTCTATGCTTTTAAGATTCACCCATGTTGCTGTATTCATCTAGTCTGCTGCTTCTAACTGCTACATAACTGTGCACAATGCCTCCAAGTTCCCACCACCTCATGTTCCTCTATGGACCCATGAGAGAACATTTTTCAGACATGAATCTAGAAGTAAAGCTCAGGGTGTGCATATTCTCACTGTGACAGAGTCTTGCTGACCACTCTCTTCAATGCCTGCAGTCTCCACTCCTACCTGCAGGGCCTGAACATTCCCTTATGGCTACTTAGCCTGTGTAAGAGCTAGGTATGGGTAAAGAAGATTCCAAGCAAGTTAAAGAAAGAATTTTCTAACACTTGGAATTATCCAGTTTTCTAAGCTGATAGGTATAAAGTAATGTTTATTATCTTGTTTGTACTTCTTTGATAACGAATGTGTTTGACTATCTCTACATATTTTTCAGCTACACTGTCCTCCTCTAGTTGTCAGGCAATTCCTGTAATTGGATCTGGGTTGTAATCTTTTGTTATATATTGGCTCATTAATTTTTTTTGTTGAAAAATACATACATATATAACATTTATATATGTTATAACATATTATAACATTTGCCATTTTGACCATTTTATTTTTATTTTATTTTTATTTTTTTTAGAGACAGGGTCTTGCTCTGTCACCCAGACTGGAGTATAATGGTGCCATCATAGCTCACTGCAGCCTTGAACACCTGGGCTCAAGTTAACCTCCCACCTCAGCCTCCTGAGTAGCTGGGACTATGGGTACACACCATCATACCCGGCTAATTAAAAAAAACATTTCTTAAATAGGTTGGGGGTTCTCACTGTGTTTCTCAGGCTGGTCTTGAACTCCTGGCCTCAAGTGATTCTGATTGTCCCGCTTTGGCTTCCCAAACTGCTGGGGTTATAGGTATGAGTCACCATGCCTAGCCCCATTAATTTTTTTTTTTTTAATTTAACTTGTTCCTTACTATAGAAGTCACACTTGTGTTTCCTTGTTTGTGAATTATTTATGTGGGTTATTTGCCATTTATCTCCAGGGTTTTAGTGTTTTGCTGGTTGAGGTGCAGCTCCTTAACTCTTGAAGTGTAGTTTGATTGTGCTGATCTTGCCACTGTCTTTTTTAGACTCTTTCTGTGTAATAGATGTCAATATACAAGATGGTCACCACTTCTTGAGCACTTTGTATGTGCCTGGTCCTGTGCCAAGCACTTTACACACATGATGTCAATGAAAGGGGTGGAGAAACCCTCTGGCACCAGTGTCTGTGGAGCTCTACAAGCAGCCCAAGTGGGCAACCTCCCTCTTCTCTCCCTGCAATTCCCCAAGGCACAGTGCAAAGATGCTGTAAGTCACAGGGTGAGTCACAGCAGCAGGAGAAGGAGTTGCTCTCAGTCTCTACCTACCTTCCTTCCTTAGCACAGGCAGGCCTCCAGATGCCCAGGGTGAATATTTGCTCTTGCTCTTGGCAGTGCCTGGGGCAGAAATAAGGACTGCCTCCCCTTAATAAACAAATGCACACCCCTGGCTATCACAATTGCTTCCAGTCCTGCAGTCAACCTGTAATCCCAGGCTTTGGGAGGCTGAGGCGGCCAGATCACTTGAGGTCAGGAGTTCAAGACCAGCCTGGCCAACATGGTGAAACTTCATCTCTACTAAAAATACAACAATTAGCTAGGCATGGTGGCAGGTGCCTGTAATCCCAGCTACTCGGGAGGCTGAGATAGGAGATTCGCTTGAACCTGGGAGGTGGAGGTTGCAGTGAGCCAAGATTGTGCCACAGCACTCCAGCCTAGATGACAGAGTGAGACTCCATCTCAAAACAAAAACAAAAAGAAAAACAAAAACAAAAGAAGCTCTGGTTATCATTTTCTGTATAGCCATGAATGTTTGATGACTCCCCATTTCACAGAGGCAACTCAGGTGTCCAAATAATTCTCCTTGTGACTTTCTATCATTTGTCTGTTTGCCTCTCCTAAACTTTGCTCCTTGAAAATTACTGCCTCCATACACTACTTTTAGCTTGAACATGAATGCCATTGACCCATCAAATGCTTTCTCTTTTCTTCATTGACGTATTCCTGAAATACACAGTATCCATTCCTAACAAGTTGAAAAATTGTTTCCATGTTAACACTTGGGTTCTCAATCTGCTAGCTAATTAGTAATTAAGGACTCTGCCACCCTGAACAGGAACACCTGTCAGTAGCATAGGATTAGCGGGATTACTCACAGTAATAAAAATGTAAAAAATAAGCAAAATATCACCTGTAATCCCAGAACTTTGGTAGGCTGAGGTGGGAGGATCATTTGAGCTCAGGAGTTTGAGACCAGCCTGGGCAATATAATGGAACCTCCATCTCTAAAAAATAAATGAATGAATAAATATAAATAAATAAGCAACATATATAATTCTGTTAGAGTCTATTAAGAGTTTTGCTCTGCTATCAGAAACCTCTTCAGTTACTGACAGTTCATCTAAGAGTTAGTAAGGCTGGATTCCAAACAGGAAAGAGTATAGAAAGGATTTTGTAAATAAAATTTTAAATTTTAAATGTCAGCTTCTTTTCAAAGCAGCTGAAAACACACTTTCCTTCCCCATCCTATTTTCCCTGAGCCCATCCAACAAAGTGCCAGACTGAAAAAAATAAGATGACTGGTTAAAGATGAAATTTAATAAAAATCCTCTATGATATATATTTTTTCAGATGGCAGGTCCTGCAATTAAAAGTATACCTGACCAGGAATGGTGGCTCACGCCTGTAATCCCAGCACTTTGGCAGGCCTAGATGGAGGATTAATTGAGGCCAGGTGTTTGAGACCAGCCTGGGCAATACAGTGAAACCTCATGTCTAACCACAAAAAAAATTAGCCAGGCATGGGGGCCTGTACCTCTCATCCCAGTTAAGTGAGAAGCCCAAGTAGGAGGATCACTTAATCTAGCAGTTCGAGACTGCAGTGAGCCATGATTGCTCTCAAGTCTGGGTGACAGTGTGAGATCGTGTCTCGATCAATTAATTGATCAATAAAGATAAAAGTATACCTGCTTGCTTGGTGGTGGCAAATGGGTATCTTTATCTTGGTTTCCACAAGTAGACGCTGAAGCCATGATGACTTTGTGCTTGCTCTCCTTCCAGTTGTTTATCCTCTGCTTACTCCTTGACCCAGTGTCTAAGGAACCTAGAAGAGAATCACTATGCCATGACTGAATGTTTGTATCAAGCTTAAAAGCATCCTGAGGATCCACTGGCGTTATCTGGAAAACTTGTTTTTCCTTTTGTCATTAGTCCATCTGCAAACTCAGTTTCTAGTGCTCCTCTTCCACCAGCACACACACATTCACTCACTAATGGGGACAGATCAGATTTAGAATAGAGTGAAATACCACACTGTGCACTGAGTGTCGATTATGTGCCAGGCCAGGGGATGTGAAGAAGGATAAGACAAGATCACCACTGAAGGAATTCACAGTCCAAAAGGGGAAATAGACAAGTCAACAGTTACACAACATGAAAAGGGTTCCCTCGAGGTGTGCACGGGATGCTAGGGAAGAAAAGAAAGCAGGGTTTTGGGGGGGCGGAGCAAGATGGCCGAATAGGAACAACTCCAGTCTCCAACTCCCAGCGCGAGCGACACAGAAGACCGGTGATTTCTGCATTTTCAACTGAGGTACTGGGGTCATCTCACTAGGGAGTGCCGGACAATCGGTGCTGGTCAGCTGCTGCAGCCTGACCAGCGAGAGCTGAAGCAAGGCGAGGCATCGCCTCACCTGGAAGCGCAAGGGGGAAGGGGATCCGTTTTCCTAGCCAGGGGAACTGAGACACACAACACCTGGAAAATCGGGTAACTCCCACCCCAATACTGCGCTGTAAGCATACAGGCATTCCAGGAGAATATATCCCACACCTGGCCGGGAGGGTCCCACGCCCACGAAGCCTCCCTCACTGCTAACACAGCAGTCTGCAGCGATCTATCCGCAAGGCAGCAGCGAGGCTGGGGGAGGGGCGCCCGCCATTGCTGAGGCTTAAGTAGGTAAACAAAGCCGCTGGGAAGCTCGAACTGGGTGGAGCTCACAGCAGCTCAAGGAAGCCTGCCTGTCTCTGTAGTCTCCACCTCTGGGGACAGCGCACAGCTGAAGACCAACAGGGGAAGCAGCGGGAGCCGGTGCAGACGCGAACGACTCTGTCTGACAGCTTTGGGGAGAGCCGCGGATCTCCCAACGCGGAGGTTGAGATCTGAGAACGGACAGACTGCCTGCTCAGGTGTGTCCCTGACCCCTGAGTAGCCTAGCTGGGAGAAATCCCCCACTAGGGGCAGTCTGACACCCCACACCTCACAGGGTGGAGTACACCCCTGAGAGGACACTTCCAAAGGAAGAATCAGACAGGTACACTCGCTGTTCAGCAATATTCTATCTTCGGCAACCTCTGCTGCTGATACCCAGGCAAACAGGGTCTGGAGTGGACCTCAAGCAATCTCCAACAGACCAACAGAGAGTCCTTCTGACTGTCAGAAGGAAAACTATCAAACAGGAAGGACACCTATACCAAAACCCCATCAGTTCGTCACCACCATCAAAGACCAGAGACAGATAAAACCACAAAGATGGGGAAGAAGCAGGGCAGAAAAGCTGGAAATTCAAAAAATAAGAGCGCATCTCCCCCTGCAAAGGAGCGCAGCCCATCACCAGCAACGGATCAAAGCTGGTCAGAGAATGACTTGGACGAGAGGAGAGAAGAAGGCTTCAGTCCATCAAACTTATCAGAGCTAAAGGAGGAATTACGTACCCAGCGCAAAGAAACTAAAAATCTTGAAAAAAGAGTGGAAGAATTGACAGCTAGACTCATTAATGCAGAGAAGATCATAAACGAAATGACAGAGATGAAAACCATGACACGAGAAATACGTGACAAATGCACAAGCTTCAGTAACCGACTCGATCAACTGGAAGAAAGAGTATCAGCGATTGAAGATCAAATGAATGAAATGAAGCGAGAAGAGAAACCAAAAGAAAAAGGAAGAAAAAGAAATGAGCAAAGCCTGCAAGAAGTATGGGATTACGTAAAAAGACCAAATCTACGTCTGATTGGGGTGCCTGAAAGTGAGGGGGAAAATGGAACCAAGTTGGAAAACACTCTTCAGGATATCATCCAGGAGAACTTCCCCAACCTAGTAGGGCAGGCCAACATTCAAATTCAGGAAATACAGAGAACGCCACAAAGATACTCCTCCAGAAGAGCAACTCCAAGACACATAATTGCCAGATTCACCAAAGTTGAAATGAAGGAAAAAATCTTAAGGGCAGCCAGAGAGAAAGGTCGGGTTACCCACAAAGGGAAGCCCATCAGACTAACAGCAGATCTCTCGGCAGAAACTCTACAAGCCAGAAGAGAGTGGGGGCCAATATTCAACGTTCTTAAAGAAAAGAATTTTCAACCCAGAATTTCATATCCAGCCAAACTAAGTTTCATAAGTGAAGGAGAAATAAAATCCTTTACAGATAAGCAAATGCTTAGAGATTTTGTCACCACCAGGCCTGCCTTACAAGAGACCCTGAAGGAAGCCCTAAACATGGAAAGGAACAACCGGTACCAGCCATCGCAAAAACTTGGCAAAATGTAAAGACCATCGAGGCTAGGAAGAAACTGCATCAACTAACGAGCAAAATAACCAGTTAATATCATAATGGCAGGATCAAGTTCACACATAACAATATTAACCTTAAATGTTAATGGACTAAATGCTCCAATTAAAAGACACAGACTGGCAAACTGGATAAAGAGTCAAGACCCATCAGTCTGCTGTATTCAGGAGACCCATCTCACATGCAGAGACATACATAGGCTCAAAATAAAGGGATGGAGGAAGATCTACCAAGCAAATGGAGAACAAAAAAAAGCAGGGGTTGCAATCCTAGTCTCTGATAAAACAGACTTTAAACCATCAAAGATCAAAAGAGACAAAGAAGGCCATTACATAATGGTAAAGGGATCAATTCAACAGGAAGAGCTAACTCTCCTAAATATATATGCACCCAATACAGGAGCACCCAGATTCATAAAGCAAGTCCTTAGAGACTTACAAAGAGACTTAGACTCACATACAATAATAATGGGGGACTTCAACACTCCGCTGTCAACATTAGACAGATCAACGAGACAGAAAGTTAACAAGGATATCCAGGAATTGAACTCATCTCTGCACCAAGCGGACCTAATAGACATCTATAGAACTCTCCACCCCAAATCAACAGAATATACATTCTTCTCAGCACCACATCGCACTTATTCCAAAATTGACCACATAATTGGAAGTAAAGTACTCCTCAGCAAATGTAAAAGAACAGAAATTATAACAAACTGTCTCTCAGACCACAGTGCAATCAAACTAGAACTCAGGACTAAGAAACTCAATCAAAACCGCTCAACTACATGGAAACTGAACAACCTGCTCCTGAATGACTACTAGGTACATAACGAAATGAAAGCGGAAATAAAGATGTTCTTTGAAACCAATGAGAACAAAGATACAACATACCAGAATCTCTGGGACACATTTAAAGCAGTGTGTAGAGGGAAATTTATAGCACTAAATGCCCACAAGAGAAAGCAGGAAAGATCTAAAATTGACACTCTAACATCACAATTAAAAGAACTAGAGAGGCAAGAGCAATCACATTCAAAAGCTAGCAGAAGGCAAGAAATAACTAAGATCAGAGCCGAACTGAAGGAGATAGAGACACAAAAAACCCTCCAAAAAATCAATGAATCCAGGAGTTGGTTTTTTGAAAAGATCAACAAAATTGACAGACCGCTAGCAAGGCTAATAAGAAAAAAAGAGAGAGGAATCAAATAGATGCAATAAAAAATGATAAAGGGGATATCACCACTGACCCCACAGAAATACAAACTACCATCAGAGAATACTATAAACGCCTCTATGCAAATCAACTAGAAAATCTAGAAGAAATGGATAATTTCCTGGACACTTACACTCTCCCAAGGCTAAACCAGGAAGAAGTTGAATCCCTGAATAGACCAATAGCAGGCTCTGAAATTGAGGCAACAATTAATAGCCTACCCACCAAAAAAAGTCCAGGACCAGATGGATTCACAGCTGAATTCTACCAGAGGTACAAGGAGGAGCTGGTACCATTCCTTCTGAAACTATTCCAATCAATAGAAAAAGAGGGAATCCTCCCTAACTCATTTTATGAGGCCAACATCATCCTGATACCAAAGCCTGGCAGAGACACAACAAAAAAAGAGAATTTTAGATCAATATCCCTGATGAACATTGATGCAAAAATCCTCAATAAAATACTGGCAAACCGGATTCAGCAGCACATCAAAAAGCTTATCCACCATGATCAAGTGGGCTTCATCCCTGGGATGTAAGGCTGGTTCAACATTCGCAAATCAATAAACGTAATCCAGCATATAAACAGAACCAAAGACAAGAACCACATGATTGTCTCAATAGATGCAGAAAAGGCTTTTGACAAAATTCAACAGCCCTTCATGCTAAAAACGCTCAATAAATTCGGTATTGATGGAACGTACCTCAAAATAATAAGAGCTATTTATGACAAACCCACAGCTAATATCATACTGAATGGGCAAAAACTGGAAAAATTCCCTTTGAAAACTGGCACAAGACAGGGATGCCCTCTCTCACCACTCCTATTCAACATAGTGTTGGAAGTTCTGGCTAGGGCAATCAGGCAAGAGAAAGAAATCAAGGGTATCCAGTTAGGAAAAGAAGAAGTCAAATTGTCCCTCTTTGCAGATGACATGATTGTATATTTAGAAAACCCCATCGTCTCAGCCCAAAATCTCCTTAAGCTGATAAGCAACTTCAGCAAAGTCTCAGGATACAAAATTAATGTGCAAAAATCACAAGCATTCTTATACACCAGTAACAGACAAGCAGAGAGCCAAATCAGGAATGAACTTCCATTCACAATTGCTTCAAAGAGAATAAAATACCTAGGAATCCAACTTACAAGGGATGTAAAGGACCTCTTCAAGGAGAACTACAAACCACTGCTCAGTGAAATCAAAGAGGACACAAACAAATGGAAGAACATACCATGCTCATGGATAGGAAGAATCAATATCGTGAAAATGGCCATACTGCCCAAGGTTATTTATAGATTCAATGCCATCCCCATCAAGCTACCAATGAGTTTCTTCACAGAATTGGAAAAAACTGCTTTAAAGTTCATATGGAACCAAAAAAGAGCCCGCATTGCCAAGACAATCCTAAGTCAAAAGGACAAAGCTGGAGGCGTCACGCTACCTGACTTCAAACTATACTACAAGGCTACAGTAACCAAAACAGCATGGTACTGGTACCAAAACAGAGCTATAGACCAATGGAACAGAACAGAGTCCTGAGAAATAATACCGCACATCTACAGCCATCTGATCTTTGACAAACCTGAGAGAAACAAGAAATGGGGAAAGGATTCCCTATTTAATAAATGGTGCTGGGAAAATTGGCTAGCCATAAGTAGAAAGCTGAAACTGGATCCTTTCCTTACCCCTTATACGAAGATTAATTCAAGATGGATTAGAGACTTAAATGTTAGACCTAATACCATAAAAACCCTAGAAGAAAATCTAGGTAGTACCATTCAGGACATAGGCATGGGCAAGGACTTCATGTCTAAAACACCAAAAGCAACGGCAGCAAAAGCCAAAATTGACAAATGGGATCTAATTAAACTAAAGAGCTTTTGCACAGCAAAAGAAACTACCATCAGAGTGAACAGGCAACCTACAGAATGGGAGAAAATTTTTGCAACCTACTCATCTGACAAAGGGCTAATATCCAGAATCTACAAAGAACTCAAACAAATATACGAGAAAAAAACAAACAACCCCATCAAAAATTGGGGAAAGGATATGAACAGACATTTCTCAAAAGAAGATATTCATACAGCCAACAGACACATGAAAAAATGCTCATCGTCACTCGCCATCAGAGAAATGCAAATCAAAACCACAATGAGATACCATCTCACACCAGTTAGAATGGCAATCATTAAGAAGTCAGGAAACAACAGGTGTTGGAGAGGATGTGGAGAAATAGGAACACTTTTACACTGTTGGTGGGATTGTAAACTAGTTCAACCATTATGGAAAACAGTATGGCAATTCCTCAAGGATCTAGAACTAGATGTACCATATGACCCAGCCATCCCACTACTGGGTATATACCCAAAGGATTATAAATTATTCTACTACAAAGACACATGTACACGTATGTTTATTGCGGCACTATTCACAATAGCAAAGACTTGGAATCAACCCAAATGTCCATCTGTGACAGACTGGATTAAGAAAATGTGGCACATATACACCATGGAATACTATGCAGCCATAAAAAAGGATGAGTTTGCGTCCTTTGTAGGGACATGGATGCAGCTGGAAACCATCATTCTTAGCAAAGTATCACAAGAACAGAAAACCAAACACCGCATGTTCTCACTCATAGGTGGGAACTGAACAATGAGATCACTTGGACTCGGGAAGGGGAACATCACGCACTGGGGCCTATCATGGGGAGGGGGGAGGGGGGAGGAGGGAGGGATTGCATTGGGGAGTTATACATGATATAAATGATGAATTGATGGGTGCTGAGGAGTTGATGGGTGCAGCACACCAACATGGCATAAGTATACATATGTAACAAACCTGCACGTTATGCACATGTACCCTAGAACTTAAAGTATAAAAAAAAAAAAAAAAAAAAGGATTCCCTATTTAATAAATGGTGCTGGGAAAATTGGCTAGCCATAAGTAGAAAGCTGAAACTGGATCCTTTCCTTACCCCTTATACGAAGATTAATTCAAGATGGATTAGAGACTTAAATGTTAGACCTAATACCATAAAAACCCTAGAAGAAAATCTAGGTAGTACCATTCAGGACATAGGCATGGGCAAGGACTTCATGTCTAAAACACCAAAAGCAACGGCAGCAAAAGCCATAATTGACAAATGGGATCTAATTAAACTAAAGAGCTTTTGCACAGCAAAAGAAACTACCATCAGAGTGAACAGGCAACCTACAGAATGGGAGAAAATTTTTGCAACCTACTCATCTGACAAAGGGCTAATATCCAGAATCTACAAAGAACTCAAACAAATATACGAGAAAAAAACAAACAACCCCATCAAAAAGTGGGGAAAGGATATGAACAGACATTTCTCAAAAGAAGATATTCATACAGCCAACAGACACATGAAAAAATGCTCATCATCACTGGCCATCAGAGAAATGCAAATCAAAACCACAATGAGATACCATCTCACACCAGTTAGAATGGCAATCATTAAGAAGTCAGGAAACAACAGGTGTTGGAGAGGATGTGGAGAAATAGGAACACTTTTACACTGTTGGTGGGATTGTAAACTAGTTCAACCATTATGGAAAACAGTATGGCAATTCCTCAAGGATCTAGAACTAGATGTACCATATGACCCAGCCATCCCACTACTGGGTATATACCCAAAGGATTATAAATTAGTCTACTACAAAGACACATGTACACGTATGTTTATTGCGGCACTATTCACAATAGCAAAGACTTGGAATCAACCCAAATGTCCATCTGTGACAGACTGGATTAAGAAAATGTGGCACATATACACCATGGAATACTATGCAGCCATAAAAAAGGATGAGTTTGCGTCCTTTGTAGGGACATGGATGCAGCTGGAAACCATCATTCTTAGCAAACTATCACAAGAAGAGAAAACCAAACACCGCATGTTCTCACTCATAGGTGGGAACTGAACAATGAGATCACTTGGACTCGGGAAGGGGAACATCACACACTGGGGTCTATCATGGGGAGGGGGGAGGGAGGAGGAGGGAGGGATTGCATTGGGGAGTTATACATGATATAAATGATGAATTGATGGGTGCTGACGAGTTGATGGGTGCAGCACACCAACATGGCATAAGTATACATATGTAACAAACCTGCACGTTATACACATGTACCCTAGAACTTAAAGTGTAATAAAAAAAAAAAAAAAAAAAAAAAAAAAAAAAAAAAAAGAAAGAAAGCAGGGTTCATTCCATCTAGTCAGGTCACAAAAGGAACTAGGACTCCTAAGCTTTCAGGAGGATCTGTGGAGGATAGATGGACTCTAGGGCAGGAGGACCAGGTTGGAAGGTGGTGCACTAGTGCAGGCAAGGAGTTACAGGAACCTGAACAAAGACCTTGGTGGGAATTTAGCATCTTTGATAGAGATGCTAAATTTGGGTTTGGAAATTTTGGATTTGGGTGCCTGTGGGGGAAAACAGTGGAATTAGCCACTGTTAATATATGACAATTTGGGTCTGGAGCTCCAGAACAGGGGTAGGCTTGAGAAATGAAGTTGGGAGCTGCCATCATAGAGATGGGAGTTAAAGCAGGGAACTTGAACAAATGTGTCTAAAAACAGTATTGGAGAATATGAACATTGAGCCCAAGGGAATATCGAAAAGTAAAGAAAGAAATATTAAAAAAAAAAAAAAAAAAAAAAAAAAAAAAGCAGGCCAAGGAAATGACTGAGAAGGAATAGCTGATACAGAGGGGAGGGAATTTCTGAAGGAGGCAGTGAATCATCAACATCATCACATGGCTTAGAAAAGTGGACCCTGGATTTGGCAATGATGGACATAATCCAGGTGGACTTTGAGCCTCCTCCTGCCCCCGGTGGCCACTGCATTCTGCAGCCCTGAACTCCACCACTACCTCTGCTTTTCTTCTGCGAAATGAACCTCTTATACATAATTCTGTTTCCTACATCAGTTACTAAACTTCCAGGCAATTGAGCCAAGGGGACCTGTACTCACACCAAGTTTCATCGCAGGTGCCTAATGTGATTACAGGGGCACCACAGTGCCCTGCATGGGAAAGTACTGGTGTCAGAGAGACCAGAGTTCAAATCGCGACTCTTTCCCCCTGCCATCCCTGTGCTTTGGTGCAAATGACTTAATCCGTCTGTGCCTCAGCTTTCTCCACTGTTAAGTGGGCATAATGGACCAACAATGGTGAGGGGCTGTTGCAGGAATGAAGATGAAGATGAGGATGAGGGATGCTCCATAAAGCCCCGCTCAGCACCCAGCAGGCTGAGTCTGAACGTACAAAGGGGCGGCTGTCAGAGTGGCCCTGCACGCCTTCCATTTCCTGAGCATTCCCAGGAAGTCTTTGCTGACCAAGCCAAATTAGATTATCTTTGCTTAGCCATTAGGCCGCTGCCCTATATTGGGAGGCAAAGATACCTCTCAACTTCGGTGGCCAGGTCCCCTGGCACCCACTTAGTCCTCAGTCTACATCTAAAAGCAAGCCTTCCGAGGGTCTTGCTTTGCAGGTGTAGCTCCCACCCCCCATGCCGGGGTGGTCCGGGGACCCTCTGTTTCTTCAGTGGTGGGGAAGGGACCGGTGGGTTCGTGGGTGCTGACCGTCGGACGTGCGGAGGAAACAGCGCCGCAGCCTGGGGGGCGAGGGTGCTTCTTAGGGTGGCCTGGAGTGGGGCGCCTGCCGGGCTGGACGGCGGGCGGGGGACACCGCACTTTCTGGTCCGGTCGGGGGAGCCGGGAGTCAGCCTATGGGAGTCCGCCGCCATCCCTGGCCAGAAGCAGCCAGCGCCACCCCACGCTCCTCAGCCCCTAGCCCCCGCCGGGGCCGCCAGGGTCCGAGCAAGGGGAGAGTGGGGGGCGGCCACCGCTGCGCCGCGCCGCGCCGCGCCGCCTTCAAAGGACTGCCCTGCGGAGCTGCGTTCCCCCGAGGCCACTGCCTCCTGCTGTTAACACCCCCCGGGGCGGGGGCTCACCTGTGTGGTCAGGGTCGCCTCCGAGGCCGAGTCCCTCGCTGCCGAGCCCTGCAAGCCTCGCTCCCCGCGACTGCACGGCCGGCCAGCTCCAGCCTCCCGAGTACCCCACCTGTCTCCCAGGCTTCCTCACCGTCCTTTGTGTTTTCTTCTCTTGCTCCGCCCCCTCGCCTGCCCGCTAAGCACTTAAGCTGGCGAAGTCACCCTACTGCCACCTGGCAGTCACTTTCGCTGTTGGTGGCAACCCAGGCTGGAACCTAGCTCTGGCCGGAATCCCCGCCCCGTCCTTAAGGCGTGTCCCGACACCAAGTAGGTTATAGTTCCTTTGTGCCTTCCAAATGACTCCCTTCCTGCAGCAATCACAGCAGCAACAGCCATGTATTGCGCCCCTGCCCTGGGCCGGCGTGGGCATCACCTTTGCACTCCTTTCTGCAGCCCTGTGGGGCGCCCACTGTGACCTGCACTTCACAGACGGGTCATCTGAGTTGTGCAGGCCACTAAGGGAGCCTGGAGTCAACCCCAGGCCTGCTCGGCTCCCAGGCCTTCTCTTTCCATTGCTCTTTGTAGGTTTCCTCCTGCCTCCTGTCCCTCCCCAACTCTGACTTGTGGAGGGAAGCCGTTGATATGTGGGGGTACCTTTAATACCGACATTACTTGTTACCAGAGAGGGGTCCCGATCCAGGCGCCAAGCGAGGGTTCTTGGACTTCGCGCAAGAAAGAATCTGGGGTGAGTCCCTAAAGTGAGAGCAAGTTTATTAAGGAAGTAAAGAAACAGGCCGGGGGCGGTGGCTCACCCCCATAATCCCAACACTTTGGGAGGAAAAAGCAGGCAGATCACATGAGCTCAGGAGTTCAGACCAGCCTGGTCAACATGTTGAAACCCCCTCTCTACTAAAAATACAAAAAGTTAGCCAGGCGTGGTGGCCTACGCCTGTAATCCCAGCTACTCGGGAGGCTAAGGCAGGAGAATCGCTTGAACCCTGGAGGAGGAGGTTGCAGTGAGCCAAGATTGCGCCATTGCACTTCAGCCTGGGTGACAAAGCCAGACTCTGTCTCAAAAAAAATCCCAAAAAACAAAAAACAAGAACAACAACAAAAAAGAATGGCTACTCCATTAGCAGAGCAGCTGTGTGGGCTGGTCAGCTGATTATACTTGTAGTTATTTCTTGATTATATGCTAAACAAGTGGTGGATTATTCGTGAGTTTTCCAGGAAAGAGGTGGTCAGTTCCCGGAACTGAGGGTTTCTTCACTTTTTAGACCATATAGGGTAACTTTCTGACATTGCCATGGCATTTGTAAACTGTCATGGCCCTGGTGGGAGTGTCTTTTATCATGCTATTGCATTAAAATTAGCATTTAATGAGTAATGAGGACGACCAGAGGTCACTTTCATGACCATCTAGATTTTGGTGGGTTTTGGTCGACCTCTTTACTGAGTCCTATTTCATCAGCCGTCTTTGTGACCTGTACCTTGTGCCAACTTCTATCTCATCCTGTGACTAAGAATGCCAAACCACCTGGGAAGGCAGCCCAGTAGGTTTCAGCCTTATTTTACTCAGTTCCTATTCAAGATGGAGTGGCTCTGGTTCAAATACCTTTGGACACAGTTACGGCCGCGGTGGCTGACAATGTTTTCTGGCCTGAGCTGCCAGGACTGACTGAGTGTGTTGACTTGTAGAGAGGCTGTGGACCTCCACTGAAGGCCCACTTCTTTTCTCACCCTTTCCTATTGCACGAATTGGTCCTTGTACCTGTGGCCCCTTTCTCCTCATGCCTCCAGGATCCACACCTCCAACTTGTTGTTCTTCACATTCACACAGCTCTTTTCCACCTGAGGCCCTCCCCTGCCTGCAGCCTCTCCCAATTGGTCCTGTCCTGGCTTTTTCCTACTCCTGGTTTTTGACTGTTCCTCAGGAAAATCTTCCTTGACACCAGCCTAAGGCAGGCCTTTCTTCTTTTCCATAGAACAGGACACTATTGTTTTCCTTCATAGCACTTATCACAACTCATTATGTACTTATTAGTGTGTTCATTTTTATAAAACCTATTTTTCCTGCTTCAGTGTAATCTTCATGAGGTTCAGAACAAGATGGTGTCAGTTTTGTTCACTGTTGTGTAGCATCTTGGATATAGAAGGGGCTCAATAAATATTTATTGAATTAATGAATAAGTGAGCCTGGGTTCAATGACTGTCAAGATACTGTTGTTTTGGAGGGTTCATTTCCCTAGCAGATCCTCCAGACCACATTCCTCCATGGATTCACTGGTTCTTCTCACCACCAAAGTGTGTCTTATTTTGTTTTCACTCCTTTTTCACCTCCAAATTAAAGGGAATATAATTCTATTGCTAATTCCACATTGTATTACCAGAAATCAGAAAAAATCAACTGGTTTGAACAGAACAGCTTTCCAATAGGTTTTGTGATTTAAATGAACAGCCCTCCATTACACTGAAGTCAACCTTCTAACAAATACCCTAAGTGGCATTTGTCCTTTAACATCTTGCTATGGTATAGTCCAGGCCCCTACCCTCATCTCTACTTTCCACCAAAGAGGCCGTTAACTACCTTAAATAGCAAAAAGTCATCATATGTAATGTGCATAGGTTATGACCAATTGGTATTTGTTGGGCAAATCTCATGTGTCCATGTATTGTTCTAGTACTTTCAAAGATAATAGAAAAAGAGATGAGTCTTTTCCACAAAGAAAGGATTTATCACTTCCCAAAGAATTATAATAAATATACATTGCTGTAGAAGTCTATGACCCTCAACAGAGTCTTTCTTAGGCTTTGCTTCAGCATCCTACAGGGCCTCCGGATCATGACCTGATCCGAAATTGGTTATCACTGGCTAATACTATGAAAAATGTGGTTGATTTAGAAAGTGCCAAACCATCCATGGCAGGTTTCAGCTTAAACTCTTTCCACAGCTCTACACCGACCTGAGGCAAGGTCTGAATTCATTAGCAGGGCCCTGAGTGATTCAGCTCCTGCCTGCCTCTCCAATGCATCTATCGGAGGCCCTCCCAGGGCCCTCTGGAGTGACTCATGTTCTCTCCTTTCATGTTTTTATGTGCACTGGAGAGTCAGCCTGAATCAGTCTTCCTTTGCTTTTCCACCTCTCTTACTCATTCTTGAAGATTGGGCTCTGAAGTCACCTCTTCATGGAAGCCTTGCAGACTCAAGTTTAGTTTCTCACCTTCCGTGCTCCCATTGCACTCTGCAGTGGATACCTGTTATGCATATGTGTGTGCATATATATGTATCTATTATGCATATATATGTACATAAATGTAATATTCATAGCTAATATGCATTAAATACTATGTGTCAGTTGTGCTTCTGGTCTCCCATGACCTTATTATTTTTTTTCTTTTTAGAGATGGGAGTCTTGCTATGTTGTTCAGGCTGGAGTGCAGTGGCTATTCACAGGCCCAATCATGGCACACTACAGCCTGGAACTCCTGGGCTCAAGTAATCCTCCTGCCTCAGCCTCCTGAGTGGCTGAAACTGTAGGTGTGTACCACCATGCCTGGCTCTTCCTTCCTTCCTTCCTTTCTTTCTTCCTTCCTTCCTTCCTTCCTTCCTTCCTTCCTTCCTTCCTTCCTTCCTTCCTTCCTTCCTTCCTTCCTTCCTTTCTTCCCTCCTTCTTTCCTCTCTTTCTCTTTTCCCTCCCCTCCCCTCCCCTACATTCCCTTCCCTTCCCTTCCCTTCCCTTCCCTTCCCTTCCCTTCCCTTCCCTTCCCTTCCCTTCCCATCCCTTCCCTTTCTTTTTGCAGGGTCTCTCTCTGTTGCCCAGGCTGGAGTGCAGTAATGTAATCTTGGCTCACTGCAGCCTCTACTTCCAGGCTGAAGCAATCCTCCTGCCTCAGTCTCCTATGTAGATGAGACTACCGGCATGCACCACCACACCAGCTATTTATTTATTTATTTATTTATTTATTTATTTATTTATTTATTTTGTAGAGACAAGGTTTTGCTATGTTGCCCAGGCTCTCATCTTTTAACTTCATCCACACAGTAGTCCCATGAGTGGTGCTAATAACTTACTCAGTCATGTAGCCAGGAAGTGACAGTAGAATTTTAACCTGGGCTCCAGAGTGATGAGCTTCAGAGCAGTGTGGCCCTGCTGTCCTTTGGCTGTTCTCACAGTTACAACTGATGTCATTCATTGGCATTCTGTCTTGACTGTAAACTCCTTGATGGTGAGGGCAGTCAAGCACTGATCTTCTTCAGTAACTGGTATATTGTATGAACTCACAAATGGCAATGATGATGAATGAATTTAATGAGGCACAAAATAAAAAGCGAGTAATACATGGTCCTTTATTTCAAGAGGCTCACTGTCTTTCTTTCCCTTCTCTCCATCCCTCCTGTGCCCCTCCCTCCCTCACTTCCTTTTTCTTTTCTTTCTTTTTGTTTTTCCAGATAAAAGCCTTTAATAGGAAAGTTAAATATTAAAATGGCATTTTAGGCCGGGCGCGGTGGCTCAAGCCTGTAATCCCAGCACTTTGGGAGGCCTAGACGGGCGGATCACGAGGTCAGGAGATCGAGACCATCCTGGCTAACATGGTGAAACCCTGTCTCTACTAAAAATACAAAAAACTAGCCGGGTGACGTGGCGGGCACCTGTAGTCCCAGCTACTCGGGAGGCTGAGGCAGGAGAATGGCGTGAACGCGGGAGGCGGAGCTTGCAGTGAGCTGAGATCCGGCCACTGCACTCCAGCCTGGGTGGCAGAGCGAAACTCCGTCTCAAAAAATAAATAAATAAATAAATAAAATAAAATGGCATTTTAAAATTTTGTTTTATTTATTTATTTATTTTTAATTTTACTTTAAGTTCTGGGATACATGTGCTGAACATGCAGATTTGTTACATAGTTGTACATGTACCATGGTGGTTTGCTGCATCTATCAACTCATCATCTAGGTTTTAAGCTCCGTATGCATTAGGTATTTGTCCTAACGCTCTGGCTCCCCTTTCCCCCTACCCCCCAACAGGCCCCAGTGTGTGATGTTCCCCTTCCTGTGTGGAAGTCATTGGCAAAGCCTTCATAACTAAAACACCAAAAGCAATTGCAACAAAAGCTATAATTGACAAACGAGATCTAATTAAACTAAAGAGCTTCTGCTCAGCGAAAGAAACTATTATCAGAGTGAATAGTCAGCCTACAGAATGGGAGAAAATTTTTGCAATCAATCCATCTGACAAAGGCCTAATATCCAGAATCTACAAGGAACTTAAGCAAATTTACAAGAAGAAAAAAACCCCATCAAAAAGTGGGTGAAGGATATGAACAGACATTTCTCAAAATAAGACATTTATAAGACCAACAAACATATGAAAAAAAGCTCATTGTTGCTGGTCATTAGAGAAATGCAAATCAAAACCACAATGAGATACCATCTCATGCCAGTTATAATGGTGATCATTGGCTGGGTGCAGTGGCTCATGCCTGTAATCCCAACACTTTGGGAGGCCGAGGCAGATGGATCACAAGGTCAGGAGTTCAAGTCCAGCCTGATCAAGATGGTGAAACCCTGTCTCTACTAAAAATACAAAAGTTAGCAGGGCACGGAGGCAGGAGCTTGTAATCCCAGCTACTCGGGAGGCTGAGGCAGGAGAATTGCTTGAACCCAGGTGGCAGAGGTTGTAATGAGCTGAGATCACACCAGTGCACTCCAGCCTGGGCGATAGAGTGAGACTCCATCTCAAAAAAAAAAAAAAAAAAAAAAAAAAAAAGTCTGGAAACAGATGCTGGAGAGGATGCAGAGAAATAGGAAAGCTTTTACACTATTGGGAGTGTAAATTAGTTCAACCATTGTGGAAGACAGTGTGGTAACTCCTCAAGGATCTAGAACCAGAAATATCATTTGACCCAGCATATCATTACTGGGTATATACCCAAAGGATTATAAATCATTCTACTATAAAGACACATGCACACATATGTTTATTGCAACACTATTTAGCAAAGACTTGGAACCAACCCAAATGCCCATCAATGATAGACTGGATATAGAAAATGTGGCACATATACACCATGGAACACTATGGAGCCATAAAAAAGAATGAGTTCACATCCTTTCACGGACATTGATGAAGCTGAAAACCATCATCCTCAGCAAACTAACACAGGAACAGAAAACCAAACACCGCATGTTCTCACTTGTAAGAGGGAGCTGAACAATTTCCTTTCTTTCTTAACAGATTAGTTATAAGGCCTTTTAAGCAACCCTAAAAATATGTACTATTATCCCAACGTTATAGGTAGGAAAAATGAGGCAGAGAAAAGTTAAATAACATGGCCAAGGTCATAGCTGGGAAGGGGCACAGTCATGATTCAGACTGCAGTGGCCTGGCCCCAGAGCTCATGTTCTTAACCTCTACAATATGTTATGTCTCCAGTAGCCTTATTGGGCAGAGGACACACATAGACTGATGCATAGCAAGAGATAGTTACAGACACCTGGAGAGACCTGGACAAGCAGCTTTGTGGAGTAGGAGAGAGTGCTGTGCAGTGTGGTTGGCAGAATAGCAAGCCCTAGTAGGGGAGGGATGGGGATGGATTAAAAACAAAATGAGGCAGCTCACACCTGTAATCCCAGCACCTTGGTAGGCTGAGGCGGGAGGATCATGTGAGGCCAGCAGTTCAAGACCAGTCTGGGCAACACATTCATGAGACCCTATCCGTACAAAATACTAAAACAAAAATTAAAAAATCACTCAGCTATATTGGCACACACATGTAATCCCAGCTACTCAGGAGACTGAGGCAGAAGGATTGCCCAAACCCAGGAGGTTGAGGCTGCAGTGAGTTGTGATCGCTCCACTGCACTCCAGCCTGGTGACAGGGAGATCCTGTCTCAAAAAAAAAAAAAAAAAAAAAAAAGCAAGTGGAAATCTAGATTGATGCCTGCAGGAGCCCAGAGCTCACCCACAACCACCTCTTCCTGCTCTCTAAAAGGGGCTCTGGCTGCATTCCTGATGTGGAAAGGTTTCATGTGTGTGTTGGGGGCATCTTGGGTGTTCATGGGGTAGCAAGAGCAGCTCTCAGCATCCTGCCATTCTTTTTCTTATTCCAGCTCAACTTGCCATCTGCATACCTCTGTGAGAGGCTCTGTGAATCACAGGATCTCATGAGTCACTCATTCCCTCTCTGAGGAATAAATTATATCAAGTCTCACAAAAGCAGAGCAGTTGGGTTTAAATGAGGTGTCACACAAAGATGGACTGCAGGTTCTGCTTTCCCTTGTGAACTGGCATGGCTGTTGGGCGAGGCATGTTGCCAGTTCTCAGCTTGAGCTTTTGGGCCGTCAACCCAGAGTTCTGGCTGCTTCAGCTTCATCTGGATTTGATGTTCAGAATGCCAGACTCAGCAAGAGGTGAAACAGGCCCCAGTGATCATAATTTTGACTCACTTGGGGAAAGGCTGAAGAATGAAGATGAGTGAATATTTGATTTGCTTGTGTCTCCAGTCTGCATTGCATCAGGCCTATCCTTTGTTATAACTTTTTTTTTGAGAAGGAGTCTCACTCTGTTGCCCAGGCTAGAGTGCAGTGGTGCAATCTTGGCTCACTGCAACCTCTGCCTCCTGGGTTCAAGCGATTCTCCAGCCCTAGCCTCCAGAGTAGCTGGGACTACAGGCGTGCACCACCACACCTGGCCAATTTTTGTATTTTTAGCAGAGACTGGGATTTCACCATATTGGCCAGGCTGGTCTCGAACTCCTGATCACAGGTGATCCACTGGCTTCGGCCTCCCAGAGGCTATCCTTTATTTAACTCACAACTGCTGATAATAGACATTCTGAAAGTAAATTTACTACTTTAATATTCCAAAACTGCTTTCCGTAGTCCATGATATGCAAAACCTTTGAATGCAGAAAACAGAATGTTCCTGGTGTAGCAGAGAGAATATGTGGTTAAGCAGAGGCCAGTGATATCTTGTAGCAAATTTGTTCACCCCATCACAAGTGTGCATTGTCAGTTTTGTGTCCTGGTATCTGTCCTGAGCCTCTCTTTAGATACCAAGCTTCTTACCTGGCTATGGTGAGGATGGGAGAAAAGCAATTTGATTTGCTGGTGAAAATGACTCACAGCAGGATGTAAATGAGAACCACAGATTTAGCTCCTTGCAGTGCATAATTCCATTTTAGATGAAGGCTTAGTAATCAAAATCTAATAAGCTTAGTAATCAAGATCTTGATAGAATGTTGGGGGAAGATTTACTTTCACAGAGGAATTTTTGAGAATCCCCTTGTTACCCTAGTCAGCCCACTTTTTCTGATTCACTTTTCTGAGCATTAGGGAAACAAACTTCAGTATCCTGGCAGCCCACTTGGGGAGGGGCCTAAGCTGCAACTCCTTCAGGCAGTTCAATTCCAGCTTCCCTCTTCATAGTGCCTCTCAGGGCATCTTCGCACTGTATCCACCCTATACCCTCTGCCAGGCACCTACATGCTCTGCCATGGCAAGCTTATGCCTTTTCTTTGGGTCCCATTGAAGATATCCCTAAAGCCTAGGAATTGAAGCAGGGACCCAGACACCTGGGCTCAATTATAGCCCCACTCCATATCTTTATATAAATAATTGCTTGGCACAGTGCCTGGTACATAGGAAGTGTTGTTTAAGTGTTCATAACCATTTCCTCCAGGGAAACTCTCCCTCCCTAGCTCCTGAGGCAGGAATCTCTCCTATGTGCTGTATTTTGATGACCTCTTTACTTGCCTCTATTCTAGGATGTAGATACCTGAAGGCAGGGGCTGTCTTTCTTACCTTCACTTCTGTGACTAGAAAACCACATTGAGATTTTAATTTGAGTTATGTACTCTTTCAGCAGCCTGAAAGAATGGTAAGGATTCTCTCTTCCCCATTCCAAGAAAGTCACCAAGTGTCCTTAACTTCAGGATTAATGACTTTGGCACTACAGGGATAAACAAAGAGTTCAGAGACAAAGTGTGAAACAGGGATCTGGAATGTCACCCCTATATAGAATTTTGTTGTAAAAAAGAAGCCTCAACAGAGAGAGGAAGTGGGCCAACCCTGGAGGGAAGATTGTGAAAGCTTTTTGAGAGACTGGGAGTGGGACAGAGGCGTGCAGATCCTGTGGTACTGGAGACCAGCACTTCCCTCCCACAGCTGGTCTGTGGCAGGACTTCACAGCAGAAAAGCTGCATGGTCCCCTGAGAGAGAAGGTTCACTAAATCTTTAATTTCCCAGCCGTCAAAAGATCTGGGACTGGGCCACTGCTTTCAAGGTACCACGTGGATTTTGACACTGAATACGTCAACCAGTTCGGTGTGATCAGAAGAGATCAGAGGATCTTCTAGAATGTTCCAGAGTGTGCCAGATCCCCTCACTTGACCCTAGGAATAAGGGTTCCTGCTCTCCATCCCCATCAAATTCCTGAGATTGAACTTCCTGAGTGAAAGGGGACTCTGAACAAATGCAACTTTATTTAGAGACACAAAAGAACACGGCCTTTTGGAAACCCTCGTGAAGTGAACTAAAATTCACATCTACAGCGTGACCATGGTCCTGGCTAAGGTAGGTCACATAGAATATTTGGTGAGTCAGTAAATAATGGAAGTACCCTGAAATTTCTCCATACTATTTTAATAATGCCATAGCAACATTTTTTATTTACCTACCTTTATTAAAGGTTTTCCATGGCCATTTCCTGAGCATTTAAAGCACATGCAAATGAATTGTCTTTGAACAAGGATTCAAAAGACTTTTATCACTTCAAGCTAGCAGCAAGCTGAATTTATATCTCCCCAGTATTACATTGCTGGTTGCTAACTGTGACTAAGCCTTGCTACTTTACACTTTGTCTATGAATAGATTGAAGTCTCCAATGAGAACTTGCATCACAAAGCCCCACCTAAAACGATAAAGCCTTGAAGGCAAAAACCCAAAATCTTATTTTGTATATTGGTATCCACGTCACAAAGCTGCCTTGTATCTACAATTCCTAATTCTTGCTCAGAATGTAAGTTATTTGGGCTATTACTTTTTTTCTAGTCTCAATTACTTGTGGTTATTCATACAGGGATCACTTAAATGAATGAAATCTAGAGATAATTGAACAACATTCTTTTAGTCCTTAGTTTCTGCTCACTCTCCCCTCTAGTCTTCAGACATTTTTTCTAGGCTGCTATACCAGCTGCAGATTCAATTTATTATCTTTTCCCCCCCACCAGAATTCTCAAGAATTCACCCTTGACTTCTTTCAGTGTTCTTTTATCTAGGTTTTGTTGTGTTTGTTTTGTTTTTGCTTTCAATAGATTTTTGTTTTAGAGCAGTCTTAGGTTCACAGAAAAATCTAGCAGGAGGTATAGAGATATCCCATAAAACCCTGCCCTAAAACATGCATAGCCTCCTGCATTATCGACATACCTCACCAGAACAGTACACTTGTGACAACTGGTGGACCTACACTGGACCTACACTGACACATTTTTGCCCAGAGTCCATAGTCTACATTAGAGTTCACTCACAGTGTTGTACTTCTATGGTTTTGGAAAAATGTATGACATGGTTCACCATTGTAGAATCATAAAGAGTAGTTTCACTGCCCTAAAAATCCCCTGTGCTCTCCCTATTTGTCCCTTCTTTCTCCCAACCCCTCGAAACCACTGATCTTTTTACTGTAGCCTTTTCCAGAATGTCATATAGTTGGAACTGTACAGTATGTAGCCTTTTGAGATTGACTTCTTTCGTTTGCTAATATGTGTTTAAATTTCCTCTGTGTCTTTTCATGGCTTGATAGAGCTGATAGTGCTTTTTCATTTCTTTTTAGTGCTGAATAATATTCTCTTGTCTGGTTGGACCACAGTTTATTTATCCATCCACCTATTGAAGGACATCTTGGTTGCTTCCAGGTTTTGGAAATTATAAATTAAGCTGCTATAAACATCCTTGTGCAAGGAGCACAATGCCAAGGAGCATGATTGCTGAATCATGCCAAGGAGCATGATTGCTGAATCATATGATAAGAGTGTCTTCAGCTTCCTAGAAAATCTCCAAACTATTTTCCAAAGTGGCCGTACTATTGTGCATTTTGACCAGCAGTGAATGAGATGTTCTGTGACTCCACATCCTCACCAGCATTTGGTGTTGTCAGTGTTCCAGATTTTGGCCATCCTAATAGGTGTATAGTGATAGCTAATTTGTTCTTTTGATTTGCACTTCCCTGAAAACATATGAAGTTGGGTATCTTTATATATATGTGTGTGTATATATGTGTGTGTGTATATATATACACACATACACACAAAAATTTGTATATATATTTGTTTGTGTATATATATATATACACACATACACAAAGATGTCATCTACGTATCATCTTTGGTAAGGTATCTGTTAGGGTCTTTAGTCCATTTTTTAATTGGGTTGTTTTCTTCTTGTTAAGTTTTAAGAGTTCTTTGTATATTTTTAAAGTAGTCTTTCATCAGATTGTCTTGCAAATATTTTCTCCCAGTTTGTGGCTTGTCTTTTCATTTTCTTGACAGTGTCTTTTGTAGAATACATTGGTTTTGTTTTGTTTTGTTTTGTTTTGTTTTGTTTTAGGGGGAGTCTTGCTCTGTTGCCAGGCTGGAGTACAGTGGCACAATCTTGGCTCACTGAAACCTCCGACTTCCTGGTTCAAGCCATTCTCCTGCCTCAGCTTCACGAGTAGCTGGGATTATAGGCATGCCTCACCATGCCCAGGTAATTTTTTGGTATTTTTTAGTAGAGACAGGGTTTCGCCATGTTTGGCCAGAGTGGTCTCGATCTCCTGACCTTGTGATCCACCCGCCTCAGTCTCCCAAAGTGCTGGGATTACAGGCATGAGCCACCACGCCAGGGCAGCCTTTTTTTTTTTTTTTTTTGGATAAGGTCTTGCTCTGTCACCCAGGCTGATGTGCAGTATTATAGCTCACTGTAGCATCAAATTCCTGGGCTCAAGTGATCCTACTGCCTGGGCCTTCCAAAGCAGTAGGATTACAGGCAGACATGAGTCACTGTGGCTGGCCTTGACATTTTAAATTTTAGTGAAGTTTGATTTATCAATTTTTCATAGTTCAGAGCTTTGGTGTTGTAGATTTATTTTCTTTACCTTGTAACTATCAGAAGGGTATTTAAAAGACAGGTAATAACTGGAAAAGTAGGAACAAGCTAAACAACACCATGATTAAGCAATCAGGCAAATCCTGAAGGTGAGATATTCCACTGAACAACTGTCCTGGCCTCTTAGCAAATCAGCATCATAGAAACAGTGAATTTATAGAGTAAAAGCAATTTAAGTGACCCAACCATCAGATGTATTATAACATGTGGTCCTAGGTTAGATTCCAGTTTATGCAGATTTAAATAGCTATAAAAATGATTTTGAGAAACATTATGGAAATTGGAATATGGCTTAGGTCATAAATGATATTAAAACTCATTAAGATTATTATTATGGCTCATTAGGCATGATAGTCTCGATTTTGGTTATGGAGGCTGTCCTTATTTTTTAGAGCTGCATATTAAAGTACTTAGGGATGAAATGTCATGATGTCTGTAGTTTACAGTATTTCAGCATAAAAAAATAAAGCGAACGTAAAGGAATAAAATCTGAAAGAACAGAATTATTTCACACGTTAGATCCTTATTGGCTGACCCAACCAACCCAAAGCCTGCTTTACTACAGTATACGAGTAAAGAGAGCACTTGGGTGGGGAAAGGGCATGAAATCTGGATTATGTCTTTCCCCTTGCTAGCTGTGTGATCATGGTAAAGTACTTCTCCTCTCTTTGCCTCAGTTTCTTCAACCATAAGATAGGTATATTCATTGTATTCGTCCATTTTCATGCTGCTGATAAGGATATACCTGAGACTGGGTAATTAATAAAGAAAAAGAGGTTTAATGGATTCACAGTTCCATGTGGCTGGAGAGGCTACACAATCATGGTGGAAGGTGACAGGCACATCTTACATGGCAGCAGACAAGAGGGAACTTGTGCGGCGAAATTCCCCCTAATAAAACCATCAGATCTTGCAAGACTTATTCACTACTATGAGAACAGTATGGGAGAAACCACTACCATGATTCAATTACCTCCAACCCAGTCCCTTCCAAAATATGTAGGAATTACGGGAGCTACAATTCAAGATGAGATTTGGGTAGGGATAAGCCAAATCATATCTTTAGTAGACCTACCACACAGGATGATTGTGAGGATAAATGACTTAATATACACAAGGCCATTAAATCAGTTCCTGGCACATAGTAATACATAAGACTTACCTATTATCATTGTTTTTGTTTTAGTTATTCAGGTATATGATCCTAGTAGGGTTGGCATAGACTGATAGAATCAGCACAGCTTCTTGGGTTTTCTGGTACATTGCTAGTAGCCATGGGAACTCCATATTTCTGGGGACTCATTTTTGAGTCTTCTCTTACACTACATTGAGAAGTGTTCCACTCCATGTTTTAGGGGCTGGTGAAGAGTGGTAAGACATAAAGACAGCTTCTCTTATTGTTTGTAATGGGGCTTTTGGCTTAGTGCTCCATCAAAAATCTAAAGTTTTAAGTGTGATTAAACAATAGGTAGTTGAAGATACCCCTAGATCTAGAATATTCTGGCAGAAGATTTAACATCTTCATTAGGAATACTGGTCTAGAATCCACCTTTTCCTTTAAAAAACCAACAAACACAGTATAAGACGTCTTTATAAATATATCCCTTCAAGCAAATCTGATACATGATGATTTAGGACTAAAATTTATCTTTGTCACCAACAAAATAGAAAGAGGGTAAATATGATTTTACAACTGTGTCTTAGGTTTTTAGTTGGAGAAATGCTGTACTCTAATTAAAATTACAAATGACTTTATCTTTTAGTGCTCCATGTTTTCATTTTTCAATTTTTCAATTTTCCCTCTCCTCTGAGATACTGAGACTAGCACTAATTTCTTCTATCATTCATTGGAAAAAAAGCTGCAATATGATTCATATGTAGGAGTTAAAAAATTGCCCAGGATGTTTGAGCTATGTGTAAATAATATAACGCAAAAATCATTAGGATACTGTAGTTTATGTTTATGTAGAGAACTATCTAGTTTTCTTGACTTCAATTAAATTTTTCAATGTTAGATTTTTAGTACAGATTAATAATATTTTTTCTGTTCATTTCTTTCCCTTACATGAGCACAGGGAGTTCTTTGACCTCTAGAAGTTGCAAGCACTTTTTGGCCTGTTACAACAGCACAATTTATTATCAATTGATTTTAGAGTGAACTGAAATTTTCAAGATTAGATGGGTGTGTATTAGAGCAAATTCTAAATGGCTGAGTTAAAGTTTACAGTCATCAAAAGTTATGAGAACCATTTATCTTATAAGGTCTGCAGTACCGAAATCACAACTTCAGAAATTAGAACATTATCTGTTATGATGCTACTACAATATAATTTCTTTCTTTCTTTTTTTTATTCTGAGTTGGAGTTTTGCACTGTTGCCCAGGCTGCAGTGCAGTGGTGTGATCTTGGCTCACTGCAACCCCTGCCTCCTGGATTCAAGTGATTCTCCTGCCTCAGCCTCCCGAGTAGCTGGGATTATAGCCATATGCCACCATGCCTGGCTGATTTTTTGTAATTTTAGTAGAGATGAGGTTTCACTATGTTGGCCAGGCTGGTCTCGAAATCCTGACCTGGTGATCCACCAGCCTCAGCCTCCCAAAGTGCTGGGATTACAGGCGTGAGTCACTGCACCTGGCTTACATTATAATTTTGTGAAAGCTAAACATTATTTCAAATAACATATAAATAATTTTTAAAATCTGACATTGAATGCAAGTACTGTGCTAAAGTGCTTTACATGAAATGTCTCATCTACTCTCACAACTACCCAGGGCCTGCTCAAGCTTTCGTTTCTCTTGAGAGAACTGAAATGGCCAGGACAAATGACTGGCTCAAGGTCACACTGCAGCTGTGATAAGGCGAGGTTGAAATTTAGAATCAATGGTGACTTCTTCATCCAGCCAATATTTACTGAGCATTTATTAGGCAACAGGATCTGTTCTAGGTGTGGAGATAGTAATGTGAAGAAAACATCAAAATCTTTGCTCTGAATATTATGAAATACTGACACACAGTTGAGGCTAGCAGTTAGAATTGGTGAATACTTTTTCCACTATTAGGCAGTGTTCTAGCCCCTCTACTTAGAAATTTAACCCTATAAACTGATTTGTTTTTCCAGAAGAAACAAAGGTCTCAAAGCTGATCATAAGTCCCCTGGAGAGTAGAAGTTTGGCTCTAAATCTGGACTCATCCAGAAAAAAAAGCTAGTCCACATGGTGGCTCATGCCTGTAGTCCTAGCTACTGGGGAGGCTGAGGCAGGAGGATTGCTTGAGTGCAGGAGTTCGAGGTTGCATTGATTGCACCACTGCACTCCAGCCTGGTGACAGAATAAGACCCTATATCTAATAAAAAACAAAACAAAAACCCCCCACACTCTCTTTGAAGCAACTATTTCCTTAAATCCCCCCAATACACACACACACACACACACACACACACACACACACACACACACACACACACACATTTCTTGATATCTTTTTGAAGCATCATTCATCCTAGGCAAACTTTATAAACATGGGGCCATACCTTTTACAATTCAGGATCACCAGGCCACTGGACTTTTTGTTGTTGTTGTTGTTGTTGTTATAGATATCTGCAATAATTACCACACAAAGGAACACCACAGTGCATTTCCATAATAAAATAAACTGTATTTGCTAGTGGAGCCTGTAGTTCATCAGGTAAGGCTTTTACTCCTTTAGCAACCAAATTGCTCTCTTCCCTTAGTGAATGACAGTTTCTGCAATGGTCTGACCTATTTGGGCAGTTCAGAGCAGGCACACAGAGGCACCCTCATCTTCTTACATCACAGCCATGGGTACATCAAACCCACAATTCATGGGTTGGATGAATAAGGTTGCTACTTATTAAGTTACAGGCAAGTAGTTCAATAAAAAACAGTTGAGATTTCTCTTTAGTTTCTGTATCTATGTAAACTTTCTATAATTTGAAATATAGCACTAGCTTTTCATAATTGAAAATTATGGGGATAAACAAAGAAATGAAATACCTTCAGCAGTAACCATGGATATATAAAATCAAAACCATTACTATTATCATACTGTATAGTTCTACTGAATTCCTTATTTTAATTTTCTTTTTTTTTATTTTATTTTATTTTATTTTTTTATTATACTTTAAGTTCTAGGGTACATGTGCATAACGTGCAGGTTTGTTACATATGTATACTTATGCCATGTTGGTGTGCTGCACCCATCAACTCGTCAGCACCCATCAATTCATCATTTATATCTTGTATAACTCCCCAATGCAAGCCCTCCCTCCTCCCCCCTCCCCCCTCCCCATGATAGGCCCCAGTGCGTGATGTTCCCCTTCCCGAGTCCAAGTGATCTCATTGTTCAGTTCCCACCTATGAGTGAGAACATGCGGTGTTTGGTTTTCTGTTCTTGTGATACTTTGCTAAGAATGATGGTTTCCAGCTGCATCCATGTCCCTACAAAGGACGCAAACTCATCCTTTTTTATGGCTGCATAGTATTCCATGGTGTATATGTGCCACATTTTCTTAATCCAGTCTGTCACAGATGGACATTTGGGTTGATTCCAAGTCTTTGCTATTGTGAATAGTGCCGCAATAAACATACGTGTACATGTGTCTTTGTAGTAGAATAATTTATAATCCTTTGGGTATATACCCAGTAGTGGGATGGCTGGGTCATATGGTACATCTAGTTCTAGATCCTTGAGGAATTGCCATACTGTTTTCCATAATGGTTGAACTAGTTTACAATCCCACCAACAGTGTAAAAGTGTTCCTATTTCTCCACATCCTCTCCAACACCTGTTGTTTCCTGACTTCTTAATGATTGCCATTCTAACTGGTGTGAGATGGTATCTCATTGTGGTTTTGATTTGCATTTCTCTGATGGCGAGTGATGATGAGCATTTTTTCATGTGTCTGTTGGCTGTATGAATATCTTCTTTTGAGAAATGTCTGTTCATATCCTTTCCCCACTTTTTGATGGGGTTGTTTGTTTTTTTCTCGTATATTTGTTTGAGTTCTTTGTAGATTCTGGATATTAGCCCTTTGTCAGATGAGTAGGTTGCAAAAATTTTCTCCCATTCTGTAGGTTGCCTGTTCACTCTGATGGTAGTTTCTTTTGCTGTGCAAAAGCTCTTTAGTTTAATTAGATCCCATTTGTCAATTTTGGCTTTTGCTGCCGTTGCTTTTGGTGTTTTAGACATGAAGTCCTTGCCCATGCCTATGTCCTGAATGGTACTACCTAGATTTTCTTCTAGGGTTTTTATGGTATTAGGTCTAACATTTAAGTCTCTAATCCATCTTGAATTAATCTTCGTATAAGGGGTAAGGAAAGGATCCAGTTTCAGCTTTCTACTTATGGCTAGCCAATTTTCCCAGCACCATTTATTAAATAGGGAATCCTTTCCCCATTTCTTGTTTCTCTCAGGTTTGTCAAAGATCAGATGGCTGTAGATGTGTGGTATTATTTCTGAGGACTCTGTTCTGTTCCATTGATCTATATCTCTGTTTTGGTACCAGTACCATGCTGTTTTGGTTACTGTAGCCTTGTAGTATAGTTTGAAGTCAGGTAGCGTGACGCCTCCAGCTTTGTCCTTTTGACTTAGGATTGTCTTGGCAATGCGGGCCCTTTTTTGGTTCCATATGAACTTTAAAGCAGTTTTTTCCAATTCTGTGAAGAAACTCATTGGTAGCTTGATGGGGATGGCATTGAATCTATAAATAACCTTGGGAAGTATGGCCATTTTCACGATATTGATTCTTCCTATCCATGAGCATGGTATGTTCTTCCATTTGTTTGTGTCCTCTTTTATTTCGCTGAGCAGTGGTTTGTAGTTCTCCTTGAAGAGGTCCTTTACATCCCTTGTAAGCTGGATTCCTAGGTATTTTATTCTCTTTGAAGCAATTGTGAATGGAAGTTCATTCCTGATTTGGCTCTCTGCTTGTCTGTTACTGGTGTATAAGAATGCTTGTGATTTTTGCACATTAATTTTGTATCCTGAGACTTTGCTGAAGTTGCTTATCAGCTTAAGGAGATTTTGGGCTGAGACGATGGGGTTTTCTAAATATACAATCATGTCATCTGCAAAGAGGGACAATTTGACTTCTTCTTTTCCTAACTGGATACCCTTGATTTCTTTCTCTTGCCTGATTGCCCTAGCCAGAACTTCCAACACTATGTTGAATAGGAGTGGTGAGAGAGGGCATCCCTGTCTTGTGCCAGTTTTCAAAGGGAATTTTTCCAGTTTTTGCCCATTCAGTATGATATTAGCTGTGGGTTTGTCATAAATAGCTCTTATTATTTTGAGGTACGTTCCATCAATACCGAATTTATTGAGCGTTTTTAGCATGAAGGGCTGTTGAATTTTGTCAAAAGCCTTTTCTGCATCTATTGAGACAATCATGTGGTTCTTGTCTTTGGTTCTGTTTATATGCTGGATTACGTTTATTGATTTGCGAATGTTGAACCAGCCTTGCATCCCAGGGATGAAGCCCACTTGATCATGGTGGATAAGCTTTTTGATGTGCTGCTGAATCCGGTTTGCCAGTATTTTATTGAGAACTTTTGCATCAATGTTCATCAGGGATATTGGTCTAAAATTCTCTTTTTTTGATGTGTCTCTGCCAGGCTTTGGTATCAGGATGATGTTGGCCTCATAAAATGAGTTAGGGAGGACTCCCTCTTTTTCTATTGATTGGAATAGTTTCAGAAGGAATGGTACCAGCTCCTCCTTGTACCTCTGGTAGAATTCAGCTGTGAATCCATCTGGTCCTGGACTTTTTTTGGTGGGTAGGCTATTAATTGTTGCCTCAATTTCAGAGCCTACTATTGGTCTATTCAGGGATTCAACTTCTTCCTGGTTTAGCCTTGGGAGAGTGTAAGTGTCCAGGAATTTATCCATTTCTTCTAGATTTTCTAGTTGATTTGCGTAGAGGCGTTTATAGTATTCTCTGATGGTAGTTTGTATTTCTGTGGGGTCAGTGGTGATATCCCCTTTATCATTTTTTATTGCATCTATTTGATTCCTCTCTCTTTTCTTCTTTATTAGCCTTGCTAGCGGTCTGTCAATTTTGTTGATCTTTTCAAAAAACCAACTCCTGGATTCATTGATTTTTTGGAGGGTTTTTTGTGTCTCTATCTCCTTCAGTTCGGCTCTGATCTTAGTTATTTCTTGCCTTCTGCTAGCTTTTGAATGTGTTTGCTCTTGCCTCTCTAGTTCTTTTAATTGTGATGTTAGAGTGTCAATTTTAGATCTTTCCTGCTTTCTCTTGTGGGCATTTAGTGCTATAAATTTCCCTCTACACACTGCTTTAAATGTGTCCCAGAGATTCTGGTATGTTGTATCTTTGTTCTCATTGGTTTCAAAGAACATCTTTATTTCCGCTTTCATTTCGTTATGTACCCAGTAGTCATTCAGGAGCAGGTTGTTCAGTTTCCATGTAGTTGAGCGGTTTTGATTGAGTTTCTTAGTCCTGAGTTCTAGTTTGATTGCACTGTGGTCTGAGAGACAGTTTGTTATAATTTCTGTTCTTTTACATTTGCTGAGGAGTGCTTTACTTCCAATTATGTGGTCAATTTTGGAATAAGTGCGATGTGGTGCTGAGAAGAATGTATATTCTGTTGATTTGGGGTGGAGAGTTCTATAGATGTCTATTAGGTCCGCTTGGTGCAGAGATGAGTTCAATTCCTGGATATCCTTGTTAACTTTCTGTCTCCTTGATCTGTCTAATGTTGACAGCGGAGTGTTGAAGTCTCCCATTATTATTGTATGGGAGTCTAAGTCTCTTTGTAAGTCTCTAAGGACTTGCTTTATGAATCTGGGTGCTCCTGTATTGGGTGCATATATATTTAGGAGAGTTAGCTCTTCCTGTTGAATTGATCCCTTTACCATTATGTAATGGCCTTCTTTGTCTCTTTTGATCTTTGATGGTTTAAAGTCTGTTTTATCAGAGACAAGGATTGCAACCCCTGCTTTTTTTTGTTCTCCATTTGCTTGGTAGATCTTCCTCCATCCCTTTATTTTGAGCCTATGTATGTCTCTGCATGTGAGATGGGTCTCCTGAATACAGCAGACTGATGGGTCTTGACTCTTTATCCAGTTTGCCAGTCTGTGTCTTTTAATTGGAGCATTTAGTCCATTAACATTTAAGGTTAATATTGTTATGTGTGATCTTGATCCTGCCATTATGATATTAACTGGTTATTTTGCTCGTTAGTCGATGCAGTTTCTTCCTAGCCTCGATGGTCTTTACATTTTGGCATGTTTTTGTGATGGCTGGTACCGGTTGTTCCTTTCCATGTTTAGGGCTTCCTTCAGGGTCTCTTGTAAGGCAGGCCTGGTGGTGACAAAATCTCTAAGCATTTGCTTATCTGTAAAGGATTTTATTTCTCCTTCACTTATGAAACTTAGTTTGGCTGGATATGAAATTCTGGGTTTAAAATTCTTTTCTTTAAGAACGTTGAATATTGGCCCCCACTCTCTTCTGGCTTGTAGAGTTTCTGCCGAGAGATCTGCTGTTATTCTGATGGGCTTCCCTTTGTGGGTAACCCGACCTTTCTCTCTGGCTGCCCTTAAGATTTTTTCCTTCATTTCAACTTTGGTGAATCTGGCAATGATGTGTCTTGGAGTTGCTCTTCTGGAGGAGTATCTTTGTGGCGTTCTCTGTATTTCCTGAATTTGAATGTTGTCCTGCCCTACTAGGTTGGGGAAGTTCCCCTGGATGATATCCTGAAGCGTGTTTTCCAACTTGGTTCCATTTTCCCCCTCACTTTCAGGCACCCCAATCAGACGTAGATTTGGTCTTTTTACGTAATCCCATACTTCTTGCAGGCTTTGCTCATTTCTTTTTCTTTTTTCTTTTGGTTTCTCTTCTCGCTTCATTTCATTCATTTGATCTTCAATCGCTGATACTCTTTCTTCCAGTTGATCGAGTCGGTTACTGAAGCTTGTGCATTTGTCACATATTTCTCGTGTCATGGTTTTCATCTCTGTCATTTCGTTTATGATCTTCTCTGCATTAATGAGTCTAGCTGTCAATTCTTCCACTCTTTTTTCAAGATTTTTAGTTTCTTTGCGCTGGGTACGTAATTCCTCCTTTAGCTCTGATAAGTTTGATGGACTGAAGCCTTCTTCTCTCCTCTCGTCCAAGTCATTCTCTGACCAGCTTTGATCCGTTGCTGGCGATGGGCTGCGCTCCTTCGCAGGGGGAGATGCGCTCTTATTTTTTGAATTTCCAGCTTTTCTGCCCTGCTTCTTCCCCATCTTTGTGGTTTTATCTGTCTCTGGTCTTTGATGGTGGTGACGTACTGATGGGGTTTTGGTATAGGTGTCCTTCCTGTTTCATAGTTTTCCTTCTGACAGTCAGAAGGACTGTCTGTTGGTCTGTTGGAGATTGCTTGAGGTCCACTTCAGACCCTGTTTGCCTGGGTATCAGCAGCAGAGGTTGCCGAAGATAGAATATTGCTGAACAGCGAGTGTACCTGTCTGATTCTTCCTTTGGAAGTTTCCTCTCAGGGGTGTACTCCACCCTGTGAGGTGTGGGGTGTCAGACTGCCCCTAGTGGGGGATTTCTCCCAGCTAGGCTACTCAGGGGTCAGAGACACACCTGAGCAGGCAGTCTGTCCGTTCTCAGATCTCAACCTCCGCGTTGGGAGATCCACGGCTCTCCCCAAAGCTGTCAGACAGAGTCGTTCGCGTCTGCACCGGCTCCAGCTACTTCCCCTGTTGGTCTTCAGCTGTGCGCTGTCCCCAGAGGTGGAGACTACAGAGACAGGCAGGCTTCCTTGAGCTGCTGTGAGCTCCACCCAGTTCGAACTTCCCAGCGGCTTTGTTTACCTACTTAAGCCTCAGCAATGGCGGGCGCCCCTCCCCCAGCCTCGCTGCTGCCTTGCGGATAGATCGCGGCAGACTGCTGTGTTAGCAGTGAGGGAGGCTTCGTGGGCGTGGGACCCTCCCGGCCAGGATTGGGATATATTCTCCTGGTGTGCCTGTATGCTTACAGCGCAGTATTGGGGTGGGAGTTACCCGATTTTCCAGGTGTTGTGTGTCTCAGTTCCCCTGGCTAGGAAAACGGATCCCCTTCCCCCTTGTGCTTCCAGGTGGGGCGATGCCTCGCCCTGCTTCAGCTCTCGCTGGTCAGGCTGCAGCAGCTGACCAGCACCGATTGTCCGGCACTCCCTAGTGAGATGACCCCAGTACCTCAGTTGAAAATGCAGAAATCACCGGTCTTCTGTGTCGCTCGCGCTGGGAGTTGGAGACTGGAGCTGTTCCTATTCGGCCATCTTGCTCCGCCCCCCTATTTTAATTTTCAAACCCAGTTATTCCTGATCTTTATATTTGTGCCTTATTTTATTTTATTTTTTTGAGACAGAATCTTGCTCTGTTGTCCTGGCTGAAGTGCAGTATCACAATCTTGGCTTGATGCAAACTCTGCCTCCCGGGTTCAAGCAATTATCATGCCTCCGCCTCTGGAGAAGCTGGGATTATAGGCATGTACTACCACACCTGGCTAATTTTTGTATTTTAGTAGAGACAGAGTTTCACCATGTTGACCAGGCTGGTCTCAAACTCCTGACCTCAGGCGATCCGCCCTCCTTTACCTCCCAAACTGCTGGAATTACAGGCATGAGCCACCATGCCCGGCCATTGTGCCCTATTTTAAAGCCCTTATGCATACATATTGCATTATAGAAAGTGAAATAATTTTTTTATTTTTATTATTTTTTTTTATGGAGTCTCGCTCTATCATCCAGGCTGAAGTGCAGTGGCAGAATCTCGGCTCACTGCAACCTTCGCCACCTGGGTTCGTGCAATGCTCCTGCCTCAGCCTCTCAAGTAGCTGGGATTACAGGCGCACATCACCACCCCTGGCTAATTTTTGTATTTTTAGTAGTAGAGATGGGGCTTCACCATGTTGGCCAGGTTGGTCTCGAACTCCTGACCTCAAGTGATCCACCCGCCTAGGCCTCCCAGAGTGCTTGGATAACAGGCATGAGCCACCGTGCCTGGCCTAGAAAGTGAAAGAATCTTGAAATAAGATTTCCCTCTCCTCTGAGATACTGAGACTAGCACTAATTTCTTCTATCATTCATTGGAAAAAAAGCTGCAATATGATTCATATGTAGGAGTTAAAAAATTGCCCAGGATGTTTGAGCTATGTGTAAATAATATAACACAAAAATAATTAGGATACTGTCGTTTATGTTTATGTAGAGAACTATCTAGTTTTCTTGACTTCAATTAAAATAAAAAACAAGTTCTCCCTAAACAGAGAGACTTAGCTAGCTACAGCACATGAACTTAGACTGACGGGAAATTTTAGTGCAAGTTATCAAATCATGAAAAGTACAGTGAAAGCTAATGAAGCCCTTATTTTAAATCATTTAGAGAAATGATTTCTGTCTTCTTGAACACCTCATCTTCTTAGAGCCACCCTGTCATCTTGGCTGTGAAGCAGATATGTATGCTATGTTTTTGCTTTCTGTTAGTGAAGGGTTTCCTTTTCCTCTCTTTCTTGACACTAGAGACAATTTGATGACAAGCTGAAAACAGCCATTGGATGGATAAAAGATTTGGGCTGAGAATAAACAGGGATGTAGTTTTGGTTCCGACCTGCCTAGATTTTTGTTATGGGACAAACCCTTCTGTTTTGCCATCTGCATTAAGGAGAGCAGTTGACTGATTATCTTTGAAGTTTTACTCCTAACTGTATAATGCTACAGTTTCAATACAGCTTTAGCTCTGATAACTAAGAAACAAAGTGGTAATCATAAGAATCTAACTATTAGATATTTGGTGACACCACATTCATAAAGTAAAAATGTAACTTTAGTTCCTTTAGTAGTCCAACTGCCCATTTTGCTGTGAAATAAAATGCCCACTATTGATGATTCCTTTCATTTGAAGGAGTATCCGTTAAGTGTGACATGCCTAGCATTGCTCTGCCTTTTTCGCTCCTCTTTTTTGTTTTTTTTTGGGAATATGCAGTGACCTGTCTAACTGGTGAGTGCATAGGAGAAGTTGGATAGAATGGCAGCCCTTTCCTCTCAATTTCTCGAGAGCTGTTGACCTGAAGATAAAATGTGTCCTCTTGAGTCCTCGTGGGAGCTGGAAACCTGTAGAAAAGATGTGTCTGCTTTTACTCCTCCATGCTGTAGGTTTACAGGGTCAGGGCCCTCCCTGGGGAGGTCTGTGGCCATCCATGGGCAAGTTTGTCTAGTTCTGGGGTTTAGTGTTAGCAAACCCAGTTGGCTCTTAAATCTAAGCCATTTTCTGCAATATCAGCTTTCTTAGTAGTAAACATGATATTTTGATTTCCATGCATCTTACTTTTTGAGCCTATTTCTCAGGTGGTTCAGAACTTGGATGTGATGCTATTTTGGGAGTTCCCTGAAGTCCCAAGAAACAGTACTAGATTGTGTGAATAAATGACTTTGGCCATGAACTTTCTGCTTAGATTCACACAGGTCTTCTCTCAGTTTTGATTGTCTCTGGTAAAAAAAAAAACTTGACAACATCACTGCAAACTCTGGTAATCAGAATGCTAGAGATCGTTATCTCAGCCAGCAATAACATGGCTGCATGGCACTCATGGTTATACAATGGAAGCCAGATATTTAAACATTATCACTGTGAGCCATGAAATATTGCATCCAACTTGTTACAGAGCTCAGTCAAGATGGGAAGGAAGAGGTTCTTATTTTATCAATCTGAACATTGGCTAAAAGTAGAAGAACCAATCCACTTTATAATAATTTGTTTTCTCTCTTGAATCCGGAAAGAAGAAGGGCTTGAGGACACAGAAGGTACACAGTTTAATCAATATTTGAGGGCTGAGTATGGTACCCAGACTTCTCTAGGTGCTGTGGGACACAGCAGTGGACCAAGAAGACAAAAATCTGTATCCTCAAGGAGCTTGTATTTTAGTGGAAGGAGATACACATTAATCAACACAAATAAGTAAATAAGCAAATAAATAAATAAAGTCAGTGAATATGATAGTGCAGTGTAGTGACACAGTTTTGGAACCAGACAGCCTGGGGTCAAAGCCTGGCACCATCACTTACAAGCTTTATGGCCTTTGAGGAAGTTCTTAACCTCTCTGTGCCTCGGTTTCCTCATCAGTAAATTTGGGTTAATAAAATCTTTTGAGATTTGTCGTGAGGATTACATTTAATCAGTGTTAAACACTTAGAACTGTGACCGGCACACTTTAAGCACTACATAAGTACTTGCTGTTATTATATTTAATGGTACAAGAACAAGAAAGGGATAAAGGAGTGTTGGATGGGTTTGTAGTTTTAAATGGGTTGTTAAAAAAAAAATCCAAAACAAGATCTTGATGGCATTTAAGTAAAGATCTGAAGGAGCTGAGGGAGTCAGCCACTCAGATATTTGGTGGAAAGCTTTGCCAGGCAGAAGGAATGGCTAGTGCAAAGGCCCTGAGGTTGGCACATGCCTTGCTTCTAGGACTGGCAGGTGTGCAGTGTGGCTGGGGAGGAGAATACAATAGAGAGGGATTGTAGATTGGGACTCCTTAGAAGTAGAACCTAAGACAGGAATTCAAATACCATTGATTTCCTGAGGATGTGTTCTCAGGAAAAAACGAGGGAAGAAAGGAAGAGAGAGCAGAAGAGCTAAGTAAGGATGTGGTCCTGGCAGGTACAGCCTAGCCCCAGGGGGAGCACCACAGTGAGTTCCCCCTTGAGACAAATGGATTGGCTTCTTGTTTCCACACATCAGCCAGTCATTGGCAGGGGTCTCTTGGGGGAGGTGGCTCCCGTTGGCCAAGGGCAGTTCTCATTAGCAGGGGCAGTTGTGAGTCACTGGCAGTAGCTGGAGGTGGCCTGGGGAAGGGGATCAGGGCAGGACATAGCAGTACACACTATAGGAGATAAAACTGCTTCTTCTAGGGACTTGTAGACATTTCAAGTCATAATTCCAGAAGATTCAAATCTGAATTTAATGAGTCCATCTGGCTACATTCCAGGAATAGAATCTTAGCCATGACGAGGGCTGGAGTGTTTTCAGTCTATACTTGTGCATCTGAAAAATGTTAAAGAAAAACTACACAATGGGGGCATGTTGGTGCCTCTATAGCTTGCTAAACTCTGACTTTTATTTTTTTCTTGAGACAGAGTCTTACTCCGTTGCTCAGGCTAGAATGCAGTGGCATGATTCTCGGCTCACTGCAACCTCTACCTGCCAGCAATCTCTGCCTTCTGGATTCAAGTGATTCTCCTGTCTCAGCCTACCAAGTAGCTGAGATTACAGGTGCCCACCACCATGCCTGGCTAATTTTTGTATTTTTAGTAGAGACGGGGTTTTACCATGTTGGTCAGGCTAGTCTCGAACTCCTGACCTCAGGTGATCCACCCACCCTGGCCTCCCAAAGTGCTGGGATTACAGGTGTGAACCACCACACCCAGCCTCTAAGTTTATTTTCTGCAAATGATTCTAGGTTTATTTCTAGCAAAGCTGAGCCCTCTGCCGGCAAAAGCAACATTGAGCTGCTGGGGGCACCTTTCTGCCTCTCCTCCACAGTCCTCAGCAATTCAGGTCTAGCTCCAAACCTGCATATTTCACCCACAGAGCCGAAGCCCTGAAGGCAGACAGCCCCACATCCTTAGAAGGAAGCGTAGCCATTGTTAATTGAAGCTGGAGCTGGAGTCTTGAATGTCTTACACTCTATCCCAAGCAGCTTATCAAAGTTGCTTTTAGCCACATGGCATTTGTCCCTGTGAGGAGCCATGGGGACTTTGTACAATGTCAAGGTAGCTAAATTGGAATTACATTTCCTAGATAACTTAGATACAGAGATACCTTGTATGGTTCAAAGTTATAGTTGCCACAAGAGAAACTTGTGTGATTTTGTTTGTCACCCACGCTGGAGTGCAGTGGCACGATCTCTGCTCACTGCAACCTCCATGCCACCCAAGTAGCTGGGATTATAGGCACATGTGCTACCACATCCGACTATTTTTTGTATTTTTAATAGAGATGGTGTTTCACCATGTTGGCCTGGCTGGCCTCGAACTCCTGGCCTCAAGCGATTTGCTTGCCTTGGCCTCCCAAGTTGCTGGGATTACAGGTGTGGGCCACTGGGCCTGGTCTGTTTGTTTAACATTCTAAAAATGTATAATCAATTAATATGGCCTAGGATTTTAATGGTATTCACTTCAGTAACTTGAATCCACAAATCTAAGGAGTATATAACCAAAAAATTGTGTATAAACACAGATTGGACATGGCAATTTCTGTTCACAGAGGTCACATGTTTAGGTACATAAATTAGTAGCAAGTATCTAGAATTTTGACCAAACTGTTTTTAAGATGCAGAAATGTAAAATCACATCTTGAAAATGTGATGAAAAAATGAAGAAGAGCTGGTCTACACACATCAAAAATCAAATGTTGCTTATAAAAGAGATGAATGACAGCTACAGGATTCAAGTGACAACATGATTTCAAGAAATTAATACTGATCAAAGAGAACAGGAATATTTTTACATTTCACTGAAAATACATTGACTACTAGAATGTAAAGATCTAGCAGAAACTCAGGGAGAAAATTACAAAATCTAAAGCTAATTACTTAGTATTTCTTATTACCTAAATAATCGTATGATATTAAAAGGAAGCTGAAAATATGGAATGCTTCATAAATTTGTGCATCACCCCATGCGGGGGCCATGCTAATGGCTAATATCATTCCAATTTTGAAGCAAGTGCCTTATGTGAAATTTGAGATCAGGAATGAAGCAGCAGCCATTGCACTTTGAAGGCCATGATTGGTAGGTATGGTTAACAGTGCCTGTGGGGGCCAGAAGAGGTGGCTCACGCCTGTAATTCCAGCACTTTGGGAGGCCAAGGCAAGGCGCCTGTAATCCCAGCTACTCCAGAGGCTGAGGCACTAGAATTGCTTGAACACGGGAGGCAGATGTTGCTGTGAGCCAAGATCATACCATTGCACTCCAGCCTGGTGACAAGAGCAAAACTCTGTCTCAAAACAACAACAATAACAACAACAAAACCAAAACAAACAAAAACAGTGCCTGTGGGTGCCACCTTGTCTTCAATTTTTCCTACTCAATGTCCAGCTCTTCCTGACTGCTGGCCCTACTGACCAGCCATGAACCAGGCCCACCATAAGATGCTCTGTTGTGAGCTCACAGAGGTGGAAGCCACAAAGAGCCTTCCGTAGACTTCTATGCCAGCGCCTTCATGGTTGCACCTCACATCCAGCAAGCCTCGACTTGTTCACCAGCTCCAGGGTTGATTAGTGACTTTTTTCTGGTGCTTTTCAGACCTTTCTTCCTCAGCTTTTCCCCAGATTGCGGAAAGTTTAACTCCATAATAAATAACTTACCCCATAGTGCTCATAATGGTCTTGCTTCCCTGATTGAACTCTACCGGTACAGGAGGGAACTATAATTGCCTTCATCTTATTATGTTTCCAGGAACATTTTATCATTTCTTACAGGTCGCCACACCAGACATCTTCCTGGCTGGCTGTCCTTGAATATAATCAATATATATCAATATAATCAATGTAGCCCTGAATATAATATATTAGTCAATTCTCACACTGCTGTAAAGGAATACTTGAGACTGGGTAATTTATGAAGAAAAGAGGTTTAATTGGCTCATGGTCCTGCATGGCTTGAGAGGCCTCAGAAACATTACAATCGTGGCAGAAGGCTAAGGGGAAGCCGGCACAGCCTCATGGCTGGAGCAGGAGGAAAAGAGAGTGAAGGGGAAAGGGCTACATGCTTTTAAACAACCAGAAATTGGGAGAACTCACGATCACAAGAACAGCATAGGGGAAGCTGCCTCCATGATCCAATCACTTCCCATTAGGTCCCTCCTCCAACATTGGGGATTACAATTCGACATAAGATTTGGGCAGGGACACAAATCCAAACCATATTAATAATATCCTTGAACTTCTGGTAGAGAAGGCACGCATAACTCTCTTCAGAAGAACCTTATCTATCTATCTGAATATCCTTTTCAGTGAGACACACAGATAGAGATACAATGGGAGGCAAACCATGACCTTTATAAATATCTTTCTATAGGTAATACACTAGCCTGGCTCAAAAATCAGAGCTAGGCCGGGTGCAGGGGCTCACACATGAAATCCCTGCATTTTGAGGGGATGAGGCGGGTGGATCACTTGAGTTCAGGAGTTCTAGATAAGCCTGGCCAACATGGTGAAACCCCATCTCTACTAAAAATACAAAAATTAACCAGACGTGGTGGAGTGCACCTGTAATCCCAGCTACTCAGGAGGTTGAAATGGGAGAGTTGCTTGAACTCTGGAAGTGGAGGTTGTGGTGAGTGGAGATTGTACCACTACACTCCAGCCTGGGCAACAGAGCAAGATTCCCTCTCAAAAAAAAAAAAAAAAAAAAAAAAAAAAAAATTAGAGCTATATATAAGGTATGCACTGTGAAGTCTGGTCCCCAGCCCTTTTTTTGTCCATCACATTCCTGCCACCCTCACCCCACTCCTAAAGGTAACCACTTCTAGTAGTTTCTTGTATTCTTTCAATGTTTTCTTATAAATAAATATCTTTTCTTTATAACTATCTTGGAGGGAACTAAAAATCCTCATCCAGGGCTGAACCTGTTACCTCCTGGCTTCTCCCCGTTCTTGGCTTGCGTCTTTCCCCCTCATCACAGAGCACAGCATGCTGAAGGGAGGCCAGCAGGACTTAATTCGGTCATGAAATTTCTAAGTTCACTCATTCATAATCTCATGGTGTAACGGAAAGTGTGTTGGCCCGAGACTCAGACTATCTGGTTTCTGGTCCCAATTTCCAAAAACCCTCTATGGGATTAGGCTTTCTGGCTTCAGTTTCTTTGTAATTTGTTTTGTAATGGCAACATTATTAGAATAGATTTTGCCACATACCTAAACTGTGTCTTTTGCCACATACCTAAACTGATTGCTCATGTAAAAGCCTTTTTAGAAACTTGCATTTCAGATACTTATTTTTTTCTTTCTTCTTACTTTATTTTATTTTTTTGGAAACAGGTTCTTGTTTTGTTGCCCGGGCTGGAGTGCAGTGGCACAATCACAGCTCACTGCAGCCTGGACCTCCCAGGCTGAAGTGATCCTCTCGCTTCTGCCTCCTGAGGAGCTAGGACTACAGGTGTGCGCTACTATGCCCAGCTAATTTTTTTTTTTTTTTGTAGAGATGGAGTTTCTACATGAAACCCCCATCAACATGAAAACCATGTCGCCCAGGCTGGGCTCAAACTCCTGGACTCAAGCGATCCACCTGTTTCAGCCTCCCAAACAGATGGGATTACAGGCGTGAGCCACTGTGCCTGGCCTCAGCTACTTAAATTAGAGTTCTACAGAGTATGGCACATGCTTCCCAGAAGCATTATGAAAGTCAATATATAGATCGACAATGGCACCCTCCCTTTATCCAGATGTCACCTGGCTTTGTGTGGTGGTTGTACCATACACGGAGGCACCCGAGGGAAGAGTGGGAGTTCCAGAAAAGATGGGTTGATGGTGGTTTCCTCACTCTTTCTTTCAGCACAGTGTGATGCATTACAGTTTATGTATGGTCAGCTATATTGTCATAACTGTTTTTTAGTCAATAGTCTCTAATTTTAATTAAATTAACTCTTATAAAAACAGACAAATGACTCAAAAAGATTTCCTGCAAAGAAACCATGGATTGAGGTGAAAACAATAACATGAGTACAAGCAAATAAACAACTACAATAACAACAAGAAAAAGATAGAGCAGACAGTGCTACTCCTAGAAAAAACTCTTTGATACCCACATTGAAAGGCAAAAATAATAAGGGTCAAATGAGATTTGAGGAAAAGTCTGACAAAATTATTTAGTCAGTCAAAATTATCAAGGAGATGGCTTGCAAGTTGTATTTACATCCATTATCATTAATGAGGAACCACAGCTTAAGGGCATATTTTGCCTTGAAATATTAATGATTGTAGCATGATGCTGCCATGATTAGAAAGATATTTAAAAATATTATTTCCTATAGTCAGTTAAGCCGATCATGTTCCTTTCCTTGTACGGGCCTGCTGTGCCATGGCTGCGGAGAGCAGCCTTCTTGGTAGTGTGTGCACCCTGTTGCTTGTATGTTGTATGCATTGCCCTAAGGACCCTTGGAGACAGCCCTTTCCAATGGACATTCATGTCCCTGACCTGATGATATTTCCAGTCTAGGCTCTAGGCAGGTATGCAGGGTGCCTTTGAAAGCCCCAGGGCATGGGAGGAAAGGTCCACATTGGCCAAGTCATTCATGTTCATCTGCACCAAGCTGTAGAACAAGGAGTATGTGATTAAGACCCCACACAGGACCAAGTTCAAGTTCTCTAGCTGCTAGAAGATCCATATTTCAAAGAAGCAAGGTTTTATTAAGATTAATGTGGATGAATTTGAAGACATGGTAACTGTGAAGCAGCTCATCCTAGACAGCTATCGGGTCAAACACTCCCCAGTCATAGCCCCCTGGACAAGTGGCAGGCCCTGTACTTATGGGGGCTCCCACTGGTTTGCCCCTCCTTATTCACACCCACCAATAAAACCTGCTTCCTACCCCCCCAAAATGAATAAATAATAATATTATTTATCTCACTTTTATATCATCTTTTAGTGTCTTTTTTGTGCATGTATTGTAATGCTGTAATACATTGGTAAGTATACATAGTGGAAGTATGGGCTGAACACGTTTTGCTGATTAGAGGGGCACAATCAAAAAGCTGGTGACCACTGATTGGTACTGAGACTGACATGTCCAGAAGTCCATCCAACTTATGAAGAAGACATGTGGGTGGTGGCACAGCTTGGATTCTGCAATTCAAGACTGTAAAACATTTCTCACTCTATGTTTTATGACCTATAACACACGATTGCATGAACTAGGGAAAGGGTTGTGCTTTAGAAAGTCAGATATATATATTTGCATTTCCATTATCAGGAAAACCTCCCTCCATCCTCACCCCTCAACTTCTAGGAAAAACAGGACTAGATTTAACAATCTTCCAATCATATTTGTTTTCTTTGTTACTTTCACCTGGTTCAGCATCTAAGTAAATCAACATTGCTAACCTATTAGTTGTGTGTCTTTTTGTTTTGTTTTGTTTTGTTTTGTTTTGTTTTGTTTCAGATGAAGTCTCGCTATATCGCCAGGCTGGAGTACAGTGGTGTGATCTCAGCTCACTGCAACCTCCGCCTCCTGGGTTCAAGCGATTCTCTTGCCTCAGCCTACGGAGTAGCTGGGATTACAGGCAGGCACCACCACGCCCAGCTAATTTTTTTTTATTTTTAGTAGAGATGGGGTTTCACTATGTTGGCCAGGATGGTCTCCATTTCCTGACCTCGTGATCTGCCCGCCTCGGCCTCCTGAAGTGCTGGGATTACAGGCATGAGCCACTGTGCCCGGCCACCTGTTAGTTTTTTTGGACCAAAGGGAATCTGAAGATTTTTCAGAGTCAGGGAAGAATTTTGTTAGGATATTAAATGTGGGCAATATTTATTTTTAAGTCTACAGATCTAAAGTTACTTTTTTCAAGAACAAAAACACCCTTTGTTTTGCTCATAGATTATTCCTAGTATAATATTTTAAAAGTGTACTTTATTTTAAAAAGTCATACTTAATGCATAGAGTTATTGCAAAATATAAACAGGTGGCAAAAATAAAATGAGGTATAAATGTGTGCTAAATTCTGCTGTAGTAATAGACAACCTCCTAAATCTCAGTGAGTCAATGCACCCCTAATTTTTTTTTCTCACTGCATGTCTAATGCAGCTTAGAAGGTGGAGCTCTGCTCAATGAAATCTCTCAAGGATTGTTAGAACAATGACCTCCAAAGATATCCACCTCGTAATCCTGGGAACCAGTGAATATGTTTCCTTACGTGGTAAAAGGATCTTTGCTGGTGTGATTACATTAAGGATATTGAAATAGGGAGACGATCTAGATTTTCCAGGTGGACCCGGTGTAATCACAAGGGTCCTTACAAGAAGGAGGGAATAAAGTCAAAGGCAGTAGTAGAAGATGTGGCCCCAGAAGCAAGAGGTTGGAGTGATGTGAGGAAGCAGCCACAAGCCAAGGAATGCAGGCAGCCTCTAAAACTGAAAAAGACAAGGAAGTGGATTGTACAAATGAAAGCCTGCATACTTGATGTCTAAGTATTCAGAAGTTGTAAATTAAACCATACCCACAATCTCTGGCTTGGTCCTGACATGGGCCACCGTGCTTCCCAGAGACTGTCCTGCAACCTAGAGGTTGAAAGAGCCACAGTTTGCTAGTTTGAGTGGAAGCACAGCTCTGCTTGGGCAGGCAGGGCAGATGGGGGTCCAGGCTCAGACAGCTGTAAGTGAATTCACCTGCCTGAGCCTGGGGCAGGGACTGACCTAGGTCAAGCTTCTCAGGGAGTTCTCAGCACTCAGTGCCTCTACCGTCAAAGCAGAAGAATGTCACTGTCAAATGGCTTTGGGAAACCCTGCCTGTTAACTTCCCTGCCCACCTCCTTGGGGATTCATAACTTATATTACACTATCTAGTAAAGATTCTGACAGATCGTGAGATATAAAAGCCTGCTTAGCTTTGTTTAACTCAGCATTTTCCACATGGAATACATTTTTGGGAAACCATCCTTTTTTTTTCATAAGTCTTAGTAATATCCTTCCTTCGTAAGTCAGAGTTCTTCAATGCACCTAAGAAACTGCTGTTTCTGTAAAGGTTTTTGGACCTAAAATGCAGAGCACTGAATGAATCATACTTCTTAGTTCCTGACACACGATTATCAGTGGTTCCTACAAGGACCCATTGTCATTCATTCATTCATTTATTCAGAGTCACATCAGGCACAGAAAGCACAGTATCTTAGGGCTCATGATACATTTAGGGGCCCAGAAATGTGTTTTAATTTCTTGTAAGTCAGAAGTAAAAATGTACTTTTAGGGCAAAGAATTTTTTTTTTTTTTTTTAATAGAGACAGGGTCTCACTATGTTGCCTAGGCTGGTCTTGAACTTCCGGCCTCAAGCAATCCTCCTGCCTTGGCCTCCCAAAGTGTTGTAATTACAGGTGTGAGTCACCATCCCTGGCCCAGATAAAATGTTTTAATACATAATATTAATATATTTATCTTTATACCAACACAGTTGTAAAATGTGATTTTTAAATACTTTTCTAATGGAGGAAAGGACCCATGAAGGCAAAAGGGACTCGGGCCCATGGAAATTGGAATGCAGTCATGCATTTATTTATTCCCTTTATTTTATATCCTAGTCCCATTGTCTCCAATCAGCAATACTTTTAATGAGTATGTTTATTTCTATTTGAATGTATCTTTGAAAAGCTTGTATTACTGATTTGCCATATTGTTTGTTAAGTGATGTTATATTTTATATTGTTCTGTTTCTTGCGTTTTTCACTATGTACCATATTTTAAAATCAATTTCTAGTGCTCTAATTATGTCCAACTAATTGCTTCTACCCTCAGCAAAATACTCTGTGGTGTGCCTGCCCCACATTTTACCCATTCACTCTCCCAGTGATGCCATCTCCTTGCCACCACCATGCTGCAATGATCCATCGTGTACATTTCCCTCTTGAGCCTGCCTGGGAATGTTTCCAGGATATGTGCTCACCAGTGGAATTTCTGAGTCAGAGGGCACCTGCATACTTAATTTGGCTATGTAATGCTAGAAATCTCTCCAAAATAAATGTTGTTTTCATATTTTCCTTTTCTGTGCTGGTCATGTTGGGGTTTGCTGTCATTTATTTTAGCTTTATAAAATAAATTGGGTAATTCTTTTTTAAATCCTGGAACATTTTATATTGCATTGGAATTAATTGTTCTTTGCAAGTGTGAGACTATAGGCAGTATGACTGCTTGATGCCAAAACCCATATATAGAGGCAATTCTTGAAAATATTTTCAGTTTCTTCCTTGGCTATTGGTTCGAATAAATTTTTATGGTTCTAAATCTGATGTTGGCATCTAGGCAGGAATAACTAAGTCCATGAGACACAGACACAAAGATGTGTATTTTTTGGGTTTTGTTTATGACTTTGTGACTTGCTGTAATACCTTAGGAAGGCTCTCTGTGCCCATGGGTACTCAATTGCACTATTAATGGGCTTGAAATGATTGGTCTCTAAATGTACATGGCAAGAGTTCATTCTCTGCATGTCACATAAGTCTGCTCTGGTCAACGAATAAGTCTTTCCCTCTCTTTTTATGATCTTGAATTTTTGCTTTTAAATTAACTATGATGTCTTGCACTTTTTGGCACTTAAAAATATATACATAATATATATACATACCTTCAAGGATTTTTCTCCTCTGAAGAAGCCAAGGCTGGCAAATCACTACTTATAAATCATGTAATACTTTTGGAGTCTGAATTATTCTGACTACCTGGGAAACATTTCTTTTTTCCTTCATAAAAGTCATTCCAAAACTGCACTTGAGTCACAGAACTGCCTTTTCCTGAATCCTGTTTCAGGAATGACTAGCTCAGAGAACATATACCCCTTTCTTCACTAATCACTGCAGCTAAGATTAGTACCTTTCCAAAAAAGAAGCTATAGGTAAGAATGATTTGTGTGTTTTTCATTTCTCAAGCTCATTTGGCAAGTAATGTGATACAGATCTCTCATTTTAAATAAATCCACTGGACCTGCATGAGAACTTACAGAATTATGTAGAACGAGGCTCATGTGTCTTCTAAAGAGTTTTCAGTTGAATCTATCAAGAAATTATTCTTCCCTCCCCACTCAGAAAATGCACCACTAAATTTGGTAGTCACTGAGAGAATGAGATTTACTCTTCAGATATTAATGTTATAACTCATATTGCTGGAATATAACTATTTTGTAACAGAAAAGATATGACAGTTGGATAGTGGGATCCAAAATGACTCAGAGGCCAGTTTCTTCTTTCCCTGACATTTTCCAAAAGTAACCTAAAATCCTCATGTTTAAGGAAGGTTTCCAGATGAACTTCATATACCTAATTTGGGGGTAAAATGTACAAGGTCCATTTTCTAATTTTAATTGGCTACAATGGGAGATTACCTTCCCATTGTAGTGGTGGACTGAAACAAAAAATTGAATTTGCTTATACCTGACTGATGGTGTCTTTTTGTATCATTGAGAGTTTGGTGCTTTAAATCCAGTAATTTATCCAACAAGCATTTATTAGCCTTTATTCTATGCCAGAGAGACAGAGGTGAACAATAACAACCACAAAAAACAGTCTCTGCCTTCCTTAAGCTTACATCTAATGCAGGAAGTAGGCAGCAAACAAAGAAATCATCAAGGGCTATTAGGGTTCCCTGGGGTTGGTGTGTAGAGAATGGCATATAATGCGGGAGAGGAGAAGAAAGAGAAATGGCGGCTTGGATGAGGTAGCCATGGAGATGATGACAGATTGGGTATATCATTTGAGACAGAGTGACAAAGACAGATCTCCAGTAAACTCTATGTGTATGTCTTAGGTCAGGCTCCCTGGGAACAGATTGAGATGGCGATTTGGGTGTGAGGTTTCTTGAGGAGAGCCCTTGGGATGCCTGTACAGGAGCAAGGGGTGCAAGGTGGGGCAGACAAAGTTGAACTGCATGAACAGGAGAGGCCTCAGGTGATCTCAATGGAAAAGCAAAAGCTGGGATGGCCCTTCAGATATGCCCCAAATTGAAGCAAGGAGGGAGTAGGTCTTGGTACCCACCGCATTGACAGTTCACTGGAAATGGGTGGCTTCCAGAGAGAGGACAAGGCTGCTCCTTTCACAGGAGGGCAACCCCTTTGGAGGGACTCACCTGGGAGCTGGAAGAGCTCATACTCTCCTTCTCCAGCTGGAGAAGCGAGTGCATGGGTCCTGATGGCATCTGGGTGGCACACCACACAGAGTGGAGATGATGCTCTGTTCTAACCCAGCCTGTGAAATGCCACTCTGAAATTCTAGGTTCTCCAATTTTCTTGAGCATCAGAATCATGTGAGAAGTTTGTGTTAGGTGCAGATTCTTAGATCCAGTCTCCCTGGAGATTGATTCAGAGGTCTGTGTTGTGACCAAAGAATCTTCATTTTTAATGCGCTATCTTCAACTATTCTGATGGTGGAGTCTGCAGAAAACACCATGGGAAACAAGTCCTGTGGTATGCAGAATTAAGAAGCCACCAAGATCTCTCACCTGTGTTGTACAAGACCTGCATAATCCCAGGACTGTGAATTTGGTGGATTTTACCCCCATTATTAGATTATGTTAACAAGCATAGTTCCTCTTAAATTAGGGAGATTATCCCAGCAAGCCTGGAGCCTGACCTAATCATAAGAACCCTACCTCCGCACTCCTTCCCTCTCCTTCCTTCTTCCTTGAAGGAGGAAGGGAAGGAAGGGAAGGAAGGAAGGAAGGTGACGTACGGAAGGACGGACTGGAAGGAGGACCGGATATCCCTCTTCTCCCTCTTCCTTCCTTCCTTTCCTTCCTTCCTTCCTCCTTCCTTCCTTCCTTCCTTCCTTCCTTCCTTCCTTCCTTCCTTCCTTCCTTCCTTCCTTCCTTCTCTTTCTCTCTCTCTCCTTCCTTCTTTCCTTCCTTCCTTCTCCTCCTCCTTTTCTTTTCTTTCTCTTTCTTTCTTTCTTTCTTTCTTTCTTTCTTTCTTTCTTTCTTTCTTTCTTTCTTCTTCTTTCTTCTTCTTTCTTTCTTTCTTTCTTTCTTTCTTTCTTTCTTTCTTTCTTTCTTTCTTTCTTCTTCTTTCTTTCCTTTCTTTCTTTCTTTCTTTCTTTCTTTCTTCTTTCTTTCTTTCTTTCTTCTTTCTTCTTCTTTCTTTCTTTCTTTTTCTCTCTTTCTTTCTTTCTTTCTTTCTTCTTTCTTTCTTTTCTTTCTCTTTCTCTTCCTCTTCTTCTCTTTTCTCTCTCTTCTCTTTTTCTTTTCTCCTTCCTTTTCTTTCTTTCTCTTCTCTTTCCCTCCCTCCCTCCTTCCTTCCTTTTTTTTTTTTTTTTTTTTTTTTTTTTTTTTAGAAATGGGGGTCTGGCTGTGTTGCCCAGGTTGGTCTCAAACTCCTGGGCTCAAGCAATTCTCCTGCCCTGGCCTCTCAAACTGCTGGACTTACAGGTGGGATTCACTGTATCCAGCACACGAACTCTTTAAGAGGAGAGTGTTTTCTTTAACTGACAGCAGAAGAAGAGATCAGAGGTTAGAAGTACAGGAGATCAGAGGTTAGAAGTGCTGTTGCTGGCCTGAAGATGAAGGGATGACAAGGAACGTGAGCAGTCTTTAGGAGCAGAGAGTGGCAACTGCCTGGCAGACAGCAATGAAATGGGGACCTCAGGCTACAGCTGCAAGGAACTGGATTCTACCAATGGCAAGAATAATCTTGGAAACGAATTTTCCTCAGTGTCAGCCCAGCGGATACCTTGATTTCATCATTGGGATATCAGAGCAGAGAGCCCAGCCACTCTGTGCTGGACATGTGATGGACAGAACTGCAAGCTAATAAATGAGTGTTGTTTTAAGCCACTACATTTGTGGCATTTGTCATGCATCGGTAGAAAATTAATAGAAAAATCATTGTGTTAAGCACATCTTGGAAACAGAAGAGAGAAGAAATAAAGAGATTCAGTTCTGCCACCAGTTAGTCCAGGTGAGAGCAGACAGGAGAGGGAGCTCCCTCTCAGGTTCTCCCTGGTCATGGACATGATATGCCACCCTGCCTCCCTCATGGGTTTGTTGGGAGATTCAAGTGAGGTATAAACATAAGACAGGAAAAACAGAATCTTTATGAAAATATGAGTTCAGTTACTTTTGTAAGATTCTACTTTATTGTACATCCAAAGATATGCAAAAAGTACTTTTCTTAAAAAAAATACATATATAATTTTTTCTGTTTTAGAGACAAGGTCTCCCTATCTTATCCAGGCTGGAGTGCTGTGACGTGATCATAGCTCACTGCAGCTTGGAATTCCTGGACTCAAGGGATCTCCCTCCTCTGCCTCCCAAAGTGCTGGGATTACAGGCATGAGCCATGGTGCCAGGCCCAGAAAGTACTTCTCTATGGCAGTATTAAAAGAAACAGAGCACCACCCTACACACTGGGGCTTGCTGCCAAGTGCCCACAGAATATGGCTGGCCAATGAAGTTGGATTCAATGTAGGCCTGGAGCCTGAGGCGACTCCTCTTTTCTCCTTGTGAGCCTGGATCAATGGGACAAGGTGAGTGAGCAACAGGGAGTGTAATCTAATGTACGAGTCAGGATCTAGTCAGGAAAGCAGAAACCACATTGACTACTACAACAGAGAGAAGAGAATGTGAGGTATCGGTGTTGGAGGGCTAAAGGAGCAAAGGGAACACAGGTGTGAACAGAGAAATAACCACAGGAAGTATCTACCGCCCCACAGGGCTGTGGGAACAAAAGGAAGTTGCTGGGATTACTAGAATCTAGAAATTTCGAGGAGGAGCCTCTTGGAGCTGGGATGCAGATCCCTGGGGAGAAAGCCGTATCCGGGTGGTGCTGGCACCACTGCGAGGGTAAAATGAGGCTGGCTCCGGGTATGTTGACAAAAGCTGGAGTCTGCAACAGGTGTCCTGCTAATCTTGCAGTCTCTGTAGTGCCCCCTATTGGCAGGACCGAATAGGGTAGCAAGCAGGCCAAAGAACAGAGTTTTTTTTTTTTTTTTGCCAAGTTCAGCCAGAGCATCGCAAAGCAGTTTATGAAAGGCAGGTTTGGAGCTGAGAAACAATACTTTAATAACCAGCACAGGCGGTTTCCAGTGCAAACCAGAGAAGCCCAAGCTCATTTGAAGGGCTCTAACAGTGGCAGGAAATGGGAGGTGGGAGGGCTGGCTTATTTTGAACTCCCTCTTTGCTATACAAAAGAGTTAAGATCTCAAGGCATCTGAAAGGCAGCTTTCTCACAGTAGTAACCCTGGGGTGGAGATGGAGAGGTGGGCAGTGGGACTGGAGAATACCTGTTAGTATGTGTCATAAGAACCATATTCTCCAGCTGAACTGGGCTCATGGTCTCAGCTTTTGCTTCTCTAGCAAGGGTACTTGTAAGGTACTTGAAAGGTGTTTAGGGAAAATATTTTCATGTTGAAAAGATGAGCAATTGTACCATCTTGGGTCCGTTGAGAGTACAGTGTTAATATGGAATGGAGTACAAAATTTATTTTTAAAGATAATATTTCAGATGTCAAAGCCAATGTATATTTGCAGCTGGCCACTTAAATAATCTCTCATCCTTCCAGAGTCCTTGAAAAAGTTTGGGAAGCATTCCTAGTCACATTATCTGTCACCTACATTCTAAAAAAATGCTCAGGGAGGGGTCTTTTTGTCAGGAAAGAACTATTTTTAGGATTTTCTTGTTTGTACTTAAAACTAAAATTTTTTAAAAAATTACAAACATTAAAACTTAGTATTAAAGCCTTTATGTTAAATTTAGCAATCTTGTTAGACTTTTTATAAAGCAAACAAAACAAGAACAATCACCTTTAATTGGCCTCAGATTAATGTTAGAGTAACTCAACATTAACAGATTAAGTTCCCCTAAACATTGTTCCCACTTACAAGATTAATTAAATTTCCTTAAACATTTGAAACTACACTTATACATACATTTAATTTTTGTAAGTGCTTCAAATGCCTGACAAGGAAAATTTATGACTTAACAAGCAAAAATCTTTCTAAGTACTTAGATTGACTCTTGTACATTCAATAAATCACATTTATAAAGTATAGTTACCCTTTTGTTCTCTTGAATATTAAATGCTGTTTAAATATTTGTTCAAGATTACTTATGCTCTTTAACCTAAAATTAGAAGTCAAAGTCAATTACACTTTTCAAATGAAAGTCACAAAGCTAATCCATTGGATTTTCTAATCTGCTATATTCTCAAAAACCTTTAATTAACCCTTTGGGTTGTCCTAATGATTACATACCTGATTGCTAGAGTGAACATAAAGCTATTAGTTTTTTAAGTTTTTGATTTGCTTCTTCATCTCTGTTCAATTCTAATCTTTTCCAGACTTGAAAAGGCAGTTACACAAGTACAGGGAGCAATTGTACCATCTTGGGTTGGTCCAGAGTACAGGGTTAACTGCTCCTGACTGTGATGTCTTTGGAATATAGAATAGGGCCCAGACCTGATGGCTCTATGCTCCCTGTACCACGGATGATCATGTTGGACCATTCTTATTACATTTGTGAGGATGGAGTTTTGCAAGTCTCTCCTGGGCTCCATTTAATAAATGTGTTTGCTGGCAGATTCAAGTCTCTATTTTTTCATTTTCTCCCCTTGTCTGACATTTTAATGACTCCTCTTGTCTGAGTCTGGTCATAATGTAAAGACATTTTAATTTCTCATCTTCTGATCTTCCAGCAGAGCATTATACTCTTGCTAATAGATGTGAAGTTTGATTATATAAATTGAATCATTCTTGTTATACCCAGCTGTATTAGTCCATTTTCACACTGCTATAAAGAAATATCTGAGACTAAGTAATTTATAAAGGAAACAGGTTTAATTGACTCACAGCTCCTCATGGCTGGGGAGGCCTTAGGGAACTTACAATCATGGCAGAAGGGGAACCAGGCACCTTCTTCACATGGCAACAGGAGAGCAATCGTGAGTGAAGGGTGAAGAGCCCCTTATAAAACCATCAGATCTTGTGAGAACTCTCTCACTATCACAAGAAGAGCATGAGGGAAACTGCCCCCATGATCCAGCCACCTCCCACCAGGTCTCTCCCTCAACATGTGAGGTTTACAATTCAAGATGAGATTTTGGTAGGGACGCAGAACCAAACCATATCACCAACTAAATCAGAGTTGAGGGGCTGGGTGAAAAGTACTTGGGTCATATAGTATCTGCTCCAATAATTAAATTTTCCACAAGCTCAGCTGATGAAATAGCCTGCTGTAACCCTGTGATCAGTTTTACCTAGTAATTGCCTAAACAAAGGACACTAAGACTACTTCTGTCACTCACCAGTCAGAGCTGGCCAGCTCCCAGAAGCTTCTTCAGTGTCAGTGAGAGTTTTTTTCAAAACAATATGTAACAGTTGTCTTTCTGATAAAACTTCCAACCTTCTCTTTGTTCTTTGGACATACCGAAGACTCCCTGGTCTGTGTGTCTGCCCTGAATTGTAATTGTTGCTTCCCAATAAAATATTTTAGATTTAGAAATTTGTCTCTATATTTCATTTGACTCCAACAAAGTGGATAGCAGATGGAGGTCCATGCTGGAGAAGATCTCCAATCCCTCCTTTGTGATACAATCTGCAGCACAAATAATCAATTCTTCCACAAGGCAAATGAGCCCATGCATTTGCTGGGGGAGCAGGGAAAAACACGAGTCAGCGTCTTTCTCCCACTCTCACTTTTCTTCCTGCAGGATATGAAATTTGTGCTAACCAGAAGGGGGCAGAAGAGAATATGGGGCTTGGGCTCTAAAAATGCCTCTTGATATATCCCAGGAGGGATAAAATAGATATGAAGTTGAACCTTGCTTCCATAACTTAAGAAAGTGTGACTGGGGAAAGGTTTCCAACTGCTGAACCCTATTTTCTCAACTTTAAAGTACCTAACTTGCAGGATAATTATCATCACAGAGATTATGTACATAAAGCAGACAGCATCCGGCCTGGCATATAGTTCATTATAATTGCCAGTTTATCGATTCATCTATATAGTATAGTCTGCATCTATCTTGTTCCATGGTGCTATCTCCACCACCAAGCACAGGGCTCAGCACCAGGATTTGTTGAATGACTCTTCCTCTCCATGACAATATCTGGGCCACTGTTCCTCAGCTGCAAGAACTGTTGATGTTAGAGGCAGCTTATATCTGAATGATTTACCTGGGGCCGTATACAGAGCATTGGTGTTAAGTGGGTGTTGTGATTGTTTTGCATAAAGTGTGTTTATGCTCTTGGATAGGAGGGTAAAGCCATAGTCATGGGTGTAAGGAGTGAGGTCATACCTGAAGGGTGAGATTATGCATGGCATCATCAACTAGGCAAGGGGCCTGTAAACCAGAATTGCATGGAAAATGTGTAGGTTAGTAACATCAAGAGGATGTTCCTTTTCTGGTCTTCAGCAGAGAGAGATGAGGATGATGAGGGGAGGGGTTATGAGAAGGATGATACCCTTCATGTGGGGACAGGTTAAGAGCTGAGAAAAAAGAGGTCCCAGGCTTTTGGAGCCAGGGCATAGTTGTCTCAGATGGCAATTAGAATAAGGTAGGACTGGGACTCAGAAAGTGGCTCCCTAGAGTTAGGAATCATATAAACTGACCAGGGATTCTCAACCTCATCACTATTGACATAATTCTTTGTTGCAGGGGTCTATTCTGAGCATTGTTGGAGGGCTAGCAGCAGCTCTGCTGTAGGTACTATAGCAGGGAGACACGGGATGCTCTACTCACTGGAGACCAGTAGTACCTACCCAGTTGTGACTGTCAAAAATGTCTCCAGACATTGCCAAATGCCCCCTAAAGGAGCACTGGTTGAGAACTACTTACCCAAACTTTTCTTATGTTGTCTGTATTTACTTCCTCTGTGTGCCCCTTGGCATTTTGCAAAGCCTTTTAGAAAGTTCTTTCCTGTCTTAAATGTGTTAAAGGGTAAGGAAATGTCTCTTGGATATGCATAAATCAGGTCCTTAAAGAAAGAACAAGCAGACCTTGGCAGCTGCTGGAGTTAGTCTCATAGGAATCAAAGTGGAAGAATCTTAAGGGAAAATGAAACTCAGAACTGTTTCCCACCTAGAGATCTCTTCAAAGAGTTTGACACTTTAAGAAGGCATGGTAGTTTTGCTTATGTTGTTCTTCCTATGAGTTTCTGGATTTTTTTTCCCTATAAGGCAGGTGCATATCTAAGAAGTTCTGAATAAATGCCATATCCATTTATTGAGGCCTAACTAAGGACCTAATTAAAGGTGAGTTTCATAGTGTTTAGCTGGTAAAAGTTTAACTGGGAAAGAAAATACAAAGGGTAAAATACAAAGGGTAAAGAGTAAAACTATCTAGGGTAAAAGCCCAAGAAATGGGCATGCAATATACTTTATGATCTTTCTAGTTATATCAGAAATTAAGGGAGAATGACGGTGTAGTTTCCTAGGGCCTAAGCATCTGGAAATGTTTTCCCCTTGTTTTTATGGGCACCATGGTTGACTCACAAGGGACTCCCTCTCTTGACATCTTTTACATGGAATGCTAGTTGCAACTTGTTGACATAGATAAAACTTACAAATCTTTCTATTTCCAACACTTTCCTTCCCTTGTCTTTTGAAATAATCTATCTAGTCACCAATATGCAACCCAATGGAACAATACAACACGGTGGCCTGCCAAGCAATTGCAAAGTTTTGGAAAACTTCCTAGTGCAGGTATCTTTGCACAAGTGACAACCCAATAAATGTATGTTCCCAGGGCTAATTTCCATTTGTGTAATGTGAAATACTGCAGGATAGGCAGGGCTGTTGCTAGGAGACTGTTCATATTAGTTTAAGAAACATGATTAAATAAGGCAAGGGAGTAGGCTAGATGCTGGATAGGGGAAGAGATCACTTTTGAGAACATACTTGTTTTTGCAAGAAAGTGAAGTCAGGCATGAATGTAACTCTGATAATGCTTTAATACTTTGTAGATGGACAAAGGCTATAGGAGGAAAGAGGAGGGAGAGACTTATTTCTGGTCCAGAAGTGTGTGGGATGGTTTCACGGAGGAGAAGTCATGAACTGAGTCCTGAAGTTAATGTAGGATTTTGACAGACGCAGATGGCTGGATGTGGAAGGGTGCTATAGCAGGGAAGAATAGAATAGTATGAGCAAAAGAACAGAGATGAGGAGTAGCGTATGTTCTGGGACTTAAGCATGGCTAGGGTTTAAGATATGTTAAAGGTAACAGTAGGAGATAAAGCTGGAAAGACACATAATAGATGTTCTATAAATAAATAGCCACTACATGAATAAAGGAAAGGTAGGCTGTAGTCAAATTCAGAAGCTCTAAATGCAAACTTAAGGGGTTTGAACTTTCATCTCTAAGCAATGTGGAGAAGTTGGCATTGACAATGTTTGATCAGGAAAGCAACATCAGATTTGTATTTTAGGAAGATTAATTTAGCAAAAGAAAGTTGCATGGATTCTAGCAAGGTTTCTAAAATATGTTAAATGCTACACTGGTGGCATAGAGGGTGATTTTACATGGGCAGTGTAGGCTGACACCCAGGCGGGAAGAACCAACAGAGCCCTACTGCTTGTTCATGTTGCCTTCATCATTCTGGGTTGTTAAATATTTCAAATATGACCACTAGGTATACAGACACATTTTAAAATGTTGATAATTATATTCCTATGTGCATTTGAAAACTACTGTAAAAGCCAGGCACAGTGGTGTGTGCCAGTAGTCCCAGCTACACAGGAGGCTGAGACAGGAGGATCCCTTGAGTTGAGTTCAATCCAAGGACTCAAGGGTTTTTAAAATAATTTTAAAAGTTATATACTTAAAAAACAAATGTGAAAAAACTACTTTGTAATATAAAATTTTCCTTCAAAATATTTATTTAAGAAGAAAAAGTTAGCTAATTTAGAGAAAAAAAATTAAGAGAATAGGTGGATAAGCAAAAACCCCGAAGTGGGCATGTAAATGACTAAAGCTTGGGAAGCACTGGGTCAGAGGGGCAAGACAGTAGGGGACTGGTTACTGGTTAACAGCCATTTAATTCACCTCTGTGCAGGCAGCTCGAACAAGTTTGCAGTGCTCAGCTTACCCCAAACTTAATGTCTAGCCTTTTATCTTCACTGGTACATGAAAACTTCGGTCAGAGGATTAGGGAGCAACATGGAGAAAACTTGTAGGACAAGAGAAGTCCCAAAATACCAGGACAGGCCTTTTTATTGTGGGAAGACAAATGCTACTGTTACCGGTTGAGGGTGTCCAGGTTCTTGGCTTCTCGAACAAAGAACTGGACAAAATGCACAAACAGAACAAGGAAAGAACAAAACAACAGAAGCAGAGATTTATTGAAAATAAAAGCGTACTCCACAGGGTGGGGGAGGGCCCGAACATAGGGGTTCAAGAACCTTGTGACAGAATTTTTTGGGGTTTAAACACCCTCTAGAGGTTACTTGGTGTGTGTATGCCCTATATAAATGAAAAGGATGAAGTAAAGTTACAAAGTCATTTACTCAGCATAGGCTCTATGTAAATGGAGAGGATATTTCCTTTCGTACCTGAAATGTTTCCATTTGATTTGGTTCTAGGAAGTCCTTATGTTCCCTGGTCTCCAAACTCTATTCTACTGTCTCATTATGATCCTCTTAGAGTGAATTTGTGGGGAGGATAGGAAGCTAGGAAAAATAGTCTTTAGTCTCTTCTTTCCCGGGGTAACTGCTCACCCAGGAAACCATAACCCAAATGTGGTTGGAGGTCATACGGGCTTGTATGTACATAGACTACTTCTCCAAGCACACACAAGAAGCCTATAACTGTGGTTGCCTCTAGGGCAGGGACAGTCATGGGAAAGAACTTTTTTTAAAACTGCATTTTGATTTATACCTTTTATATTCTTTATGGTATGCTTGTATTTTCTGTTTGAAATATAAATTTTTAAAAATGTAAATTAAAGTACCTCAGGCTCAAATCAAAAAGTTTGTTAAAGCCTGTAATTCTACTTCTGTTCATATTTTGAGCATTTCTTTCTAGTTTTTTCTCTACTTGTACATGCATATATTTGATAAAGTGGAGACTGTACTTTGTAAATAGTTTTGTACCTTCTTTGACCATTACAGTATAATAATATCTTCAGTGTTTTCCCATATTACATGCATTCCAAATTTCCTCAAATTTTTTTTCCATTTGGAGGGATGTACCATAATTTAATCATTCCTAATATTGAATTTTAGGTTGTACCCAGTATTTTGGACAGCTAGTAACATTGTTAGAAATACCCTCTTTATTAATAGAGGTATTTGTATGGTGCCTTTTGTCATCCCCTGTACTGTTTAACTCTTGTATTATTTACCATTTGGCATGTGAATGAATTATCCATTATCAAAGCAGATTGTAAACTCCTTGAGAAAAGAAGTCATACTTACACCAATTGCTGTTTTTTTTAAAGACCACCTAATGATCACTAAAGATTACCTAACAGTTCAATTAAAAACAAGTACAAACTAGTGAAGGAATCTCCATAGACTTTAAGCATGGTTTCTCAAGCAAAAAGGAAAAAAGTCAGCCAGGAGCAGTGGTGCATGCCTGTAATCTCTGCACTTTGGGAAACCAAGGAAGGAAGATCACTTGAGCCTAGGAGTTCAAGACCAGCCTGGGGAACATGGTAAAATCCCATCTCTAGTATAAAAAAAAGAAATGCAAAAGTAATGACCTGGCATGGTGTCATGCATTTGTAGTTCCATCTGCTAGAGAGGCTGAGGTGGAAGGATCATTTGAGCCTGGGGAGGTTGAGGCTGTAGTGGGCCATGATCGCACCACTATACTCCAGCCTGGGTGACAGAGCAAGACACTCTCACAGAAAACAAACAAACACAAACAAACAAACAAAAAACAAAACAAAAAAAGGAAGTAGTTTTTTAAAAAGCACAGCCCCTACTTATTTTTTTCATTTCAAAAATGATGTTACATATCTTTTTTAAAATTATACTTTAAGTAAAGAAAATTACTTATAATCTTACTACCCTAATATTTGTTTAGATTGACACTTTATTGTGTATCCAATTTTTAATATATATTTCTTTATTTAAAATAAAATGCAGATAATTCAGTACAAACTATTCATAACTTGCTCTTTGTACATGCAAGGAAACATTCCTTAATATCCTTACATATTTTAAGACTCTCTTTTATAATGGTGCATATGGCCTTTTATCCTAGTGCTGTATTTTTAAAATCAATTGTAAGTGGAACTTCATTGGAACATAGTTAATAATTTTAATTCTTCTCAAATATCTTTTCATAAAAATTGTGCCAATTTTTATGAAAAGACTGCTTTTATTACAGTGTAAGGCATCCTCATAAAGCAAGGGGAGGAGCACCCCTACTTCCCCCGTATAAGAGAGTGTTTGTTTCATCCACTTATCACCAATATTCTTTAAGCCTTTGCCAATTTGGTAGGTGAAAAATAGTACATAATTATAATTCCAAATTATTTAGCAGGTCATTTGAATTTTATCATATTTTCATATTTAATACAAATATGTTTCTCTTATGTAGAATTCAGGATTATGTTATTTGTGTATTTTTATTTATGTTTTCTTATTGATTTGTAAGAGATGTTTATATAACAAGGACATTCATATTTTACATTCTGTAAATATTTGGAAATTTTCTTTTGGAGATGTTAAACATTATTCATTTTTACTGTAAAAAAAAAAGCACAGCCCCATTGAAATATAATTTATATGCCATAAAATTCACCTTAAACTTTACATTTCAGTGTTTCTTTCTTTTTTTTTTTTTTTATTCACAAAGTAGTGCACCCATCAACACTAGTTCTAGAATATTTTCATCACCCCCCGAAGACACCATATACCCATTAGCAGTATTGTCTCTATGGATGTTCCTATTCTGGCCTATTCTACATACATTTAACTTCAGTGGAATCATGCAACATGTGGCCTTTTGTGACTGGCTTCTTTCACTTAGTGTGATTTTTTTTGAGGTTTGTTCATCTTGTAGCATATATTCGGAAAGCATTTTTTCAAAAACCACTTATCTTCTTCGTTTGAAAAAATACAGCTTCTAGATAGCTCCCAACAGGCACAGCAACCATGCATTCCTCCCAGAAAAGTACCTTTTCTCAGCCTTGCTTTATGGGGCAAATTCTGGCTTCTTTTCTTAGCTACCCTTCTGTCCTCTCCTCTCTCCTCCCCTCCCCTCCCCTTCTCTGCTCTCTCTCTCTTCTTTCTTTCTTATGGAAAATAACTATCTTCCTTTTCTTCATTGTTCTCCAGGTCTCAGTGTTACTGAAAAAGGGGTCTCATCCCAGACCTCAAGAGTGGGTTCTTGGATCTTGCGTAGGAAAGAGTTCAGGGTGAGTCACAGAACGTAGTGAAGTTAAGAGTTTAGTAGAGACTGCTTTTATTACAGAGTAAAGCGTGCTCATAAAGCAAGGAGAGGAGCACCCCTACCTCAAACATAATGTTTGCTTACATAGGATATTAAGGTTAAGAATAATGTGCTTTATTATAAAGGCTTGTGATCAGCTTGTGACAGGCTATTAGGATTGTTCGTCTGTTGTGTCACTATTGATTTCAGCAAGAATTTATGGGTGTACTATTATTTTTAAAGCAAAAGTTATTCTTAAACTAAGAATGCTATTTATTCTTAAAATGTCAGGACATTTCCTTAAGTTCTGGGTCTTACTTAGTGAGCATTGTTAACTCATTCCCTCAACCACAACCATCTTGTAACCAAGAGTGCCTGACTTCCTGGGAATGTCACCCAGTAGGTTTGGCTTTATTTGGCCTTTATCCAGATGAAGTCGTTCTGGTTAGGATACCTCTGACATTAGTACATCTTAACTATCATGTCCTTTACTTCATTCCCCTTTTTTGCTCCAGGCCTCATTTCTTCCAGGCTAATTAAAACTCACACACACACACACACACACACACACACACACACACACACACACACAATCTCTTTTTTAGCAGAAAGCTTTCTCTTCTGTGTCTGCTGACTAATCATAGGGATACTTACCTTTTCTGGGCATAACAGTGAAGAGTTTCCTCTCTGGATAATGTTATGTGAAGGGCAGGTAAGCACTTTCAGTGCAAAAAGCCAGAATTTTCTTTTCTTTTCTTTTCCCTTTTATTTTCTTTATTTTCTTTCTTTCTTTTCATTCTTTTCCTTCCTTTCTCCTTCCTCCTTCCTCTTCCTTCCTTCCTTCTTCTTTTTTGAGACAAAGTCTCACTCTGTTGCCTAAGCTGGAGTGTAGTTGCTCAATCTTGGCTCTACCACCTGGGTTCAGGTGATCCTCCTGCCCCAGCCTCCCGAGTAGCTGGGACTATAGGTATGCGCCATCACACCTGGCTATTTTTTGTATTTTTAGTAGAGATGAGGTTTTACCATGTTGGCCAGGCTGGTCTCAAACGCCTGACCTCAAGTGATCCACCCACCGTGGCCTCCCAAAGTGCAGGAATTGCAGGTGTGAGCCACTGAGTGCAGCCGAAAGCCAGAATTTCTTAAATCATCTTGAAATATGCATTTATCCAGTCATGGATCTATGCAATACTCTGTGGAATATAAACATGAATAAAACCAAAGACCTGCTTTGCTGGATTATATTCTAACAAGGGATCTCAAACATTCTCACATATTTCTTCATAGCTGTTTATTGGACTACACTCCTAGATAGCAAACCCCTCAAAGGCTGGAACCATCTGTTAACCTTCCCAATGCCTACAATACTTTGCATAAAATGGCCGTATTTTTTAGGATGTCCTACAGGAAGTGCACATAACGTGCTGAGGAAAGTCACAGGAGGGATGGGTTTCTTCTGGCTGGAGAAATCCAAGAAGGCTTCATGGAGAGCATGGTTTCTGTGTCAGGCTCTGAAGGATGAGTAAGATCCAGGCATGAAGAGCTGGAAAGAGAATTATAGGAAAAAAGAAAATGTACAGACATGAAATAATGTGAGGTATGGAAAGGGAACCTTGAGTAAAGTTAATGACGAGTTTGAAACAGAGTTTGAAATAGAATGAGGAACATTGAAAAGGATATCATCAGGTGGCCTTACCTTCTGAGTAAGGAAAGAAACAAGGTTGTCTTCAAAAAAGGAAAGGAATAGGAGTGGAATGTGGGTCTAAAGGAGTGTGGAGAAGGTTTGGCTGTAGGATGCGGGTTAGGCACTCAAAGACATTAAGATATAAGGTCTTGTAGGCCTGGCGTGGTGGCTCATGCTTGTAATCCCAGCACTTTGGGAGGCCGAGGCAGGCAGATCACCTGAGGTCAGGAGTTTGAGACCTGGGGACTCGAACATGGGGAAACCCCATGTCTACTAAAAATACAAAAATTAACCAGGCATGATGGCAGGTGCCTGTAATCCCAGCTACTTGGAACACTGAAGCAGGAGAATCGCTTAAACCCAGGAGGCAGAAGTTGCAGCGAGCCAAGATCATGCCACTGCACTCTAGCCTGGGCAACAAGAGTGAGACTACATTTCAAAAAAAAAAAAAAAAAGGTCTTGAGATGTTAGTTGGTCATACAAATGGAGATGTCTACAAATAGTAGACATTCAGTTATAATTCAACTAATTTATTTGGTAGAGTGTTTTGTACAATGTTTTACATTTTCATAATTTATATTCTATTAAAAATTAAAATATAGAATACATTCATTTCTTCATCTTCTAGCTGACAAATCTTATTTTTTTTTTTTTTTTTTTCTTGTTTTTTTTTTTTTTTTTTTTTTATTATACTTTAAGTTCTAGGGTACATGTGCATAACGTGCAGGTTTGTTACATATGTATACTTATGCCATGTTGGTGTGCTGCACCCATCAACTCGTCAGCACCCATCAATTCATCATTTATATCATGTATAACTCCCCAATGCAATCCCTCCCTCCTCCCCCCTCCCCCCTCCCCATGATAGACCCCAGTGTGTGATGCTCCCCTTCCCGAGTCCAAGTGATCTCATTGTTCAGTTCCCACCTATGAGTGAGAACATGCGGTGTTTGGTTTTCTCTTCTTGTGATAGTTTGCTAAGAATGATGGTTTCCAGCTGCATCCATGTCCCTACAAAGGACGCAAACTCATCCTTTTTTATGGCTGCATAGTATTCCATGGTGTATATGTGCCACATTTTCTTAATCCAGTCTGTCACAGATGGACATTTGGGTTGATTCCAAGTCTTTGCTATTGTGAATAGTGCCGCAATAAACATACGTGTACATGTGTCTTTGTAGTAGACTAATTTATAATCCTTTGGGTATATACCCAGTAGTGGGATGGCTGGGTCATATGGTACATCTAGTTCTAGATCCTTGAGGAATTGCCATACTGTTTTCCATAATGGTTGAACTAGTTTACAATCCCACCAACAGTGTAAAAGTGTTCCTATTTCTCCACATCCTCTCCAACACCTGTTGTTTCCTGACTTCTTAATGATTGCCATTCTAACTGGTGTGAGATGGTATCTCATTGTGGTTTTGATTTGCATTTCTCTGATGGCCAGTGATGATGAGCATTTTTTCATGTGTCTGTTGGCTGTATGAATATCTTCTTTTGAGAAATGTCTGTTCATATCCTTTCCCCACTTTTTGATGGGGTTGTTTGTTTTTTTCTCGTATATTTGTTTGAGTTCTTTGTAGATTCTGGATATTAGCCCTTTGTCAGATGAGTAGGTTGCAAAAATTTTCTCCCATTCTGTAGGTTGCCTGTTCACTCTGACGGTAGTTTCTTTTGCTGTGCAAAAGCTCTTTAGTTTAATTAGATCCCATTTGTCAATTATGGCTTTTGCTGCCGTTGCTTTTGGTGTTTTAGACATGAAGTCCTTGCCCATGCCTATGTCCTGAATGGTACTACCTAGATTTTCTTCTAGGGTTTTTATGGTATTAGGTCTAACATTTAAGTCTCTAATCCATCTTGAATTAATCTTCGTATAAGGGGTAAGGAAAGGATCCAGTTTCAGCTTTCTACTTATGGCTAGCCAATTTTCCCAGCACCATTTATTAAATAGGGAATCCTTTCCCCATTTCTTGTTTCTCTCAGGTTTGTCAAAGATCAGATGGCTGTAGATGTGCGGTATTATTTCTGAGGACTCTGTTCTGTTCCATTGGTCTATATCTCTGTTTTGGTACCAGTACCATGCTGTTTTGGTTACTGTAGCCTTGTAGTATAGTTTGAAGTCAGGTAGCGTGACGCCTCCAGCTTTGTCCTTTTGACTTAGGATTGTCTTGGCAATGCGGGCTCTTTTTTGGTTCCATATGAACTTTAAAGCAGTTTTTTTCCAATTCTGTGAAGAAAGTCATTGGTAGCTTGATGGGGATGGCATTGAATCTATAAATAACCTTGGGGAGTATGGCCATTTTCACGATATTGATTCTTCCTATCCATGAGCATGGTATGTTCTTCCATTTGTTTGTGTCCTCTTTGATTTCACTGAGCAGTGGTTTGTAGTTCTCCTTGAAGAGGTCCTTTACATCCCTTGTAAGCTGGATTCCTAGGTATTTGATTCTCTTTGAAGCAATTGTGAATGGAAGTTCATTCCTGATTTGGCTCTCTGCTTGTCTGTTGCTGGTGTATAAGAATGCTTGTGATTTTTGCACATTAATTTTGTATCCTGAGACTTTGCTGAAGTTGCTTATCAGCTTAAGGAGATTTTGGGCTGAGACGATGGGGTTTTCTAAATATACAATCATGTCATCTGCAAAGAGGGACAATTTGACTTCTTCTTTTCCTAACTGGATACCCTTGATTTCTTTCTCTTGCCTGATTGCCCTAGCCAGAACTTCCAACACTATGTTGAATAGGAGTGGTGAGAGAGGGCATCCCTGTCTTGTGCCAGTTTTCAAAGGGAATTTTTCCAGTTTTTGCCCATTCAGTATGATATTAGCTGTGGGTTTGTCATAAATAGCTCTTATTATTTTGAGGTACGTTCCATCAATACCGAATTTATTGAGCGTTTTTAGCATGAAGGGCTGTTGAATTTTGTCAAAAGCCTTTTCTGCATCTATTGAGACAATCATGTGGTTCTTGTCTTTGGTTCTGTTTATATGCTGGATTACGTTTATTGATTTGCGAATGTTGAACCAGCCTTGCATCCCAGGGATGAAGCCCACTTGATCATGGTGGATAAGCTTTTTGATGTGCTGCTGAATCCGGTTTGCCAGTATTTTATTGAGGATTTTTGCATCAATGTTCATCAGGGATATTGGTCTAAAATTCTCTTTTTTTGTTGTGTCTCTGCCAGGCTTTGGTATCAGGATGATGTTGGCCTCATAAAATGAGTTAGGGAGGATTCCCTCTTTTTCTATTGATTGGAATAGTTTCAGAAGGAATGGTACCAGCTCCTCCTTGTACCTCTGGTAGAATTCAGCTGTGAATCCATCTGGTCCTGGACTTTTTTTGGTGGGTAGGCTATTAATTGTTGCCTCAATTTCAGAGCCTGCTATTGGTCTATTCAGGGATTCAACTTCTTCCTGGTTTAGCCTTGGGAGAGTGTAAGTGTCCAGGAAATTATCCATTTCTTCTAGATTTTCTAGTTGATTTGCGTAGAGGCGTTTATAGTATTCTCAGATGGTAGTTTGTATTTCTGTGGGGTCAGTGGTGATATCCCCTTTATCATTTTTTATTGCATCTATTTGATTCCTCTCTCTTTTTTTCTTTATTAGCCTTGCTAGCGGTCTGTCAATTTTGTTGATCTTTTCAAAAAACCAACTCCTGGATTCATTGATTTTTTGGAGGGTTTTTTGTGTCTCTATCTCCTTCAGTTCTGCTCTGATCCTAGTTATTTCTTGCCTTCTGCTAGCTTTTGAATGTGATTGCTCTTGCCTCTCTAGTTCTTTTAATTGTGATGTTAGAGTGTCAATTTTAGATCTTTCCTGCTTTCTCTTATGGGCATTTAGTGCTATAAATTTCCCTCTACACACTGCTTTAAATGTGTCCCAGAGATTCTGGTATGTTGTATCTTTGTTCTCATTGGTTTCAAAGAACATCTTTATTTCCGCTTTCATTTCGTTATGTACCCAGTAGTCATTCAGGAGCAGGTTGTTCAGTTTCCATGTAGTTGAGCGGTTTTGATTGAGTTTCTTAGTCCTGAGTTCTAGTTTGATTGCACTGTGGTCTGAGAGACAGTTTGTTATAATTTCTGTTCTTTTACATTTGCTGAGGAGTGCTTTACTTCCAATTATGTGGTCAATTTTGGAATAAGTGCGATGTGGTGCTGAGAAGAATGTATATTCTGTTGATTTGGGGTGGAGAGTTCTATAGATGTCTATTAGGTCCGCTTGGTGCAGAGATGAGTTCAATTCCTGGATATCCTTGTTAACTTTCTGTCTCGTTGATCTGTCTAATGTTGACAGCGGAGTGTTGAAGTCCCCCATTATTATTGTATGTGAGTCTAAGTCTCTTTGTAAGTCTCTAAGGACTTGCTTTATGAATCTGGGTGCTCCTGTATTGGGTGCATATATATTTAGGAGAGTTAGCTCTTCCTGTTGAATTGATCCCTTTACCATTATGTAATGGCCTTCTTTGTCTCTTTTGATCTTTGATGGTTTAAAGTCTGTTTTATCAGAGACTAGGATTGCAACCCCTGCTTTTTTTTGTTCTCCATTTGCTTGGTAGATCTTCCTCCATCCCTTTATTTTGAGCCTATGTATGTCTCTGCATGTGAGATGGGTCTCCTGAATACAGCAGACTGATGGGTCTTGACTCTTTATCCAGTTTGCCAGTCTGTGTCTTTTAATTGGAGCATTTAGTCCATTAACATTTAAGGTTAATATTGTTATGTGTGAACTTGATTCTGCCATTATGATATTAACTGGTTATTTTGCTCGTTAGTTGATGCAGTTTCTTCCTAGCCTCGATGGTCTTTACATTTTGCCAAGTTTTTGCGATGGCTGGTACCGGTTGTTCCTTTCCATGTTTAGGGCTTCCTTCAGGGTCTCTTGTAAGGCAGGCCTGGTGGTGACAAAATCTCTAAGCATTTGCTTATCTGTAAAGGATTTTATTTCTCCTTCACTTATGAAACTTAGTTTGGCTGGATATGAAATTCTGGGTTGAAAATTCTTTTCTTGAAGAACGTTGAATATTGGCCCCCACTCTCTTCTGGCTTGTAGAGTTTCTGCCGAGAGATCTGCTGTTAGTCTGATGGGCTTCCCTTTGTGGGTGACCCGACCTTTCTCTCTGGCTGCCCTTAAGAATTTTTCCTTCATTTCAACTTTGGTGAATCTGGCAATTATGTGTCTTGGAGTTGCTCTTCTGGAGGAGTATCTTTGTGGCGTTCTCTGTATTTCCTGAATTTGAATGTTGGCCTGCCCTACTAGGTTGGGGAAGTTCTCCTGGATGATATCCTGAAGAGTGTTTTCCAACTTGGTTCCATTTTCCCCCTCACTTTCAGGCACCCCAATCAGACGTAGATTTGGTCTTTTTACGTAATCCCATACTTCTTGCAGGCTTTGCTCATTTCTTTTTCTTCTTTTTTCTTTTGGTTTCTCTTCTCGCTTCATTTCATTCATTTGATCTTCAATCGCTGATACTCTTTCTTCCAGTTGATCGAGTCGGTTACTGAAGCTTGTGCATTTGTCACGTATTTCTCGTGTCATGGTTTTCATCTCTGTCATTTCGTTTATGATCTTCTCTGCATTAATGAGTCTAGCTGTCAATTCTTCCACTCTTTTTTCAAGATTTTTAGTTTCTTTGCGCTGGGTACGTAATTCCTCCTTTAGCTCTGAGAAGTTTGATGGACTGAAGCCTTCTTCTCTCCTCTCGTCCAAGTCATTCTCTGACCAGCTTTGATCCGTTGCTGGTGATGGGCTGCGCTCCTTTGCAGGGGGAGATGCGCTCTTATTTTTTGAATTTCCAGCTTTTCTGCCCTGCTTCTTCCCCATCTTTGTGGTTTTATCTGTCTCTGGTCTTTGATGGTGGTGACGAACTGATGGGGTTTTGGTATAGGTGTCCTTCCTGTTTGATAGTTTTCCTTCTGACAGTCAGAAGGACTCTCTGTTGGTCTGTTGGAGATTGCTTGAGGTCCACTCCAGACCCTGTTTGCCTGGGTATCAGCAGCAGAGGTTGCCAAAGATAGAATATTGCTGAACCGCGAGTGTACCTGTCTGATTCTTCCTTTGGAAGTGTCCTCTCAGGGGTGTACTCCACCCTGTGAGGTGTGGGGTGTCAGACTGCCCCTAGTGGGGGATTTCTCCCAGCTAGGCTACTCAGGGGTCAGGGACACACCTGAGCAGGCAGTCTGTCCGTTCTCAGATCTCAACCTCCGCGTTGGGAGATCCGCGGCTCTCCCCAAAGCTGTCAGACAGAGTCGTTCGTGTCTGCACCGGCTCCCGCTACTTCCCCTGTTGGTCTTCAGCTGTGCGCTGTCCCCAGAGGTGGAGACTACAGAGACAGGCAGGCTTCCTTGAGCTGCTGTGAGCTCCACCCAGTTCGAGCTTCCCAGCGGCTTTGTTTACCTACTTAAGCCTCAGCAATGGCGGGCGCCCCTCCCCCAGCCTCGCTGCTGCCTTGCGGATAGATCGCGGCAGACTGCTGTGTTAGCAGTGAGGGAGGCTTCGTGGGCGTGGGACCCTCCCGGCCAGGTGTGGGATATATTCTCCTGGAATGCCTGTATGCTTACAGCGCAGTATTGGGGTGGGAGTTACCCGATTTTCCAGGTGTTGTGTGTCTCAGTTCCCCTGGCTAGGAAAACGGATCCCCTTCCCCCTTGCGCTTCCAGGTGAGGCGATGCCTCGCCCTGCTTCAGCTCTCGCTGGTCAGGCTGCAGCAGCTGACCAGCACCGATTGTCCGGCACTCCCTAGTGAGATGACCCCAGTACCTCAGTTGAAAATGCAGAAATCACCGGTCTTCTGTGTCGCTCGCGCTGGGAGTTGGAGACTGGAGTTGTTCCTATTCGGCCATCTTGCTCCGCCCCCCAAATGTTGACAAATCTTATTTAAACATTATTTTAAACTCTAGGGACACAAAAGTGAATACAGTAGACAAGATTCCTGCATTTTTGAACATATCCATTCTAGTCGGGGGAGACAGAAAAAAAGTAACAGAAACAGAAATGTGTGTGATAGTGGCAGAAACAAGTATAATTAAACATCATTAATGCAAAACTATTCAAAATAATACATGAACATAAATAATGACTATTTTCTAGCTAACTAGAAATCACCAATTGTTTTCAAAAATTTGACACAGATATTCAAAAATTTGAATATACTGAATTTAAAGCCTAGCTTCTCTAGAAGAGAAGTCAAATTAATAAGGTTTTATTGTTATCAAGGTGTCAGAGGCATGTGAACCAGAGCAACTCCATCTTAAACAGGAGCTGGGTAAAATGAAGCTGAAACCTATTGGGCTGCATTCCCAGGTGGTTAAGGCATTCTAAGTCACAGGATGAGCTAGAAGTCAACACAAAATACAAAACCTGATAAAACAGCACAAAATATAAAACCTGATAAAACAGGTTGCAGTAAAGGAGACAGCCAAAACCCACCAAAACCAAAATGGCGACGAGAGTGACCTCTGGTCGTCCTCACTGTTACACTCCCACCAGTGCCACGACAGTTCATAAATGCCACAGCAATGTCAGGAAGTTTACCCTATATGATCTCAAAAAGGGAGACATGAATAATCCACTCCTTGTTTAGTATATCATCAAGAAACAACCATAAAAATGGGCAACCAGCTGCCCTAGGGGTTGCTCTGTCTATGGAGTAGCCATTCTTTTATTCCTTTACTTTCTTAATAAACTTGCTTTCACTTTGCACTGTGGACTCGCCCTGAATTCGTTCCTGCATGAGATCCAAGAACTCTCTCTTGGGGTCTGGATCTGGACCCCTTTCCTGTAACAAAGGCAGAAAGTTATTTAGCAAAATATGAAAGGCAATTTGAAAATGTCTGGGACACTTAAACCCAAAACATATTTATAATTAATTTCCAGATAATCATGCTGGGTCAGAAAGTCTTGGTAACAATAGATAACACTGTAATTTTTTCCTCTTCAGTGTATCTATGTGCATATTTAGATGTGTAAGATGCGAAGATATATGAGACTACTGTTACTTTTTTATTTTTACTTGCAAAGAGCCTATAGGAGGAAACAGATACATCAGAAAGGTAACAAAATACACTACGTGATACTGGTTCCAACTACTGAGGAGAGTGTGTGGAGCCTTGCCTTGAGGGCTGGGAGAGGCTTCACCAATGTCACAAATAACTTTTGAACTTGGCTTTGAAGTGGGCTTCTTCTGCTCGGATAAGAAAGAACTACATTGACAAAGGTGAGGAGGAAGTAGACATAGAGAAAATGAACTGATATTTGAAGAGTTTTTTTTTTTTTTTTTTTTTTTGAGATGGAGTCTCGCTCTGCCGCCCGGGCTGGAGTGCAGTGGCCGGATCTCAGCTCACTTCAGCTCACTGCAAGCTCCGCCTCCCGGGTTCACGCCATTCTCCTGCCTCAGCCTACCGAGTAGCTGGGACTACAGGCGCCCGCCACCACGCCCGGCTAGTTTTTTGTATTTTTTTTTTTTTTTTTTTTAGTAGAGACAGGGTTTCACCGTGTTAGCCAGGATAGTCCCGATCTCCTGACCTCGTGATCCACCCGTCTCGGCCTCCCAAAGTGTTGGGATTACAGGCTTGAGCCACCGCGTCCGGCCTGTTATTTGAAGAGTTCTAAACACACTATTAGGTACACAGTAGATACATATTTGTTCAGTGACTAGTCATCTTTGTTAGGAAAATGTCATTGTAGCCATTTTGCAGATGAAGAAACCGAGGCACAGAGAGATTGTCCAAAGTCACGTAGCTAGAAGTTGTGGAGTTAAATATTGACTCCTAAGTTGCCTGCCTAACAAGCTTACGTTCTTTCCCTTGTCCAGATGTGTGGTGAAAGTGCTCACATGTGGTCTAAAGTATCAGATGCCTAGGTGAGGGAGTGAAAGGGGATTTTATGGCCAGAGGTGAACTTAGAAACACAAGTCAGAATGGATTATAGCAGTTCTTAAGATGACATTGTAGGGAACATGGAAAGTCATTTAAGGAAGCTACCAAAGATCTTAAAGTAGGGGAATGATGTCATCAGTCTGTCTTTCAGGAAGATGAGTGTAACAGGATGGAACCTGCAGGCAGGGGTAGATGCAGGAGTGAGGAGCGTAGGCTGTTGGAGGAGTTAGGAAACGCTATTGCTCAGAGCTAATATGGATGAATATGAGACTGAGTGAGGATAGTGGCAGTGGAAATGGAGAAGAAGAGGCATGAGGGCTGAAAACATATCAGAAGAAGATGCACCACCAGTCATTGACCAAATGGATTTGAAAGAAGGGAAGGGGTGCAAGATGGTGCTGGCATTGCCAGCCTTGTTGAATGATGATGGCCTTAGCTGAAACAAAGGATGGAAGAAAATGCAGTCAGTGGGCGGAAGATAATATTTTGGACATTTTGAGTGAGACATCTAAAGTGAGATGTATAAAGGACAGGGGGAGTTATAAGATGAAAACATAGAAGAGCAACTGGAATAAGAGAATGCTGGGAATCATCAGCCTGTAAGGGACAGCTGAAGCAGGAAGGATGAGAGGACCAGGGAAAGGTGTAGGAGAGAAGAGAATGGGGCGAGAAAAGGAGGGGAAGGAGGGCAAGGCATGGGTAGAGGAAAAAGAATCAGCAAATGAGACAAAGGAAGAAAGGACAGAGATGTAGGAGGAGAGCCAGAGGGAGATGGGTCATGGATGCCAAGGGAAGGGCCTAGAAGAGGTGGGTTTGGCTGACTGAAGGTTCTTGGTGGCCTCGCTGAGATCACCTTCCCAGGAGTAGAAGAGGCAAAAGCTGGGTTGAGGGCTGAAGAGACAGTGGATGATTCAGTGGCAGGGAAAGTGAATTCATTCTATTCTTTCGAAGAATTTAAGAGTCAGAAAAGTAGAGGCTCTGGATAACCTGAGGGACGAGTGGAATAAGACATCTTTGTGAGATTCATGTGGAGTTGTAAAGCTGGCAGCTGTCTTGGTCAGTCACTACAAGAGAAAAGTGAGTGAAGCTGAGTTCTTTCTCCTCCAGTCTTGTACAATGAATACAGTATTCTTAGCATGAAGGAATCAAACTTAATAGCCACATCCCTTTTATCATTGTAAAAAGACTAGAATATTGCAATATTGCTGTTCTTGGGGTGTGTCCTACTGATTGTTTTATAAAGATGTTCTCTTGGGAAAGGAGAAAATAGAACTGGATTTGTAGCAAAAGATATAGCATGGTGGTGAATTGCCCTAGTTCTCGAGCCTGGCTGCCTAGATCCAAAGCCCAGCTCTGTTACTTACTGTGTGACTTTAGGTAAGTTATTTAACTTATTTGTGGTCCAGTTTTCTCATCTGAAAGCAGCAATAATAATAGTGCCACCTCACAGGATTGAGTACTATTTTTTTTTTTTTTTTGAGATGGAGTTTTACTCTTGTTGCCCAGGCTGGAGTGCAATGGCACGATCTCGGCTCACTGCAACCTCTGCCTCCCGGGTTTAAGTGATTTTCCTGCCTCAGCCTTCTGAGTACCTGGGATTACAGGCATGTGCTACCATGCCTGGGTAATTTTGTATTTTTAGTAGAGACAGGGTTTCTCCATGTTGGTCAGGCTGGTCTTGAACTTCCGACCTCAGGTGATCAGCCCGCCTTGGTCTTCCAGAGAGGTGGGATTACAGGCATAAGCCAATGCGCCCAGCCAAGTATTATTAAGGTTAATAAAATAATATGTAGAATTTGGAACTATGCTTAGTTCTACATAGCCCTACATGGCCCTGTGACTGTATTCATTCTTATTACTAATAGTTATTGCAAGGATCTTGAGTATCAGCATTGGAGAGTACCCTGGGTTTGATTGATCATAATCTTTGTACCAGCCACTGGCCCTAGCTGTTGTTATGATCACGTTGGTTGTTCTTTATCAGCATGAAATTCTTTTAGTTTTGCATGTAACAGACCCTGCAAACTAATATTTGTTTTTCAAGATTAAAAGAGGCTCTTCACACATCTGGACTCTTTTGTATTATAGAATTTTTCTTGTCCTGAATATCTTGAGATTACAGCTGTCAAAAGCAAAAACTGCTATTGTAGATTTGTTTTCTGACATCTCTTAAGCTAAAAGTCACATGCAAGAATTGACTTCGCAGCTACTAATGTTGACACCTTTTAGATCTGTATAAAAGGGTGTTGTGTTGAAGCAAGTAATCAGTGAGTGCTGCATTTTGGATATTTAGTTTTATCTTTAGTTAAATACCATCCTGGTGTATTCATTTATACCATCTAATATATGACACACTGTTGTAGTATGTATAATTTTGTGATCTTTATTTCCCTCTGTATTCATTTTAAGCATCTGAATAAATTGCTGTATTGTGCTTAAAAGAAAAGAAGAGACTCTTCTTAGATGGAGAAATAATGGCTTATCCCACAGAAAAACAAGGCAAAAAACACCTTTTTGGAGTAAACTCTGAAGCATGGTTTCATGATGGTGTAAACTAGAAAGCATTAGACAAGTCTCAACCAATTTAAAAGTGAAGCGACATCATTCATCTGAGGTAATACCTGAGGTCATCTCACATCAAGGAAATCAAGGAGGCAGACACATAAGGAGTGAGGTTAAGAGTGGAGGGTTAATAGGTGAAAGAAAAAGAGGAGCTCTGTCCTGCAGAGACAGAGGTCCCAAGTGGGTTTTCTGGTCTGCAGTGAAATGTGAGGGGTTTTATAGATGAGCCTGAGGAGACGATGTCTGATTTACATAGAGCAGAAAATATTGGTTGGGCCAGGTGTGCCATTTGCATAAGGCACAAAAAACTGTTTAGGCCTAGGTGTGCCATTTGCACAACACACAAAAATCTGGCTGCCCCCACCCTAATCTTGTATTTTGCAGATGGGTTCTCTGCCTGGCCATGTTGCCTGTTTCTTTATTGTACACACGGTGAAATAGAAAAGGGGAGATGGAGCCTCCATGTTGAATATACCTGGCCCTTGGATAGCCCTTTTCTATTGGAACAGCTGCTGGCATTTACCTGTGCAAACTTCCACCTTGCTTTTCTATGTCTGCAGCTTTATTTTTCAGGCTGCTCTTTGTTAGAAAAGAATGATTTTGGGGCTGCTTTTTGTTAGAAGGGAAATTCCATCAAGGACTCTTTTACTCTCACTATCTGCCTAAATAATTTCTTTCTATCTCTTGTATCAGAAGTTTATTTTGCCTAGGTTAAGGATGTGCCCATTACCCAGCCTCAGGAGTCCTTGATGACATGTGGCTAAGGTGGTCAGGTTACAGCTTCATTTTGTACATTTTAGGGGGACATAATGTATCAGTCAATACATGTCAGATGTACATTGGCTTGGTCTGGAAAGATGAGACAACTGGAAGTTGCGGGGTGGGGGTGCTTTTAGGTCATAGGCTGATAGGTTGATTCAAAGATTTTCTGATTGGTAATTGCTTTAAAGAGTTTATCTAAATACCTAGAATCCATAGAAAAGAGTGTCTGGGTTAAGGTAAGGGGTTTTGAAGACCAAGGTTCTTATTATGCAGATGAAACTTCTAGGTAGCAGGCTTCAGAGAAAATAGATTGTAAATGTTTCTTATCAGACTTAAAAAGGTAACAGAGCCTTAATTAGTTCTCTCTTGGATCAGGGAAAATACCTGGAAAGGGAAAGGGATTCTCTACAGAATGTAGATTTTCCCCATAAGATACAGCTTTGCAGGACCATTTCAAACTATGTCAAAGAAATATATATTAGGGTAAAATACTTTTATTTCTTTCAGGGCCTGCTATCTGTCATGTATGCTATACTAGAGTCAGGCTGGAATTTGGTGTCTTATTGCTACAAAAAGTCTTAAGATCTCTGTTTTAATGTTAATGCTTGTCAGTTGTGCCTGAATTCTGAAGGGAAGAGGAGATAACGAGGCATGTCTGACTACCCCGTCCATCATGACCTGAACTAGGGTTTTTTTTTTTTTTTTTGAGATGGAGTCTAACTCTGTCACCCAGGCTGGAGTGCAGTGGTACGAGCTCAGCTCACTGTAGCCTTAACCTCCCGGGTTCAAGTGATTCTCCTGCCTCAGACTTTCCAGTTGCTGGGACTACAGGTGTGCACCACCAGGCCTGGCTAGTTTTTGCATTTTTGGTAAAGATGGAGTTTCACTTTATTGGCTAGGCTGTATTCGAACTCCTAACCAAGATCCCATCTTGGCCTCCCAAAGTGCCAGGATTACAGGCATGAGTGCATCTGACCCTGAACTAGTTTTTCAGGTTAACTTTGGAATGCCCTTGGCTGAGAGGAGAGGTCCCTTCAGATGAATGAGGTGGGAGGGGGGCGCTTAGAATTTTATTTTTAGTTTACAGTAGTAAAACCAATTAATTAAAATATGGGTAAAGATTGATGTACTAGGGGCGGAGCAAGATGGCCGAATAGGAACAGCTCCAGTCTCCAACTCCCAGCGCAAGCGACACAGAAGACTGGTGATTTCTGCATTTTCAACTGAGGTACTGGGGTCATCTCACTGGGGAGTACCGGACAATTGGTGCTGGTCAGCTGCTGCAGCCCGACCAGTGAGAGCTGAAGCAGGGCGAGGCATTGCCTCACCTGGGAAGTGCAAGGGGGAAGGGAATCCCTTTTCCTAGCCAGAGGAACTGAGCCACACAACACCTGGAAAATCGGGTAATTCCCACCCCAATACTGCGCTTTAAGCAAACGGGCACACCAGGAGATTATACCCACACCTAGCCGGGAGGGTCCCATGGCCACGGAGCCTCCCTCATTGCTAGCACAGCAGTCTGCGATCTAACCCAAAAGGCAGCAGCAAGGCTGGGGGAGGGGCGCCCACAATTGCTGAGGCTTAAGTAGGTAAACAAAGTCGCTGGGAAGCTCGAACTGGGTGGAGCTCACAGCAGCTCAAGGAAACCTGCCTGTCTCTGTAGACTCCATCTCTGGGAACAGAGCACAGCTAAACAACAAAAGGGGAAGCAGCAGAGGCCTGTGCAGACACGAACGACTCTGTCTGACAGCTTTGGAGAGAGCAGTGGATCTCCCAACACGGAGGTTGAGATCTGAGAACGGACAGACTGCCTGCTCAAGTGGGTCCCTGACCCCTGAGTAGCCTAACTGGGAGACATCCCCCACTAGGGGCAGTCTGACACCCCACACCTCACAGGGTGGAGTACACCCCTGAGAGGAAACTTCCAAAGGAAGAATCAGACAGGTACACTCGCTGTTCAGCAATATTCTATCTTCGGCAACCTCTGCTGCTGATACCCAGGCAAACAGGGTCTGGAGTGGACCTCAAGCAATCTCCAACAGACCTACAGCTGAGGGTCCTGACTATTAGAAGGAAAACTATCAAACAGGAAGAACACCTATACCAAAACCCCATCAGTACGTCACCATCATCAAAGACCAGAGGCAGATAAAACCATGAAGATGGGGAAGAAGCAGGGCAGAAAAGCTGGAAATTCAAGAAATAAGAGCGCATCTCCCCCTGCAAAGGAGCGCAGCTAATCGCCAGCAACGGATCAAAGCTGGTCAGAGAATGACTTTGATGACATGAGAGAAGAAGGCTTCAGTCCATCAAACTTCTCAGAGCTAAAGGAGGAATTACGTACCCAGCGCAAAGAAACTAAAAATCTTGAAAAAAGAGTGGAAGAATTGATAGCTAGACTAATTAATGCAGAGAAGGTCATAAATGAAATGACAGAGATGAAAACCATGACACGAGAAATACATGACAAATCCACAAGCTTCAGTAACTGACTTGATCAACTGGAAGAAAGAGTATCAGCGATTGAGGATCAAATGAATGAAATGAAGCGAGAAGAGAAACCAAAAGAAAAAAGAAGAAAAAGAAATGAACAAAGCCTGCAAGAAGCATGGGATTATGTAAAAAGACCAAATCTATGTCTGATTGGGGTGCCTGAAAGTGAGGGGGAAAATGGAACCAAGTTGGAAAACACTCTTCAGGATATCATCCAGGAGAACTTCCCCAACCTAGTAGGGCAGGCCAACATTCAAATTCAGGAAATACAGAGAACACCACAAAGATACTCCTCGAGAAGAGCAACTCCAAGACACATAATTGTCCGATTCACCAAAGTTGAAATGAAGGAAAAAATCTTAAGGGCAGCCAGAGAGAAAGGTTGGGTTACCCACAAAGGGAAGCCCATCAGACTAACAGCAGACCTCTCGGCAGAAACTCTACAAGCCAGAAGAGAGTGGGGGCCAATATTCAACGTTCTTAAAGAAAAGAATTTTCAACCCAGAATTTCATATCCAGGCAAACTAAGTTTCATAAGTGAAGGAGAAATAAAATCCTTTACAGATCAGCAAATGCTTAGAGATTTTGTCACCACCAGGCCTGCCTTACAAGAGACCCTGAAGGAAGCCCTAAACATGGAAAGGAACAACCGGTACCAGCCATTGCAAAAACATGCGAAAATGTAAAGACCATCGAGGCTAGGAAGAAACTGCATCAACTAACAAGCAAAATAACCAGTTAATATCATCATGGCAGGATCAAGTTCACACATAACCATATTAACCTTAAATGTTAATGGACTAAATGTTCCAATTAAAAGACACAGACTGGCAAACTGGATAAAGAGTCAAGACCCATCAGTCTGCTGTATTCAGGAGACCCATCTCACATGCAGAGACATATATAGGCTCAAAATAAAGGGATGGAGGAAGATCTACCAAGCAAATGGAGAACAAAAAAAAGCAGGGGTTGCAATCCTAGTCCCTGATAAAATAGACTTTAAACCATCAAAGATCAAAAGAGACAAAGAAGGCCATTACATAATGGTAAAGGGATCAATTCAACAGGAAGAGCTAACTGTCCTAAATATATATGCACCCAATACAGGAGCACTCACATTCATAAAGCAAGTCCTTAGAGACTTACAAAGAGACTTAGACTCCCATACAATAATAATGGGAGACTTCAACACTCCACTGTCAACATTAGACAGATCAACAAGACAGAAAGTTAACAAGGATATCCAGGAATTGAACTCATCTCTGCACCAAGGAGACCTAATAGACATCTATAGAACTCTCCACCCCAAATCAACAGAATATACATTCTTCTCAGCACCACATCACACTTATTCCAAAATTGACCACATAATTGGAAGTAAAACACTCCTTAGCAAATGTAAAAGAACAGAAATTATAACAAACTGTCTCTCAGACCACAGTGCAATCAAACTAGAACTCAGGACTAAGAAACTCAATCAAAACCACTCAACTACATGGAAACTGAACAACCTGCTCCTGAATGACTACTGGGTACATAACGAAATGAAGGCAGAAATAAAGATGTTCCTTGAAACCAATGAGAACAAAGGTACAACATACGAGAATCTCTGGGACACATTTAAAGCAGTGTGTAGAGGAAAATTTATAGCACTAAATGCCCACAAGAGAAAGCTGGAAAGATCTAAAATTGACACTCTAACATCACAATTAAAAGAACTGGAGAAACAAGAGGAAACACATTCAAAAGCTAGCAGAAGGCAAGAAATGACTAAGATCAGAGCAGAACTGAAGGAGATAGAGACACAAAAACCCTCCAAAAAATCAATGAATCCAGGAGTTGGTTTTTTGAAAAAATCAACAAAACTGACAGACCGCTAGCAAGACTAATAAAGAAGAAAAGAGAGAGGAATCAAATAGATGCAATAAAAAATGATGAAGGGGATATCACCACCGACCCCACAGAAATACAAACTACCATCAGAGAATACTATAAACACCTCTACACAAATCAACTAGAAAATCTAGAAGAAATGAATAATTTCCTGGTCACTTAAACTCTCCCAAGACTAAACCAGGAAGAAGTTGAATCCCTGAATAGACCAATAGCAGGTTATGAAATTGAGGCAATAATTAATAGCCTACCCACCAAAAAAAGTCCAGGACCAGATGGATTCACAGCTGAATTCTACCAGAGGTACAAGGAGGAGCTGGTACCATTCCTTCTGAAACTATTCCAATCAATAGAAAAAGAGGGAATCCTCCCTAACTCATTTTATGAGGCCAACATCATCCTGATACCAAAGCCTGGCAGAGACACAACAAAAAAAGAGAATTTTAGACCAATATCCCTGATGAACATCGATGCAAAAATCCTCAATAAAATACTGGTAAACCAGATTCAGCAGCACATCAAAGAGCTTATCCACCATGATCAAGTGGGCTTCATCCCTGGGATGCAAGGCTGGTTCAACATTCGCAAATCAATAAACATAATCCAGCATATAAACAGAACCAAAGACAAGAACCACATGATTATCTCAATAGATGCAGAAAAGGCTTTTGACAAAATTCAACAGCCCTTCATGCTAAAAACGCTCAATAAATTCGGTATTGATGGAACGTACCTCAAAATAATAAGAGCTATTTATGACAAACCCACAGCCAATATCATACTGAATGGGCAAAAACTGGAAAAATTCCCTTTGAAAACTGGCACAAGACAGGGATGCCCTCTCTCACCACTCCTATTCAACATAGTGTTGGAAGTTCTGGCTAGGGCAATCAGGCAAGAGAAAGAAATCAAGGGTATTCAGTTAGGAAAAGAAGAAGTCAAATTGTCCCTGTTTGCAGATGACATGATTGTATATTTAGAAAACCCCATTGTCTCAGCCCAAAATCTCCTTAAGCTGATAAGCAACTTCAGCAAAGTCTCAGGATACAAAATTAATGTGCAAAAATCACAAGCATTCTTTTTTTTTTTTTTTTTTTTTTTTTTTTGAGACGGAGTCTCGCTCTGTCGCCCAGGCTGGAGTGCAGTGGCCGGATCTCAGCTCACTGCAAGCTCCGCCTCCCGGGTTTACGCCATTCTCCTGCCTCAGCCTCCCGAGTAGCTGGGACTACAAGCGCCCGCCACCTCGCCCGGCTAGTTTTTTTTTTTTTTTTTATTTTTTAGTAGAGACGGGGTTTCACCGGGTTAGCCAGGATGGTCTCGATCTCCTGACCTTGTGATCCGCCCATCTCGGCCTCCCAAAGTGCTGGGATTACAGGCTTGAGCCACCGCGCCCAGCCACAAGCATTCTTATACACCAGTAACAGACAAACAGAGAGCCCAATCATGAATGTACTTCCATTCACAATTGCTTCAAAGAGAATAAAATACCTAGGAATCCAACTTACAAGGGATGTCAAGGACCTCTTCAAGGAGAACTACAAACCACTGCTCAGTGAAATAAAAGAGGACACAAACAAATGGAAGAACATACCATGCTCATGGATAGGAAGAATCAATATTGTGAAAATGGCCATACTGCCCAAGGTAATTTATAGATTCAATGCCATCCCCATCAAGCTACCAATCAGTTTCTTCACAGAATTGGAAAAAACTGCTTTAAAGTTCATATGGAACCAAAAAAGAGCCCGCATTGCCAAGACAATCCTAAGTCATAAGAACAAAGCTGGAGGCATCATGCTACCTGACTTCAAACTATACTACAAGGCTACAGTAACCAAAACAGCATGGTACTGGTACCAAAACAGAGATATAGACCAATGGAACAGAACAGAGTCCTCAGAAATAATACCACACATCTACAGCCATCTGATCTTTGACACACCTGAGAGAAACAAGAAATGGGGAAAGAATTCCCTATTTTATAAATGTTGCTGGGAAAATTGGCTAGCCATAAGTAGAAAGCTGAAACTGGATCCTTTCCTTACTCCTTATGCGAAAATTAATTCAAGATGGATTAGAGACTTAAATGTTATGCCTAATACCATAAAAACCCTAGAGGAAAACCTAGGTAGTACCATTCAGGACATAGGCATGGGCAAGAACCTCATGTCTAAAACACCAAAAGCAACAGCAGCAAAAGCCAAAATTGAGAAATGCGATCTCATTAAACTAAAGAGCTTCTGCACAGCAAAAGAAACTACCATCAGAGTGAACAGGCAACCTACAGAATGGGAGAAAATTTTTGCAATCTACTCATCTGACAAAGGGCTAATATCCAGAATCTACAAAGAACTCAAACAAATATACAAGAAAAAAACAAGCAACCCCATCAAAAAGTGGGCAAAGGATATGAACAGACATTTCTGAAAAGAAGACATTCATACAGCCAACAGACACATGAAAAAATGCTCATCATCACTCGCCATCAGAGAGATGCAAATCAAAACCACAATGAGATACCATCTCACACCAGTTAGAATGGCAATCATTAAAACGTCAGGAAACAACAGGTGCTGGAGAGGATGGGGAGAAATAGGAACACTTTTACACTGTTGGTGGGATTGTAAACTAGTTCAACCATTATGGAAAACAGTGTGGCGATTCCTCAAGGATCTAGAACTAGATGTACCATATGACCCAGCCATCCCACTACTGGGTATATACCCAAAGGATTATAAATCATGCTGCTATAAAGACACATGCACACGTATGTTTATTGCGGCCCTATTCACAATAGCAAAGACTTGGAATCAACCCAAATGTCCATCTGTGACAGACTGGATTAAGAAAATGTGGAACATATACACCATGGAATGTTATGCAGCCATAAAAAAGGATGAGTTTGCGTCCTTTGTAGGGACATGGATGCTGCTGGAAACCATCATTCTTAGCAAACTATCACAAGAACAGAAAACCAAACACCGCATGTTCTCACTCATAGGTGGGAACTGAACAATGACATCACTTGGACTCAGGAAAGGGAACATCACACATCAGGGCCTATCATGGGGAGGGGGAGGGGGGGAGGGATTGCATTGGGAGTTATACCTAATATAAATGACGAATTGATGGGTGCTGACGAGTTGATGTGTTCAGCACACCAGCATGGCACAAGTATACATATGTGACAAACCTGCATGTTATGCACATGTACCCTAGAACTTAAAGTATAATAATAAAAAAAAAAAGTACGATTGATGTACTATTAAACGTAAAACTCCTTTGGTACATTTCAACTCTATAGGGAAGCTATATTTATGGTTCATGTCTTTCCTGTAACATTCTTCTAAAATAATCCAAAGCACCAAAGTTAAACATGTGGTACCATGCAGAATACAAAAATAATCTTTTATTTTGCTGGTATTTTTGATGGCAAACGTAGGCATTATTTTGAATTGCTCTACCTCACTGCCGCCTGCTGGTCATGGTGCAGTATAACTAACGTTCTGGTGGCCATACTGGTCAGCATCTGAATGAATGCCTCCTCCATGTTGCAAAAACAGGCCCCAATTTCTTCCTATTAAGTAAATACATTGCCTTTTAACTTACATCCAGAGACAGGTCCAAGTTTTTGTGGGAACTGTAGCATATTCAATTTTAGGACTCCTCTTTAAAATGAAAAAATATAAAATTACAAACATAATATCAAGTATGGAAGAGAATATGTATTTCAGAATGAGAAACAAAATTGCAACAAGTTACAAATTTCAAAAAGGTGACAATTACCATGCCCACCACACAAGACAGAAAAATAAATGTGTTTTGTAGATTAACTGTTTCACACACATCTTTCCTTTAAACTTAAAAAAATTCTTTGTCTTTGTCTCGTCATAAAAATGATTTTGCATTTTTCTTTTTTTTTTTTTTTTTTTTTTTTGAGACTGGAGTCTCACTCTGTCTCCCAGGCTGGAGTGCAGTGGCGTGATCTTGGCTCATTGCAACCTCTGCCTCCTGGGTTCAAGTGATTCTGCCTCAGCCTCTTGAGTAGCTGGGACTCCAGTTACATGCCATCCCACCGGGCTAATTTTTTTGTATTTTTAGTAGAGAAGGGGTTTTGCCATATTGGTCAGGCTGGTCTCAAACTCCAGACCTCAAGTGATCTGCCCGCCTCAGCCTCCCAACGTGTTGGGATTACAGATGTGAGCCACCATACCCAGTCAGGCAATATTTTTTATAGTTAGAATAGAAAGACCATTTGGCTTTTCCTCTATCATGGTTCATCAAAATTTGTTTACTGTTGACAGTTGAGAAGAGTTTCCTTGAGCTTCACAATTCACAGGTAATGTCATGTACATTCTGAGGCTTGTGGTCAAATTTGGGGAACTCTCTGTAATTCACTTATGAGCCATAAGATCTCAGGACGTTTTCTAGTTTTCTTATGCAGTGTCTAATATTGAATTCTGTTTGCATTGACAGCATTTATTTCCCGGTTTGTTTCCCTATCCTCCTTGTAGTGGAATACTGTGATTTCTATCTTTTAAGATGGCAGTATCATGTCAAATTAGCAAGAAATTTAAATATTTTCCCAGTGTGTTCATATTGTTTGCTCTTTTTCATTAATGGGATTATCAAACAATCCAAAAACCTATTTATTATTTCTATTTGAAATGTATCTCCTCCTCTGTGCTATGATCTGAAATTTTTTGGTCATAATTTCCTTCTCAATGTTAGACTTTCCCTTGATTCCACTCTTTATTGTAACCATTTTGCTTCACATTCCATTTTTTTTCCCTGAATTTTCTTCCATTTCTTTAATAAGCAGATGACAAAGTTGGGCATGGTGGCTCATACCTATAATCCTAGCACTTTGGGAGGTTGAGGCAGGAGGATTGCTTGAGGCAGGAGGGAGTTTGAGACCAACCTGGGCAACACAGTGAGACCACACCTCTACAAAAAATAAAAAGCCAGGCGTGGTGGCACATGCCTGTAGTCCTAGCTACTTGGGAGGGTGCAGTGGGCAGGTTGTTTGAGCCCAGGAGTTTGAGGCTGCAGTGAGCTGTGATTGCTCTAGTGCACTCCAGCCTGGGTGACAGCAAGACCCTATCTCTAAAACAAACAAAACAAAACAAAACAAAACAAAATTAAAAAGTCAAAAATCCAATAAATAAATAATAAGTCAAATGATGTCTGTCACTTTTCACTTGGTGAAATCAATCAATAAATAAACCAATAAACAAACAATAAGAAGTCAAATGATGTCTGTCACTTTTCACTTGGTTTACTGGAACTTTCCAAAGCAACTTTCCAAATTTCTGCTAAAATGGCACATTCCCTGGTCCATTTCTCCTTAGCAGGATCCCAAAACTGCTTGCAGCCATTCTAATGCCAGAGACATCAGGCAAATGTGAAAGACAGGAAATTCTAGTGAAAGGAGACAGTTGTCTGAACCAATTGTGGTTAAAATATCTTACTTTTGAAAATTTTATGTAAACATATGACCAGGTGAGCACATTGCTGGGACCCCTTGAAACGGTCATTAGCTCCACAGGAAACCTGCCACATCTCACTGTAATTCTTCTGTTCCCCAGGAAGTGCCAGAATTTGAGGATAATTTTGTATGACTTACTGGTTCCATTCTGCTGTTCCTGTCTGTACAAAAAAATTATTTTAATTTAGATCAGGTGGATGGAAAGTCAGTCTAAATAGAAAAAATTCAGAATTAGATTTTTTTTAAAATATACTTTTTTTTTTTTCTTTTTTTTTTTTTTGAGACGGAGTCTCGCTCTGTCACCCAGGCTGGAGTGCAGTGGCCGGACCTTGGATAAATCACATACTAATTTATAAAATCAGAGGACTGGAGTATCTACTGAAGTAAACAAGTAGATAATTTCTAAGATCCCTTCTAACTCTAAATCTTATAAACCAAAAATAAAATTTTAAGTCACCCAGTCATTTTAATTCACCCATCATCTGGGCCAAGAGCATTCCAAAGTTAACCTGAAAAACTTGTTCAGGCCGTGATGGGAAGGGGAAGCCAGACATGCCTCATTATACTTGCCTCACTTTTTAGAAGTATTGATAGAACAGACTCTTTAAGTCTGGAAAGAAACATTTACAATCTATTCTCTGAAGCTTGCTACCTGGAGGCTTCCCCTTATATGATAAAACTGTGGTCTCCACACCCTCTTATCTTAACCCAGACATTCCTTTCTATCGATTCTAAGTCTTTAGACAGTAACTTAACAAATCTTTCAACAAATTGCTAATCAGAAAATGTTTGAACCTACCTGTGATCTGGAAGCCCCTCTGCTTCTAGTTGCCCTGCCTTTCCTGAACAAACAAATGTATATCTTACTTGTATTGATTTACGTCATTTGTCTCCCTAAAATGTATCAAATCAAATTGTAGCCTGATCACCTTGAACACATGTTCTCAGGAGCTCCTGAGGGCTGTGTCACGGGTCACTCATATTTGGCTCAGTATAAATCTCTTAAAATATTTTACAGAGTTTGAATTTTTTCATCAACAAACTCTATGAACTTAACATTCGTGTAGAATACACACTAGGCTGTTTCCAAGAAGACAGCACATCAAGCCTCTTTAAAATTTAAAAATGAACTTGCAGTAATTATTTGTAATTAGTGTAATTATCTTTTATAAGTGTGCTACTAGGTTGGAATATTTTGGTTTTAGTAAATAGACTAAATGTTTGAACTAGTCACTATGTCATGCATATTATTAATTGGCCTAAAACCTCACATACATCTATTATACTATGCAATTTTCATATAGTCCTATTTGTGGTGATTACTACAGATTCAGTATTGTCAAATTAATATGTGTATATGTATACATATACAGTATTTGGCAAAAGCATCCTTTGAATTAATAGACTTTCTTTTCTATTGTTGAAAATTTGGCACCTTCTAGGAAATGTATGTTTTTAAAAATAAATAAAAGATAAAAGTCATTTGCTGTCATCTACTTTGTATGGCAAAGTTTTATTGTTTCCTGGGAAAGGTTGACGCTATTGTCACCATGGTATGGCAACCAGTCAGTTTCTAAGTTTTCGGATCTGTGAAAGCAGGTGTTGGGCCCCATTCTTTCTTTCCCCAAAGGCCCTTATGCAAATTGACACCATCCCCCCCCCCCCGCTCCCCCCCACCCAGTGACCTGCTTTGCATTCCAGAGATCTCCAAGAGGAACAATGCTGGGATTCTTTTGTACACCTTTTATCATCCTCCAATGCCTCCTGGACAACACACTTCATAACCAAGAGGAGCTGATCAAATGATTCTTCCTGGGACAAGAAGATGTGCTGCAGCCTTCATCTGCAGAGAGTAGACCAGCTGGAATAACTGAACACCTTCTCTGAATAGGCGCCTTGTTTGAAGTTGGCCTCAGTAAGTTCCCCATTACATAGACAATGAAGCAGATGTATGGCTAGTGATGCCACACATTGGGGGAAACTCTTAGGCCCTAAGGACACTTACTAGGGTAACACTTCTGGCCTATCATACCAACTGGCTTAAGTCTCCCTTAGGAGGTATTGGTGGTTTGGGAAAAAGTTGCTGGCCTGCTTCATTCAGGCCTTTCCCCTCCCTTTCTTTTTTTGGGATTGGCCTGCCCCAGAGCACACACTCTGTTCTGCAGTAGGTTATGAAATACAGGCTCTGCACCTGTGGGTGAGACCTGTGGTTTTTCCAGGGCTGCCTGTGGCTGCTTGGGTGAGTCTGCCTAATTCTTGGGTTCAGTTATCAGGACACCCATTGTTGTTGCATACCTAAGCCACATACTCCCTTTCAGCTTTTATGAGCAGTTAAGCTGCTGATTTTTACATCTTTATCTGCTTGATTCCTTTATATCTTTCAGTTTGTTCAGAGACTGAGTGGGGAAGAAGGGTGTTATGTGTATTGAGACTCTCAAACCTCCACACTATGTGCTAGCCACAGGAAGCTAAATTAGCCAAGACACAGTTCTTTCGCAAGGTGAATGGACTATTTGGCAAATATGAAGACCCCAAAATGACAAACTTGCAAGGATAGCGCACACCCAAAACTGGGGAGTCACAACTCTCTACCCCTTTATTCACCCAGCACAAGTTACTCCACCCTTTGGATGAGCCATTACACAGGACTACTTGTGGACTTAACTACATATATTGAAGCTAATGTTGAGAGTGGTATTGCAACATTTTTTTTTTTTTTTTTTTTCTGTATGTGTGTTGGAATGGGAGAGATTAGACAGGGAGGTGAGGAAAGGGGAGGAGCAAGCAGACTGGAAATACTTCAAGGCAGACTCTGGTGCTAACTCGTTGTAACCTGCCAGGGCTCAGTGGAGTGCATTATTTCATCTGCCTGGTCCTGCTCATTTAATTCAGTAAATTCCGTTTGAGCATGTGCTAAATGGCAGTTACATTTCACATTCTTTGTCCTTGGTTTCAAGGTCCCTTCATTAGGCTGTGCTGGCATGCTTGGTTAAACTTCTGATTTAGACCAATTGATTAATCCTTGAACCCCAAATACAACTTTCCTTTTCTTTACTTTGTTCCTTTTCTCGGCGTCACTCTGTTCAGTTGGAAAGGGCTTCTACCAATCCCTGCCCTTTGTGATCCTCTCCATCCTTCCAAGCCATCTGCCTTGATTGCCTGAGTAGATGTGAGCTTTTACTTTGCAGGGACCCTTCTTCTGCTATTCTTGAATCTGTTTCTTTAATGAGCATTCTGCTGAAATTCATTTTCTTTTCCAGATTCTCTCTGGTGGGGCCCCTGAATTGGTTTTTCATAGTTCTGTCATGTCAGGCATCTGATATAAAATGACTTCACAGACACAGAAGCAATCTCATACTTCTCAAAATACACATATGTATATCTATTTGATTTATACTTTTAGATATCTTGTTTCAACTCAGATTATACACTTTTGGAGAGATGTATGTTTTGTATCTCTTAAGATACTTAACAACTGATATTTAATTAATAGCAACAAAGAATGCACAAGTTTCCCCTCAAATTCTGGAAGACACATATCAGAGAAGTCTATTATGAACTCAAAATGCTTTATCCTAAAACTTCATATGCATTTCGCATTCTTCTCTGTAGTATATCCATGCTTGTTTTAACATAAAAATGTTATGAATTGCTTACCCTGGGTAAACCTAATGCTGCAAGAAGATCTGCAATGTTGAATTGCTGAGTCTATACCATCTGATACACTGCCACCTACCCCTGTCGTGTATTCCAGTTTCAGAAGCATGGATAGTAGATGCTCAAGAAATGTTTATTGAATGAAGAAATGAATGAGAAATCTGATAATACTAATGGAATTCTTGTATTTAGGTAACTCCTTCTAGAAATTTATACATCGAGTCACAGTTTTCCAAGGGAGCTAACTCACAGCATGATGTAAGTTGCACTTGATCTGTGGTTTCTTTCAAGTCAGACCAGTTAGTGCACTGATGCAATCGTTCTCTAATTGACTTCAATTTGCAGGTGGGAAAATGGAGGCTCAGGAAGGTAAATAAGCACCACAATACACCATTCATAAGTAGACCATCGCAGCTCTGCTTCTGGGGCCCCCAGGCACACTCTGTCCTCCACGCCCTCAGATCCTCAGCTCATGCCCCCAACCCCTTCTGAAGGCAGCTCTTATCCCGATGGACTGTGATCACCTGAGCTGACTCCACTTCTGGGTCATGAGCTCCTCCTGGCTGGGACTATGTCTTGCTCATCTCTATGTACTCAGGGATGATGGCGGCTCCTCACCCACAGAGGGCTCTCAGGTAATGTTCAGGGGACGACTAAGTCAAAATATATCTATCCAAGAAACTGTTGAATGATCCACACTTTTTTTTTTAAATGTAAATTTTTGATTTCCTAGACATGCCTTCTAAGTAAACCTTAAAAGAATCTGCTAGGATGGTGCTCTTGATGATAAGTCTAAGTGAAAGAAAACCTAATGTTCACATTAGGATATGAACTCAATGTTTCTTAAAACTTTCTTATTTTATTTTTACTACATTGAAAATGTTCGTTCAGGCAGACCTTCTTTACTTTAGGGGCACCAAAGTGATTGATGCCCTTTAATCTCATTGAGAAACCCTCTTGGCTCTGGCCACAGGGATAAATTTTGTTGGCACTTCTGGCTCTGCCGCTATAGGAACATGGCTTGTCTTATCCTCTGTGGGGATATTAATGGCCATTACCACTCCTTTTTTAGGAACCGTGTTTAAATCTGCTACAGGACAAATGGCTTTTCATATTTCCACAGAGTTGTATATTTATCATCACTTTTGGAACATTTTCATCATCCCCCAAAGAAAATCCATACCCTTTTGCCATCACTCCCTAACCTCCCCTACCTTCCCATCCTCTGCCCTCATCATCCCCTGCAACACACACTTGCATGGGAAACTAGCCATGTGCACAATAAGAAAGCTCTGTTGCAAATACAATAAGCAACTTTGAATATGAATGTCAGGATTATTATTATTATTATTATTATTTTTAGAGACAAGGTCTCACTATGTTACCCAGGCTGGTCCTGAACTCCTGGGCCCAGGCAATCCTCCAGCCTTGGCCTCCCAAAGTGCTGGGATTACAGGTTTGAGCTACCACACCCGACTGCAAGGATTACTTTGTTTTCAAGTGACTAAAACCCAGACTAAATGGTCTTGGATTAAAAGGGAGAATTTTCTGACTGTAATGGTTAAGTTTATTTGTCAACTGGGCCTTGGAGGGCTCAGATATTTGGTTACATATTATTTCTGGGTTTGTGTGTAAGGGTGATTTTGGGTGAGATTAACATCTGAATCAGTAGACTGAATAAAGCAGATTGCCTTCCCAAATGTGAGTAGCCCTCTTCCAACCAGTTGAAGGCCTGAATAGAACAAAAAGGCTGGCCCTCCCCAGTCAGATAAAAAGGGGAACTTTTCCTGACTGACCACTTTGAGCTGGCAGTCAGTCTTTTTCTGTCTTCTGACGCAAGCCAAAACATCTGGTCGTCTTGGGTCTTGAGCCTCCTGGCTCTTGGACTGGAACTACACCATTGGCTCTTTTGGGTCTCCAGCTTAGCAACTGCAGATCTTGGGGCTTCTCAGCTTCCATAATCATATGAGCCAATTTCATATAATAAATATCTCTCTCCACCCCCCTCTCCCACCACACAGACACTCACATATCACAGACACATCCTATTGGTTCTGTTGGTCTGGGGAACCCTGACTCACACATTGACTAATAGGATCCATGGAACTATTGAACAACCAAACCATGGGAAGAGCACAGATGCAGCTGGATCGTAAAACAGAATGAGGGGCTCGGATGCTGCTGAGAGTCTTCTTCCTCCCCGCTTTTTCTTTATTTTTTATTTTTATTTTTTGAGATTGGGTGTCATTTTCTCACTCAGGTTGGAGTGCAGTGGTGAAGTCTCAACTCACTGCAACCTCAGCCTCCCAGGATCAAGTGACACTGCCACCTCAGCCTCCTGAGTAGCTGGGACAACAGGTGCATACCATGACTCCTGGCTAATTTTCTGTATTTTTGGTAGAGACAGGTGGTCTTGAATTCCTGGGATTAGGTGATCCACTTGCCTTGGTCTTCAAAGTACTGAAATTACAGGAATAAGCCACCTTGCCTGGTCCTTCATTTTTAATTGACAAGTAAAAATTGTGTAAAGATTTGGTGGTGCACACGTGATAGTTTTTTTCTCTTCTTCTTCTTCTTTTTTTTTTTTTTTTTGAGATGGAGTCTCACTCTGTTGTCTAGGCTGAAGTGCAGCAGTATGATCTCATCTCACTGCAACCTCCACCTCCTGGGTTCAAGCAATTCTCCTGCCTCAACTTTCTGAGTAGCTGGGATTAAGGCGCACACCACCATGCCCAGATAATTTTTGTATTTTTAGTAGAGATGAGGTTTCACCATGTTGGACAGGCTGGTCTTGAACTCCTGACCTCAAGTGATCTGCCCGCCTTGGCCTCCCAAAGTGCTGGGATTACAGGTGAGCCACCATGCCAGGCTGATATTTTGATATATGTATACATTTTGGAATGATTAAATCAATCTAATCCAAGAAACTTCTTTCTTCTCTGCCCTTTTATTAATGTAGAATTTATTTTCTCTTGATGCAAACCACCTTACTCTGCATGGTGGGAAACACAAAACACTTCCCCTGCTTTACATTACATGACCTCCCCACCAAAAAAGATAAAAATAGTTCTGAAGCCTAAAGCTGCCAATATTGGCCAGGTGTGGTGACTTATGCCTGTAATCCCAACACTTTGGGAGGCTGAGGTGGGAGAGTCACTTGAGCCCAGGAATTCCAGGTTACAGTGAAGTATGATTGCACCACTGCCTGGGCAACATAGCAAGGCCCCGATATGGTCTGACTCTGTGTCCCCACTCAGATCTCATCTTGAATGGTTATCCCCATGTGTCAAGGGAGGAACCTGATGGGAGGTGATTCGATCATGTAGGTGGTTTCCCCCATGTCGTTTTCATGATAATAAGTGGATTCTCATCAGATCTGATTGTTTAAAGGTGTGGCACTTGCATCTGCTCCTCCTTCCGCCATGTAAGAGGTGCCTTGCTTTCCCTTCACCTTCCATCCTGAGGACTCCTAGCCATGCAGAACAGAACTGTGAGTCAATTAAACCTCATTTCCTTAGAAATTACCCAGTCTCAGGTAGCATCTTTCTAGCAGTGTGAAAACAGACTAATACAAACCCCATCTCTACACAAAATTTTAAAAAATTATTTGGATGTAGTGGTGCATACCTATAGTCCTAGCTACTTGGGAGGCTGAAGTGGGAGGATCACTTGAACCTGAGCCCAGGAGTTCAAGACTGCAGTGGGCTATAGATTGTGCCACTGTACTCCAGCCTCAGTAACAAAGGGAAATCCTGTCTCTAAATAAATACATACATACATACATACATACATACATACATAAATTACCAATATGGACAAAGTTCCCTAGGAAGACAATCAGGCTAACCTTCAAAAATTATTAATGATTTGTGGAGTGAACTTTCTTCTGGGGGAGTATGATAATATTGCATTTCAAACTTAATATAGCCTACAAAACAGAAGTAATGGTTAGTGGCACCCAACATCTGGGTTACTAAGTGAAGATATAATAAAAATTAAGAGGCATGTTTACATCACACCATATGTTTAAAATCTAATAATAGTAATGATACAGACATATAGGTACAATAAAATCTGTGGGAGGTGTCATTAAAGTAAGGTTAAACACAAGGGTAAAAGAAGGATGGACTGTTCATGCAATCAGATGAGTGCATTCTGGTCAATGGGTTGGAAGTAGAAGTCAGGTATGCAACTTTTAGGGAATGTCCCAAAAGGGTGGTCCCTGTCCTTGTCCTTCCTTTTTCTTATTCTTGTAAGTTAGACTGAGAATGTGAAGCTGGAAGCTGAAGTAGCTATCCTGAACCATGAAACAAAGGATGCCTGTTGAGGATGGTGAGCACCCGGATAGAAAGAGCTCAGGCTCCTGACGCCTGTGGAGCAAGCACACCAGCCCCGGATTACTTATGGCAACTTCGTGTGACAGAGGTAAAACCTCAAGTTCGTTCAAGTCACTGTTATTTTGGAATTCCTGTCGCACTTGGCCAGACCTGGGGATGAATAATTGCAATATGGTGTTTCCTGTTCTAATAATTTTTCAATCTCAATGGATTGTACAAACATGCACAGTGTAGAATTATGACATTTGCAGCCATGAAAGGCCTCAAACAACAACAACAACAACAACAACTTACTTCCCATGCACTGTTTTTCAGGAAGCTGCTGGAGTAAACCAGTCAAGAGGAAGACATGGGACCCTATAAAGAGGGAGTCCAGTATAGGACAGAGATGAAGCAATGTCTCCAATGAGGGTGAAGGGAAGTTCAGGACAACAGCTCTGCAGCAAGCTTGGAAAGCAGATTGCTCAGATTGGAGTAGAAGAGCAGAGAACACCAGGAGTGATGACTCCAGGGAAAAAGGGAGCTGATAGAATACCTGTGTTTGTAGGAGAGAAGCACTATGAGAGATTTAGCCCTTCATCTTCTACAATTAAAACCATGATGTCAAAATTTTTAAAAATCAGGAAAAAGCAATATGGAAGTAAACACTGAAAAAGTAGCTATGAAGATGGTTGCCCCTGAAGAATAGGAATTAGGGATGGGAGGGGTAGGACCAGGAGAAAGAAGTTTTGTCCTTACTGTGTGACTCTTAGAATTATTTTAATAAAATTAAAAATTTCACTGTGATAAAAATAATGAAATAAAATAAACTTTTTGACTATGTAATCTTTAAGCTCCTTGAAGTGATTGGATGGAATGCAAGAAAAAGAAATGAAGGGGAAGGGAGAATATTATTAGGAAGAACCAGTCTGCAGAACAAAAATCCCAGCTTAGAATGATTTATGCAACTTTGTCTTTGTTATCTATCAACAAGAAACAATGTTCATTCATTCACTCATTCAGTCATTCGCACCCACCAAATATCTGCTAAGCACCTGGTATATGCCATGCTCTGCTACTGATTATCAGAACATCAAAGATGAAGCCAGACACAGTGGCTCACACCTGTAAACCCAGTACTTTGAGAGGCTGAGGCATATGGATCACCTGAGGTCAGGAGTTCGAGAACTGCCTGGCCCACATGGTGAAACCCTGTGTCTACTAAGATTTAGCCAGGCATGGTGGCGGGCACCTGTAGTCCCAGCTACTCAGGAGGCAGAAGAATCACTTGAACCCAGGAGGTGGATGTTGCAGTGAGCCGAGATTGTGCCACTGCACTCCAGCCTGGGTGACAGAGTGGGACTTGGTCTCAAAAAAAAAAAAAAAAAATCAAAGATGAATGTGGTGCAGTGCAGTACCCACCCCCCACAGAGTTTTCACTCTAATCTTGATGCTCCATACTCTGCTCACCACCAAGTAACTTTAGCACTGTTATCTTCTCAGAGCCTACTTTGGGTCAATCATTTGATGCATGACTCAAATCCTCACAACTCTGCAAAGGAGGCTTTACAGATAAGGAAACAGGCTCGGAAAGGTTAAGTAGCTTGTCTGATTTCACTGGAAGGCTGGAGTCCAGATGTGAACCCAGGAGAGATTGATGCAACAACCCATTCTCCTTCCATCACTCTCCCTGCTCCTCAGTGTGGTTAGTGAGGATGGCAGCTTCCATTGATCCAGCTGTCTGTTGTATGCCAGGCACAGGGCTCAGTGATTTACATCCTATAGTGGACACTCATTTGTTTTGACCTTTTCTCCTTTGGTGCTGAAAATGCCAGCCACTTGCTTTTCTAGGCTTTCTTGCAGCAAGGACACATGGTCTAATCTCCATCAGTTAGACTTCAACCCAGGACCTATTGATGCCAAGTTTTCCTTTGGCAGCATGGAGCTGTGCCACTCAGATATGCCTTCAAGATAACCTGCTGTGAAGAGTGTAATTAACTGACAACCTTTAGCATCTGCTGCAGCATTCATTCCATGAGTCTCTATTCTATCTAGGCAGCTCCAGTCAATGAATGGGCACAGAGAGGATACTGGAGCTGGGCCATTCCTCCCCCGTGCTAGATACTCTAATAGGCTCCCTTGCTGCCTGGCAGAGATGTTTGTAGAGGTCATTACAGTCTGAGTCTCTTCTTACCCAGTCCTCTCCTTCCCCTGCTCCTTTCTAAGGTGCTAGATCTGTACCACAGCTGAAGGTTATCCCTTCCAACTCCTGTTCCCTCCCTCTTTGTCTTTCATGGGCATTTCCCTCTTAATTCCTTCCACTTCTAATTCCAGCCTTGCAGTCTGGTCTGCTTCCTAAAGGACCAGTATTGACCCACACTCTCTGGAAGTGATGACAGAAACAGTAGCTGAAAAGGCAAGGTCGAGGGGCAGTGGTGGCTTTAGTGCTGGTGGCTGGAGTGGTTTCGGGGTAGTTGAGTTCCTAGCACTGAAATGGCAGTGGGGCAACTGGGGAATCTGGTGTTCAGTTCAGCCAGTGGAGATCTTTTCAGATCAGTTATGCAGCATGGTTTTTGGCCATTGTTCCTGAAAGTTAAAGCTGGGATTCAAACACAGGTTGGTTTATCTCTGAGGTCCCATTACTCATAATTGTGTCATTTCCCCCATTTTCCCACCACGTTCACCCCCATTGAAGAACGTGGTGATTTCACATGTGATCTCTGTTTAAAAATCCAACAGAGCATTCTGGGAGTGGGAAGACTGGACCCCTGCCTGTACTAATTGTCCTGGATGGTGTTTACTGAGCAAATAATCATCTCAGGCAGCATAACAATTCCTAGAGGAGAAATTAGTTGAAACATTAAACTCCCATTTTGTAACTTGATTCTCTTTCTCTCTTTCCTGTGCCTAGAGGGGCATAGGATGAATACTCTAAGGGATTCCCTTTAATTTTTATACCTTCTTAACCCTCTGGGGGGAAAAAGGAGGCTGGGAGTGTCGCAGTCTGGGCAATGCTAGTTCTGTAATAAGTAAACTCCATCATTTTGGTGGTCTAAGACAATCACACATGACAGCTCAAAGTCAGTGTTCCCAGCAAGGGCTCCCTTCCTCTTGTGGCTCAGCCTTTCCCTAGGGCCTTATTATCACAAGCAGAAGAGGAAACAAATTTAAATCTTCTTCTCTGGAAATGACACAATTCAGTGACTCTGGTCACATTCAGTTGGTGAGAACTAATCATACAAGACCCTGAAGACGCCAGGGGAGCTGAGAAATGTAGCCCCTGGCTGGCAGTTCCTCTCCAGGAACTACTGTAGAGATGATGGAGGATAAGCATGACGTTTGGTTGATAGTTAACCTCCTCTGCCATAGGGGGCTTCCACTTTCTTTCCATTCAAGGAAAGAAACCCACCTGTCTCAGTGGAGAGAGGCACACAAAGTGCATGCCTTCATTTCTTTACAGTTAGAATGGAAGTCTGCTGATTTTTTTTTTCTTTTTTTTTTTAGACAGAGTCTTGCTCTGTCACCAGGCTAGTGTGCAATGGTACAATCTCGGCTCACTGCAACCTTCGCCTCCCAAGTTCAAGTGATTCTCCTGCTTCAGCCTCCTGAGTAGCTGGGGTTACAGGCACCCACCATCACGTCTGGCTAATTTTTGTATTTTTGGTAGAGATAGGGTTTCACCATGTTGGCCAGGCTGGTCTCGAGCTCCCGACCTTGTGATCTGCCCACCTCGGCCTCCCAAAGTGCTGGGATTACAGGCATGAGCCACCAAGCTCGGCATTTTTTTTTTTTTTTTTTGAGACAGTCTCATTTTATCACCCAGGCTGAAGTGTTGTGGTGTGTTCTTGGCTCACAGCAACCTCTGCCTCCTGGGTTCAAGCAATTCTCCTGTCTAAGCCTCCTGAGTAGCTGGGATTATACGCACATGTCACCACTCCTGGCTAATTTTTGTATGTTTAGTAGAGATGGGGGTTTCACTATGTTGGCCAGGCTGGTCTTTAAACTCTTGGCCTCAAGTGACCCGCCCAGCTCAGTCTCCCAAAGTGCTGAGATTACAGGCATAAGTAATGTAAACTCAGATAGCATTGGGTGAGTAAACTCGGACAACACCTGGGGTCTGAGTCTGATGATCTTAAGCAAAACCCAGGGCCCTGGAGATTCTAGCTAAAAGAGAGCCAAGGACCATCAGCTCCTTAGAGAATTTCACTACTTTTTGTTGGAGACACGTAAACTCTCTGTTTAAAATAAACTGTGTGGCAAAAACAACAAAAAAAAGTGTTCATGTTTTCTAGGTGGGGAGTCTGTTCTTTGACTATTCCCACAAACAAAACAACTTAAATAGCCCTCAAAGTGGGAATGGTTAAGTAAATTATATAATCATGCTATGAAATAATGTTACTATTAATATTTATAAGTCACATTGCAGCCAGGTACTTTGGCTCATTCCTGTAATCCTAACACTTTGGGAAGCCAAGGTAGGAGGATTGCTTGAAACTAGGAATTGAGATCAGTCTGGGCAAACATAGTGAGACCCTGTCTCTACAAAAATTTTAAAAGCCCACACGTGGTGGTGCACACCTACTTGGATTGCTTGAGTCTAGGAGTTCGAGGCTGCAGTGAGCTATGATCATGCTACTGCACTCCAGTCAAGGCAACAGAGTGAGACCCTGTCTCTAAAAAAAGTCACATTGCAGAAGAATATTTATTGACATGAGAAAATATTCTTAATGTATTAGACAAAAAAAAAAAAAAAAAAAAGCAGGTAACAAAAGATGATCATTATTGCTTGAGCCCTGGAGGTCAAGGTTGAATTGAGCTGAGATCACACCACTGTACTCCAGCCTGGGTAACAGAGGGAGACTGTCTCAAAAAAAGAAAGAGAAAAGAAAAAGAAAAGAACCTAGCAAAAGTAATGAACTAGATATACTCACAATGAATAATTTCGGTTATAGACTCATATGTATCTGATCAGATACTTATAAGTGGAAATCTGTATGCTTTGTAATATGTTCTTCAGTAGAACATGAGATACAGTTTTTTAACTCAAAAAACCTCCAAAACAAAGATGATCATTAAATAACTACTAATCAATTACAAATTAACATGAAAAGAACAGAGCTATACATTCTTATTAAAAAAGAGGGCAGCAATAGATTGCATTAATTGTTCAAAACACTTCCTGCCTCTTTTGCATAGATGCTGCCCCATTGAGGTTGTCTTGGCCACTGTGTTTGCTGAGTGTGAGAGAAAGAGATGTGGTCTTCTATGAGACCTGCAAGGGGAGCCTGCCCCTTCAGCCCGAGTTCTGGATCATGATGGAGTGCAGCTGCAGGGATACAAGGGAGAAATAGACCTTTGTAATTTGAACTTAGCTTCAATGGAGCTGAAGTGCCACTGCATTCCAGCCTGGCGACAGAGTGAGACTCCATCTTAAAAAAAAGGAAAAAAAAGTATGCGAATGGTAACTTGAGGTCCAAGAAGAGATTCCAACAACAATGACAAGACAGTGGCCTTCAAAATTAAATTAAAACCAGGCAGACTGTAAATATGAAAATTGACATGGCAACAGTAAACTTACATATAATTGATATACTCACAAGACAAGTCAAACTGAATGATGCTGTTATGTCATCAGTCATATGATAACTCATATCCTGTATGTTCTAGGTAATAATTATGTAATATCAGACTGGGCATGGTGGCTTACACCTGTAATCCCAGCACTTTAGGAAGCCAAGGGAGGCAGATCACTTGAGGTAAAGAATTTGAGATCAGCCTGGCCAACATGATGAAACCCCATCTCTACTAAAAATACAAAAATTAGCTGGGCATGGTGGCATATGCCTGTAATCCCAGCTACTTGGGAGGCTGAGGAACAAGAATTATTTGAACCCAGGAGGCAGAGGTTTCAGTGAGCCAAGATCACGCCACTGCACTCCAGCCTACCAATATATAATATTAGTAGTTAAACAGCAGCAAAACTTATGGAGAGCAAGAAGTTTATATGAACATTGTATTTGACTTTATGAGTATCCTATTTGACTTATGATATTTAGGAATGAAATTATAAAGCAACTTCATAATTAACCTGTTATAGGAACAATAATTCAAACTATACTTAAAAATTACATAGGAAAGTGCTAGAAATCATGACAAACTTTCCCATAATGTGCCACTGAGGGACAAACTGTCAAATCTGAACAATGATTGCAAACACAGTGGAAGCATCTTGATTCCTTTGTAGAAGGGTGGGGGGTCTTTTGACTAAATTTTTCCTGGCATACTCAGTGCCATTCTTGTCTCTGCAGTTGGAAAAAAGCCAGAATGAGTTGTAGAAAGCTAGAGAAGGCAATTAAAGTGAGTGCAGGATGGAGATGCTGTTGTTATAATTACCAATTGTGTTCTGAAGACCTACCATGTGCTTGGCACAAGGTGAAACATTAGGGGTGGGGGCATACTTGTAATAATACAAGTACTATTTCCTGAATACTATGAATACCAAAGGTGCTGTGCTGAGTGCCTTAAAACTTTCTCTGGTGTGGTGGCTTATATATATACATATGTGCTGGGCACAGTGGCTCATGCCTATAATCCCAGCACTTTGGGAGGCTGAGGCAGGTGGATCACCTGAGTTCAGGAGTTCAAGACCAGCCGCTCCATGGTGAAACCTCACCTCTAGTAAAAATACAAACACTAGCTGGGTGTGGTGGCAGATGCCTGTAATCCGACCTACTCCGGAGGCTGAGGCAGGAGAATCACTTGAATCCAGGAGGTGGAGGGAGCCACTGCACTCCAGTCTGGGCAACAAGAGCAAAAATCCATCTCTAAATAAATAAATAAATAAATTTTAAAACAATCCTATATATAAAGCAGTTTTTGTAGCAGAGACAGATAGCTGCTCACTAAAACTTGATTTCTTTCTCTCTCTGGGACCACAGCTAGACTGCATTTTCCAGACTTCCTTGTGGTTAACTGTGATCAAAAGGTTAATGAGGCAAAAAATAAAACCAAAAGCACTAAAACCAAAAATTGAGCTCTGGGTGGAGAAGAAGGCATATCGCATCCTTAGTAGAAGTAAAGTTTTTCCTAGCACTTAGCTTTGTAAAGGAACACACTTTACAAGGCACCTGCTAGGCACACACAGCACTGAGCTAGATGCTTTCTATAGGTGCATGGAAAATAAACATAAGGGCATCAGAGAAGGAAAATGCAGTGTCTGATGTCTGTAGTCACTGAAGTCCTTCACATGTTGGGGAACACTTGACACGAAAATGACTGAAATCCCAACCAAAGCATTTGAAAACTATTTAACTAGAAAGAATTGCATTTAAAAAATAGCCTTATTGAGATATAATTCAAACAGTATTTAACGTATACAACACAAAGTTTTTAATGTATTCATAGAGTTGTGCAACCATTGTGCAACCATTGTCATGATCTAATTTTAGAACATTTTCATCTCCCTCTAAAAGAAACTCTGTACTCATTAGTCGCCTTTCCTATCCCACATGTCCCCACAACCCTAAGCAACCAATAATCTACCCTTCATCACTATCAATTTGTCTGTTCCAAACATTTCATATAAACAGAGTCATACAATAGGTAGTTTCTTTCACTTAGCACAATGTTTTCAAGGTTCATCCATGTCAGCATATATAGCAGTACCTCAGCCCTCTCATTGCTGAATCATATTCGATTCCATGGATACTCCACATTTTGTTTATTCATCAATCAGTTGATGCACATTCAGGTTGCTTCCATTTTTTTAGCTATTATTAATCAAAAAGCTTATCCACCATGATCAAGTGGGCTTCATCCCTGGGATGCAAGGCTGGTTCAACATTCGCAAATCAATAAACATAATCCAGCATATAAACAGAACCAAAGTCAAGAACCACATGATTATCTCAATAGATGCAGAAAAGGCTTTTGACAAAATTCAACAGCCCTTCATGCTAAAAACGCTCAATAAATTCGGTATTGATGGAACGTACCTCAAAATAATAAGAGCTATTTATGACAAACCCACAGCTAATATCATACTGAATGGGCAAAAAGGGGAAAAATTCCCTTTGAAAACTGGCACAAGACAGGGATGCCCTCTCTCACCACTCCTATTCAACATAGTGTTGGAAGTTCTGGCTAGGGCAATCAGGCAAGAGAAAGAAATCAAGGGTATTCAGTTAGGAAAAGAAGAAGTCAAATTGTCCCTGTTTGCAGATGACATGATTGTATATTTAGAAAACCCCATTGTCTCCGCCCAGAATCTCCTTAAGCTGATAAGCAACTTCAGCAAAGTCTCAGGATACACAATTAATGTGCAAAAATCACAAGCATTCTTATACACCAGTAACAGACAAACAGAGAGCCAAATCATGAATGAACTTCCATTCACAATTGCTTCAAAGATAATAAAATACCTAGGAATCCAACTTACAAGGGATGTCAAGGACCTCTTCAAGGAGAACTACAAACCACTGCTCAGTGAAATAAAAGAGGACACAAACAAATGGAAGAACATACCATGCTCATGGATAGGAAGAATCAATATTGTGAAAATGGCCATACTGCCCAAGGTTATTTATAGATTCAATGCCATCCCCATCAAGCTACCAATGAGTTTCTTCACAGAATTGGAAAAAACTGCCTTAAAGTTCATATGGAACCAAAAAAGAGCCCGCATTGCCAAGACAATCCTAAGTCAAAAGGACAAAGCTGGAGGCGTCACGCTACCTGACTTCAAACTATACTACAAGGCTACAGTAACCAAAACAGCATGGTACTGGTACCAAAACAGAGATATAGACCAATGGAACAGAACAGAGTCCTCAGAAGTAATACCACACATCTACAGCCATCTGATCTTTGACAAACCTGAGAGAAACAAGAAATGGGGAAAGGATTCCCTATTTAATAAATGGTGCTGGGAAAATTGGCTAGCCATAAGTAGAAAGCTGAAACTGGATCCTTTCCTTACTCCTTATACGAAGATTAATTCAAGATGGATTAGAGATTTAAATGTTAGACCTAATACCATAAAAACCCTAGAAGAAAACCTAGCTATTATTAATAGCTGCTATGAACAATTGTTTCTTCCTTTAAAAATTGACGTCCCATGAAACTCACCCTTTTATTTTTATTTTTGTTCATTTATTTATTTTTGAGAGGGAATCTAGCTCTGTCGATAAGACTGGAGTGCAGTGGCACGATCTTGGATCACTGCAGCCTCCGCCTCCTGGGTTCAAGAGATTCTTCCGCCTCAGCCTTCCCAGTAGCTGAGATTACAGGCGCTCGCCACCAGGCCGGGCTAATTTTTTTTTGTATTTTAGTAGAGAAGGGGTTTTACTATGTTGGTCAGGCTGGTCTGGAACTCCTGACCTCAAATGATCCGCCCGCCTCGACCTCCCCAAATGCTGGGATTACAGGCGTGAGCCACCACTCCCGGGCCACTCTTTTAAAGTGTACGATAGAATGGCTTTGGCATATTCCCAGAATGATGCATCTATCACCACAATCTAATTCCAGCACATCTCATCACTCCCAAAAAGAAACCCCTTAAGCAATCACTTTTCATTCCGCCCTCCCCTGACCCCCTGGTGACTGCCAATGCTCTTTCTGCCTCTATGGATTTACCTATTCTAGACATTTCACATAGATAGAGTGACACAACATGCAAACTTTGGTGTTTGGCTTCTTTCACTTAGCATAATGTATTCAAGATAACATATAACATATATTCTATATGTTATAGCATATATCAGTACTTTGCTCCTTTTTATGGCTGAATAATACTCCATTGAATGGGCATACAACGTTTTGTTTATCCAGAAGGATTATTATTATTCCAAGAAGGATTATTTCCGAGAAGGATTTTGAGGTCAACTTTGAGGGAAGCAGGGAAGAGAGCTGTGGCTGTGGATATCTGCAAGGTGCGGGGTGAGACAGTACTGTGGGGCTTCCCATGTGCTACAAATTTTCCAACCTGATAACAGAAGAATGATGCATTTGAGACTACATTCAAGTGTGACTTGAGATGTTTGGCAAATGTGTAAAATTGTATACTGAGGAAAGTGGTACTTAATAGCTAGAATGTTTTCTAAGAGACCTTCAGATATGTGTAGGATCCCAAGAAGTCAGAGATACAATGGAAGGGTGGGAAGAGATGATCTGATTCTTCCTCTTTGTTTTCTCATTAAAAAAGCAATCAATGCCACCATAAATTCTAACATTTCTAAAATTACATTAAAAAATTATCCAGGGACTTCTGAACACTGGGAGACATTTTCAACAGATCAAGGGAGAATGCCAAGAAAGCCCTACTTCAAATAGAGATCAAAATAAATGTGGTGGGACAGATGTGAGTTAAAAATATTATCTCCTAATTCAAATAAAAACCACAATGAGATACCATCTCACACCAGTTAAAATGGTGATCATTAAAAAGTCAGGAAACAACAGATGCTGGAGAGGATGTGGAGAAATAGGAACACTTTTACACTGTTGATGGGAGTGTAAATTAGTTCAACCATTGTGGAAGACAGTGGTTCAGTTTCACAAGGATCTAGAACCAGAAATACCATTTGACCCAGCAATCTCATTACTGGGTATATACTCAAAGGATTATAAATCATTCTACTATAAAACACATGTGCACGTATGTTTATTGCAGCACTATTAACAATAGCAGAGACTTGGAACAACACAAATACCCATCAGTGATAGACTGGATAAAGAAAAAGTGGCACATATACACCATAGAATACTATGCAGCCATGAAAAAGAATGAGTTCATGTCCTTTGCAGGGACATAAATGAAGCTGGAAACCATCATTCTCAGCAAACTAACACAAGAACAGAAAACCAAACCCCCTATGTTCTCACTCATAAGTGGGTGTTGAACAATGAGAACACATGGCCACAGGGAGGGGAACATCACACACCTGGGCCTGTCGTGGTGGGGGTTGGGGGTTAGGGGAGGGATGGCATTAAAAGGAATACCTAATGTAGATGACAGGTTGATGGGTGCAGCAAACCACCATGGCACATGTATACCTACATAACAAAAGTGCACATTCTGCACATGTATCCCAGATATTAAGGTATATTAATAATAAAAATAATCTCCCATTGTGTACATTGTTTTTTCACTTTCTTGATGGAGTCTTTTGAAGCAAAAAGCTTTTAATTTTAATGACGTCCAAGTTATCTATTATTTCTTTTGTCGCTTGTGCTTTGGCGTTTTATATATAATAGGAATCCATTGCCTAATTCAAGATCACAAAGATTTACTTTGATGTTTTCTTCCAAGAGTGTTACAGTTTTTTTTTTTTTTTTTTTTACTTTTTTGTATGACTTTTCTTCTTTCTTTTTTTTTTTTTTATTATACTTTAAGTTCTAGGGTACATGTGCATAACGTGCAGGTTTGTTACATATGTATACTTATGCCATGTTGGTGTGCTGCACCCATCAACTCGTCAGCACCCATCAATTCATCATTTATATCATGTATAACTCCCCAGTGCAATCCCTCCCTCCTCCCCCCTCCCCATGATAGGTCCCAGTGTGTGATGTTCCCCTTCCCGAGTCCAAGTGATCTCATTGTTCAGTTCCCACCTATGAGTGAGAACATGCGGTGTTTGGTTTTCTCTTCTTGTGATAGTTTGCTAAAAATGATGGTTTCCAGCTGCATCCATGTCCCTACAAAGGACGCAAACTCATCCTTTTTTATGGCTGCATAGTATACCATGGTGTATATGTGCCACATTTTCTTAATCCAGTCTGTCACAGATGGACATTTGGGTTGATTCCAAGTCTTTGCTATTGTGAATAGTGCTGCAATAAACATACGTGTGCATGTGTCTTTGTAGTAGAATAATTTATAATCCTTTGGGTATATACCCAGTAGTGGGATGGCTGGGTCATATGGTACATCTAGTTCTAGATCCTTGAGGAATTGCCATACTGTTTTCCATAATGGTTGAACTAGTTTACAATCCCACCAACAGTGTAAAAGTATTCCTATTTCTCCACATCCTCTCCAACACCTGTTTCCTGACTTCTTAATGATTGCCATTCTAACTGGTGTGAGATGGTATCTCACTGTGGTTTTGATTTGCATCTCTCTGATGGCGAGTGATGATGAGCATTTTTTCATGTGTCTGTTGGCTGTATGAATGTCTTCATTTGAGAAATGTCTGTTCATATCCTTTGCCCACTTTTTGATGGGGTTGTTTGTTTTTTTCTTGTAAATTTGTTTGAGTTCTTTGTAGATTCTGGATATTAGCCCTTTGTCAGGTGAGTAGGTTGCAAAAATTTTCTCCCATTCTGTAGGTTGCCTGTTCACTCTGATGGTAGTTTCTTTTGCTGTGCAAAAGCTCTTTAGTTTAATGAGATCCCATTTGTCAATTTTGGCTTTTGTTGCCGTTGCTTTTGGTGTTTTAGACATGAAGTCCTTGCCCATGCCTATGTCCTGAATGGTACTACCTAGATTTTCTTCTAGGGTTTTTATGGTATTAGGTCTAACATTTAAGTCTCTAATCCATCTTGAATTAATCTTCGTATAAGGGGTAAGGAAAGGATCCAGTTTCAGCTTTTTACTTATGGCTAGCCAATTTTCCCAGCACCATTTATTAAATAGGGAATCCTTTCCCCATTTCTTGTTTCTCTCAGGTTTGTCAAAGATCAGATGGCTATAGATGTGTGGTATTATTTCTGAGGACTCTGTTCTGTTCCATTGGTCTATATCTCTGTTTTGGTACCAGTACCATGCTGTTTTGGTTACTGTAGCCTTGTAGTATAGTTTGAAGTCAGGTAGCGTGACGCCTCCAGCTTTGTCCTTCTGACTTAAGATTGTCTTGGCAATGCGGGCTCTTTTTTGGTTCCATATGAACTTTAAAGCCGTTTTTTCCAATTCTGTGAAGAAACTCATTGGTAGCTTGATGGGGATGGCATTGAATCTATAAATAACCTTGGGCAGTATGGCCATTTTCACGATATTGGTTCTTCCTATCCATGAGCATGGTATGTTCCTCCATTTGTTTGTGTCCTCTTTTATTTCACTGAGCAGTGGTTTGTAGTTCTCCTTGAAGAGGTCCTTTACATCCCTTGTAAGGTGGATTCCTAGGTATTTTATTATCTTTGAAGCAATTGTGAATGGAAGTTCATTCCTGATTTGGCTCTCTGCTTGTCTGTTACTGGTGTATAAGAATGCTTGTGATTTTTGCACATTAATTTTGTATCCTGAGACTTTGCTGAAGTTGCTTATCAGCTTAAGGAGATTTTGGGCTGAGACAATGGGGTTTTCTAAATATACAATCATGTCATCTGCAAACAGGGACAATTTGACTTCTTCTTTTCCTAACTGGATACGCTTTATTTCTTTCTCTTGCCTGATTGCCCTAGCCAGAACTTCTAAGACTATGTTGAATAGGAGTGGTGAGAGAGGGCATCCCTGTCTTGTGCCAGTTTTCAAAGGGAATTTTTCCAGTTTTTGCACATTCAGAATGATATTAGCTGTGGGTTTGTCATAAATAGCTCTTATTATTTTGAGGTACGTTCCATCAATACCGAATTTATTAGCGTTTTTAGCATGAAGGGCTGTTGAATTTTGTCAAAAGCCTTTTCTGCATCTATTGAGATAATCATGTGGTTCTTGTCTTTGGTTCTGTTTATATGCTGGATTATGTTTATTGATTTGCGAATGTTGAACCAGCCTTGCATCCCAGGGATGAAGCCCACTTGATCATGGTGGATAAGCTTTTTGATGTGCTGCTGAATCCGGTTTGCCAGTATTTTATTGAGAATTTTTGCATCGATGTTCATCAGGGATATTGGTCTAAAATTCTCTTTTTTTGTTGTGTCTCTGCCAGGCTTTGGTATCAGGATGATGTTGGCCTCATAAAATGAGTTTGAGAGGATTCCCTCTTTTTCTATTGATTGGAATAGTTTCAGAAGGAATGGTACCAGCTCCTCCTTGTACCTCTGGTAGAATTCAGCTGTGAATCCATCTGGTCCTGGACTTTTTTTGGTGGGTAGGCTATTAATTGTTGCCTCAATTTCAGAGCCTGCTATTGGTCTATTCAGGGATTCAACTTCTTCCTGGTTTAGTCTTGGGAGAGTGTAAGTGTCCAGGAAATTATCCATTTCTTCTAGATTTTCTAGTTAATTTGCGTAAAGGTGTTTATAGTATTCTCTGATGGTTGTTTGTATTTCTGTGGGGTCGGTGGTGATATCCCCTTTATCATTTTTTATTGCGTCTATTTGATTCGTCTCTCTTTTCTTCTTTATTAGTCTTGCTAGCAGTCTGTCAATTTTGTTGATCTTTTCAAAAAACCAACTCCTGGATTCATTGATTTTTTTGGAGGGTTTTTTGTGTCTCTATCTCCTTCAGTTCTGTTCTGATCTTAGTTATTTCTTGCCTTCTGCTAGCTTTTGAATGTGTTTGCTCTTGCCTCTCTAGTTCTTTTAATTGTGATGTTAGAGTGTCAATTTTAGATCTTTCCTGCTTTCTCTTGTGGGCATTTAGTGCTATAAATTTCCCTCTACACACTGCTTTAAATGTGTCCCAGAGATTCTGGTATGCTGTATCTTTGTTCTCATTGGTTTCAAAGAACATCTTTATTTCTGCTTTCATTTCGTTATGTACCCAGTAGTCATTCAGGAGCAGGTTGTTCAGTTTCCATGTAGTTGAGCGGTTTTGATTGAGTTTCTTAGTCCTGAGTTCTAGTTTGATTGCACTGTGGTCTGAGAGACAGTTTGTTATAATTTCTGTTCTTGTACATTTGCTGAGGAGTGCTTTACTTCCAATTATGTGGTCAATTTTGGAATAAGTGCGATGTGGTGCTGAGAAGAATGTATATTCTGTTGATTTGGGGTGGAGAGTTCTATAGATGTCTATTAGGTCCGCTTGGTGCAGAGATGAGTTCAATTCCTGGATATACTTGTTAACTTTCTGTCTCGTTGATCTGTCTAATGTTGACACTGGAGTGTTGAAGTCTCCCATTATTATTGTATGGGAGTCTAAGTCTCTTTGTCAGTCTCTAAGGACTTGCTTTATGAATCTGGGTGCTCCTGTATTGGGTGCATATATATTTAGGAGGGTTAGCTCTTCCTGTTGAATTGATCCCTTTACCATTATGTAATGGCCTTCTTTGTCTCTTTTGATCTTTGATGGTTTAAAGTCTGTTTTATCAGAGACTAGGATTGCAACCCCTGCTTTTTTTTGTTCTCCATTTGCTTGGTAGATCTTCCTCCATGCCTTTATTTTGAGCCTATGTATGTCTCTGCATGTGAGATGGGTCTCCTGAATACAGCAGACTGATGGGTCTTGACTCTTTATCCAGTTTGCCAGTCTGTGTCTTTTAATTGGAGCATTTAGTCCATTTACATTTAAGGTTAATATTGTTATGTGTGAAGTTGATCCTGTCATTATGATATTGACTGGGTATTTTGCTCGTTAGTTGATGCAGTTTCTTCCTAGCCTCAATGGTCTTTATATTTTGGCATGTTTTTGCAATGGCTGGTACCGGTTGTTCCTTTCCTTGTTTAGGGCTTCCTTCAGGGTCTCTTGTAAGGCAGGCCTGGTGGTGACAAAATCTCTAAGCATTTGCTTATCTGTAAAGTATTTTATTTCTCCTTCACTTATGAAACTTAGTTTGGCTGGATATGAAATTCTGGGTTGAAAATTCTTTTCTTTAAGAACGTTGAATATTGGCCCCCACTCTCTTCTGGCTTGTAGAGTTTCTGCCGAGAGATCTGCTGTTAGTCTGATGGGCTTCCCTTTGTGGGTAACCCGACCTTTCTCTCTGGCTGCCCTTAAGATTTTTTCCTTCATTTCAACTTTGGTGAATCTGGCAATGATGTGTCTTGGAGTTGCTCTTCTGGAGGAGTATCTTTGTGGCGTTCTCTGTATTTCCTGAATTTGAATGTTGGCCTGCCCTACTAGGTTGGGGAAGTTCTCCTGGATGATATCCTGAAGAGTGTTTTCCAACTTGGTTCCATTTTCCCCCTCACTTTCAGGCACCCCAATCAGACGTAGATTTGGTCTTTTCACATAATCCCATGCTTCTTGCAGGCTTTGTTCATTTCTTTTTCTTCTTTTTTCTTTTGGTTTCTCTTCTCACTTCATTTCATTCATTTGATCCTCAATCGCTGATACTCTTTCTTCCAGTTGATCGAGTCGGTTACTGAAGCTTGTGCATTTGTCACGTATTTCTCGTGTCATGGTTTTCATCTCTGTCATTTCGTTTATGATCTTCTCTGCATTAATTAGTCTAGCTGTCAATTCTTCCACTCTTTTTTCAAGATTTTTAGTTTCTTTGCGCTGGGTACGTAATTCCTCCTTTAGCTCTGAGAAGTTTGATGGACTGAAGCCTTCTTCTCTCATCTCGTCAAAGTCATTCTCTGACCAGCTTTGATCCGTTGCTGGCGATGGGCTGCGCTCCTTTGCAGGGGGAGATGCGCTCTTATTTTTTGAATTTCCAGCTTTTCTGCCCTGCTTCTTCCCCATCTTTGTGGTTTTATCTGTCTCTGGTCTTTGATGATGGTGACGTACTGATGCGGTTTTGGTATAGGTGTCCTTCCTGTTTCATAGTTTTCCTTCTGACAGTCAGAAGGACTGTCTGTTGGTCTGTTGGAGATTGCTTGAGGTCCACTCCAGACCCTGTTTGCCTGGGTATGAGCAGCAGAGGTTGCAGAAGATAGAATATTGCTGAACAGCAAGTGTACCTGTCTGATTCTTCCTTTGGAAGTTTCCTCTCAGGGGTGTACTCCACCCTGTGAGGTGTGGGGTGTCAGACTGCCCCTAGTGGGGGATGTCTCCCAGCTAGGCTACTCAGGGGTCAGGGACCCACCTGAGCAGGCAGTCTGTCCGTTCTCAGATCTCAACCTCCGTGTTGGGAGATCCACGGCTCTCCCCAAAGCTGTCAGACAGAGTCGTTTGCGTCTGCACCGGCCCCCGCTGCTTCCCCTGTTGGTCTTCAGCTGTGCGCTCTCCCCAGAGGTGGAGACTACAGACAGGCAGGCTTCCTTGAGCTGCTGTGAGCTCCACCCAGTTCGAGCTTCCCAGTGGCTTTGTTTACCTACTTAAGCCTTAGCAATGGGGGGCGCCCCTCCCCCAGCCTCGCTGCTGCCTTGCAGATAGATTGCCGCAGACTGCTGTGTTAGCAGTGAGGGAGGCTCCGTGGGCGTGGGACCCTCCCGGCCAGGTGTGGGATATATTCTCCTGGTGTGCCTGTATGCTTAAAGCGCAGTATTGGGGTGGGAGTTACCCGATTTTCCAGGTGTTGTGTGTCTCAGTTCCCCTGGCTAGGAAAACGGATTCCCTTCCCCCTTGGCTTCCAGGTGAGGCAATGCCTCGCCCTGCTTCAGCTCTCGGTGGTCAGGCTGCAGCAGTTGACCCGCACTGATTGTCCGGCACTCCCTAGTGAGATGACCCCAGTACCTCAGTTGAAGATGCAGAAATCACCGGTCTTCTGTGTTGCTCGCGCTGGGAGTTGGAGACTGGAGCTGTTCCTATTCGGCCATCTTGCTCCGCCCCCCGTGTTACAGTTTTATCTCTTACATTTAGGTCTTTGATCCATTTCGAGTTCATTTTTGTGTATGGTGTGAAATATGGATCCAACTTTATTCTTTTGCATACAGATAGTAGTCATAGAATCATTTTTTGAAAAGACTCTTCCCCATGGAATTGTCTTGGCAAGTTTGTGAAACTCATTTGACCCTAAAAGGGGGTTTATCTCCAGTCTCTCACTTCTGTTTCATTAATCTATATATCTATCCTTGAGATTGAGAGTACTAGCTAGTAATTAACCAATTAAGAACTCTTTACTTGGCCGGGCACGGTGGCTCACTCTAGTAATCCCAGCACTTTGGGGGGCCAAGGTGGGTGGATCACGAGGTCAGGAGTTCGAGACCAGCCTGACCAATAAGGTGAAATTCCGTCTCTACTAAAAACACAAAAATTAGCTGGGCGTGGTGGCGCGTGCCTGTAGTCCCAGCTGCTCAGGAGGCTCAGGCGGGAGAATGGCTTGAACTCAGGAGGCGGAGGTTGCAATGAACCGAGATTATGTTACTGCACTCCAGCCTGGGCGACAGAGCAAGACTCCGTCTCAAACAAAACAAAACCTCTTTGCTCAATACTCCTATTTAATAGCAATGATTGCTGCTAATGTGATTCTAATACTTTTTGGGCATGCCATTATTGCTTAATTTCAGAGCAAACTTTCTGGAACTGATAAACAATAAGCTCTTCTTAAGAAATTAAAGTACATTAAAATAAATTGCTTTCAGGGGTTCTTAAACAAGTTCAAGACCTCCTGGGTGTGATACATTTGAGGGAGAAATAGCTGGCCTAGTTCACTGGCCACATTAATCAGAAAGTCTCCCACCTTCTCTTTAGAGATAAGCACTCTCAAATATCATTACTAATAAGCTGGGGGAGGGCTGGGTTTCCACTCGCATCAGTTACTTTCTCTCCTCCGAGAAAATCTTGCAGCCGCTAGAATTTTGGACCCCTTTGCTAGGAGGCAATTAACAAATTGCATTTTTACTCTCAAAGTTGAGAAAGAGTGGCCCATGCCCTGCCGGCACGCTTCCAACACGTCGCCCTGGCCTGAAGATGTCCACAGTCGGGTTCGCACCCCGTGGTCACCTAAGGCTTCCAGAGCGCCGGAGCCGGTGTACAGGACCTGCTCCTCCAGGGTCCCAATCTGGGTCTCCAGCGGTCCTTCCTGTCTACTTTCTTCTCGCGGCGCACCCCTTTGGGCCTTGTCTAAACAAGGGTACCGCTGGTCCGGAGTTGCATTTGTTCGCTCCCTCCTGGGTTCTGGCAGCGCTACATCCCCGGGGCTGCTCCGGGTTCTGGCCAGATAGCAGAGTCAGAGTCGAGACGCAAGTCCCCTGCGCCGGCCAAGGGTGCCGCTGGGACTCGCGCCGAGTGGGCGAAGGCGGGGACCAGAGGCTCCCGAGGTGGCGCAACGCGCACAGGTGGCGCCAGGCCAGGCCAGGCTCGGGCAGGTGAGGCTAGGTGTGGTCGGGAAGGGGCGGTCGGACCGGCCCCACCCCGCCTCGGTTCAGCAAGTGGGACAGCTTGTTGGGGCTCGCTTGGCAAGGGGACGCGGGGACAAGGTGCGCGGACGCAGGTACGGGAGGACGCGGCTGCGGGGACCTGGGGGCGCAGGACTAGGGCAGCAGGCCCGGCCCGCACGGCTTTCCCGGAAAGCGCTGCCCAGCGCCGCGGCGATGCCCTCGCTGTGGAGAGAAATCCTCTTGGAGTCGCTGCTGGGTAAGCCGAAGCGCCTCCCAGCGCGTTTGCTGGTGCCAGCTCTCCCGGTCCTGTCCAGAGCCGCGGTGGTAGGCCAGGTTGGCTGAGTTCGGGTAGGAGGAAAAGGGCGCTCCGTGCCCAGAGTGGAGATGCTTATCGTCCCCTGGGAACTTTTCCTACTGAAGGGAATAAAGGAAAAGACCTAGATGGAAGTCCTCAAACTGAGTTTGCGAGGCGCCCGCAGAAGACGCCGTCGCCCGAGTTCCCAGCAGCTCTGGGATTGTGCCCAAGGAGCGCGAATTCCCCTCCTGTCGGCCTTGACCCGGCGAGGCCGGTATAGTCCCCAAAGACCCCCACTCGTGGCCCTTAAGTTTAACTTAATACAATTCAGTGCTGAACTTTAAAATTCAGAAGGAAAGGGGCACCCGTTTTCCCCAGGAGCTGTAGGTGAACACCCGGCGGCAGCTGCTGCCGTGGGCTGGGCCCAGGACAAGTGGCCCCGGTGTCGGCTGCACACTTGGGCATTTGGCGAAAAACATCGGACTCGAGTCTCATGTGCTCTCTCACCAGCTTTACAAAATCCCAAGGACAATTTTATTGGTGTAATTCTGTCGGAGCTGTGTGAGTAATAAAATCAAAGTTCCCAGACAAACATTTGGGATATTGCTGGAATCCCAGGTTCGTTACAAAACAAAGATCCCTCTGGTGTGGGTGGGGCGCCTTCCTGAGAACTTGATTTTCTGGGAGCTAGTAATTCTCAGGAGGGCTTCAGATTATTATTTTTTTTTCTGGCTCAGCCTGTATCTATAAGTTGGGAGATGTACAGTGCCTAGCATTCAATAAGTACCTCAGGTGCTAGTACTCAGTGCACTTGATCTCAGTTAATCCTCCCAACAACTCTGAAGGGGTTGAAAGTTTTGCAGACTAAGAAGCGGAGTTGGAAAGTCAGTTGGCAGAAAGTTCCCACACCTAGTAGTTAGAGGGGCTACCTTTGGACCCAGGCTGCTTAGAGTTATGGCAACTCTGACATTTGCTACTTGTGTAACCTTAGGTACTCATTTATCTTTCTGAGTCTCAGGGTTTTGCTTGTTGTTTTGTTCTTTCTTAGTTAGTTTTTGCATTTATAAGAGGCGAGTGGAAATACTAGCCATCTCATAGCATAGGGGGCTGTATAAGGAATGAGACAGATGTTCCGTGTTTAATACTTAGCACCAATCCTAGTGCGTGGCAAGTGCCCATAGCGTTAATTATCATCATTGCTCAAGATTATACAGCGGTTGTCGGCAGAGGTGCAACTTACTTCAGATCTGGGTATTCCACTACCCTGCACTGCCTCCTAAGGTTTGGACTGAAAATGGTCTACTCAAGGGAATGACTGCTGCCTCACTCAAGTGTTTTGGGTGTAGTCTGGGGTTGCAGGAGGGAGTCCTGCTGCTTGCTGCCCTTTTGGACTCTCACAATATTTTTCATTATACAGGGGACAATGTAGGTAAGAAAATTTTGTCAGTCAGGGTCCTGACGGGAAGCCAAATTCAACTCAGATGGTCCAAATGAATAGGACTTAATAAAGAGATTGTCTACAGCCATATAGGCAAGGAACAAGCAAGGGATGCTGAGAGACTCATGGCAGCAGGAAGCCATCCTCTACCAGGGCCTGATGTGAGGAGGGGGGGAATACGTACGTTTCACCAGAAATTTCACTTCTGGGAATATATCCTACGGGTATACTCAGAGTCATGCATTACATATTGACATTTCACTAGGAAATTGCCATCACTTTTCTGTCTGTCGGTCTCTTAAGGCACAACACAGTCAGTGCAGCGAGTTCTGCGAATCCCTACACAGGTGTAGTGCTCTTGTTTTGTTTCCTGTCAGTGGAAACAACTGGAACCCAGTTCAGGCCAGAGTCATAAAGAAGAATGGCCAGCCCTAGTGGCTGGAGTGGAGGGATAGGGCTATTGTTAGAAACAATGCCGAAGTTACACTTTCTCTCTTTAACTTTTTTTTTTTGTAGGATATATTTCTTGGTCTCTCTACCATGACCTGGGACCGATGATCTATTACTTTCCTTTGCAAACACTAGAACTCACTGGGCTTGAAGGTTTTAGTATAGCGTTCCTTTCTCCAATATTCCTAACAATTACTCCTTTCTGGAAATTGGTTAACAAGAAGTGGATGCTAACCCTGCTGAGGATGATCACTGTTGGTAAGATTTAAAAGAGTTTCTTTAATTTTTTTGTTTTAGTTAAAAATCAAGTGAGATTATGTAGACTGTTCTTTGAAAGCTAAATGTTTGAATTTAAAAAATCAAATATTTCTTTTTCCCTTACCACTACCTAAGAAGAGCTTTAGTAATTGGAAGACTAGACTGAAAGTCAATGTGTTTTACATTTACAATGTTTTTGCCAGACTAGAAAGACCTAAAAATCATTGAAATGAGTAGGGGAAAGATACTTTAAATAACTGATCAACTCTTGAATATATTGTGTTTTTCTTTCCATCTGTGACATAACACTCAGGAGCCATTTTAAAAAGTTTGTTAAATAATAATTCACAAGAAATGTGAAGATTATGATGACAAACACCACAGTAAGCAGTCAAACAAGAAACTAGGAAAAATACTTGCAACTCTTCCAAAGGGCTAATTTCTGTAATATATAGAGTTCCCACAAACCAATAATAAAAAGAGACCAACAACTCAATAGAAAAGGGGGCACAGGATCTGATCAATTCACTGGAAAGGAAATACAATGATTTGATTAAAAATGGAATCAAATGTATAGATCATAAATTATACACATACAGATATGCTTATCTATAGTTTGACAAGTAGATCAGCAAAGAATAGTCTGACTGCACTGTGCAGTCAGGGTGGGGAAACAGGCACTCATACATTGCTGGTGCGTGTCCATTGGCACAACCTCTATAGAGAATAATTTAGTAGTAGTATCAAAATTACAAATAAGCACATTTCACCAGAAATTCTACTTCTAGAAATATATCCTGCAGATATACTCACAGTCATGTGTTGCATGGTGACATTTCACTACGACACTGCCATCGCTTTTCTGAAGGCACAACACAGTCAGTGCATTGACTTCTGTGGATCCCCACAAAGGTATAGAGCTCTTGTTTTGTTTTGTGTCAGTAAAGATGAAGTCTCGCTATGTTGCTCAGCTGGTCTCGAACTCCTGAGCTCAAGCCATTCTCCCTGGCCTCCCACAGTGCTGAGATTATAGGTGTGAGCCACTGCTCATGGCCTAGAGCTCTTGTTTTTAAAACAACTCAGACTCAGAAGGATAGTGGTAAAAACTCCTGAAAAGTGTGCCCTTTACAAAGTTGGTGTCCATAGGAATTGAAAGACGTGTCAAATGGTCTTGAACTTTTCAGCTCCAGAAATAACAAATTAAGTTTCCTATCCTGAACTGAGTATATAGTAATTGATTTCAAATGGCATTGGCTTACAGTATCCTTCCATGACCCACCATAGCTCTGAGTCTTGCAAGATTCATTTTCTTATCACACTTCAGGTTGATTTTATGGGAGTGATCTCATAGGTGATACTTTCTTGTCACCTTTGGTGCTGCCTATGTTGACCTTACCTATACATCCACAGACTGAGTGGAAACTCGGACAGTTTCCATTACTTTAATCCATTTTTGGCCCAGTAACTTCTGGTGACTGTAAGGGATGTGATATAAAATAAGTTTGGGGTAGATATTCTATTTTATTTCTATGCTTCCTGTTCCCTTTTCACTTTCTTCCTCCATGAAAACCTATCACCTTGAGCAGAAGTAGAATTATATTTGGAAATATGAAATAGGTAGGGAACATTACTCAGAGTTGAGGAGGAAGTGGCCAATCTCTGCTAAATGCTGCTCCAGGTGACCATTGAGCTTTGTTTTTGCTAAACAGAGGCTGAAGTAAGCCATGACTTGCTTTAAAACTCCCTTCAAATGCTTCTTAAGGACATGAAACAACTTTGTTTTTAGAGTCCTGAGATATTCTTATATAAATACAGAGAGGGTATGAGCGTTACATGCCATCTCACTTCTGGCACCTCAGATACTCTAGGTTAATTAAACCAGTTCATACTCCTATCAATTTAGATTATTTTTGACCCACCAGGATGGCTATAATCAAAAAAGACAGACAATAATAAGTGTTGGCAAGGATGTGGAGAAATGGGAACCTTCACACATTACTGGTAGAAATGTAAGAAATGTAAAATGGCACAGCTGCTTTGGCAAAGTGTAACAGAAACAGTTATCATATGATCTAACAACTCTATTCCTTGGTATATACCCAAGAAAAACAGAAGCATCTGCTCACACATAAACTTATACACAAATCTTCATAGCAGCATTATTCATGAGAGCCACAAAATGGAAACAACCTAAATGCCCATCAACTGATACATGGATAAACAAAATGTAGTATATACATGCAATGGAATATTATGTAGCTATGAGAAGTAATGAAACACTGATACATGCTACAACCTGGATGCACCCTGAAAATATTATGGTAAGAGAAAGAAGGCAGTCACAAAAGGCCACATATTGTACACTTTAATATGAAATGTCCAGAACCGGAAAAATTCGTAGAGACAGAAAATAGATTAGTGGTTGCCAGAGGCTAGGGGATGTGGAGAGAAGGGAATGAGAAGTGACCTGCTAATGGGGATGTGGCTTCTTCTTGGGGTGATGAAATTTTTCTGGAATTTGATAGTGGTGATTGTTGCACAACTTTATGAGTATACTAAAAATCATTGAATTGTATATTTTAACATGGTGACTTTTATGATATGTGAATTGTATTTCAATAAAAATTTTAAATACATATATAAAATTATACATCAACTATGTCTTCTTGAGTATAAAGATGGTATCAGATAACATTCATCAAATGCAGATTATGGAGTTCCAATCCATGCTTGCCAGGACTGCTTAGCTCTCCCTATTTTGTTTGTAGGCAGCATAGCCTCATTCCAGGCTCCAAATGCCAAACTTCGACTGATGATTCTTGCACTTGGGGTGTCTTCCTCGCTGATAGTGCAAGCTGTGACTTGGTGGTCAGGAAGTCGTTTGCAAAGGTATGGTTAATGTTTCATGTACTTATAGTCAGTTACCAAAGGGAAACCTGGGGCCAGGAGTTCCAGGTTATAGTTTTTACCTTCCATACGGTCTTGTTGAAGTCTCCTTTTTTTCCTTTTCCCAAAACAAGGACGTGAACACTTGCCATCAATCTCAATAAGGTTTTGAAAATTAAAGAATTATAGCAAGTTGCTTAAGTTGCTATATAGAGGCTAAGTCACGTTCATTATTGCAGATTACCAACAAGACTATTTCAGCTACTTATTCTATGAAACTGTGAAATTCATGATGGACATAGTACATTGAGTCCACATAAAAAGTGTTTAAAAATACTTTTGCACTTACAGGTACCTCAGAATTTGGGGATTCATTTTAGGACAGATTGTTCTTGTTGTTCTACGCATATGGTACACTTCACTAAACCCAGTCTGGAGTTATCAGATGTCCAACAAAGTGATACTGACATTAAGTGCCATAGCCACACTTGATCGTATTGGCACAGGTAATATAGTAACTTTGGAATTTTCTCTTTTGCAGAGCTTACATTTCCTATGTGAATGTTCCACATCTTGGAAAGAAAATCTATAAAAGTAATCTTTCTGCATTATATCTATATTTCAGCTTTTTCTTCCTCTGAAATAATAATTGGTGCAACCAGTGGGCTATTTGCTAAGCAGGAGGCACATTTTCCTTGCCTGTACAGACAGAGGGTGAAAATAAAATACCATCACTGGTTTGTAGCACCGTGGCAGTGGGAGACGGGAACCAGGCCTTATACCCCAGCTCTCATTCGGCTCTGTCTTCCTCCTCCTTCCCCCTGGTCAGGGCTGTCTAGGATGGGATTCTCCATCCTCCACCTCCACACTGACCCAGTACATCTGTAACACTAAGGAAAGTTTCTGTGACCTATAGCTGTCCCTGGAACTTCCTGTGTTTTTTTCTTCCAGAGGTCTGAAGCTCCAAATCTAAGACTTGAAAAGAAAGGAAACCTTGCATATGCATACCAACTTTCCAATCACCTGTATCTCCCAGGGGCCAGCTTTCTCTGACACAGAAACATGCCCAGCTTGGAGTTTGTTTTATAAACCAACCCGAGACTCTTCTAAAAAGAAGGGAGAAGTATTAGTGGATTCTAGTTAACTTGCTCCTAGCTTTTTGTGTAACTCTCAGTGAGTCACTGTTCTGTAACTACAAGGTGAAATATCACAGATTAATGGAAGTTTAGAGGGTATCGGCTCACCACAAACAAAGTGCTTGTATAATTTCCCCTGTGCCCCCTAGTTTGGCATGAAATGAGAATAGAGGGAAATTATGTCAGTAAATTGACCACATGATATTAATAGCAGAAGACTTAGAACTTGGTCTGGTCCCCTAACATATGTTTTACATTCATATCTAGAGGCAGAGACTCGGGCAGCCCATTTCACAGGTACAGCTTGATAAAGATCTGAACTTCAGGGTACTGTTCACATTTCCTGACTTTTCTTCTATCTGGCCTCTGTTTTAAATGTATGTGACCCAGTTCCTGGCTGGCAGTCCCTTCCTCCATTTCTGCTCTGTGCCTTTCTTTATAAAACTGACTGTTCATCATGCACCTTCTCAGCCTATCTGAGCATACCAAGTATTTTTTGTAGTTTCCTTTGAAGATTTGTTGGGTCCTGTGTGGGGGTGGGGTCACCCACTGTCATACACTGCATTTCACTCAGCAAATTCAGTTTAGATGGCTCTTTTTCCTCAAAACTCTCTGCTGAGCCCCCATATCCCTGGCCTCCCTTCTGTCACTACCGCCCTCCCCCACTCCATCCCATCCCCACTGCTCTCAGCTCTGCCCCTCCTCCCTCTGATCCTGTTAATGTCAGAGAAGCTTTCTTGGGAAATTAGACTGCCAGTCATACAGTCAGACCCTAAGACCTTCCTTCCATCCTGTAGAGGGTAGGATGGGGGTCACAAAGTGTCTGCCCAATATGCTCTCTCTATTTCTATGAAGGAGTCCTCCTGCTGGCATCTTCTCCAGTTGTTACAGTTTTGTGTGTAAAGTCATTACTGTGATGAATTGGACCTCTTGGCTAAATAGTACCAAGGAGCTACAATGCCTAAGCTCCAATCCCAGGTTCCTAGGTTCTCTTTATTAGCTGTGTGAACTTGGAAAGGCTACCTGATCTCTCTGGGTCTGTTTTCTTGTTTTTGAGACTGAGTTTCACTCTTGTTGCCTGGGCTGGAGTGCAGTGTTGCAATCTCGGCTCACTGCAACCCCCACCTCCCAGGTTCAAGTGATTTTCCTGACTCTGCCTCCCGAGTAGCTGGGATTACAGGTGTCTGCTACTGTGCCTGGCTAATTTTTTTTTTTTTTTTTGTATTTTTAGTACAGACAGGTTTCACCATGTTGACCAGGCTGGTTTCAAACTCCTGACCTCAGGTGATCCACTCGTCTCGGCCTCCCAAAGTACAGGGATTACAGGCACGAGCCACTGCATCCTGCCCTGTTTTCTAATCTGTAAAATAGGATTAATAGTAGAGCCTACCTCATAAAGTTGTTGTGAAAGTTAAATGAGTTAATATAAAGTCAATATACAGGGCTCGGAAGAGGGGTTGGTGCACAGTGGCTGCTCAATCAATGCACTGCATCCACAGAGGGTTAGATGACAGCCCTGTTCTTTGGGAGGAAGCAGCCTGTGTACTGGAAATGTTCCACTCAATTTGTACATTTGTTCTCGGACACTTTTTCTGCAATGCCTTAACTTCACATGAAGCAAATAATTTTCTGCATTTTCACCTGTTGAATTCCAAAATGCCTTTTCTCCCTTAAACCATTCCTTATCTGGCCTGCATGGAATTATCTCTCCCACTAAATAGCTGTCAGCATGTTTAGCTTCGTAGTTTAGTTGCATGTCTCATCTCCTCTTCTGAAGTAAGCTTCTTGAAGCCAAATACCATTTCTTCCTTAATGTCTGCTAAATATAGGGTGCAAATTTCCATATAACTAAACTTTTTCCATATATGTATTTTTAAATTCTAGATGGTGACTGCAGTAAACCTGAAGAAAAGAAGACTGGCGAGGCAGCCACGGGGATGGCCTCTAGACCCAACTGGCTGCTGGCAGGGGCTGCCTTTGGTAGCCTTGTGTTCCTCACCCACTGGGTTTTTGGAGAAGTCTCTCTTGTTTCCAGATGGGCAGTGAGTGGGCATCCACATCCAGGGCCAGATCCTAACCCATTTGGGTGAGTTTGGATTTGAAAGCAATCACAAAATTGGCAGTTATACCTGGAGAAAGCAATGCCTCCTTTGTCAGACAGCTAGGTCTGTGCTAGCCAGATATTTCATACCCACTCTCCCTAGATATCAGAATATGGCATGAAATTATTGTGTGCTCTGGAGAGAAAGGCACTGGAAGGGTCTTTTCCCCTGTGCAGAAGGATTGCTGAAAAGTAGATGTGGGAGGCCCAATGGTTGCTCACAGCTAAATAAGAGGTTTCCAGAGCTTCAGCATAGACATCCCGAGGAATGCTTGCACAGAAGAATATTCTCAGTGGCGGGAGAGGAGCAGCACTCCCTGGCCATTTCCTCCAGACCCTCTGGTTATGGTTATGGGCATTTAGTAGGACAAGACCACAGTCCCCTGAGGAGACTAGGTTGACTGCCTGGGGCACAGATCTCTATTCTCAGCGAAGGAGGGCAGCCCCAGGAGATCCCTGCATCTTCTGGTACTTTCTTGTTCCAGCCGTGGGACACACAGGGAGTTAGTAGTCTGGAGTCAAGTGCTGGTCCTTGTGTTTTGTCCTTATTAACCCTCTCTCTACTCTTCCTGACACATCTTTCTCTTGTAACTGGCTCCATCTCTTCTTGCAAAAAAATTGGAGCAACTCTTAAAAGATCTGCCTCCGATATCTTTTCTCTCTTGTAGTGCTCAATTCTTACAATTGAAGGCATGCAGCTGCCTACTGGATCTTTCCCCAGCAGGGATCTGGGCATATCCCACAGGCTTGTCAACCTCAGCCTGTCCAAATCTGAACTCAGTATTTCCCAGTCCTCCACGCATGTTCTTCTTCCCCCATGCCCAGGTCCACTTTGTCTGTCCACCTCATTATCCAAACCTGAAACCAAGAGTTCGCCCAGAATTCTCCATCTTCCTCATTTTCTCCAACTCAGTTCTGTGACTTCTTTTAGATTAAACCCTTCCTCTCCATCCCTAAGCACATCTGCCTTAGTGGAGTCCTCACCATTTTTTCATTCAGGCTATTACTGTTGTCTCCTAATTGTCTCTCTTTAGCAGAATCTTCTCCACATGGCTCCAGAATGATCTCTGTAAAATGCAAATCTGATTCCACCACTCCTTTACTCATAAGCTCTCAGCAGTTTCCCCCACAATACACTGGGAAAATACTGCCCCCAATTCTCCCACATGAGGCAGGATCTGGTCCCCTACTTACCTTTCCAAATGCGTTCTAATCTTATCCTCCTGCTTCACCTGAGCCAAACCCACTTGCGGTTCTCTGGAAGTGCCAGACTCTTCCAGTCCCCCCACTGCCTGGGCTTGCTTTACTGTCTTGATGTCCTGGTAAGCCCTACTCCCTTCAAAACCCAGCTCAAACATTTCTCTGTGAATTCTTCTCTTATTACTACAGGGGATCCCTTCTTTATGCCACATACTATAATACTTTGAATCAATCAATTTTTGTGTATGTGTTATATATGTGTGTACACACACACACATATATATGTATCTGTTAGAAACTTTATTATTCTGTATTACAGATTTTAAAAAATGTCTTTCTTCCTGTCCAGATACTAAGCCCCTTGAGGGCAGGGAATGGGAAAATGAATGAATATTGATTGCTTACTCTGTGTCAAGTACTGAACAAGGACGTTTGAAAATATTATTTCATTTAGAGTCTGTATCTTCCTCCATATCTGGGAGGAAGGCAGAGAAGAAAGAAAGGAACAAAAGGACAGAGGGGAAGGAAGAAGTTTATTCCTACGTGTTAAAGCTTAGTTTCCAGAGTTACTTGTGAGAACAAGCATATGTTTTGTGGCAGAGTAAAGGAAGAATTTTAATTGTAAATGGTGAGTCCTGGTAGCCAGGAGAAACTCACCATTCAACTCTGGGCCAATCATGTTACATCCCTGGCCTTGCCTTTCTCACAAGAAGAATGTAACTAAACTTCAGGGGGAAACTTTCTCACATATATAAAATGAGGGTTTGCTTTTCAGACATTTCCTAATCCTGTATGTTAGAGTGAGACATTGAAGATGGAAATGCAACTCACAAGACCAGCATTTCCCAAACTGTGCTGGTTTGGGAAGACACAGCGTCTTCCCTGTGAGATGCTGGTTTCTTGAGATGTTAATGAGAAAAAGAAAATGCTTCTACATCAAATAGGTTGAGGAAATAGTACATTTCAATCTTCCTTTCTTTGTACTTCACAGTGCATATCAGCATATTAGAGACGTTTGGAGGTTTCCCAAAGTTATTTGAACATGGAATTCTCCTTTAGAACATCTATTAATACCTGACAGAGTAGGCGTGTTTCTCAGAACCAGCTTGAGAAATGTTGCGTTAGACCATCATCGCTCACCCTCATCATAGTAGGAATTGCTTTCTGAAATTCACCAGATTATACTTAAGGAAATGGTTCATAGGTATGTTTGATGGGGAAAAGGTGAGAGGGAGGCCCCGAAGGTGCTGAAAGGCCTTGGGAAACCAAAGGAGCAGTGTCGTCTGTGGCCCTGGGAGGACAAGGGAGGACAAACTGTGTCTTGGTCACATGTTCTGGCTTCTCCTTAGCCCACGCCAACACTAGTGACCTCATCACTCTTAGTGTTCTGTAGCACTTTCTGCCTTCTGATAATCTTCATTATTATTAGGTCTCACTATTTTGTCCAGGCTGGTCTCAAACTCCTGACCTCAAACGGTCCTCCCACCTCTGCCTCCCAAAGTGCTGGTATTACCGTCATGAGTCGCTCTGCCTGGCCCTATCTGCATTATTTATTAATGGTGTTTATTATAAGTCTCCCCCACCGGAATGTGAGCTCTATGGGAGAAAGGGATCGTTGTTCATTGATGCATCCCAAACACCTAGAACAGAGCCTGGCACATGGTGGGCACTCAAAAATATTTGTTGTTGATTTGGCAGTAGAAAAATACCCACACTGTCCTTCATGGCCTCTTCTCACATCTGGTCTTCTGTAGCCCCAGGGTCATTCTTACACAGGTAGAAGCAGGTAGTAATACGGCTACGAGCCTCACCTCAGAGCCTGAGGACCATTTCAGATTCTTAGTCCTATGTGGGCTACTGTGTTTGACCTCAAGCAGGTTACTTATGTGCTCTTTCCCCCAGTATTCTCCTCTGCAAAATGGGGATAATATTAGCAATTACCTTACAGGTGCATGAGAATTAAATGAATAATAATTACAGGGGAAAATCTTAAAATAGTGCCTAGTATATAGTGTATGCTATGTTTTTGAACCTAATTTATGTGACAGCTACTTAAATGAGTCCTATGTTCTAGCTATTATTATTTCTGGGTTTCCTTCTAAAGTTTAGTTATATTTCTTTTTTCCTCCTTTTGCAACTTTTTGCCAAAATAGCAAAATAATAAAATCATTTGTGGTTGTTTTAAAAGACACACAGCTATCAGTTATTTATCAAACTGACACTGGTCTTGGGAAGGCAGAGACTCTAGGCAAGAGCAGTATTGAGGTAGAGGAAAGAAAGAAAAAAAAGCAAACTAAATAGAAACCATTCCAATGAGTTTTTCTTTTTGTTCTTGGCAGAGTCATTTAAAATGTTACATGACCAACATGGACTGCACTTTAATAGTCTGAGAAAGCTTGGTTACTGCGTTTACATGATAAGTTGGCAGATAGCATTGATCTCATGGCGGAGTTTTTATTCCTTCTCTGTTCTGAATGTGTATAATATTGGCTCCCAGTGGGCTCTCATGATCTCACCGGTTGTTCCACACACATTATTTCTTATATGTAACCAGAGGTGGGAGGTATATTTCTATTTTATATTCGGGATGATGAAATATTACTAATGTCACATGTCTCAGAGCATGTCCTTTTTCACAGAGGTGCAGTACTGCTGTGCTTGGCAAGTGGATTAATGCTTCCAGCTTGTTCATGGTTTCGTGGTGCTGGTTTGATCTGGTGGGTTACAGGTATGTGGAATTTACCTGCAGATAGACCATCACTGAGCTTGGTTATCCAGTTTGTTTACAAGCATGCACAACTCAACTGAAAGTAGATACAACCATATAAATATGTACTGTGGCCAAATGGGCTGTTGCAACCAGCAGCAGCAACTATAACGCAGATGTCACCAAGGTCACTGGTGACTGCTTGCTCTGAGTTCCTGCTTCCTTCTACCTCCGCCTCCTCTTCCTCCTGTGGCTGTGCTGCTTTCCTGGACTACACTACCATAATACTACCTACTCTTAAAAATACATAAACAAGGCACATGTGTTAAGTAGCAGATTCATACAAATTCTTGATTTTTAATTAAAAAAATTTTATTTGTATAAATTTATGGGGTACAAGTGAGATTGATTGATTGATAATTTTTAAGTTCAGGGGTACATATGTAGGTTTGTTATATAAGTAAACTTGTGCAATGGGGGCTTGTTGTACAGATTATTTTGTTACCCAGGTAATAAGCCTAGTACCCGTTATTCTTCCTGATCTTCTCTCTCCTTCTACCCTCCTCTGGTAGACCCCAGTGTCTGTTGTTCCCCTCTTTGTGTCCATGTGTTCTTATCATTCAGTTCCCACTTAATGAGAACATGTAGCATTTGGTTTTCTGTTCCTCCATTAGTTTGCTAAGGATAATGGCCTCAAAGACCTGACCCATCTTTTCCCAGCTCCATCCATGTTCCTGCAAAGGGTATGATCTCATTCTTTTTTATAACTGCGTAGTATTCCATGGTGTATATTACCACATTTTCTTTATCCATTTTACCATTGATGGGCATTTAGGTTGATTCCATGTCTTTGCTACTGTGAATAGCGCTGCAATGAACATATGCGTGCATGTGTCTTTATGGTAGAACAATTTATATTCCTTTGGGTACGTACCCAGTAATGGGATTGCTAGGTCAAATGGTGATTCTGTTTTGGGGAATTTTCACACTGTTTTCCAAAATTGTTAGATTAATTTCCACTCTCACTAGCAGTGTATAGGTGCATAGATTGGGTAGTGGTCAAGTCAGAGTTCTTAGGCGATCCCTCACCTGATGGATAGAGTGGACCCGTTAAGTAATTCTCATGAATAGCAGATTTTACTGAGGAGATGAGGGCCGTGCATTGCCATGTTGCTAATTGCCAGACTTCTTTCACTCTTCAAGATTCCTTGCTTTTCTGTGTTTCAAAAATGCCCTTTAGAATTCCATGATGAAGCTCCATTTCCCTTTCTCCTTTACATGTAACAGTGGAGCTCCCAGCCTTCCACCCAGTTTTAGGGTCCATGTCTGCTTACTCAAAGACCTGACCCATCTTTTCCCAGTTACACCCTTTAAGACCCCAGAAGTATCAGTGAAGACAATCATGTTTTGGGCCGCCCTCTTCCCTCTCCCCTAGTCTTTGTGAAGAGGAGGGAGCATTGTACTTATTTTCCTATAATAGAATTATGCCAGCCCTCCTCCTTTCCCTTAAAAGGCAGTATTTAATGATTATAGTCAGGTTTGCTGACTCTAAGTAAAAAAAACCACTTTATTATATAGCAAATACTATATTTGGTTTATATAGCAAATACTATATTTGGTTTATGTGAAGAGAGATGAGATGTTGTTAATACATGTTAATTAAGCTGGTGATTCAGAGTGGTACACTAGATGCTGTGTTTGAGAGACTGTATCAGTAATAGAAGATTTAGGATGACAACATAACAAGTGAATTTCTGTACATCATAAGCGCCATCACATTTGCCTGGAAATGTATGTGTAATCCAGATACATGGCTAAATCGATGAGGTTAGCCAGGTCCTCTTCCTCCTGGAGCTATGTGAATACACTATTGCAGTCTTGTTGAGCTGTTTGTACTTGCTCATGTAGTTTTTGATAGGCATTGTATTTGGAGCCTGTGGAGGTTTGTGTGTACGTGGGAGTAATCTTTCTTCTCATCAGAGGGTTTATTTGTGAGATTCCTCAGGGAAAGAGCCAGGAAAATTTGTCAATGCTGAGTTTGCATTGAGCATATACAGAAGCTTCTTAATCTGCATATAACTTGGAAAAGGAAAAAGAAATGCATTGAGCATTTGTTCAGCATTTATATCATGCCTTTTCTCATAAAGTATAAGCAAAGTGCTTATTGAGCAGGTAGTTAACAGCTTCATTTTAACCTTAAGAACACAGAGAAATAGACTGTCAGTTAAAGAACAGAAAAGCTGTGAACCTATAGTGTTATACTTATTTCCCCAGACAAATAAGGTCATATCCTTGAGAGTCAAACCTAATCTAGTTTTGCTGTCTCTCTGGAGTATTAAATAGTAGCTTTAAAGACTCTAAGAGAAGCAGATTTAAGGCTTCTAGAAGGCTGTTTGCAGTAGAAGAAAGCAGGGCCATAATTCACCAGCTTCATTTTCCTTTCTGATCACTTATTCACTTGCAATAAGTTGGAGCGCAAGCTTAATTGTCTGGAGGTGGTGCCCACTTTTCACTGTGATTCATCTCTGGAAACCACACAATAAACCAAGCTGTGGCCAAAGGAATCCTGTTTTCCCACTGTACAGTTTAAGTTGACAATCCCAACTGGAGACTCAGCATGAAATTAATTATGGCAGTGACTGAACAATTTCATACAAGCAAAGATACAGGTGCTTTAAATGTTGATAGCAGTTAAATTAGTAAAGCCAGAGTTCTATTTTTAAAAAAGGCTAGATATAGTAAACACATTGATAGGACCCCATTGTACTGTAGTGTTCGGATAATTTTACTACATGGAAAACTTGATTTATTGAAAACTTATATGTGAGTTATTATAACTGTTATTGAAATAGTTACCATTACTTCCACTTGATGTCTTTGATGTTGTACAGGTTTGGGGGAGATTATTGGGAAGGCTCAAACAAAAGCAGTTAAGGAATACAGTTAAGTGAAAAAGGTAAAGTGACTAACAGTCATATCACATGCTACCATTGGTGTACAAAAAGGAAGGGAAATGCATGCACATATATATTTCTTTGTATGTGTAGAGTATCTCTGGAAGGATACAAAGGTAAGTGCTTACACTGGATTGGTTGCCTTCACTAAGGGGAACTAATGGGTGATGGGACAGAAAGTCCCTTTTGTAGCATTTGAATTCTAATTTTGAATTTATAACCTACTTAAACAGTACAATTTTGGCAGATTTAAGATGTAGAGCCTATTTAAAAATAGAAATAAAAATGATAACAGTCAAGATAAATTTGAGAGATGTTTTCATTCCCTCTAGATAATTCTCTGTAGTAAGACAAAGAGAACAATATTATTCTTTTTTTTTTTTTTTACTATTTACTTTTCTTTTTTTTAAATTTTATTTATTTTTATTATACTTCAAGTTCTAGGGTACATGTGCATAACGTGCAGGTTTGTTGCATATGTATACTTGTGCCATGTTGGTGTGCTGCACCCATCAACTCGTCAGCACCCATCAATTCATCATTTATATCATGTATAACTCCCCAATGCAATCCCTCCCCCCTCCCCCCTCCCCATGATAGGCCCCAGTGTGTGATGTTCCCCTTCCCGAGTCCAAGTGATCTCATTGTTCAGTTCCCACCTATGAGTGAGAACATGCGGTGTTTGGTTTTCTGTTCTTGTGATAGTTTGCTAAGAATGATGGTTTCCAGCTGCATCCATGTCCCTACAAAGGACGCAAACTCATCCTTTTTTATGGCTGCATAATATTCCATGGTGTATCTATGCCACATTTTCTTAATCCAGTCTGTCACAGATGGACATTTGGGTTGATTCCAAGTCTTTACTATTGTGAATAGTGCCGCAATAAACATACGTGTGCATGTGTCTCTGTAGTAGAATAATTTATAATCCTTTGGGTATATACCCAGTAGTGGGATGGCTAGGTCATATGGTACATCTAGTTCTAGATCCTTGAGGAATTGCCATACTGTTTTCCATAATGGTTGAACTAGTTTACAATCCCACCAACAGTGTAAAAGTATTCCTATTTCTCCACATCCTCTCCAACACCTGTTGTTTCCTGATTTTTTAATGATTGCCGTTCTAACTGGTGTGAGATGGTATCTCATTGGGGTTTTGATTTGCATTTCTCTGATGGCGAGTGATGATGAGCATTTTTTCATGTGTCTGTTGGCTGTATGAATGTCTTCATTTGAGAAATGTCTGTTCATATCCTTTGCCCACTTTTTGATGGGGTTGTTTGTTCTTTTCTTGTATATTTGTTTGAGTTCTTTGTAGATTCTGGATATTAGCCCTTTGTCAGATGAGTAGATTGCAAAAATTTTCTCCCATTCTGTAGGTTGCCTGTTCACTCTGATGGTAGTTTCTTTTGCTGTGCAGAAGCTCTTTAGTTTAATGAGATCGCATTTGTCAATTTTGGCTTTTGCTGCTGTTGCTTTTGGTGTTTTAGACATGAAGTCCTTGCCCATGCCTATGTCCTGAATGGTACTACCTAGATTTTCTTCTAGGGTTTTTATGGTATTAGGTCTAACATTTAAGTCTCTAATCCATCTTGAATTAATCTTCGTATAAGGAGTAAGGAAAGGATCCAGTTTCAGCTTTCTACTTATGGCTAGCCAATTTTCCCAGCACCATTTATTAAATAGGGAATCCTTTCCCCATTTCTTGTTTCTCTCAGGTTTGTCAAAGATCAGATGGCTATAGATGTGTGGTATTATTTCTGAGGACTCTGTTCTGTTCCATTGGTCTATATCTCTGTTTTGGTACCAGTACCATGCTGTTTTGGTTACTGTAGCCTTGTAGTATAGTTTGAAGTCAGGTAGCGTGATGCCTCCAGCTTTGTCCTTTTGACTTAGGATTGTCTTGGCAATGCAGGCTCTTTTTTGGTTCCATATAAACTTTAAAGCAGTTTTTTCCAATTCTGTGAAGAAACTGATTGGTAGCTTGATGGGGATGGCATTGAATCTATAAATAACCTTGGGCAGTATGGCCATTTTCACGATATTGATTCTTCCTATCCATGAGCATGGTATGTTCTTCCATTTGTTTGTGTCCTCTTTTATTTCACTGAGCAGTGGTTTGTAGTTCTCCTTGAAGAGGTCCTTTACATCTCTTGTAAGTTGGATTCCTAGGTATTTTATTCTCTTTGAAGCAATTGTGAATGGAAGTTCATTCCTGATTTGGCTGCTGCAGCTGACCAGCACCGATTGTCCGGCACTCCCCAGTGAGATGACCCCAGTACCTCAGTTGAAAATGCAGAAATCACCGGTCTTCTGTGTCGCTCATGCTGGGAGTTGGAGACTGGAGCTGTTCCTATTCGGCCATCTTACCACTATTTAACAATATTATTCTAACGTCTTTAGATTAGAATATCAAATTCAGGATCATGCTTTTAAAAACAGTCATTGTAAGTTAGTAAGAAAAATTCAACCTCACTAATAGTCAAATAAGTGCAATTTAATATGTCATAGAATTTTTTTGACTTTAATTTGGTAAAGATTTTTGGCATTATTACATATATTTGGTAAATTTTTACCAAGTTAAAGATGAAATTTTGGCAGGATTTAAGAGGTGTTGAGACTTGGCAGGTTTTCTACAGGAAGTAAAGACAAGAATTAGCTTTCCTGAAAGTTGCTTTCAGGAAAGCAACTGGTCACAAGTCATGACCTTAAAATACTTATGCCCCTTAACATAAGAGTTGTGTTGCTAAGAATCTGTTTTAAGGAAATAATAAGTAATGTGGCAAGGGATCATTGACAAAAAAATGTGTTCATCACACTGTTGTTTTAAAAGCTTGACATGGGAAGCTTCATAAATGGCCAGCAATAGGAAAATACTTATATTGTGGTGTATTTATCCAGTGAAGTATTATATGTACATTAAAATGTTTTAGAAAAAAATTATTTACACTAATAAATGTTCCTGATATAATGTTTCATAAAAAGCAGCATATATAGTCTTTAATATGTGGTACAATTCCATTTATGTAAAAATACTTCTGTATATACACAGAAGGTGACTTAGAAATACACAGAAATATTGGCTGTGGTCATCTCCATCTTAGTCAATCCTAAACTGCTTCTTTTCAGTTCTGTATTTTTAAAATTTCTAAAGCAAATAGGCATTACAGTTGTTTTATTTTAAAATGAAAAAATTCCATTGAGGATCTAGGTATTTGAAGATCTCCCTATGGAGTTAAACTCCACGGTTTGTAGAGGACCTTGGAATCTAGTTCTCATGCTCATCTGAGAGATGTTGTTTTTGAAGTGGGGAGAAATAGGCAGTCAGGCAGGTGGCATTGCCCTGTGATGGTGCAATGGAGTGTACTGAACTTATTGAGCTATGGGGCATTAAGATGCTGGCTGGAGCCACTTTCTGCTTCCCACTGCTTTCTGGAGTTCTTGGCCCAAGTAGTGAAGAGTCTGCTGTAGCTACCCTTGAAGGGTGGGTCCCAATTATACAACATGGATTGGAATGTTTCAAAAATGCCATATTTTCTATGGAAAGGGATTATATTGATGGTCCCAAGATGGAGTGGACCCTGCAGTGCTATTTCAAAGCTGATTTCACAAGAATTGGGGGAAAGGTTATGTGACCTCAGCATTGGCTCAATAAACTAACACTTACAGAGTGCCTGCTGTGGATCAGACAGAATGCATAGCTACCGACACCTAGCAGGCTGTTGGGTGATGAATGAACTGATTGCAGAATTGCTCAAGCAGTGAGCATACAAATGCTACCTCTTCTCTTGGGGCTGTGTGGTTGGAAAAGTCAATGTACCTCTTGTAGGACAGGAGGTAGCATTAGATGGACAGAAATTCCTTTAGAAGCCCCTTAACAGAAGTGTTCTAAAAACCACACTCTACCTGTTTTCTAATGTCCTGTATCCAATTGGTTAAATGTAATGGACATATTTTTGGTATTACAGATAATTTTAGTTTTTATTGCTGTTAGGATCTTAACAGCAATGACCTAAAAATGCCTTTTCCCCTCCTCCTGCCCTTTCTGAAGAAATAGCACTGAACTGAGATTTACTAGATCCACATTCTACCTCCAGTTGAGACAGTAACTGGCTGTGTGACATTGGGCAAATCACATTAACCTTGTCAGACCTTAGTTTTCTCATCTGTCTGGAGATTGGATCAGTATACCCCTAAGGTCTGTTCTGGTTCTAAAGGCTATAAATTGGTCATCCTCTAAGCTCAACTGCTTTTCTGTCTGATTCATTTCTCTCTCTCACAACCAGGAACAGCTTCAGCTGCGGGGCTCCTATATCTGCACACGTGGGCAGCAGCTATGTCCGGCTGTGTCTTTGCCGTCTTTACTGCGTCTGTGTGGCCTCAAGCACTTGGACACCTTATTAACTCAGGGACAAACCCTGGGAAAACCATGACCATTGCCATGATATTTTATCTTCTAGAAATATTTTTCTGTGCCTGGTGCACAGCTTTTAAGTTTGTCCCAGGAGGTGTCTATGCTAGAGAAAGATCAGATGTGCTTTTGGGTGAGTATATTTGAAAGGTCTGGATTAAAATAATTGCTCAAAAATATCCTTATGGACTGACCAGGATTTAGCGCCTTATGTAACTGGTAGAAGTAAACAGGATGATCTAGCTTTCTTAATAAAATAGACTCTCTTGATTAAAACACAAAACCTGGAGGGATGTCTAAATTATAAATTAAAAACAAATGTCTTAATTTACCAGCGCATTTGAGTAATACTTATTACTACAAAGGTCTTTTAAATTAATTAGTTGTGAAAAGATTCAGTCCATACTAAAGCATAACACTTGTGTTATATGATGTGTTAGGAAAAGGTATGATCATGATACTCATGCTGCCACTTCAGTGGTTGGCTTGTAAATATACATGGGGATTGTGATTTTTTGGGGTTCCCCTGAATTTCATTTATGAATGTTTTTTTGAAATGAGGTCTTACTCTGTTTCCCAGGCTGTAGTGCAGTGGTGTGATCATAGCTCACTGCAGCCTTGAGCTCCTGTCCTCAAGCGATCCTTCTACCTCTGCCTCCCAAGTAGTTGGGCCTACTAGGTGTGGGCCACCACACTCCACTAATTTAAAAAATTTTTGTAGAGATGGGGGTTTTACAATGTTGCACAGGCTGGTCTTGAACTCCCGGCCTCAAGTGATCCTCCTGCCTTGGCTTCCCAAAGTGCTGGGATTACAGGTGTGAGCCACCACACCTAGACACTATCATTTTTATTTACTATATTTGTACCAAAAAATTCATATATCTTAGTGTAAATGATAAACCTCCAAATCATAGCACAAATATATTTACCATTTTAGTAGTTATGAATTTGCATACCAAAATTATAATTTCATAAACTTAGCTCAGTTTAATATTTTAAAAATTGATTCACATACCAAAATTATAATTTCATAAACTTAGTTCAATTTTAATATTTTAAAAATTGGCTTCTGGCAATAATAAAATTATTGGTGTATAACAGGCATACATAAATCGAATGTTGTGAATCATTTAGATAACATAATTTTAGCTTAAGTAACATGTCAAATTCTTCCACAAAATGTTTGAAAGATGAGGAGAAAAAAACATGTTAATAAGGGTTAAACTCGTTCGTTTGTTCAGTTATTCATTAAGAACATTAACACGATTTCACTGGTTATCTACATTTTGAAAAAAATATGATCATCTACCTTATGTTCCAGGAACAGTGCCAGATACTGAAGATTATTTCTTCACCTTTTTATCTGTATAAATTTGTGGGGTACAAGTGCAATTTTGTTACTTGCATGGGTTGCATAGTGATTAAGTAAGGGCTTTTAGAGTATCTATCACCCTAACAGGGTACATTGTACCCATTAATCAATTTCTCATCACTGCCCCCTTTCCCACACTCTCATTCTTCTGGTCCACTTTATCTACCATTCCCAGCTGCTGAAATATTAAAAACACCCACTGTCCTTGCCTACCTGGGGCTTTAGTTGAATGGGGGAAACGCCATATATAAAATGAGACAAATACTTAAGAAATTACAGTTGTGTGAGTGCTACTCAGGAGAAGTGAAGGCTTCTATTTGAGTTCTGTTTTTTTCTTTTTCTTTTTCTGTTGCTCCAGCTGGAGTGCAGTGGTGCAATCATAGTTGTGTATCCTTGAGCTCCCACCTCAACCTCCCAAGTAGCTGGATCTCCAGGCTCACACGACCATGCCTGGCTGATTGTTATTTTTTGTAGAGATGGGGTCTCACTTTGTTGGCCAGGCTGTTGTTGAACTCTTGGGCTTATGCAATTCTCCTGCCTTGGCCTCCCAAGGTGCTGGGATTACATCTACCTGGGTTCTACTACAGTTCCCCTGATGCCCTGACAGATATCCAACTACTCTGTACATTTTCCCATATGCTTTTCTATCCCCTGAGCTAGACATCTGTCAGGACAGGCTGGTTTGAAAGACATATTTTAAAATTACATGAAATATTTTTGAATTAACTTGGAGAATTTGGTATTTCTGGTAAATACTCAAGCTTTTATCTCATGAGAGAAATACATTGCTGTCTTTCTTCTGTGGTAACCTTGGCTTTACAAACTTTGTATTTCTTCTGATTTCTTTCAGGTGTGTGTACTCTCCCCTGCTTTGTTTTCTTGTCCAATGCCCTGCTTTTTTTCTTTTACAAGCTTGCTTAGGGATCTGCCATGAGAATAAAACAAATGAAAGTAAGAGCTATTCCATACATGAGTTTGTTTCTTTAGAATTTTATGAACGATGAGTTTTTTTTTTTTTAGTTTCTTCTCACTACTTATGGGATTGTAGAAACAGTGCATAATTACAGCTTCATACAACTAAGAACTTTAAAGAAAAATAAGAGTGATGTTATTTGATAAGGCCATAAAAGCCAAGAAATATTGGTAATATTTAGAGTAGCTTTTAATACAACTGAGTTGAAAATAATCTTTATTATATCAGAATTTAGTTCTAAATTTATTTTCTGGGTTCCTCCTGCTGTTTCCTGGAAAATTGGATACCGCTGTTTTTGCTTGGCTTCTGACTTTCACTTGACATTTCTTAAATGCCTTAATTTCTTAATTTCCATATGGCAGCATATCTCTGTTTCCATTTTTAGTGTGTATGGTTTTAGATGAAGTAAGTAAACTTTAAGTGTAAGCTAGTTTGCTGTGCATCCCAATTTAGCTCTACTTTATTGTCTGGTCTGTTGGCACACTGTGAGTTCCGGCATGCATCCTCTGTGAGGCCTCTGTGGCCGGAGAACTCATATCCTGGGGCAGAATTATTGCAACAATCACTGTCATATTAAGAGCCTACATATGCTCCATTGTGATCCTCAACCTGGTGCACGGAAGGGCTCTTATTGCATCCCTATGGGAGCTCAGAAGATTTTACTGTCCCCTGCCCAATCAACAGTCAGTCAGCAACACCTTCAGCAACCTAACAACTAGGAAATACTCAAGAAATTCAAAGAAATATGCATCAGGAAAAGACTGGGGTCCTCTCACTTAAAACATGATTCCTAGAACCCTACCTGATATTTTCCAGTTATCAAAGGCACTACCGAAGTAATTGCTTAGGTTTTGAGATAAATTAAATCAGTACATGAATTTCCAGGGTATGTTCCTTTAAAAGAAATCTCAGCTGCTGGAATACAACATTGGAAGGATTTTTGGATCAGAGTATAATGTATTATTTCTTTCCCTTGTAACAGGGACAATCTTGTTAATTATTGGGCTGAATATGCTATTTGGTCCTAAGAAAAACCTTGACTTGCTTCTTCAAACAAAAAACAGTTCTAAAGTGCTTTTCAGAAAGAGTGAAAAATACATGAAACTTTGTAAGTATAGTTTTACATTCTTAAAAAATTAATTATATAAAATTCTAAATGTATGAAATTAAAGAGTATAATGGTCCCTCAGATATCCTTCATCCAGTTTCAGCAATTCTCAACATTTTGCCATGTTGTTAACAGCTGTCTTCTCTACTTTTTTTTAAAAAAAAATATACTTTAAGTTCTAGTGCACATGTGCACAATGGGCAGGTTTGTTACATAGGTATATATGTGCCATGTTGGTTTGCTGGACCCATCAACCTCGTCATTTACATTAGGTATTTCTCCTAATGCTATCCCTTCCCCAGGTCCCTACCCCATGGCAGGCCCCGGTGTGTGATGTTCCCTGCCCTGTGTCCATGTGTTCTCATTGTTCAATTCCCACCTATGAATGAGAACTTGCGGTGTTTGGTTTGTTGTCCTTGTGATAGTTTGCTGAGAATGATGGTTTCCAGCTTCATTCATGCCCCTGCAAAGGACATGAACTCATCTTTTATGGCTGTGTAATATTCCATGGTGTATATATGCCACATTTTCTTAATCCAGTCTATCATTGATGGACATTTGGGTTGGTTCCAAGTCATTCCTATTGTGAATAGTGCTGTAATAAACATACGTGTGCATGTGTCTTTATAGTAACATTATTTGTAATCCTTTGGGTATATACCCAGTAATGGGATGGCTGGGTCAAATGGTATTTCTAGTTCTAGATCCTTGAGGAATCACCACAGTGTCTTCCACAATGGTTGAACTTATTTACACTGCCACCAACAGTGTAAAAGCATTCCTATTTCTTCACATCCTTTCCAGCACCTGTTGTTTCCTGATTTTTTAATGATTGCCATTCTGACTGGTTTGAGATGGTATCTCATTGTGGTTTTGATTTGCATTTCTCTGGTGACCAGTGATGATGAGCATTTTTTCACGTGTCTGTTGGCTGCATAAATATCTTCTTTGGAGAAGTGTCTGTTCATATACTTTGCCCACTTTTTGATGGTTTTTTTTTTCTTGTAAATTTGTTTAAGTTCTTTGTAGATTCTAGATATTAGCCCTTTGTCAGATGAGTAGATTGCAAAATTTTTTTCCTATTCTATAGGTTGCATATTCACTCTGATGGTAGTTTCTTTTGCTGTGCAGAAGCTCTTTAGTTTAATTAGATACCATTTGTCAAGTTTGGCATTTGTTGACATTGCTTTTGGTGTTTTATTCATGAAGTCTTTGTCTATGCCTATGTATTGAATGTTATTGCCTAGGTTTTCTTCTAGGACTTTTATGGTTTTAGGTCCTACATTTAAGTCTTTAATCCATCCTGAATTAATTTTTGTACAAGGTGTAAGGAAGAAATCCAGTTTCAGCTTTCTACATACAGCTAGCCAGTTTTCCCAGCACCATTTATTAAATAGGGAACCCTTTCCTCATTGCTTGTTTTTGTCAGGTTTGTCAAAGATCAGATGGTTGTAGATGTGTGGTGTTATTTCTGAGGACTCTGTTCTGTTCCATTGGTCTATATATCTGTTTTGGTACCAGTACCATGCAGTTTTGGTTACTGTAGCCTTGTAGTATAGTTTGAAGTCTGGTAGCATGATGCTTTCAGCTTTGTTCTTTTGGCTTAGGATTGTCTTGGCTATGTGGGCTCTTTTTTGGTTCTACATGAACTTTAAAGTAGTTTTGTCCAATTCTGTGAAGAAAGTCATTGGTGGTTTGATGAGGATGGCATTGAATCTATAAATTATCTTGAGCAGTATGGCCATTTTCATGATATTGATTCTTCCTATGCATGAGCATGGAATATTCTTCCATTTGTTTGTGTCCTCTTTTATTTCGTTGAGCAGTGGTTTGTAGTTCTCCTTGAAGAGGTCCTTCCCATCTCTATTAAGTTGGATTACTAGGTTTTTTATTCTCTTTGTAGAAATTTTGAATTGAAGTTCACTCATGATTTGGCTCTCTGTTTGTCTGTTATCGGTGTATAGGAATGCTTGTGATTTTTGCACACTGATTTTGTATCCTGATACTTTGCTGAAGTTGCTTATCAGCTTAAGGAGATTTTGGGCTGAGACGATGGGGTTTTCTAAATATACAATTATGTCATCTGCAAACAGGGACAATTTGGCTTCCTCTTTTCCTAATTGAATACCCTTTATTCTTTCTCCTGCCTTATTGCCCTGGCCAGAACTTCCAACACTATGTTGAATAGGAGTGATGAGGGAGGGCATCCTTGTCTTGTGCTGGTTTTCAAAGGGAATGCTTCCAGTTTTTGCCCATTCAGTATGATATTGGCTGTGGGTTTGTCATAAATAGCTCTTATTATTTTGAGATACGTTCCATCATTACCTAGTTTATTTAGGGGTTTTAGCATGAAGCGCTGTTGAATTTTGTCAAAGGCCTTTTCTGCATCTATTGAGATTATCATGTGGTTTTTGTTTTTGGTTCTGTTTATATGCTGGATTACATTTATTGATTTGCGTATGTTGAACCAGCCTTGCATCCCAGGGATGAAACCAACTTGATCTTGGTGGATAAGCTTTTTGATGTGCTGCTGGATTCGGTTTGCAAGTATTTTATTGAGGATTTTCGCAGTGATGTTCATTGGGGTATTGGTTTAAAATTCTCTTTTTCTGTTGTGTCTCTGCCAGGTTTTGGTATCAGGATGATGCTGGTCTCATAAAATGAGTTAGGGAGGATTCCCTCTTTTTCTATTGATTGGAATAGTTTTAGAAGAAATGGTACCAGCTCCTCTTTGTACCTCTGGTAGAATTTGGCTGTGAATCCCTCTGGTCCTGGACTTGTTTTGGTTGGTAGGCTATTAATTATTGCCTCAATTTCAGAGCCTGTTATTGGTCTATTCAGAGATTCAACTTCTTCCTGGTTTAGTCTTGGGAGGGTGTATGTGTCCAGGAATTTATCCATTTCCTGTAAGTTTTCTAGTTTATTTGTGTGGAGGTGTTTATAGTATTCTCTGATGGTAGTTTGTGTTTCTGTGGGATCGGTTGTGATATCCCCTTATCATTTTTTATTGCATCTGTTTGATTCTTCCCTCTTTTCTTCTTTATTAGTCTTGCCAGTGGTCCATAAATTTTGTTGGTATTTTCAAAAAACCAGCTCCTGGGTTCATTGATTTTCTTGACGGATTTTTTGTGTCTTTATCTCCTTCAGTTCTGCTCTGATCTTAGTAATTTCTTGCCTTCTGCTAGCTTTTCAATGTGTTTGCTCTTGCTTCTCTAGTTCTTTTAATTGTGATGTTAGGGTGTTGATTTTAGATCTTTCCTGCTTTCTCTTGTGGGCATGTAGTGCTATAAATTTCCCTCTTAACACTGTTTTAAGTGTGTCCTAGAGATTCTGGTACATCGTGTCTTTCTTCTCATTGGTTTCAAAGAACATCTTTATTTCTGCCTTCATTATCTCGGTGGAGATATCCCGTTTATCATTTTTTACTGCATGGTGTTAGGATGTCAATTTTAGATCTTTCCTGCTTTCTCTTGTGGGCATTTAGTGCTATAAATTTCCCTCTACACACTGCTTTAAATGTGTCCCAGAGATTCTGGTATGTTGTATCTTTGTTCTCATTGGTTTCAAAGAACATCTTTATTTCTGCCTTCATTTCGTTATGTACCCAGTAGTCATTCAGAAGCAGGTTGTTCAGTTTCCATGTAGTTGAGTGGTTTTGATTGAGTTTCTTAGTCCTGAGTTCTAGTTTGATTGCACTGTGGTCTGAGAGACAGTTTGTTATAATTTCTGTTCTTGTACATTTGCTGAGGAGTGTTTTTCTTCCAACTATGTGATCAGTTCTGGAATAAGTGTGATGTGGTGCTGAGAAGAATGTATATTCTGTTGATTTGGGGGTGGAGAGTTCTGTAGATGTCTATTAGGTCCACTTGTTGCAGAGTTGAGTTCAATTCCTGGATATCCTTGTTAACTTTCTGTCTCGTGATCTGTCTAATGTTGACAGTGGGGTGTTAAAGTCTCCCATTATTATTGTATGGGAGTCTAAGTCTCTTTGTCAGTCTCTAAGGACTTGCTTTATGAATCTGGGTGCTCCTGTATTGGGTGCATATATATTTAGGATAATTAGGTCTTCCTGATGAATTAATCCCTTTACCATTATGTAATGGCCTTCTTTGTCTCTTTTGATCTTTGATGGTTGAAAGTCTGTTTTATCAGAGACTAGGATTGCAACCCCTGCCTTATTTTTTTCCATTGCTTGGGAGATCTTCCTCCATCCCTTTGTTTTGAGCCTATGTGTGTCTCTGCATGTGAGATGGGTCTCCTGAATATAGCAAACAGATGGGTCTTGACTCTCTAATTTGCCAGTCTGTGTCTTTTAATTGGACCATTTAGTCCATTTACATTTAAGGTTAATATTGTTATATGTGAACTTGATCCTGTCATTATGATATTAGCTGGTTATTTTGCTCGCTAGTTGATGCAGTTTCTTCCTAGCTTTAATGGACTTTACATTTTGACATGTTTTTGCAATGGCTGGTACCTGTTGTTCCTTTCCATGTTTAGTACTTCCTTCAGGATCTCTTGTAGGGCAGGCCTGGTGGTGACAAATTCTCTAAGCATTTGCTTGTCTGTAAAGCATTTTATTTCTCCTTCACTTGTGAAACTTAGTTTGGCTGGATATGAAATTCTGGGTTGAATATTCTTTCCTTTAAGAATGTTGAATATTAGCCCCCACTCTCTTCTGGCTTGGAGAGTTTCTGCCATGAGATCTGCTTTTAGTCTGATGGGCTTCCCTTTGTGTGTAACCTGACCTTTCTCTCTGGCTGCCCTTAACATTTTTTCCTTCATTTCAATTTTGGTGAATGTGACAATTATGTGTCTTGGAATTGCTCTTCTCAAGGAGTATCCTGTGGCATTCTCTGTATTTCTTGAATTTGAATGTTGGCCTGCCTTACTAGGTTGGGGAAATTTCCTGGATGATATCCTGCAGAGTTTTTTCCAACTTGGTTCCATTTTCCCTGTCACTTTCAGGCACACCAATCAGATGTAGATTTGGTCTTTTCACATAATCCCATATTTCTTGGAGGTTTGTTTATTTCTTTTTACTCTTTTTTCTCTGAACTTCTCCTCTCACTTCATTTCAGTCATTTGGTCTTCAATCACCGATACTCTTTCTTCCAGTTGATCGAGTCAGTTACTGAAGTTTGTGCATTTGTCACGTAGTTCTCCTGTTATGGTTTTCACCTCTATCAGTTCTTTTAAGGTCTTCTCTGCATTGATTATTCTAGTTATCCATTCATCCATTCCTTTTTCAAGGTTTTTAGTTTCTTTGCACTGGTTATGTAGTTCTTCCTTTAGCTCTGAGAAGTTTGATTGAGTGAAGCCTTCTTCTCTCAACTCGTCAAAGTCATTCTCCATCCAGTTTTGTTCCATTGCTGGTGATGAGCTGTGTTCCTTTGGAGGGGGAGATGCGCTTTGATTTTTTGAATTTCCAGCTTTTCTGCACTGCTTTTTCCCCATCTTTGTGGTCTTTGATGCTGGTGACGTACTGATGGGGTTTTGGTGTGGGTGTCCTTTCTGTTTGTTCGTTTTCCTTCTAACAGTCAGGACCCTCAGCTGTAGGTCTGTTGGAGTTTGCTTGAGGTCCACTCCAGACCCTGTTTGCCTGGGTATCAGCAGCGGAGGCTGTAGAAGATAGAATATAATTGCTGAACAGTGAGTGTTGCTGTCTGATTTTTGCTCGGAAAGCTTCGTCTCAGGGGTGTACCCCACCGTGTGAGGTGTGAGGTGTCAGTCTGCACCTAGTGGGGGATGTCTCCTAGTTAGGCTACTCAGGGGTCAGGGACCCCCTTGAGCAGGCAGTCTGTCTGTTCTCAGATCTCAACCTCCATGCTGGGAGATCCACTGCTTTCTTCAAAGCTGTCAGACAGGGGCATTTACCTCTGCCGAGGTTTCTGCTGCTTTTTGTTTAGCTATGCCCTGTCCCCAGAGGAGGAGTCTACAGAGGCAGGCCGGCCTCCTTGAGCTGTGGTGTGCTCCACCCAATTGGAACTTCCTGGCAGCTTTGTTTACCTATTTAAGCCTCAGCAATAGTGGGCGCCCCTCCCCTAGTCTCACTGCCACCTTAAAGTTAGATCTCAGACTGCTGTGCTAGCAATGAGGGAGGCTGTATGGGTGTGGGACCCTCTGGGCCAGGTGTGGGATGTAATCTCCTGGTATGCCATTTGCTAAGACCCTTGGTAAAACGCAGTATTAGGGTGGGAGTTACCCCATTTTCCAGGTGTTGTGAGTCTCAATTTCCTTTGGCTAGGAAAAGGAATTCCCTTCCCCCTTGCACTTCCCAGGTGAGGCGATGCCTCACCCTGCTTCAGCTCTCACTGGTCGGGCTGCACCTGCGGACCAGCGCCAACTGTCCAACATGCCCCAGTGAGATGAAACTGGTACCTCAGTTGAAAATGCAGAAATCACCCGTCTTCTGTGTTGCTCATGCTGGGAGCTGGAGGCTGGAGCTGTTACTATTTGGCCATCTTGGGCGCGCCCCCCCTCTTTCATATTTTTTGTCTCTATGTTTTGGGCTGGGCCTTGAACTAATTCTCTATTCAGCTTGTCTAATTCAATTGTCTTTGAATTTCTAATTTCAATTATTATAATTATCTTTTTATTTCTAGAACTCTATTTGATTTCTTGAAAAAATTTTTTGATTGCTTATTTTAGTCTCATGTTCCCTAGTCATACTTTTGAATACCCTCCTTTATTTTTGTAAATATAATAAGCGTACTTGTTTTATATTCTGATTCAGAAAGTTCCAACATCTGTCTTTGTGGGCTTGATTCTGCAGAGTATTTTTCCTTTGTTTCCTGCTCATGGAAACTTGTTTTCTTGTATGTTTTATGACTTATTTTTACTTTAAGCTCATAGTCCTTGGAACATTTTTAGGGAAAATTCTTGAAACCTGAGTTTAAAGGGTGGTTGATGTATACATGTCACACATGAAAATTAACCCAAGAACTACACATTTCCCCTTTGCACAAAATCATTGGCCAATAAATTCAATGATTTTATAAACCTTGTTATTTTAAAACAGATTTAGTTTTTTTTTTTTTCCTAGTGCCATGTGTTTATTCCCTCCCATGTGAGTGGTTCACATACAGAGCCCACACAGGAGTGGGCACCATGGAATAGGGCAGCATTCCTGGCTTCTGAGGGAAGGATCTTGGCCTCACAGTGTAAGAAGGGAGAGGATGTTTTATCTCCTGCCGTCACTAGGGCCTAGGGGACCCAGGAGCAAATTCCACCCCTTCCACCTCTCAGCCAAGAGAAGCCACCTTGGTGACATTTAGTTCCAACCATTATAGTAAGTGGAGAAGGGATTGGCCTGGTCCAAACCATTACAGGGTGAAGATATAAACAGTAAAGGAAGGTATAGTTTGGATGAGGCCACAAAAGAGGGCAGATGACACCATCAGAAGCTTGTGCAGGGGAGGGACAGTGACTGGGCTTCTGGGCTGCTTAGTCCCTGGTTTGGCAGGAAGGGTATGGAAGATGGGTGGGGCTCGGTGTTTGGCATTGATATCCACGAATTCAGGCTTGAGGGAAGCACCCCCCAGGAGGAAGCCATCCATGTCAGGCTGGCTGGCCACCTCCTTGCAGGTTACCCTGGTCACAGAGCCTCCATAAGTGATACAAGTGCTCCGAGCCACATCAGAGATGTTGGATTTAAGACATCCTTGGAGCTTCTTTTGTACTTCCTGGGCCTTTTGGGGTGTTGCAGTTTTGCCAGTACCAATGTCCCACACAGGCTCATAAGCCAGGACGACCTTGCTCCAGTCCCTCACCTTATCTGCGATGACCTTTGTCTGCTCGAAAACAACCTTCTTGGTGATGCCAGCTTCCCTTGCATCTAGCTTCTTCCCAATGCAGGTGATTACTCCAAGTAACTCTGCCAGAGCATGGGCCACTTTCTGCCCAATCAGTTCATCTGACTCCCCAAAGACATACCTTCTCTCTGAGTGCCCCAGGACCACCCATCTGGCTCTGCAGTCTTTGATTATGCCAGGGCTGATCTCCCCAGTAGTCACTTTCTAGCAGTTCTGCACAGGCACAGCAATCTTGGGATCTAGCTTCTGCTGGGTGAAGTTGATATAGGCAGTGGGGGGAGAGCAAACCACTTCAGCGTCAACTGGCACCTTGGTCACATTCAGTGCCAGTGAGCTGCCCAAGACTCTTCTTCCGCCCATTCATTTTCCAGTTGCCCCATCATGAAGAACTTCTTGGAGGGCACCGCAGCACTGGAGATGAGGCACTGAAGGTCAGTGTCAGCAAATTTATTTTATTTTATTTATTTAAAAATAAATAATTATTTCTTTTTTCTGTTTAGTTTTGTGGCTGCTTGTTGGTGTGGGATTGTTGGGGTTAGGACTACGGCATAAAGCCTATGAGAGAAAGTTGGACAAAGTGGTAAGTAATTAAAAACCTTGAAATAGAATTTTATATGGTATATATGTGTGCATATATTTGTACACGTTACCATTCTGATTGAACCTGAATCTGAAGACTTCAGAGCCCTGGACCCTATCTTCTAAACCCTTATGTGCCAGACTGATAAGATAGTGGGATTATTTTATGAAGTTGGGTTCTTGGAATAGGATAGGCCCATATACTAGGGACAAACTGATGATTTTGTTTTATGGAGTTATTTCTGCCATTCATGATTTAACATATCTAAACTATGTGTATTAGTTTGTTCTTGCACTGCCATAAAGAAATACTTAAGACTGGGTAATTTATAAAGAAGAATTTTAATTATCCCATGGTTCTACAGACTGTACAGGAAGCATGGAGGCATCTGCTCAGCTTCTGGGGAGGCCTCAGGAAACTTGCAATCATGATGAAAGGCATACAGGGAGCTAATTATCTTACATGGTGGAGCAGGAACAAGAGAGAGAGGGGGTAGGTGCTACACACTTTGTTTGTTTGTTTGTTTGTTTTTGATGGAGTCTCACTCTGCTGCCAGGCTGGAGTGCAGTGGTGCGATCTTGGCTCACTGCAACCTCTGCCTCCCAGGTTCAAGCGATTCCCTTGCTTCAGCCTCCCAAGTAGCTGGGACTACAGGCAGTGTGCCACGACACCTGGCTAAATTTTTTTTTTTTTTTTTTGTATTTTAGTAGGGATGGGTTTCACCATGTTGGCCAGGATGGTCTTGATTTCCTGACCTTGTGATCTGCCCACCTCCCAAAGTGCTGGGATTACAGGTGTAAGCCACCACACCTGGCAGGTGCTACACACTTTAAAACAACCAGATCTGATGAGAACTCACTCATTCACTATTACAACAACACCAAAGAGGGGTGTTTTATCATTTATTTATTTATTGGAGAACAGTACTGAGGGTATGGTGCTAAACCATTCATGAGAATTCCACCCCCATGGTCTGGTCACCTCCAGGCCCCAGAGATTACAATTCAACTTGAGATTTGGTAGGGACACAGATCCAAACCATGTCACTATGAGATAAGAAATTATTTTGTATTGGACTTTCTGTACTTCTTGGTAGATATTGCTGAAGATAGCAATGTGAGATTCTTTAGGAAAACTCTTACAGATAATTCTTGATTTTGCACACTATGGGTAGCTTATGCCTTGACAGGTAGTAAAACTTTTCTTGTCTCTTTCTTTCCTCTCTTGCTGTCTGCAGTTTTAAATGTTTTAATATCCTTTTCTCTTTTAGAACAGTTGGCAGAAATGAGAATAAGCAATTGAATGTTGTGCTTTCTATCTGATCTGATAAAAATTCTAGTGTATTTCATAATGCAGTCAGAGGTACAGTTTTGGTTAAAATAGAAATTGTTGAGGGTTGACTTTGAATTTTAGCAGTCTGTACTATCAGGAACATTCATTTTGATTAAAAAGCTACACTGAGAACATAGACCATGTTTCTCTTCTTGATCTTTGTATGTCCAGTAACTTACAGAGTACTTGGTAGGTATTCAGAATTAAGTAACTATTTCTTAATAAGTAGATAATAGTAGACGATCATTACATGTTCCTTTAGTTGTTGATCATTATTATTGCAACATAATGTCCATCAGAAAAGGATACCTAATGTCATCCAGGAATTCTTTTGGAAGGAGTTATTTGAATTGGATTTAACACCTGTTCTTTTGCTCATTTTCTCATTCATTCATTTGGCTAATGATTACTGAATGTTTCTTTATTACCTGGTGCCAGGGATACAGATATAAACAAGTTGGACAAGAACTTGCCCTGCCAGAGTTTGCATTCTAGTAGGGGAGAATGATAGTATTCTGAGAACAAATAAAGAAATGATCTCATTTTATTTTATTTTATTTATTTATTTTTTTTTTATTATACTTTAAGTTCTAGGGTACATGTGCATAACGTGCAGGTTTGTTACATATGTATACTTATGCCATGTTGGTGTGCTGCACCCATCAACTCGTCAGCACCCATCAATTCATCATTTATATCATGTATAACTCCCCAATGCAATCCCTCCCTCCTCCCCCCTCCCCCCTCCCCATGATAGACCCCAGTGTGTGATGTTCCCCTTCCCGAGTCCAAGTGATCTCATTGTTCAGTTCCCACCTATGAGTGAGAACATGCGGTGTTTGGTTTTCTCTTCTTGTGATAGTTTGCTAAGAATGATGGTTTCCAGCTGCATCCATGTCCCTACAAAGGACGCAAACTCATCCTTTTTTATGGCTGCATAGTATTCCATGGTGTATATGTGCCACATTTTCTTAATCCAGTCTGTCACAGATGGACATTTGGGTTGATTCCAAGTCTTTGCTATTGTGAATAGTGCCGCAATAAACATACGTGTACATGTGTCTTTGTAGTAGACTAATTTATAATCCTTTGGGTATATACCCAGTAGTGGGATGGCTGGGTCATATGGTACATCTAGTTCTAGATCCTTGAGGAATTGCCATACTGTTTTCCATAATGGTTGAACTAGTTTACAATCCCACCAACAGTGTAAAAGTGTTCCTATTTCTCCACATCCTCTCCAACACCTGTTGTTTCCTGACTTCTTAATGATTGCCATTCTAACTGGTGTGAGATGGTATCTCATTGTGGTTTTGATTTGCATTTCTCTGATGGCCAGTGATGATGAGCATTTTTTCATGTGTCTGTTGGCTGTATGAATATCTTCTTTTGAGAAATGTCTGTTCATATCCTTTCCCCACTTTTTGATGGGGTTGTTTGTTTTTTTCTCGTATATTTGTTTGAGTTCTTTGTAGATTCTGGATATTAGCCCTTTGTCAGATGAGTAGGTTGCAAAAATTTTCTCCCATTCTGTAGGTTGCCTGTTCACTCTGATGGTAGTTTCTTTTGCTGTGCAAAAGCTCTTTAGTTTAATTAGATCCCATTTGTCAATTTTGGCTTTTGCTGCCGTTGCTTTTGGTGTTTTAGACATGAAGTCCTTGCCCATGCCTATGTCCTGAATGGTACTACCTAGATTTTCTTCTAGGGTTTTTATGGTATTAGGTCTAACATTTAAGTCTCTAATCCATCTTGAATTAATCTTCGTATAAGGGGTAAGGAAAGGATCCAGTTTCAGCTTTCTACTTATGGCTAGCCAATTTTCCCAGCACCATTTATTAAATAGGGAATCCTTTCCCCATTTCTTGTTTCTCTCAGGTTTGTCAAAGATCAGATGGCTGTAGATGTGCGGTATTATTTCTGAGGACTCTGTTCTGTTCCATTGGTCTATATCTCTGTTTTGGTACCAGTACCATGCTGTTTTGGTTACTGTAGCCTTGTAGTATAGTTTGAAGTCAGGTAGCGTGACGCCTCCAGCTTTGTCCTTTTGACTTAGGATTGTCTTGGCAATGCGGGCTCTTTTTTGGTTCCATATGAACTTTAAAGCAGTTTTTTCCAATTCTGTGAAGAAAGTCATTGGTAGCTTGATGGGGATGGCATTGAATCTATAAATAACCTTGGGCAGTATGGCCATTTTCACGATATTGATTCTTCCTATCCATGAGCATGGTATGTTCTTCCATTTGTTTGTGTCCTCTTTGATTTCACTGAGCAGTGGTTTGTAGTTCTCCTTGAAGAGGTCCTTTACATCCCTTGTAAGCTGGATTCCTAGGTATTTTATTCTCTTTGAAGCAATTGTGAATGGAAGTTCATTCCTGATTTGGCTCTCTGCTTGTCTGTTGCTGGTGTATAAGAATGCTTGTGATTTTTGCACATTAATTTTGTATCCTGAGACTTTGCTGAAGTTGCTTATCAGCTTAAGGAGATTTTGGGCTGAGACGATGGGGTTTTCTAAATATACAATCATGTCATCTGCAAACAGGGACAATTTGACTTCTTCTTTTCCTAACTGGATACCCTTGATTTCTTTCTCTTGCCTGATTGCCCTAGCCAGAACTTCCAACACTATGTTGAATAGGAGTGGTGAGAGAGGGCATCCCTGTCTTGTGCCAGTTTTCAAAGGGAATTTTTCCCGTTTTTGCCCATTCAGTATGATATTAGCTGTGGGTTTGTCATAAATAGCTCTTATTATTTTGAGGTACGTTCCATCAATACCGAATTTATTGAGCGTTTTTAGCATGAAGGGCTGTTGAATTTTGTCAAAAGCCTTTTCTGCATCTATTGAGACAATCATGTGGTTCTTGTCTTTGGTTCTGTTTATATGCTGGATTACGTTTATTGATTTGCGAATGTTGAACCAGCCTTGCATCCCAGGGATGAAGCCCACTTGATCATGGTGGATAAGCTTTTTGAAGTGCTGCTGAATCCGGTTTGCCAGTATTTTATTGAGGATTTTTGCATCAATGTTCATCAGGGATATTGGTCTAAAATTCTCCTTTTTTGTTGTGTCTCTGCCAGGCTTTGGTATCAGGATGATGTTGGCCTCATAAAATGAGTTAGGGAGGATTCCCTCTTTTTCTATTGATTGGAATAGTTTCAGAAGGAATGGTACCAGCTCCTCCTTGTACCTCTGGTAGAATTCAGCTGTGAATCCATCTGGTCCTGGACTTTTTTTGGTGGGTAGGCTATTAATTGTTGCCTCAATTTCAGAGCCTGCTATTGGTCTATTCAGGGATTCAACTTCTTCCTGGTTTAGCCTTGGGAGAGTGTAAGTGTCCAGGAAATTATCCATTTCTTCTAGATTTTCTAGTTGATTTGCGTAGAGGCGTTTATAGTATTCTCTGATGGTAGTTTGTATTTCTGTGGGGTCAGTGGTGATATCCCCTTTATCATTTTTTATTGCATCTATTTGATTCCTCTCTCTTTTTTTCTTTATTAGCCTTGCTAGCAGTCTGTCAATTTTGTTGATCTTTTCAAAAAACCAACTCCTGGATTCATTGATTTTTTGGAGGGTTTTTTGTGTCTCTATCTCCTTCAGTTCTGCTCTGATCTGAGTTATTTCTTGCCTTCTGCTAGCATTTGAATGTGATTGCTCTTGCCTCTCTAGTTCTTTTAATTGTGATGTTAGAGTGTCAATTTTAGATCTTTCCTGCTTTCTCTTGTGGGCATTTAGTGCTATAAATTTCCCTCTACACACTGCTTTAAATGTGTCCCAGAGATTCTGGTATGTTGTATCTTTGTTCTCATTGGTTTCAAAGAACATCTTTATTTCTGCTTTCATTTCATTATGTACCCAGTAGTCATTCAGGAGCAGGTTGTTCAGTTTCCATGTAGTTGAGCGGTTTTGATTGAGTTTCTTAGTCCTGAGTTCTAGTTTGATTGCACTGTGGTCTGAGAGACAGTTTGTTATAATTTCTGTTCTTTTACATTTGCTGAGGAGTACTTTACTTCCAATTATGTGGTCAATTTTGGAATAAGTGCGATGTGGTGCTGAGAAGAATGTATATTCTGTTGATTTGGGGTGGAGAGTTCTATAGATGTCTATTAGGTCCGCTTGGTGCAGAGATGAGTTCAATTCCTGGATATCCTTGTTAACTTTCTGTCTCGTTGATTTGTCTAATGTTGACAGCTGGAGTGTTGAAGTCCCCCATTATTATTGTATGGGAGTCTAAGTCTCTTTGTAAGTCTCTAAGGACTTGCTTTATGAATCTGGGTGCTCCTGTATTGGGTGCATATATATTTAGGAGAGTTAGCTCTTCCTGTTGAATTGATCCCTTTACCATTATGTAATGGCCTTCTTTGTCTCTTTTGATCTTTGATGGTTTAAAGTCTGTTTTATCAGAGACTAGGATTGCAACCCCTGCTTTTTTTTGTTCTCCATTTGCTTGGTAGATCTTCCTCCATCCCTTTATTTTGAGCCTATGTATGTCTCTGCATGTGAGATGGGTCTCCTGAATACAGCAGACTGATGGGTCTTGACTCTTTATCCAGTTTGCCAGTCTGTGTCTTTTAATTGGAGCATTTAGTCCATTAACATTTAAGGTTAATATTGTTATGTGTGAACTTGATCCTGCCATTATGATATTAACTGGTTATTTTGCTCGTTAGTTGATGCAGTTTCTTCCTAGCCTCGATGGTCTTTACATTTTGCCAAGTTTTTGCGATGGCTGGTACCGGTTGTTCCTTTCCATGTTTAGGGCTTCCTTCAGGGTCTCTTGTAAGGCAGGCCTGGTGGTGACAAAATCTCTAAGCATTTGCTTATCTGTAAAGGATTTTATTTCTCCTTCACTTATGAAACTTAGTTTGGCTGGATATGAAATTCTGGGTTTAAAATTCTTTTCTTGAAGAACGTTGAATATTGGCCCCCACTCTCTTCTGGCTTGTAGAGTTTCTGCCGAGAGATCTGCTGTTAGTCTGATGGGCTTCCCTTTGTGGGTGACCCGACCTTTCTCTCTGGCTGCCCTTAAGATTTTTTCCTTCATTTCAACTTTGGTGAATCTGGCAATTATGTGTCTTGGAGTTGCTCTTCTGGAGGAGTATCTTTGTGGCGTTCTCTGTATTTCCTGAATTTGAATGTTGGCCTGCCCTACTAGGTTGGGGAAGTTCTCCTGGATGATATCCTGAAGAGTGTTTTCCAACTTGGTTCCATTTTCCCCCTCACTTTCAGGCACCCCAATCAGACGTAGATTTGGTCTTTTTACGTAATCCCATACTTCTTGCAGGCTTTGCTCATTTCTTTTTCTTCCTTTTTCTTTTGGTTTCTCTTCTCGCTTCATTTCATTCATTTGATCTTCAATCGCTGATACTCTTTCTTCCAGTTGATCGAGTCGGTTACTGAAGCTTGTGCATTTGTCACGTATTTCTCGTGTCATGGTTTTCATCTCTGTCATTTCGTTTATGATCTTCTCTGCATTAATGAGTCTAGCTGTCAATTCTTCCACTCTTTTTTCAAGATTTTTAGTTTCTTTGCGCTGGGTACGTAATTCCTCCTTTAGCTCTGATAAGTTTGATGGACTGAAGCCTTCTTCTCTCCTCTCGTCCAAGTCATTCTCTGACCAGCTTTGATCCGTTGCTGGTGATGGGCTGCGCTCCTTTGCAGGGGGAGATGCGCTCTTATTTTTTGAATTTCCAGCTTTTCTGCCCTGCTTCTTCCCCATCTTTGTGGTTTTATCTGTCTCTGGTCTTTGATGGTGGTGACGAACTGATGGGGTTTTGGTATAGGTGTCCTTCCTGTTTGATAGTTTTCCTTCTGACAGTCAGAAGGACTCTCTGTTGGTCTGTTGGAGATTGCTTGAGGTCCACTCCAGACCCTGTTTGCCTGGGTATCAGCAGCAGAGGTTGCCGAAGATAGAATATTGCTGAACAGCGAGTGTACCTGTCTGATTCTTCCTTTGGAAGTGTCCTCTCAGGGGTGTACTCCACCCTGTGAGGTGTGGGGTGTCAGACTGCCCCTAGTGGGGGATTTCTCCCAGCTAGGCTACTCAGGGGTCAGGGACACACCTGAGCAGGCAGTCTGTCCGTTCTCAGATCTCAACCTCCGCGTTGGGAGATCCGCGGCTCTCCCCAAAGCTGTCAGACAGAGTCGTTCGCGTCTGCACCGGCTCCCGCTACTTCCCCTGTTGGTCTTCAGCTGTGCGCTCTCCCCAGAGGTGGAGACTACAGAGACAGGCAGGCTTCCTTGAGCTGCTGTGAGCTCCACCCAGTTCGAGCTTCCCAGTGGCTTTGTTTACCTACTTAAGCCTCAGCAATGGCGGGCGCCCCTCCCCCAGCCTCGCTGCTGCCTTGCGGATAGATCGCGGCAGACTGCTGTGTTAGCAGTGAGGGAGGCTTCGTGGGCGTGGGACCCTCCCGGCCAGGTGTGGGATATATTCTCCTGGAATGCCTGTATGCTTACAGCGCAGTATTGGGGTGGGAGTTACCCGATTTTCCAGGTGTTGTGTGTCTCAGTTCCCCTGGCTAGGAAAACGGATCCCCTTCCCCCTTGCGCTTCCAGGTGAGGCGATGCCTCGCCTTGCTTCAGCTCTCGCTGGTCAGGCTGCAGCAGCTGACCAGCACCGATTGTCCGGCACTCCCTAGTGAGATGACCCCAGTACCTCAGTTGAAAATGCAGAAATCACCGGTCTTCTGTGTCGCTCACGCTGGGAGTTGGAGACTGGAGTTGTTCCTATTCGGCCATCTTGCTCCGCCCCCCTCTGATCTCATTTTAGATCAAGCTGCCCTGAAGGAAATAGGATTGTAGAATGAAGGGTAACTGGGTATGGGGGATTAGAGAAAGCTGTCTGAGGAGAGGTGACATTTGAGATGAAATTTGCAAGCTGAGGGCCGAATAGGAAGAGCTCCAGTCTCCAACTCCCAGCGCGAGCGACAAGAAGACCGGTGATTTCTGCATCTTCAACTGAGGTACTGGGGTCATCTCACTAGGGAGTGCTGGACAATCGGTGCTGGTCAGTTGCTGCAGCCTGACCAGCGAGAACTGAAGCAGGGCGAGGCATCGCCTCACCTGGGAAGCGCAAGGGGGAAGGGAATCCCTTTTCCTAGCCAGGGGAACTGAGACACACAACACCTGGAAAATTGGGTAACTCCCACCCCAATACTGTGCTCTAAGCAAACGGGCACAAGAGAAGAATATATCCCTCACCTGGCCGGGAGGATCCCACGCCCATGGAGCCTCCCTCATTGTTTTTTTTTTTTTTTTTTTAATTATACTTTAAGTTCTAGGGTACATGTGCATTAAGTGCAGGTTTGTTACATATGCATACTTATGCCATGTTGGTGTGCTGCACCCATCAACTCGTTAGCACCCATCAATTCATCATTTATATCATGTATAACTCCCCAGTGCAATCCCTCCCTCCTCACCCCTCCCCATGATAGGCCCCAGTGTGTGATGTTCCCCTTCCCGAGTCCAAGTGATCTCATTGTTCAGTTCCCACCTATGAGTGAGAACATGCGGTGTTTGGTTTTCTGTTCTTGTGATAGTTTGCTAAGAATGATGGTTTCCAGCTGCATCCATGTCCCTACAAAGGACGCAAACTCATCCTTTTTTATGGCTGCATAGTATTCCATGGTGTATATGTGCCACATTTTCTTAATCCAGTCTGTCACAGATGGACATTTGGGTTGATTCCAAGTCTTTGCTCTTGTGCGGCGATCTAACTGCGAGGCAGCAGCCAGGCTGGGGGAGGGGCGCCCGCCATTGCTGAGGCTTAAGTAGTTAAATAAAGCCACTGGGAAGCTCGAACTGGGTGGAGCTCACAGCAGCTCAAGGAAACCTGCCTGTCTCTATAGACGCCACCTCTGGGGGCAGGGCTCAGCTAAAAAAACAACAGGGGAAGCAACAGAGGCCTGAGCAGATGCGAACGACTCTGTCTGACAGCTTTGAAGAGAGCAGTGGATCTCCCAACATGGAGGTTGAGATCTGAGAACGGACAGACTGCCTGCTCAAGTGGGTCCCTGACCCCTGAGTAGCCTAACTGGGAGACATCCCCCACTAGGGGCAGTCTGACACCCCACACCTCACAGGGTGGAGTACACCCCTGAGAGGAAGCTTCCAAAGTAAGAATCAGACAGGTACACTCGCTGTTCAGCAATATTCTATCTTCTGCAACCTCTGCTGCTGATAGCCAGGCAAACAGGGTCTGGAGTGAACCGCAAGCAATCTCCAACAGACCTATAGCTGAAGGTCCTGACTGTCAGAAGGAAAACTATCAAACAGGAAGGACACCTATACCAAAACCCCATCAGTACGTCACCATCATCAAAGACCAGAGACAGATAAAACCACAAAGTTGGGGAAGAAGCAGGGCAGAAAAGCTGGAAATTCAAAAAATAAGAGCGCATCTCCCCCTGCAAAGGAGCGCAGCCCATCGCCAGCAACGGATCGAAGCTGGTCAGAGAATGACTTTGACGAGATGAGAGAAGAAGGCTTCAGTCCATCAAACTTCTCAGAGCTGAAGGAGGAATTACGTACCCAGTGCAAAGAAACTAAAAATCTTGAAAAAAGAGTGGAAGAATTGACAGCTAGACTAATTAATGCAGAGAAGATCATAAACGAAATGACAGAGATGAAAACCATGACACGAGAAATACGTGACAAATGCACAAGCTTCAGTAACCGACTCGATTACTGGAAGAAAGAGTATCAGCGAATGAGGATCAAATGAATGAAATGAAGTGAGAAGAGAAACCAAAAGAAAAAAGAAGAAAAAGAAAGAACAAAGCCTACAAGAAGTATGGGATTATGTAAAAAGACCAAATCTACGTCTGATTGGGGTGGCTGAAAGTGAGGGGGAAAATGGAACCAAGTTGGAAAACACTCTTCAGGATATCATCCAGGAGAACTTCCCCAACCCAGTATGGCAGGACAACATTCAAATTCAGGAAATACAGAGAACGCCACAAAGATACTCCTCGAGAAGAGCAACTCCAAGACACATAATTGCCAGATTCACCAAAGTTGAAATGAAGGAAAAATTCTTAAGGGCAGCCAGAGAGAAAGGTCGGGTTACCCACAAAGGGAAGCCCATCGGAGTAACAGCAGATCTCTCGGTAGAAACTCTACAAGCCTGAAGAGAGTGGGGGCCAATATTCAACGTTCTTAAAGAAAAGAATTTTCAACCCAGAATTTCATATCCAGCCAAACTAAGTTTCATAAGTGAAGGAGAAATAAAATCCTTTACAGATAAGCAAATGCTTAGAGATTTTATCATCACCAGGCCTGCCTTACAAGAGACCCTGAAGGAAGCCCTAAACATGGAAAGGAACAACCGGTACCAGCCATTGCAAAAACATGCCAAAATGTAAAGACCATCGAGGCTAGGAAGAAACTGCATCAACTAACGAGCAAAATAACCAGTTAATATCATAATGGCAGGATCAAGTTCACACATAACAATATTTTTTTTTTTTTTTGAGATGGAGTCTCGCTCTGTCGCCCCGGCTGGAGTGCAGTGGCCGGATCTCAGCTCACTGCAAGCTCCGCCTCCTGGGTTCACGCCATTCTCCTGCCTCAGCCTCCCAAGTAGCTGGGACTACAGGCGCCCGCCACCTCGCCCGGTTAGTTTTTTGTATTTTTTAGTAGAGACGGGGTTTCACCGTGTTAGCCAGGATGGTCTCGATCTCCTGACCTCGTGATCCGCCCGTCTCGGCCTCCCAAAGTGCTGGGATTACAGGCTTGAGCCACCGCGCCCGTTCACACACATAACAATATTAACCTTAAATGTTAATGGACTAAATCTACAATGAAAAGACACAGACTGGCAAACTGGGTAAAGAGTCAAGACCCATCAGTCTGCTGTATTCAGGAGACTCATCTCACATGCAGAGACATACATAGGCTCAAAATAAAGGGATGGAGGAAGATCTACCAAGCAAATGGAGAACAAAAAAAAGCAGGGGTTGCAATCCTAGTCTCTGATAAAACAGACTTTAAACCATCAAAGATCAAAAGAGACAAGGCCATTACATAATGGTAAAGGGATCAATTCAACAGGAAGAGCTAACTATCCTAAATATATATGCACCCAATACAGGAGCACCCAGATTCATAAAGCAAGTCCTTGGAGACTTACAAAGAGACTTAGACTCCCATACAATAATAATGGGAGACTTCAACACTCCACTGTCAACATTAGACAGATCAACGAGACAGAAAGTTAACAAGGATATCCAGGAATTGAACTCATCTCTGCACCAAGCGGACCTAATAGACATCTATAGAACTCTCCACCCCAAATCAACAGAATATACATTCTTCTCAGCACCACATCGCACTTATTCCAAAATTGATCACATAATTGGAAGTAAAGCACTCCTCAGCAAATGTACAAGAACAGAAATTATAACAAACTGTCTCTCAGACCACAGTGCAATCAAACTAGAACTCAGGACTAAGAAACTCAATCAAAACCGCTCAACTACATGGAAACTGAACAACCTGCTCCTGAATGACTACTGGGTACATAATGAAATGAAGGCAGAAATAAAGATGTTCTTTGAAACCAATGAGAACAAAGATACAACATACCAGAATCTCTGGGACACATTTAAAGCAGTGTGTAGAGGGAAATTTATAGCATTAAATGCCCACAAGAGAAAGCAGGAAAGATCTAAAATTGACACTCTAATATCACAATTAAAAGAACTAGAGAGGCAAGAGCAAACACATTCAAAAGCTAGCAGAAGGCAAGAAATAACTCAGATCAGAGCAGAACTGAAGGAGATAGAGACATAAAAAACCCTCCAAAAAATCAAAGAATCCAGGAGTTGGTTTTTTGAAAAGATCAACAAAATTGACAGACTGCTAGCAAGACTAATAAAGAAGAAAAGAGAGAGGAATCAAATAGACGCAATAAAAAATGATAAAGGGGATATCACCACCGACCCCATAGAAATACAAACTACCATCAGAGAATACTATAAACACCTCTACGCAAATCAACTAGAAAATCTAGAAGAAATGGATAATTTCCTGGACACTTACACTCTCCCAAACTAAACCAGGAAGAAGTTGAATCCCTGAATAGACCAACAGCAGGCTCTGAAATTGAGGCAACAATTAATAGCCTACCCACCAAAAAAAGTCCAGGACCAGATGGATTCACAGCTGAATTCTACCAGAGGTACAAGGAGGAGCTGGTACCATTCCTTCTGAAACTATTCCAATCAATAGAAAAAGAGGGAATCCTCCCTAACTCATTTTATGAGGCCAACATCATCCTGATACCAAAGCCTGGTAGAGACACAACAAAAAAAGAGAATTTTAGACCAATATCCCTGATGAACATCGATGCAAAAATCCTCAATAAAATACTGGCAAACCGGATTCAGCAGCACATCAAAAAGCTTATCCACCATGATCAAGTGGGCTTCATCCCTGGGATGCAAGGCTGGTTCAACATTCGCAAATCAATAAGCATAATCCAGCATATAAACAGAACCAAAGTCAAGAACCACATGATTATCTCAATAGATGCAGAAAAGGCCTTTGACAAAATTCAACAGCCCTTCATGCTAAAAACGCTCAATAAATTCGGTATTGATGGAAAGTACCTCAAAATAATAAGAGCTATTTATGACAAACCCACAGCTAATATCATACTGAATGGGCAAAAACTGGAAAAATTCCCTTTGAAAACTGGCACAAGACAGGGATGCCCTCTTTCACCCCTCCTATTCAACATAGTGTTGGAAGTTCTGGCTAGGGCAATCAGGCAAGAGAAAGAAATCAAGGGTATTCAGTTAGGAAAAGAAGAAGTCAAATTGTCCCTGTTTGCAGATGACATGATTGTATATTTAGAAAACCCCATCGTCTCAGCCCAAAATCTCCTTAAGCTGATAAGCAACTTCAGCAAAGTCTCAGGATACAAAATTAATGTGCAAAAATCACAAGCATTCTTATACACCAGTAACAGACAAGCAGAGAGCCAAGTCAGGAATGAACTTCCATTCACAATTGCTTCAAAGAGAATAAAATACCTAGGAATCCAACTTACAAGGGATGTAAAGGACCTCTTCAAGGAGAACTACAAACCACTGCTCAGTGAAATCAAAGAGGACACAAACAATTGGAAGAACATACCATGCTCATGGATAGGAAGAATCAATATCGTGAAAATGGCCATACTGCCCAAGGTTATTTATAGATTCAATGCCATCCCCATCAAGCTACCAATGAGTTTCTTCACAGAATTGGAAAAAACTGCCTTAAAGTTCATATGGAACCAAAATAGAGCCTGCATTGCCAAGACAATCCTAAGTCAAAAGGACAAAGCTGGAGGCGTCACGCTACCTGACTTCAAACTATACTACAAGGCTACAGTAACCAAAACAGCATGGTACTGGTACCAAAACAGAGATATAGACCAATGGAACAGAACAGAGTCCTCAGAAATAATACCACACATCTACAGCCATCTGATCTTTGACAAACCTGAGAGAAACAAGAAATGGGGAAAGGATTCCCTATTTAATCAATGGTGCTGGGAAAATTGGCTAGCCATAAGTAGAAAGCTGAAACTGGATCCTTTCCTTACTCCTTATACGAAGATTAATTCAAGATGGATTAGAGACTTAAATGTTAGACCTAATACCATAAAAACCCTAGAATAAAATCTAGGTAGTACCATTCAGGACATAGGCATGGGCAAGGACTTCATGTCTAAAACACCAAAAGCAACGGCAGCAAAAGCCAGAATTGACAAATGCGATCTCATTAAACTAAAGAGCTTCTGCACAGCAAAAGAAACTACCATCAGAGTGAACAGGCAACCTACAGAATGGGAGAAAATTTTTGCAATCTACTCATCTGACAAAGGGCTAATATCCAGAATCTACAAAGAACTCAAACAAATATACAAGAAAAGAACAAACAACCCCATCAAAAAGTGGGCAAAGGATATGAACAGACATTTCTCAAATGAAGACATTCATACAGCCAACAGACACATGAAAAAATGCTCATCATCACTCGCCATCAGAGAAATGCAAATCAAAACCACAATGAGATACCATCTCACACCAGCTAGAATGGCAATCATTAAAAAATCAGGACACAACAGTTGTTGGAGAGGATGTGGAGAAATAGGAACACTTTTACACTGTTGGTGGGATTGTAAACTAGTTCAACCATTATGGAAAACAGTATGGCAATTCCTCAAGGATCTAGAACTAGATGTACCATATGACCCAGCCATCCCACTACTGGGTATATACCCAAAGGATTATAAATTATTCTACTACAAAGACACATGCACACGTATGTTTATTGCAGCACTATTCACAATAGCAAAGACTTGGAATCAACCCAAATGTCCATCTGTGACAGACTGGATTAAGAAAATGTGGCACATATACACCATGGAATACTATGCAGCCATTAAAAAGGATGAGTTTGCGTCCTTTGTAGGGACATGGATGCAGCTGGAAACCATCATTCTTAGCAAACTATCACAAGAACAGAAAACCAAACACCGCACGTTCTCACTCATAGGTGGGAATTGAACAATGAGATCACTTGGACTCGGGAAGGGGAACATCACACACTGGGGCCTATCATGGGGAGGGGGGAGGGGGGAGGGATTGCATTGGGGAGTCATACATGATATAAATGATGAATTGATGGGTGCTGACGAGTTGATGGGTGCAGCACACCAACATGGCAGAAATATACATATGTAACAAACCTGCACGTTATGCACATTGTACCCTAGAACTTAAAGTATAATAAAAAAAAAAAAATAGAAATTTGCAAGCTGAGAAAACAGTTGTGAGGGCTGGGATGCTGGCAGAAGGAACACATATAGAGGACTGAGGGAGAGCCACATCTGGTGTGTTTGAGGGACATCAGGGTTACTGGCTTGGCTGAAGCTTGGTGAAGAGTAGTAGATGATGTGGAGAGGCTGGGGAGGGCCATACCAGGGGCTTGTAGAACACAGTGAGAAGTGTTGCTTTTATTTTTTCTTATTTTCTTTTTATTATTAGTATTATTTTTAATGTCAATATTTTTTTTTTTAAATTTTTTAGTTGGAATCTCACTCTGTCACCCAGGCTGGGGTGCAGTGGCATGATCTTGGTTCCCTGCAACCTCTGCCTTCTGGCTTCAAGCGACTCTCTTGCCTCAGCCTCTGGAGTAGCTGGGATTACACGTGCACACCACCATGCCCAGCTAATTTTTGTACTTTTAGCAGAGATGGAATTTCACTGTGATGGGCAGGGTGGTCTCAAACTCCTGACCTCAAGTTATCTGCCTGCCTTGGCCTCCCAAAGTGCTGGGATTACAGGCGTTAGCCACCGTGCCTGGCCATTGTCAATAGTTTTCAGGCAGGTGGTTTTTGGTTATGTGGATAAGTTCTTTAGAGGTGATTTCTGAGATTTTAGTGCACCTATCACCCAAGCAGTGTACACTGTACCAAATATGTAGTATTTTTTTGTTATTACATTTTTGCCATAGGTTTTTGGGGGAATGGGTGGTGTTTGGTTATGTGAATAGGTTATTTAGTGGTGATTTCTGAGATTTTGGTGCATCCATCACCCGAGCAGTGTAATTGTAACCAATTAGTAGTCTTTTATTCCTCACTCCCTCCCACCCTTTCCCCTGAGTCTCCAAAGTTCATTGTATCATTCTTATGGCTTTGCATCCTCATAGCTTAGCTCCCACTTATGTGCAAGAACATATAATGTTTGGTTTTCCATTCCTGAGTCACTTCACTTAGAATAATGGTCTCCAATTCCATCCAGGTTGTTGCAAATGCCATTATTTTATTCATTTTTATGCCTGAATAGTATTCCATTACACACACACACACACACACACACACACACACACACACACACACACTATCTATCTATCTATCTATCTATCTATCTATCTATCTATCTATCTATCTATCTGTCTGTCTGTCTGTCTGTCTGTCTGTCTGTCTGTCTATCTATCTATCTATCTATCATCTATCTAATCATATTTTCTTTATCCACTTATTGATTGATGGGCTGGTTCTATATTTTTGCAATTTCAAATTGTGCTGCTGTAAACATGTATGTGCAAGTATCTTTTTCATATAATGACTTCTTTTCCTCTGGGTAGATACCCAGGAGTGTGATTGCTGGATCAAATTGTAGATCTATTTTTAGTTCTTTAAGGAATCTCCACACTGTTTTCCATAGTGGTTGTACAAGTTTACCTTCCCACAAACAGTGTAAAAGTGTTCCTTTTTCACTATATCCATGTTGACATTTATTAGTTTTTGATTTTTTGATTATGGCCATTCTTGCAGGAGTAAGGTGGTATCACACTGTGGTTTTGATCTGCATTTCCCTGATCATTAGTGATGTTGAGCATTTTTCCATATGTTTTTTGGCCATTTGTATATCTTCTTTTGAGAATTGTCTTTTCATGTCCTTAGCCCACTTTTTGATGGGATTTTTTTTTCTTGCTGATTTGTTTGAGTTCCTTGTAGATTCTGGGTATTAGTCCTTTGTCAGATGTATAGATAGCAAAGATTTCCCCCTACCTTGTGAGTTGTCTGTTTAGTCTGCCGATTATTTCTTTTGCTGTGCAGAAGTTTTTTAGTTTAATTAAGCTCCATCTGTTTATCTTTGTTTTTGTTGCATTTGTTTTTGGGTTCTTGGTCATGAAGTCTCTGCCTAAGCCAATTTTAAAAGAGCTTTTCCAATGTCGTATTCTAGAATTTTTATGGTTTCAGGTGTTAGATCTAAGTCTTTGATCCATCTTGAGTTGATTTTTGTATAAAGTGAGAGATGGGGATCCAGTTTTATTCTTCTACATGTGGCTTACCAATTATCCTAGTACCATTTGTTGAATAGAATGTCCTTTTCCACTTCATGTTTTTGTTTGCTTTGTTGAAGATCAGTGGACCGTAATCATTTGGCTTTATTTCTGGGTTCTCTATTCTGTTCCATTGGTCTATATGCCTGTTTTTATACCAGTGCCATGCTGTTTTGGTGACTAGGGCCTTATAGTATATTTTGAAGTTGGGTAATGTAAGGCCTCTAATTTATTATTTTTACTTAGTCTTGCTTTGGCTATGTAGACTCTTTTTTGGTTCCATATGAATTTTAGGTTTTTTTCCAGTTCTGTGAAGAATGATGGTGCTATTTTAATGAGAATTGCATTGAATTTGTAGATTGCTTTTGGCAGTATGGTTATTTTCACAATATTGATTCTACCCATCCATGAGCATGGATGTGTTCGCATTTGTTTGTGTCATCTATGATTTCTTTCAGCAGTGTTTCATGATTTTCTTTATAGAGGTCTTTCACCTCCTTGGTTAAGTATATTCCTAAACATTTTATTTTATTTATTTTTTCAGCTATTGTGAAAGGGGTTGAATTCTTGATTTGATTATCACCGTGGTTTGGTGTATAGAAGGGCTACTAATTTGTGTACACTAATTTTGTATCTTGAAGCTTTGCTGAATTCATTTACCAGTTCTAGGAGCTTTTTGGTGGAGTCTTTGGGGTTTTCCAGATATACCATTATGTCATCCGCAAACAGTGACAGTTTGACTTCCTCTTTATCAATTTGATACCTTTTATTTCTTTCTCTTGTTGATTGTGCTGGCTAGAACTTTCAGTACTATGTTGAATAGAAGTGGTGAAAGTGGGCATCCTTGTCTTGTTCCAGGTCACAGGGGAATGCTTTCAACTTTTCCCTATTCAGTATAATGTTGGCTGTGGGTTTGTAATAAATGGCTTTTATTACCTTAAGGCGTGACCTTTCTATGCCGATTTTGCTGAGGGTTTTAATCATAAAGGGACGCTGGATTTTGTCAACTGCTTTTTCTATGTCTATTGAGATGATCATATGATTTTTCTTTTAAATTCTGTTTATGTGGTGTATCACATTTATTGACTTACAGATGTTAAACCATCCCTGCATCCTTGATTTCATATCCCTGATACCCACTTGATCATGGTGGATTGTCTTTTTGATATTCTGGTGAATTCAGTTTGCTAGTATTTTGTTGAGGATTTTTGCAACTATATTCATCAGATATATTGGGCTGTAGTTTTTTTTTTGTTGTTGTTGTTATCTCCTTTGCTAGTTTTGGTATTAGAGTGATACTGGCTTCATAGAATGATTTAGAAAGGATCCCCTCTTTATCTTTTGGAATAGTGTCAACAGGATTAGTACCAAGTCTTCTTTGAATGTCTGATGGAATTTGGCTGTGAATCTGTCTGGTCCTAGACTTTTTTTTTGTTAGCAACTTTTAAATTGCCATTTCAATCTTGCTACTTTTCATTGGTCTGTTCAGAGTTTCTATTTCTTCCTGGTTTAATCTAGGAGGGTTGTGTATTTCCAGAAATTTATCCATCTCCTCTAGATTTTCTAGTTTATGTACTTAGACATGTTCATGGTAGCATTGAATGATCTTTTGTATTTCTGTGGTATTTGTTGTAGTATCTTCTGTTTTGTTTCTAATTGAACTTATTCTTTACTTGGGTTATTTCACTAATAGTCTATCAATTTTATTTGTCTTTTCAAATAGTCAGCTTTTTGTTTCATTTATCTTTTGTATTTTTTGTTCATTTGTTTTTTCAATGTCATTTAATTCGGCTCTGATTTTTGTTATTTCTTTTCTTCTGCTGGGCTTGGGTTTGGTTTGTTCTTTTTTCTCTAGTTCCTTGAGGTGTGATCTTAGATTCTCTATTTGTGCTGTTTCAAACTTTTTGATATAGGCATTTAAGGCTATGAACTTTCTTAGTACTGCCTTTGCTGTATCGCAGAGGTTTTGATAGGTTGTTTCACTATTATCATTCAGTTCAAATAATTTTTTAAATTTCCATCTTGATTTCATTGTGGACACAATGATCATTCAAGAGCAGGTTATTTAATTTCTATATATTTGCATGGTTTCGAAGGTTCCTTTTGAAGTTGATTTCCAATTTTTATTTTTTATTTTTTGAGATGGAGTTTTGCTCTGTCACCCAGGCTGGAGTGCCATGGCTCACTGCAACCTCCGCCTTCCAGGTTCAATTGATCCTCCCGTCTCACCCTCCCAAGTACCTGGGATTACAGGCATGCACCACCACATCCAGTTAAATTTTGTATTTTTAGTAGAGACAGGGTTTCACACCATGTTGGTCAGGCTGGTCTTGAACTCCCGACCTCAGGTGATCCACCTGCCTCGGCCTCTAAAAGTGCTGGGATTACAGGCATGAGCCACTGTGTCCGGCTGATTTCTAATTCTATTCCATTGTGGTCTGAGAGAGAGTACTTGCTATCATTTCTTTTTCTTAAATTTGTTGAAAATTGTATTGTGGCCTATCATATGGTCTATCTTGGAGAATGTTGCATGTGCTGATGAATAGAATGTGTATTCTGCAGTTGTTAGGTAGAATGTTCTGTAAATATCTGTTAAGTCCATTTGTTCCAGGGTATTGTTTAAGTGTTTATTTGTTGACTTTCTCTCTTGATGACCTCTCTAGTGCTATCAGTGCAGTACTGAAGTCCCCACTGTTATTGTGTTGCTATCTATCTCATTTCTTAGGTCTAGTAGTAATTGTTTTATAAATTTGGGAATGCCAGTGTTAGGTGCATATATATTTAGGGTTGTGATATTTTCCTGTTGGCCTAGTCCTTTTATCATTATATAATGTACTTCTTTGTCTTTTTTAACTGCTGTTGTTTTAAAGTTTGTTTTGTCTGATATAAAAATAGCAACTCCTGCTCACTTTTGGTGTCCATTTGCATGGAATATCTTTTCCACCCCTTTACCTTAAGTTTATGTGAGTCCTTAGGTGTCAGTGAGTCTTTTGAAGACAGCAGGTACTTGGCTGGTAAATTCTTACCCATTCTGCCATTCTAAGTCTTGTAAATGGAGCATTTAGGGCGTTTACATTTAATGTTATTATTGAGACGTGAGGTACTATTCTATTCATTGTGCTGTTGCCTGAATACCGTGGGTTTTCTTTCATTGTGTTGTTATTTATTAGGTTCTGTGAGATTTATGCTTTCTGGAGATTCTGTTTTGGTGTATTTCAAGGATTTGTTTCAAGATTTAGAGCTCCTTTTAGCAGTTCTTGTAGTGCTGGCTTGGTAGTGGCAAATTCTCTTAGCATTTGTTTCTCTGTAAAAGACTGTATCTTTCCTTCATTTATGAAAACTTAGTCTTGCTGGCTACAAAATTCTTGGCTGATAATTTTTTGGTTTAAAGGGGCTAAAGATAGGACCCTAATCTATTCTAGCTTGTAGGTTTTTTGCTGAGAAATCTGCTGTTAATCTGATAGGTTTTCCTTTATAGGTTACCTGACATTTTTACCTCATACCTCTTAAGATTCTTTTCTTTGTCTTGACTTTAGATAACCTGATGACTGTGTGCCTAGGTGGTGATGTTTTTGCAATGTATTTCCCAAGTGTTTTTTGAGCTTCTTGTATTTGGATGTCTAGATCTCTAGCAAGGCTAGGGAAGTTCTCCTCAATTATTCCCTCAAATATGTTTCCAAACTTTTAGATTTCTCTTCTTCCTTGGGAACACTAATTATTCATGGGTTTGTTCATTTAACATAATCCAAAACTTCCTGGAGGCTTTGTTTATTTTTTAAATTGTTTTTCCTTTGTCTTTGTCAGATTGGGTTAACTTGAAAGCCTTGTCTTCAACCTTTGAAGTTCTTTCTTCTATTTGTTCAATTCTATTGCTGAGATTTTCCACTGCATTTTGCACTTCTCTAAGCGTGTCCTTCATTTCCAGAAGTTGTGATTGTTTTTTATTTATCCTACCTATTTCACCAGAGATTTTTCCATTCATATCCTGCATCTTTTTTTTTTATTTCTTTAAGTTGGACTTTACCCTTTTCTGGTGCCTCCTTGATTGGCTTAAGAGTCAACTTGAATTCTTTTTCTGGCAATTCAGTGATTTCATCTTGGTTTGGATCCATTGCTGGTGAGCTAGTGTGATCTTTTGGGTCTGATAAAGAACCTTGTTTTGCCTTAATAATAGAATTGTCTTTCTGGTTCCTTCTCATTTGTGTAGACTATGTCAGAGGGAAGATCTCAAGGCTGCTGTTCAGATTCTTTTGTCCCACAGGGTGCTCCCTTGATGTGGTGCTCTCCCCTTTCCCCCACGGATGGGGCTTTCTGAGAGCTGAACTGTAGTGATTATTTCTCTACTGGATCTAGCTACCCAGCAGAGCTACTGGGTTCTGGGCTGGTACTTGGGAGTATCTGCAAAGAGTCCTGTGATGTGATGTGTCTTCAGATCTCTTGGTCATGGATACCAGCACTTGCTCCAGTGGAGGAAACAGGGGAGTGAAGCATACTCTGTGAGGGTCCTTGGTTGTATTTTTGTTAAGTGTGCTAGTTTTGTGTTAGCTGGCCTCCAGCCAGGGGGTGGCACTTTCAAGAGCACATCAGCTGTGGTAGTATATAGGCAGGATCAGATGGTGGGTGGGGCCATGGAACTCCTACAAAAGTATGTCCTTTTTCTTCAGCTACAAGGGCCAGTAGAGAAAGACCATCAGGTGGGGCAGGGTTAGGTGCCTCTGAGCTCAGACTCTTGTTGGGCTGGGCTGGCTGTAGCTGCTGTGGGAGATGGGTGTGTGGATCCTAGGCCAATGGAGTTATATTTCCAGGGGAATCATCGCCGCCTCTGGTGTGTCACATAGGTTGCCAGGGAAGTGGGGAAAAGCTGGCAGCCACAGGCCTCACCCAGCTCCCATGCAACCCATAGTGCAAAAGGTTGGTCTCACTCTAACCACACCCCCACAACAGCACTCAGTTTCTGTCCAGGCAGCTGGTGAGCAGGGCTAGGAACTTGCCCCAGGCTAAAAGCCTCCCAGCTGAGAAAGCAAGCTGACTGATTGTTTCTTGGCTGTCCCACGGACCCTGCAGCAGCAATCCACTTCCTTCAAAGGGTCTGTGGGTTCCCTTGGCTTTCCTGGCATGTTCCTGTGGTAGTTCTTGGAGCAAAAGTTCACAATGTGGGTCTCCATGCACTGCTCTCTCTGTTGAAGTGGGAGCTGCAAGTTAGTTTTGCCTCCTATTTGCCATTTTCCTGCCATCCCCAAGATGTAGTCTTTTATCCCTTACCCCATCCCACCCATCCCTCCAAGTCCCCAAAGTTCATTGTATAACTCATGCCTTTGAATCCTCATAACTTAGCTCCCACTTATAGGTAAGAACGTACAATATTTGGTTTTTAATTCCCGAGTTACCTCACTCAGAATAACGGCATTCAGCCCCATCCAAGTTGCTGCAAAAGATATAATTTTGTTCCTTTTCATGGCTGAGTAGTATTCCATGGTGTGTGTGTGTGTGTGTGTGTGTGTGTGTATATACGTAAGTATATGTGTGTGTGTATATATATATATATTACATTTTCTTTATCCAGTCATTGGTCAATGGGTGCTTAAGTTGGTTCCATATCTTTGCAATTGTGCTGCTATAAACATGTGTGTCCAAGTCTTTTTAACATAATGACTTCTTTCCTTTTGGGTAGATCCCCAGTAGTGGGATTGCTGGATCAAATGGTAGTTCTCCTTTTAGTTCTTTAAGGAATCTCTAAACTGTTTTCCATTGTAATTGTACTAATTTACATTCTCATGGTGATTTTATTTTACTTGCGATGGAAGCCACAGTAGTGTCTCAAGCAGGAGAGTGAAGAAAAATGATATATGTCAATTTGGCTGCTCTTTGAAAAACGGATTATAGGGAGATAAGAACGGATGCAAGGAGATAAGTCCTGAGGCTTCTTCAGCTGTCCAGTAGAGAGATGATGGTGATCTTTGCTGGTGTAATGGAAATAAAGTTGGAGATAAGTGGATAGACTTAGAATATATTTTGAAAGTAGAATTGATAGGATTGGCAGAGAGGGTAGATGTTGTTGGGTGAGGAGAAGGAAAGAATCAAGGAGACTTCTATGTTTTTGGTTTGAGCAGCTGGATGAAGGGAGTGGCATTTCCTGGGAAGAATAAAGGAATAGCATGTTTTGAAGTGATGACATCTAGAATTAATTACAGATGAATAGTTGCAAGGAAAAGGATAGCATGATAAATATAATATGCCTCATGAAATCTCTATTGATGGTTCTGCTTTCTTTACTAGGTATTCATTTGATTCTTTTCTGTTTTTACCATTCTAAAAATTATTTAAAAAAATTTTTTTGTCATTGCATAGTAGGAGTATACATTTTTAGGGTACATGGGATGTTTTGATAAAGGCATGCATTGTAAAATAAGCACATTGTGGAGAATGGGATATCCATTCCCTTAAGCATTTATCCTTTGGGTTACAAACAATTCAGTTACATTCTTTATTTTAAAATATACAATTAAATTATCATTGATTATAGTCACCTTATTGTACTATCAAATAGTAGGTCTTATTCTTTTGATTTTTTTTGACCCATTAGCCATTGCCACCTCCCTCCCCGAGTCCCCTACTACCTTAGTAGGTAATCATTTGAGATTGATACTTAGGGTTGGGCAGTGCATTCTCTGACTCGCACATGACCTGAGGACCTCATAAAAGGAGCTGTGCTCCTGGACCTTGAGCTTTCCAGTACAGCAGGGGTGTAACATCATTCATAACTAGGTTAGAATAAGCTGACCACGTCTTCAATATGTTGAAGGCCCCTCTGTATCCCTCTGTGTGATTCATTTCCCATGCAGGAGTAAACACTATCCTGAGTATTGTGATTTTTTTTTAGCACTTTCATGCGTTCCTTTCTATTGTTACCATATATGACAGATCCCTAGACAATACTTCTTTTTTTCTAAATGACATTTGACGTATGTATTTTACAACATACTTTTTTAAAAAAAATTTAAAGTAATCTTTCTGAGATTCCTCCTTGTGGACCTATGTAGCCCTAATTCACTCATTAGGGTTGTGTAGTGTTCCATTCCACATATGTAGCACCATTTGTTTATTCATTTTCCTGTTTATGGACAGCCAGGCTCTTTCTAACTTTTATTATTATAAGCAGTGCTTATTACAAATACTCACTTTTCAAACATCCCTCCTAACTTCCAAGCTTAAGCTAGAAATTTACAGAAGACTAATTTGAGAATGCTGTATAGCAAATATCTCCTTATTTTCATGGATTAAATGTGGGAAAATGTCTAAGGAAATTCCTTTGCTGAAATAAGAATTTTGGTAGAGAGAAGTGGAGAAAAGTGGGTCACTGAAACTGCCATTGTTCACAGTCATCCTAAATTATCGTTAAAACAATTCCTCAGGCACCAGCCAAAGAGGTCTCTGCTGCTATCTGGCCTTTCAGGTTTGGATATGACAATGAAGGGTGGTCTAGTCTAGAAAGATCAGCTCACCTTCTCAATGAAACAGGTAAGTCTTTCTGGAATTAGTTCCAGGTTTTGAGAAACATTGTTACTTTTATTTTCAGCAGGGTCATAAGCCATAACTTAACACAGGTATTAAATTAAATTTATGACCAGCAGATGGTCATAAACTCACCTCAAAAATGCTCTACTTTGGCAGGCAGCTTCAGGGGGACTGAGCTTCTGTAACCACGTCTGTCTTTGTTTGAAAGCAATTACTTCAGTTGATTCTGAGCAACTCCTCATATTGAGTATCTGCAGGGGATTCGTGTTGTGTTGTTCTTAGGGATACCCCTGCTAGTAGCTCCTGTCATCTAGGGACCCACTGCTGGGGAGCAGAAAACTGTTGGATCAAAAGGCAGAATGGGTTGCAGGGAAAAGAAAGAGAGAACAGACTGTTACTGTGTCTATGTAGAAAAGGAAGACATAAGAAATTCCATTTTGATTTATACTAAGAAAATTGTTTTGCCTTGAGATGCTGTTAATCTGTAACTTTAGTCCCAACCCTGTGCTCACAGAAACATGTTATGTATGGAATCAAGATTTAAGGGGTCTAGGGCTGTGCAGGATGTGCCTTGTTAACAATATGTTTACAGGCAGTATGCTTGGTAAAAGTCATCGCCATTCTCCATTCTCGATTAGCCAGAGGCACAATGCACTGCGGAAAGTCACAGGGGCCTCTGCCCAAGAAAGCCTGGGTATTGTCCAAGGTTTCCCCCCACTGAGACAGCCTGAGATATGGCCTCATGGGAAGGGAAAGACTTGACTGTCCCCCAGCCCGACACCCATAAAGGGTGTATGCTGGGGAGGATTAGTAAAAGAGGAAGGCCTCTTGCAGTTGAGATAAGAGGAAGGCCTCCATCTCCTGAATGTCCCTGGGAACAGAATGTCTCAGTGTAAAACCCGATCATACATTTGTTCTATTCTGAGATAGGAGAAAACTGCCCTGTGGCTGGAGGTGAGATATGCTGGCAGCAATGCTGCTCTGTTACTCTTTGCTACACTGAGATGTTTGGGTGGAGAGAAGCATAAATCTGGCCTACGTACACATCTGGGCACAGTAAATTCCCTTGAACTTATTTGTAACACAGATTCCTTTGCTCACATGTTTTCCTACTGATCTTCTCCCCACTATCACCGTGTTCTCCTGCCGCATTCCCCTTGCTGAGATAGTGAAAATGGTAATCAATAAATACTAAGGGAACTCAGTGACTGGGGCCAGTGCAGGTCCTCCATATGCTGAGCACTGGTCCTCTGGGATCAGTATTCTTTCTCTATACTTTGTCTCTGTGTCTTATTTCTTTTCTCAGTCTCTCATCCCACCTTATGAGAAATATCCACAATTGCTTTCAACAGGCCTAGGGTCAATTTGATTTGTTTCAATGCTCCAGGGTGCTCATTTTTGTGTGAAGCATTCTTGAAATGTGAGAGTGTTTTTGGTTTTTAGACCAGCTACGGGTGTATGGAGCAGGATAAGTAAAGGACTAACCTGTTCTGGTTATTCTTAATGATAAGCATGCCTCCTGAGCAATGTCTTAGTATCTATGTGTATATAATACCACTGAGACATTTCTTTGCCACTTAGCCCTTTTTTAGTCTGATTTCAGGCTTCCAAGGCACTCCCGGCCAAGATCTAGAAACGCCAATCAACTTAGTTCTGGGTCAGTACCATGGAGCTGTCTGTCCTGGAATAAAATGCCATGGTGCACCGTTCTCTTGTTTCTGAACATAAATTGGATATTTGAGAAATGCGTTTAGATTATTTGAAATTTTAGGAATGATGTTGAGCACATTTGAAAATTTGTATCCTTCTTGGTAGTTCCTGGAGGTGTTTCACGTTTTAATTGCATTCTAAACATGGGAAAATTCCTTTAGAGCTCAGATTTGAGCCACTTCCTTCCAGTGACTTATTAAAAATTACTTTGTTTTTGGGTTAACAGTAAAGAAAAAAAGGTTAAGGGTCAAGAATGAAATGTTGCTAATTGTTTTTTGCCTTGCTGTGATTCATCACTGTATGCTACTTTTTTTTTTTTTTTTCTGAACAGGTGCAGATTTCATAACAATTTTGGAGAGTGATGCTTCTAAGCCCTATATGGGGAACAATGACTTAACCATGTGGTTAGGGGAGAAGCTGGGTTTCTATACAGACTTTGGTCCAAGCACAAGGTATCACACTTGGGGGTGAGTATACACTTGAGAATTAATCCTGAAGATAGTCCTGAAAGGCTAGACTGCATAGACTTGGAGTGGCAAGTTGATATTTTCATACCTTTGGTGAATGTGCCCCAGTGATGCTTCTTGTGGGTTGAGGAGGTGCTGGAGATATGCACATTCTGTAATTTTTCAAGTGGTTTTTCTATGACTGGATATTTCCAGTTCTTCACTATTATAAATCTAGGAACTGAGGTCACAGCACCAAGCATGTCTGGCCTGGATGCCGTCCTCATGGAGCTTACTTTCCAGTGTAAGACAGAAAATCAACATGTACACACAAAAAATAAATAAGGTACTTCACGATCACGGTAAGTGCTGTGTAGAAAAGAAACCACTGAGGGAGAATAACTGGGTGGGTATTGGCCATGGGGATGCTACTATAGGCAGGGTGATCAGGAAAGTCTCTGCGAAGATGTCATAGTGAGCAGGAGCCAGGATCAGCCTTGGGAAGAGCTGAGGGAACAGTCTGGGTGCAGACTGAGGCAGGATCCATCTTGGTGTGCCTGGAGCATGGGGGGCCAAAGTGCAACTGGTAAGAAAGGAAGTCAAAGATGGGTACCTGATCATAGAGGGCTCCATTTTATCCAGTTGTGATTGGAAGCCACTGAAGGATTTTAAACAGGATAGTGATCTGGAAGAACAGATTCTCAGGGACAAGAGTGGGAGCCAGGAGGCAGAAATAGCACAGATGAGAGATGACAATGGGAACAGCGGAGATGGTGACAAGAGGACAAACTCAGGAACTATTTTAGAATAGAGCCAACAGAACTTACAATAGTTTAGATGTCAGGGGAGGGGAAGGAAGAATCAAGGGCGATGTCTAGGTTTTTGACCTGAGTACCCGCTAAGAGATGATGCCCTTTAATGGAATGGGAACCATCAGGAAAGCTGTAGGTTTGTGCTAAGTGTGAGATACCCCAAGACGGTCAAGTCATGCCTAGTAGGCAGTTGGTTATGGCCTGGAGGGCTGAGAAGGACAGGCCAGGCTGGAGATGGACTTTCAGCTATCATCGTATAGAGACAGACCTGTCTCAGAGACTCCATTCTCTCAGACAGAGAATGCATCTAGCTAGAGAAGAGAAGCCTGCTAAGGACTGAGCTCTGTGGCTTAGAGTGAGGTGGAATGCCTTTTCATATGCCTATAGGACAGTTTTTCATTTCTAATTTTGTAAGTTGTTACTCCATGTCCTAGTTGGCAAGACTGTACCTTCCCATATGTGTTGATTAATATTAGAATTGTTTACGCAAATGTGTTGGCAGAGTAACTGCAAGTACAATGGGTTTTGTGTATTGTTAATGCTGCCCTTTTCATGTGTCCATAGCGCTTACTAAAACAGAGTTGATGGTGTTTCCTTAGTGACACAGTGAGACATGCTAACTAGCAGATGAAACGATCTGACAAGTGGACTGCCATATAAGTCTCTGCCACATCACTTTGAATGTCCCTTGGTGGGATGTGTGCAGTGGGACCCATCCCTTTTTAATGCATGTACATGGTAGAGTGGGACTGACAATGATGCCCATGTCTCTTTTCATTCCAATACAGGATTATGGCTTTGTCAAGATACCCAATTGTGAAATCGGAGCATCACCTTCTTCCGTCACCAGAGGGCGAGATCGCACCAGCCATCACATTGACCGTTAACATTTCGGGCAAGCCAGTGGATTTTGTCGTGACACACTTTGGGAACCACGAGTGGGTTTCTTTGGCCTACCTAATATTACACAAATGCCAAGAAACAATGTACTTTGTTATTAACAATGTACTTTGATTTCTATGAAATCACCTTTCTCATTTTCTTCTTTTTTACCTCCCAAAGTATTTCTCCCTGTGTTGCTGGTTTTTAAAATGAGACAGAAGCATTTAAGATGCAGGCAGCTGTGAGTGCTGGTGTAGGGACGGGCCGTGTTAGTCTGCATTTACTGAGCTGTACGGTCAATTCCCTGTGCAGGTACTGTCCAAAGTGCATTACTGTGTTTGATCTTCAGTCTGTGCAAGGTAAGCACTATTAGAGCTCCATTTTGCAGGTCAAGAAACTAGGCTGAGAGAGGTCAGACAACCCATCCAACGAGGAGCAAGCTCATGGTCAGGGCATAGGCAGCCCCAAACCCAGGGCTGCAAGTGCTTGCAATCACACAACAGAAAAAGAAATTCCCTTTTCCTACAGGATTACTGCTACAAATGGAAGTACTGTTGGGATTTGAGGTTATTAAATGACATCTCTTGTCTCCCTCATGTTTTTACAAACAACAGATAGGCAGAGGAATCTGAAAGAGGGAGATCTAAATATCACTTTGAATACTGATAAGCCTATTTGGACAACCTGGCTTAAGTGCCCATATGGACTTGTGAATACATCCCCAAATATACATGAAAATGACTCCCCATAAACGGTGGGCCTACCCTGCCTGCCCTGGCAAGCTCTCTCTTTGATGGAAAGAAGAGGATGGAAAACAGCCTGTCTGCAAACTGGCAGCTTCCAAGGAGAATAGAAAAGAAGGATTTGAGACAAGCACGTAAAATTAACTTCAAGATTATTGAATTAGAAAAGTCCTCCCCAAAAGTAAAGAATGGGGAGAGAGGCCAATAGTGGTTTTCTAAGGAAGTCCCTCTACAAGCAACAAGAAGAGTCGGGAATGAGTTTTATCACCAAAGAATAACATTTACAACCAGTGACAGTACTGAATAAATCATGAATAATCCCAGCAATATATTGTAAAAGCAAACATAAAAGTATATAACTTATACTCTACCATACTAAACCACAATAATTTAAACATGAATGTAAAGAGCTATATGCTATGACATTCACATGCAAGCTTTGCCTGCATTAATGACACAAGACGTCACAGAACTTTAAAGTGACATACTTTTGGAAAACAACATTGTTGTACTGTGTTTTATTTAAACAAATTGATGTGTCTCCCACTCTTATTTCCCTGGTTACCTCACTGTTTCTACTACTATTATGTGAATCTGTGAAAGCATATTTGAATATTTTCTTAAATAAGTCAGATGATAGATAATATAAATAAAGCTTCCAAATATAATTAATATGAACCATTCATGAACCAGACTCTTGCTTGCCTCCTTAGAAATAAGAGGAGTGTTTGGAGGATGGATGATATAGATGGTTCGTATCTCTTAAAAAAGCTGTTTGAAGAAATGCTTTCTGTTCCTCCCAGTGATTTTCATGTAGGAAGTACAGGCATTCAGAAATCATTCCCATGACCTTATGTCGTACTTAACATTGGGTTTATCTTTTTTTTTTTTTTTTTTTTTTTTAAAAAAAAGGTACTTTCTTGTTTAAAGGTTGCAAGTTCTCAATCTAAGAAACAGTTGAACTCCTTCCATTTTTCCTTTGCCTTTTCCTCCCTGTCCCCTTTAACTCTCTCCAATATATCCCAAAATGTGAAGAATAGGTTTGAAAAGGAAGAGAAAGCTAAAAGAGAGCCCCAGGAATGCGCTTGAAAAAGAGGAGGGAAGGATTGCCTTTTCTCACTTTCTGTTAACCACATACTTAAAGTTCTCTGGATAACACCATATCCTTTACTTGCTGTCTTGCTCATTTGATTCAATAATAATGATGACAACAATAGCAGTAACAATAATAGTGAACACTTATTGAGGATACATAACTCTAGGGATGAAAGCAGTGTAGTTTAATGATTAAGAGCATGGGATTCCAGAACCTGCAGTCAGACAATCCGGTTTGAATCCTAATTCTTTAACTAGCTGTGTATCCTTTGCTGAGTTACTTAATTACCTCGAGCTTTAGTTTTCTCAACTGCAAATCAGGGGCAATAATCCTACCTATTTCATGGGGTTCTTTTGCCCATAGTACCTCATACAACATACATGAATGTAGTAAGTGCTCAATTAACATGGCCATTACTAAACCAAATCAGACAACTATGAATATAAGGTATATTGGGCAGCTTAAAAAATAATTCATTTTTCAAACATAAATCAAGCATCTGACATGTCCCACGCACACAACTAGACTTGGTCTTTGCTTTAGGAACCACTGCTCTGAGCCACCCCCCAGAAGTACTGTCTGGTACACTGTAGCCTCCCCAAAAGTGACATAGGAAAGTTAACACCTTGAATAATTTGTGACGCGATCACGAAATGTTTTGTCTTTGTTTTCTACATTACTAAATACACAAATTCTTACTGTGAAAAAATATTTAGAGATTTCATTTTCCAGTGATTATGGCATATAAATGTGAAAATCCTATTAGGAATGAATAATTCCTAATGCTTGTGCATGTTATTAGCTGATTCAAAAGATTTTAAAAAGTACTGACTACATAAGTACATCTTTTATAACCACTAAATAGGAAATGGCAGCATTTTTTAGAAGTCACACAGGCAAACCCCATAATGAAAACTGGTATTATTTTAGGTAATTAACTGAGCCACTAATCACCATTTAAAGAAATCTATAACATGCATCATAAACACAGAGGAGAGAGCAGAGAATCCATAGTCTGACACTATGTGACAAAGAACCAAAACTGTGTTCTAGGTTTCGTTTCATTGCAGGTAAACCTTGGTAAGTTCCAATTCTCGTGTCTCTGAAAATGGGATAAAATTCTCTTTTCCAGCTTACTTTATAGGGTTATTGGACTGACAAAATATTAACAGATAAGAAAACATAAAGCATATGTGAGCTCTCTCTTTCTTTCTGTCTTGCCCTCTTTCCTTATACATATATATATATATACTTTCAACTTTTATTACTCTCACTAGGTAAGATTTATCTCCTGAGAAAATGTAAAACCAAATTCACAGATTACTTCAGTTAGATGTTACTAAAATACATTGGATTGAAAACACTGCCTGTGGTTCAGTGGCTTTGGAATTTTCTAGACCTGGATTTGAATCCTAGTTGTAGGTATCAGATGGAACAGAATTCCCTGCAGACCTAATGAAAGAACTACTTAACAAGATGCTGGAGGGACCCATGGAACAAATAAGAGAGGCCGAGGCACTCAGACACCCGTAACAGTGCCTGTCTTAGGGCTGAAGGAATAGGCAGAGAAAACAGTGTTCCCAGAGCCCAGTGAGACCCAGAACTAGGACAAGGGACCACCTAGCATAGAATGCAGCTACTGTCAGAGGGACTGGGGAAGGAATCCCAGAATGTTGCTTTTCTCCCACATTTTAGTCTCCTGCTGGTGCCTCCAATTGGCCAAACCTAACTTGAAACCAGCAGAGAAGGAAGTCCAGGAGATGAAATCTGCAGGGGTCAGCCTCCCAGGGCATAGAGAAAGACAGAGGATGAATGTGGGCAGGGGAGATGAAGAATAACCATAGGCATATTAGCCTCATTTGAAAATAGAGTTACCACCTGCCTTCTGTTGTGAGAATTCAGTAGCAAAGGGGTTTAACAAATGGCCATTCGTTTCACTCTTTTATTTCTTGAGACATCTTTTAATAGCCCTCATCTGTGTACACATATTTATCCAACTCAGTCCTGTCTTGAGATCTTAACTCAACAAGGTTTCTCCAGTCTTCTCAGTGCTTGGTGATCTTCTATTTTCTTTGTCATTTTCTCCCTTAACACTCATGTATTAGCTACCTTTCTATGTAAATACCATGTTTGTCTACTTCTTATCTGTTCTGGGCTCCATTCCTTGCTCTTACTCTCAGCTATGCATTGCAGAGAACTGCATTTCTCACAGTCCCTTGCCTTCTGGCTTCTGGGTAGGTTTAGCCAATGGGAGGCACTAGTGCAAGGTTGGAGGGAGTAGAGAAGCGAGTGTATTTCTCTCCTTCTCTCTCTGCTTCCTCTGGTGTCTATGGGAGGAGTTGAGTCTCTTCTGTGGCTCCAGTTCTTCTTTGAATGGTCCCAGTTCCTCTGGAAACCTCCTCCATTGATACATCTCCCACTAGTCAGTGCTGGCTTCTGGACTCTGATAATATCACCTCCTCTTGTTTTCCCTGTAGCTGTAGAGGTGGTACTGGTTTCTTATTGTTGTTAATCTCTGATTGCATAATTGACTCCTATCTGGCTTCCCATCACCTGGCTAACCAATTCTCTATATTAAATTCACTTTGTTTGAAACATCTAGGGTGTTTCTGTTTTCCTGGCTGGATCATGTAAAATATGATGTCCTATTTTCCCCCAAACAGACTGACTCTAAACTCCCCAGAAGCTAGATGTACCCACCTAAGTATCTCAGTTATAGGTTTACAGTGCTTAGCATAATAAAAGCACCATGTTCGGCCGGTGTTTGAGCAGGAGAGTTAAGAAGGCTTTCAGAAAGTGTTCAGTTGGGCTGGGCAGTGGGTCACGCCTGTAATCCCAGCATTTTGGGAAACAAGGTGGGTGGATTGCTTGAGGCCAGGAGTTCAAGACCAGCCTGCCCAACATGGAAAACCCTGTCTCTACTAAAAATACAAAAGTTAAGTCGTGCATGGTGGTGTGTGCCTGTCATGCCAGCTACTCAGGAAGCTGAGGCAGGAGAATTGCATGAACCCAGGAGGTGGAGGTTCCAGTGAGCTGAGATTGTGCCATTGCACTCCAATCCGGGTGACAGTGTGAGATTCCATCTCACAAAAAAAAAAAAAAAAAAAAAAGGAGTGTTCAGTTGACGGAGCTTAGGTTACATAAGCCTGATGGGCTCTGCGAATGTCAGGATTCTTCATCTTACCAGTATTCTTGGCTTTTTTTACTTTTTTAAACTACTAATTCTTTAGCTATAACACTGATGGTGAGTTCTCACATTATTGATTTAATTTCTTCTGATGAAAAGTTGAACAAATGCTGTATTTAGAGTTTATCTTTAAATTGACTTGCCTCCAAATGATTTGTGAAGAAAGGTCATGTTCTCAGCCAGATGTCTGTCTGCCTACTCATTTGAAGCACTGTATCTATGTCTTGTTCATTTGTATAACATTAAGATATTTGCCTGAGTAGGAATGACTCTGGGCTTGTTCACTATGTACAGATAGTCTTTGAGGTAACCAAGACTTTTTAAAGATTGTTTTACAAATACTATAAAGGGTCATATTTTTACATTTTTTAGAGATGACCTCGACAGGAAACTGCAGGCTATTGCTGTTTCAAAACTACTGAAAAGTAGCTCGAATCAAGTGATATTTCTGGGATATATCACTTCAGCACCTGGCTCCAGAGATTATCTACAGCTCACTGAACATGGCAATGTGAAGGTAACATAATCTTAATAGGATTTATAATTTATTAAGTAAAATACTTCTTTTTCTTTCATGTTTTTTAAAAAATCAACCTCACCTAACAATTTAATGTGCAGTCTGAGTATCTACTGCTGCATAGAAAATCACCACAAAACATAGGAGCTTAAAACAGCAGCAATCTTCTATTTGCTCACAAATCTGCAATGCGGACAGGGCTCAATGGAGGTAGCTCATCTCTGTCCCATGCAGGGTCAGCTAGGTGCCTCAACCAAGGACTAGAGGATCTACTTCACAGTAGATTTATAGGTCGCAAGTTGTGCTTTAGGCTAGGGACCCTGGTTCCTCGCCATGGGCTACTTGGGCTTCCTTCCTGCATGTTGGCTGACTTTCAATAATGAGTATCCCTAGAGAACCAGAAAAAACCTATATTGCTTTGTATGGCATAGCTTTATAAGTCATATACTGTTACTTCCGGTGTCATCACAAGTCTGATCACATTAAACTCTTGATGGGAGGAATATAAAAACCACATGATAAGAATACTAATGAAAAGTAAGATTTTATTGTAGCCATGTTTAGAAAACACAATCTGCCACATTATGAAAGTTAATTATGGGGCTGGGCATGGTGGCTCATGCCTGTAATTCTAGCACTTTGGTAGGCCAAGGCGGGTGGATCACGAGGTCAGGAGATTGAGACCATCCTGGCTAACACGGTGAAACCCCGTCTCTACTAAAAATACAAAAAATTAGCCGGGCGTGGTGACGGGTGCCTGTAGTCCCAGCTACTCGGGAGGCTGAGGCAGAAGAATGGCATGAACCTGAGAGGTGGAGCTTGCAGTGAGCTGAGATTGCACTTCAGCCTGGGTGACAGAGTGAGACTCCATCTCAAAAAATTGTAAATAAATAAATAAAATAAAAAAAGAAAGTTCATTATGGCATTGAGAGTAAAAGACAAAATGAAATGTCTCATAGAGAGAATGGCTAATCAGCCAACAGGGCCACAGCAGATGACACTGAATTACTCTACCTTTTCAGGTCTAAAACACTTGAATTTGTCAGTGTACCAGAATATAATAATGTTCTGGGGAACTGCCACACAAAAAAATTCTCAGAAGATTGATATATATATATGAGATATATATATACTATAATGCCAAATGAATTAATTTAGAATGAGAAATATGATTGTTATATTTAGTTATGCCCTATGCAGATGTCTTGGTTCCTTTCATTCTGTTTTATCTCATGTCTTGAGATAATATCTGCAGAGAAAAAAGCTTATCCATCTTATGTTGATTTTACTACTTTAACTCTTCTTAGGGTGTAACATTATTTACAGAGCTTGGAAGGCAGGTGAAAGAGAGCATGGCATGATGAGAATTTTCTGCATGTGACAGAAAATAACAGAGATCATATTTCTTTATGTAAAAGTCTGGGCAGGTGAATCAGCACTGGAATGGCACTCTGTGGTGTTTGGAATCTGTGTTCTATCGTGTGCTTCCATTTGACAAGGCCTATATTTCCAAACCAGCAGCCTTTAGGTTGTAGCTAGCAGGATAGAGGAAGGGATAAAGAAGGGGCTAAGAGCATATGCTAGTCCCCTCTAAAGGCAAGTCCCAGAAACTGATCTCTAACACTTCTACTTATATTTCACTGACATAAATTTAGTCTAATGGACATACCTTGCTGTACAGAAAATTGAGAGGTGCAGTGTTTAGTCCTGATGGCCATATTCAAAGCTAAAAATACTACAATTTTGGAAGAAGGGCAAGGCAGATATTAGGAAGATGATTTAGTCTCTGCATTTTTTTGGATAGGCAGAAATTAGAGTGTTAAAACAACAGCGGTCATCTATTTGCTCACGAATCTGGAGTTTAGACAGGGCTCAATGAGGATAGCTCATGTCTGCTACATGCAGGATCAGCTAGAAGGCTCAACTAGGGACTGGAGGATCTACTCAGTAGATAATTCACAGGTGGCAAATTGGTGCTTTGGGCTGGGGACCCAGGTTCCTCACCATGGGCTGCTTGGGCTTGCTCTCTTCCTTGCAGCTGGCTTCCAACAGTGAGTGTCCCAAGAGAAAAATAAAAAGCCTATATTGCCTTGTATGACTTATGCTTGGAGCCACAGATGGATCCTTGATTTCTGACTCTGGTCAGAGGGATTATGATACTGACATTCATTTTTATAGAGAATACAAAAGGAAGAAACGTTTTACAAAGAAGATAAGTTCAGCTTTGGGCTGAGTTTGAGGCATCTGTGGAACATTAATGGAGATGTCCAATAGGTAGGTGCATATACAGATCTGGAATTCAGAAGGACAGTGAGAACTAGAGTTATAGATTAAGGGGTGGCCACCATGTAGGGAAGCGTTGAAGCCGTGGAAGTGGGTGATATTGCTAGTAATTAGAGAAGTGCAAATTAGACTGCTAGAATTAGAGAAGTGCAAAAGGAAGACCAAATAAAGCCCCGATGAAGCCACATTGAATGTGGCCATCATGGGGGTGGAGATGAAGGAAGAGAAGACAGATTATTTCAGGAAAGGGAGTAAGGAGAGTTCAGAAGAGGAAAACCTGGAAAGTGTGTACTCACAGAGACTGTATCAGTTGTTTATCACTATGTAACAAACCACCTCAAAACATAGTGACTTAAAACTGTAACAAGTGAATGTTCTCATGATTCTTTGGGTTGACTGGGTGGTTTTCTGTTCTTGCCTGGGTTCTCCTGTGTAGTCAGCTAATGGCTTACTTATGGCAGGAGGGTCTAAGATAGCCCCACACATGTGTCTGGGCCCTGGTGCTGGACCTCTCTCTCTTCTCATGGTCTGTCATTATTTATTAGCCTAGATGATGCTGCATTTACCAGCTGTGTGACTTTGGGGCAAGTTGCTTAGCCTTTCTGGGCCTCAAGTTCCACATCTGAAAAGTGGTGAGAGCTATATCTGTGGAATCATAGGGTTGTTTGAGGATGAAATAGAAGATAACGTCTGTAAAGCCCTCAGACTTACATGACATATATTATGTGTGTCTGGCTGTATGTCAAAAATAAAATAAGAGAAATGTGTAAGTATATGGTCTATAAATCACAAAGGAATATTAGACAAGATGAAATTTGGCAAGTCTAAGTAAAAATTGCATCCTAATAAGGGCATTCTTACATTGTGTGTGTGTGCATGTGCATGTGTGTGTGAAGGATATACATGGTGTTAAGAAGAATTTGATTTGATTTTCATCTAATCCTCTCTTGGTTTCCACTGTCATGGTCAAAAGCTGTGTCAAAATTCGCAGTGGATTCTTATATTGCTCTTTTTAGGAGGAAGTTTATTAATGTGGAGAAGAGTTTTAATCATTAATGCTTGGATGAACAGATCTTTCTCTTAAAGAAATGAGTATTTAGCTTGCATTGGGGAGTTATACAAGATATAAATGATGAATTGATGGGTGCTGACGAGTTGATGGGTGCAGCACACCAACATGGCATAAGTATACATATGTAACAAACCTGCACGTTATGCACATGTACCCTAGAACTTAAAGTATAATAAAAAAATAAAATAAAATAAAATAAAATAAAATAAAATAAAATAAATAAAAAAAAAAGAAATGAGTATTTAAATCCTGCAATCTTAAAACTTTACAGCATCTTTATTTTTTATTTTTTTGCAAGACTTACAGCATCTTTAACAAATTGAATAAACAAAATGATAGTTAAATAGATTTATAGTTTATTATTCCTCATACTACAGCTAAAGTTTTCTATTTTCCCAAGACAAACCAGAACAGTGCTTCTTTATTTTCTTCATCAACATTTTAAATTTAATTTTTAAAATGTATGATAATTTTTATGTATACAAAAGGTATATGCATGTGTGTACTCTAAACAACAATAAAGGTTGATTAATAGACATCCATGTGTCTACCACTAAGCTTAAGAAAAAAATAATTATATAATAAATGGTGATATATTCTTTTAGTGATTTAAAAATGTGTTTTTAATTAAATGTTAACAGTAAAATTCAGAAGTGGTGAAAAGTCAGGTATATTTTTTATATATAAGGCATTTAAAAAGAAGAAAATGGAGCTTTCTTTCTTCAGAATAAATGCCTCATATTTATAGTTTCCCAACACATGATAGAAAAGAATATATTTCTGTTCTCTTTCTTTGATGAATAATAACCCTGGTCTCAAGCTCTCAACATCAAAAAGACTCATGATTGCTCCCTAAATGTTCTTATTTCCATGATTCAATTTAACAAACACAGATGGAGCACCTGCTCAACACCAGGTTTTATGCTAAGTGCCAGGTGGCCAAAAGTGATTGAGTCCCTCTGTGCAGGAGTGGGAGGATGGAGACATAGAAACAGATACCTGGCATGATGGCGTAGCTAGTGTGTGTAAAGTACTGTACAGGATGACCAATGAAGGTGCGGTCAGTGCTGTTGGGGATGAGAGGCTTGGAAAGCTGCCAGGAGCCAGGGTCTATGTTGTAATCGCTGATTTACCTAAGTCAATCTCCAGACCTCCTTCCTCTTTGTTTTCTCAGCATGTAGTACAGAAGCTAGATGGGCACATAGCAGGTGCTCAATAAATATATGTAGAATGAGCAAATAATTTGGACCAAAAAAGATCAATAGGAGCCAGGAAGAGAAAACAGCATGTACAAAGAGAGATTTATCATGTAGGTAACACATTTTTTGGCAATGTGGAATAGAGCTTTATTTTTTATGCTTTAAACATTCTCCTCTCTGCTCTTTATTAGGATATCGACAGCACTGATCATGACAGATGGTGTGAATACATTATGTATCGAGGACTGATCAGGTGAGCACAGGGGTTTGATTTTGTTTTTAATCTATTATTGCTGCAATCTTTTGGGTCTATCTGAGAAGGAAGAACAACTTTATGGAAGCAATTAATTTTTGTTGCTTTTTATAAACATTGAGATGACTATACAGTTTAACATCTTTTTCAAGGCATAGTCTCATAATTTACAAAAGTAGAAATAGCTTAGCAAATTAAGCTTAATTGTGTAAGAGGATACTGTGTAGGCTATTAAGCAAGGTGAATATGTAACTGTCAACACATGTGAGGAATGGCACCATTTTTGAATGTATGGTTTAGTGGAAACATCATGGACCATTGGATGAGAAAGTCCTGGGCTTGAGTTCCAGCCTTGCCAGCTTCTGATCAATAATCCTGGGTAAGTTAACTAATTTGATGGGGCCATTACTATACTGTAGTGAGATCTCTAGGTAAATTATATTAAAAAAAATCATTCCACATAAAAATATAACCTAAGTATACCATATACATGCATATGTGTGTGTATGATATACTTGGATAATATACATTTGGATACATACAGTCATGTGCTGCTTAATGATATCTTCAGTCAACAACAGACCACATCTACAATGGTAGTTGATAAGATATAATATCATACTTTTACTGTACCTTTTCTATGTTTAGATACACAAATACCATGGTGTTACAGTTGTCTACAATATTCAGTACAGTCACATGTAGTACAGGTTTGTAGCCTAGGAGCAATAGGCCATACCATATAGCTTAGGTGTGTAGTAGGCTATACCATCCAGGCTGGTATAAGTGTGCTCTATGGTGTCCACACAATGGTGAAATCGCCTATGACACATTTCTTAGAATGTATTCTTGTCGTTAAGTGACACATGACTGTATACATACATATGTGATCCAAAATAATACAGCTGAGACTTTAAAATTCAAATATGTAACCGTACGAATCAGTTTTGAAGGCAGTATTTGTACCAATAAAGCAAGGAGCATTTTAATACCAAAAAAGAGGGACTAACCATTCATTCATTCATTCATTCATTCATTCATTCATTTATCCAACAAGTATTTACTAAATCCTCTTTATGTGCTGGGTATTGTTCTCAGGAGTGGGGATACAATAGGAAAAAACCAAAATCCTTGACTGTCATAGAACTTACATTGCAATGGAAGGAGACATAAAATAAGCAGATAAGAAATGACAGGCTATGACAGGTGGAGATATGCATGATGAAAGAAAAATAATAAATCCAGGTGAGAAGGTAGGGTGTGCTGGGGGTGGCTGTCATAAAGAGTGGGCAGGGTATGATGGAGTGACTTCTGGGCAGCACCTCAAGTGGAAGGAGGGACCCCACCTGTGTATATACCCTGAGGAAGAGCACTTCAGGCAGGGGAGGCAGGGAAAGTTTGAGAGGAGGATGCTGGACATTGTGGGGGTAAGATCAAGGAGGCCAGTGTGGCTGGAGTAGAGTGACAGAAGTGATGTGAGTATGGCAGGTGGTGGTAGATGATGTATACAGTGGGTCGATTCAGAGGTTCCTCTACATACAAACTTCTTCCACAGAGGGAATATGCTGGAGACCTTCCCTGAAACACTCAAGGGTTCTCCTGTTAGGACGGAATGTGTCTGGAGATATTTGATTTGAGCCCCCTAACTGCCATCCTGGGGACAATGTGAGGAGCCTTGGTGTGGGCTCTTAGGACAGACTTCTCTGACCCTTAGTCTCTTCTCCATATAGAGCAGTTCATCACCCAAAGGCATCTTGGCATCGCCTGCCTGAAGATAGGGGCTGACATTAATGGATCACTCTTTAAATAACCTTATCTTCTAAGATCTGTGGCCTACATTTATGAGAGAAAATAGTTGCTTTCTGGGATGGTATAGAATCATGGAGTCAACTCCTCTCCCAGTGGGGATATGGCTTGTTCGGTTATGAGTTACAGTCCAGTGAAAGCAAATTGTTAGTTTCTCTTGCTCTAGACCCCATTTGCCATTCAACAAGTATTGATCTAGCAGAATGGATGCCAGGCAATAGGGATAAAGCTGTAAACAAAACAGAGAAGGATCCCTATGCTGGTGGAGGGAGGATGGACAAAAATCATGGTAAATAATTCCTGGATGATCTATTTTAGAAGATGACGAGGGTGGTGGGAAAAACGAAGCAGGGGAAGGAGCTTCCAGCATATAGAGGTGGGGTGCGATTGTAAGTAGGGAGCTGGGTAGGTCTTACTGAGAAGATGACATTTCAACCAAGATTGCAAAGAGGGAGCCATTTGGTCACCTGGCAGAAGATACTTCCTGGTAGAGGGCTGAGCTAGTGCAAAGACCCCAATGCAGGAGTGCTGCATGTGTTTGAGGAAAAGTGAGGCTAGTGTGGCTGGAAAGGGTTGGGTTGGAATGGGGTGAGGGGCAGCGAGGAGGGAAGGAGAGAGTGTGTGGGCAGGCAGGGAAGAGAACAAATCTTGTAAGGATCTGTGAATCCTTAGTAAGCTCTTTGGACATTACTTAGTAAAATAGTGACCTTTACTGGTTCTTGGACAACTCCATGGAGCTATATGCTTACTGAGGTGGGCAAAGGAGGCCCTTGAGATGCTAAGATTGTTTCGGTTATGCCACTAACTCAGAAAGTCTGAAAGGCACATCACATGCCCAAATAGCTGTGGAACAGATAGCTTGACTATAATTTGGTGTTTCCAAAGTGTTACGGTAGGACTGAAGGTGCTGAAGGGTGAGTTTTGTATAGTATTTTATATCTAAGATTGAAAACACTTTCTGTTTAAATATTTGTTAAAGCAGTTGTTTAAATGAGATATCAGAAATTCTAGAAAATGACTTTTCATATAGGCTGAAATAGGTATAATTCCAAGTTGTAAAAAATGTTGGGAACCAAGGAACAGTGGTATTTATAGTAACTGGTGCCCATAATAGCTCATTGTTGGGCTCTGAAACCTTTATTACCTCTCCTTAGGAGAATGGGATGGCAGAGTATATATATATATAAAGTATATATAAAAATATATCATATATAATATATATTTATTTATTATGAATTTAATACTCTGTGACATAACAAAATACCATAGACTGGATGGTCTAAACAACAGAAATTAATTTTCTTTCAGTTCTGTAGATTCTAAGACCAAGATTAAGGTGCCAGCAGAGTTGGTGTCTGGTGAGGACTGTCCCCTTGGGTTGCAGATAACTGTCTTCTTGCCATGTGCCCTCATGGCCTTTCCTTGGGTTGTGCCTGTAGAGAGAGAGTGAGCTCTCTGGTGTCTCTTCTTATAAAGTCATTTATCCTGTAGGATCAGGCCTCCCCACTCATGACCTCATTTCACGTTAATATTTCCTAGGAAGACCCATCTCCAAATACAGCCACACTGGGGGTTAGAGCTTCAACAAATGAATTTGGGGGGGAACACAAAATAGGAAGATGATTTTAAAAATTCCCATATTAATGAAGTTAGGAACTAGGGTTTTTCAGTTTCTCTCCACAACACTAATTTTGTAAGCTTTAATCTCAATCACCAAGTTCAATGCCCTACATGTAGTAGGTAGTAGGTGCTTTTTTTTTAATGATTCCATATATTTATTTATTTATTTATTTATTTATTTATTTATTTATTTATTATACTTTAAGTTCTAGGGTACAAGTGCATAACGTGCAGGTTTGTTACATATGTATACTTGTGCCATGTTGGTGTGCTGAACCCATCAACTCGTCAGCACCCATCAATACGTCATTTATATCAGGTATAACTCCCAATGCAATCCCTCCCCCCTCACCCCTCCCCATGATAGGCCCCGAATGTGTGATGTTCCCTTTCCCGAGTCCAAGTGATGTCATTGTTCAGTTCCCACCTATGAGTGAGAACATGCGGTGTTTGGTTTTCTCTTCTTGTGATAGTTTGCTAAGAATGATGGTTTCCAGCTGCATCCATGTCCCTACAAAGGACACAAACTCATCCTTTTTTATGGCTGCATAATATTCCATGGTGTATATGTGCCACATTTTCTTAATCCAGTCTGTCACAGATGGACATTTGGGTTGATTCCAAGTCTTTGTTATTGTGAATAGTGCCGCAATAAACATGTGTGTGCATGTGTCTTTATAGCAGCATGACTTATAATCCTTTGGGTATATACCCAGTAGTGGGATGGCTGGGTCATATGGTACATCTAGTTCTAGATCCTTGAGGAATTGCCATACTGTTTTCCATAATGGTTGAACTAGTTTACAATCCCACCAACAGTGTAAAAGTGTTCCTATTTCTCCACATCCTCTCCAACACCTGTTGTTTCCTGACTTTTTAATGATTGCCATTCTAACTGGTGTGAGATGGTATCTCATTGTGGTTTTGATTTGCATCTCTCTGATGGCGAGTGATGATGAGCATTTTTTCATGTGTCTGTTGGCTGTATGAATGTCTTCTTTTGAGAAATGTCTGTTCATATCGTTTGCCCACTTTTTGATGGGGTTGTTTGTTTTTTTCTTGTAAATTTGTTTGAGTTCTTTGTAGATTCTGGATATTAGCCCTTTGTCAGATGAGTAGATTGCAAAAATTTTCTCCCATTCTGTAGGTTGCCTGTTCACTCTGATGGTAGTTTCTTTTGCCGTGCAGAAGCTCTTTAGTTTAATGAGATCCCATTTGTCAATTCTGGCTTTTGCTGCCATTGCTTTTGGTGTTTTAAGACATGAAGTCCTTGCCCATGCCTATGTCCTGAATGGTACTACCTAGGTTTTCTTCTAGGGTTTTTATGGTATTAGGCATAACATTTAAGTCTCTAATCCATCTTGAATCAATTTTCGTATAAGGAGTAAGGAAAGGATCCAGTTTCAGCTTTCTACTTATGGCTAGCCAATTTTCCCAGCAGCATTGATTAAATAGGGAATCCTTTCCCCATTTCTTGTTTCTCTCAGGTTTGTCAAAGATCAGATGGCTGTAGATGTGTGGTATTATTTCTGAGGACTCTGTTCTGTTCCATTGGTCTGTATCTCTGTTTTGGTACCAGTACCATGCTGTTTTGGTTACTGTAGCCTTGTAGTATAGTTTGAAGTCAGGTAGCGTGATGCCTCCAGCTTTGTTCTTATGATTTAGGATTGTCTTGGCAATGCGGGCTCTTTTTTGGTTCCATATGAACTTTAAAGCCATTTTTTCCAATTCTGTGAAAAAACTCATTGGTAGCTTGATGGGGATGGCATTGAATCTATAAATAGCCTTGGGCAGTATGGCCATTTTCACGATATTGATTCTTCCTATCCATGCGCATGGTATGTTCTTCCATTTGTTAGTGCCCTCTTTTATTTCACTGAGCAGTGGTTTGTAGTTCTCCTTGAAGAGGTCCTTTACATCCCTTGTAAGTTAGATTCCTAAGTATTTTATTCTCTTTGAAGCAATTGTGAATGGAAGTTCATTCCTGATTTGGCTCTGTGTTTGTCTGTTACTGGTGTATAAGAATGCTTGTGATTTTTGCACATTAATTGTGTATCCTGAGACTTTGCTGAAGTTCCTTATTAGCTTAAGGAATTTTGGGCTGAGACAATGGGGTTTTCTAAATATACAATCATGTCATCTGCAAAAAGGGACAATTTGACTTCTTCTTTTCCTAACTGAATACCCTTGATTTCTTTCTCTTGCCTGATTGCCCTAGCCAGAACTTCCAAGACTATGTTGAATAGGAGTGGTGAGAGAGGGCATCCCTGTCTTGTGCCAGTTTTCAAAGGGAATTTTTCCAGTTTTTGCCCATTCAGTATGATATTGGCTGTGGGTTTGTCATAAATAGCTCTTATTATTTTGAGGTACGTTCCATCAATACCGAATTTCTTGAGCGTTTTTAGCATGAAGGGCTGTTGAATTTTGTCAAAAGTGTTTTCTGCATCTATTGAGATAATCATGTGGTTCTTGTCTTTGGTTCTGTTTATATGCTGGATTATGTTTATTGATTTGCGAATGTTGAACCAGCCTTGCATCCCAGGGATGAAGCCCACTTGATCATGGTGGATAAGCTTTTTGATGTGTTGCTGAATCCGGTTTGCCAGTATTTTATTGAGGATTTTTGCATCGATGTTCATCAGGGATATTGGTCTAAAATTCTCTTTTTTTGTTGTGTCTCTGTCAGGCTTTGGTATCAGGATGATGTTGGCCTCATAAAATGAGTTAGGGAGGATTCCCTCTTTTTCTATTGATTGGAATAGTTTCAGAAGGAATGATACCAGCTCCTCCTTGTACCTCTGGTAGAATTCAGCTGTGAATCCATCTGGTCCTGGACTTTTTTTGGTTGCTAGGCTATTAATAATTGCCTCAATTTCAGAGCCTACTCTTGGTCTATTCAGAGATTCAACTTCTTCCTGGTTTAGTCTTGGAAGAGTGTAAGTGTCCAGGAAATTATCCATTTCTTCTAGATGTTCTAGTTGATTTGCGTAGAGGTGTTTATAGTATTCTCTGATGGTAGTTTGTATTTCTGTGGGGTCGGTGGTGATATCCCCTTTATCATTTTTTATTGCGTCTATTTGATTCTTCTCTCTTTTCTTTTTTATTAGTCTTGCTAGCGGTCTGTCAATTTTGTTGATTTTTTCAAAAAACCAACTCCTGGATTCATTGATTTTTTGGAGGGTTTTTTATGTCTCTATCTCCTTCAGTTCTGCTCTGATCTTAGTTATTTCTTGCCTTCTGCTAGCTTTTGAATGTATTTGCTCTTTCTTCTCTAGTTCCTTAAATTGTGATGTTAGAGTGTCAATTTTAGATCTTTCCAGCTTTCTCTTGTGGGCATTTAGTGCTATAAATTTTCCTCTACACACTGCTTTAAATGTGTCCCAGAGATTCTGGTATATTGTATCTTTGTTCTCATTGGTCTCAAAGAACATCTTTATTTCTGCCTTCATTTCGTTATGTACCCAGTAGTCATTCAGGAGCAGGTTGTTCAGTTTCCATGTAGTTGAGCGGTTTTGCTTGTGTTTCTTAGTCGTGAGTTCTAGTTTGATTGCACTGTGGTCTGAGAGACAGTTTGTTATAATTTCTGTTCTTGTACATTTGCTGAGGAGTGCTTTACTTCCAATTATGTGGTCAATTTTGGAATAAGTGCGATGTGGTGCTGAGAAGAATGTATATTCTGTTGATTTGGGGTGGAGAGTTCTACAGACGTCTATAGAACTATAGACGTCTATAGAACTATAGGCCCGCTTGGTGCAGAGATGAGTTCTATTCCTGGATATCCTTGTTAACTTTCTGTCTCATTGATCTGTCTAATATTGACAGTGGAGTGTTGAAGTCTCCCATTATTATTGTATGGGAGTCTAAGTGTCTTTGTAAGTCTCTAAGGACTTGCTTTATGAATTTGGGTGCTCCTAGTAGGTGCTTAATGAATACTTATTGGACAATAATGGGAGATCCTCTACTTTAATGGAAGATTTGGATTGTCAGATTCCTCAGTTTCAAGATTGTTTTTGTATCTTTGAAGACAGTGTCTGTTAAATGGGTTAGAACTTTGATCTTAGAGTTGGGAATAAATAACCTAGATTTACTAAAGACAGTAACCTAGAATTAGACAAAAGTGTACCGATTTAGGACTTGAGCCCAGACAATGCATTAAGCTGTCTGACAGCTCAGAGTTGCATCTGATGTTCAGTCACAGCTCTGCTTACCTTTCCCGGTGGGCAGACTTGCTGTCTCTGCTGGTACCGCTCTGGGTTTCTGTTTCTATTTTGCATGGAGTTACAGGCATGTGGTTATAGGCTTTGTTTTAAGTGCTTCTCTTCTCCTGCCACTCAGGTCCAAGCTTCCATCATCTTTTACCTAAGTTATTACAGTGGCTTCATAACTTGTCTCCCTGCTTTGATCCTTTCCCTAAAGGTGATTGTCTACCTGGGAGCTGTCACAGACCTCTGCTTCAAACCCTTCTGATGGATTCTCATCTCACTCTCAAAAACAAACAAACATAAAACAACAAAAAAAGAAATCTGAGGTCCTCACAGTGGCCTGTGAGGAAGGCTTTGCCTGTTCCCTCTTATGCACTTCACTCCAGTCATGGTGGAGTTGGGCCCCAAAACACCAAGCATATTTCCACCTCAGGACCTTTGCATTTGCTGTTCCCCTTCCCTAAACAGCATTTCTCCAGGATCTCTATGGCTTGATCCCTCCCTTCATTGAATTTTTGCTCTAGTGTCACTTTATTGCAAACATATGCCCTGACCATCCACCATAAGATAGCAACCTCTGCTACTTATCACTGCCTGTTCTTACTCTGCATTTACCCCAATACTTACTTATCTATCACTACTTGACTGATTGTAAACATACATATGTGTTTATTGCATCCTTCCCTACTAGAATGAAAGTTCCATGAGGGCAAGGTCTTCATTTTATTCACGACTTATTCCCCAACACCCAGAGCAGTGCTTGCATGTGGTAGGCACTCCATATATATACATATGTGCTTCATTGAATAAATGAATGACTGAAGCTGACCTAAGTCTTTTTTTCTGGAAGAGCACAGTGTAATAAAATAAAATGAATTCTTTGTTGTTAATGATTCCCCCTGTTTTCCACGTGAGCTTCTCAAATAAGAACTCTTTGTATAATGTCTACAAAGTGTTTGAATTTCCCCAGGAATCGAAAGCTCTCAGCCAAAATAGGATATGGAATTTTTTTCAGATATATAAAAATATTTGATTTTAGACTTGAAATTTGGCTGAAAATATGCATGCAGCATTTGTATTTTTAAAAGTAAGAAAGAATTTAGGCAAACACCCCTGTCATTCTGAAGAATTCCTGTTATTAGCTCAAAACATGATGGTATGGGAGACAATTTGCGTGGCTAGAATATTCATTAGTATAATAAAAGTAAAGTAAGTTGCTAAGAATAGTTACTTAATTAAATCTTTATACATATTCTTTATTCATTTATATCATAAAAGCAATATTTTGCCAATATTTAGATTAACAATTTAACTTAATTCCAGTTGCGATATTCAGAGTAGAGTCAGAAGTGGGAAACTGGCTTAATAACAAAGGTGGTATCACTTGGATCTCATTAGATTTCCATGTAATAATAAAACCTTTACAAATCATTTCTGTTTCTGCTACAGGTTGGGTTATGCAAGAATCTCCCATGCTGAACTGAGTGATTCAGAAATTCAGATGGCAAAATTTAGGATCCCTGAAGACCCCACTAATTTTAGAGACAATCAGAAAGTGGTCATAGACCACAGAAAAGTTCCCAAGAAAATTCATTTTAATCCCAGGTGAGTTCCTTTATGTTGTAGTTCAGTTATAAGCTGCTGCATCCCTCTATGGAACCTACAAATTCCCTTAAAATGAGCTAAAAATTATATCTTGTCCTAGAGGGTTATTCAGGGTAAGGGAGCCTGTGACAAATATGATAAAATCCAGTTGGGGTTGAAGTTATGGTGCTTGCTTTCTGGAATCAAGAAATATGTTGTAACCTCAGGTTAAAAAAGCTCACACCATCATCATTACCATCATCATAACTGTCACCCCCACAATAGCTAGTATTTGGATGCTCCTATGTCCCAGACCCTATTCTAGGTGCTTTTTGTGTTATCTCAATTAATCCTTATTGGCTGGTCTTATTATTATCTCTGTTTAATAGATGAGGAAGCTTAAGCTTAAGAACATGAAGTAACCTCACTGGGGTCACATGGCTAGTCAGTGATGGAACTAATAAGTGGGGAGAAAGCCTGTTAGCATCATCAGGTTGATGGGATTCTCAGCTCTGGCTGCACATTAGATTCACCTGGACAGCTTTTAAAACATACCACTGCCTGTTGCAATCCTAGTCTCTGATAAAACAGATGTTAAACCAACAAAGATCAAAAGAGACAAAGAAGGCCATTACATAATGGTAAAGGGATCAATTCAACAAGAAGAGATAACTATCCTAAATATGCACCCAATACAGGAGCACCCAGATTCATAAAGCAAGTCCTTAGAGACCTACAAAGAGACTTAGACTCCCACACAATAATTGTAGACTTTAACACCCCACTATCAACATTAGACAGATCGACAGGACAGAAAGTTAATGAGGATATCCAGGAATTGAATGAAGCTCTGCACTAAGCTGACCTAACAGACATCTACAGAACTCTCCACCCCAAATCAACAGAATATACATTCTTCTCAGCACCACATTGCACTTATTCAAAAATTGACCACAAAGTTGGAAGTAAAGCACTCCTCACCAAATGTAAAAGACCAGAAATTATAACAAACTGTCTCTCAGACCACAGTGCAATCAAACTAGAACTCAGGATTAAGAAACTCACTCAAAACCCCTCAACTACATGGAAACTGAACAACCTGTTCCTGAATGACTACTGGGTACATAATGAAATGAAGGCAGAAATAAAGATGTTCTTTGAAACCAATGAGAACAAAGACACAACATACCAGAATCTCTGGGACACATTTAAAGCAGTGTGTAGAGGGAAACTTTTAGCACTGAATGCCCACAAGAGAAAGCAGGAAAGATCTAAAATTGATACCCTAACATCACAATTAAAACAACTGGAGAAGCAAGAGCAAACACATTCAAAAGCTAGCAGAAGGCAAGAAATAACTAAGATCAGAGCAGAACTGAAGGAGATACAGACACAAAAAAATCTTCAAAAAATCAATAAATCCAGGAGCTGTCTTTTTGAAAACATCAACAAGATTGATAGACCGAAATGGAGATCTGGAGCAAGATGGCCGAATAGGAACAGCTCCAGCCTCCAGCTCCCAATGTGAATGACACAGAAGAAGTGTGATTTCTGCATTTTCAACTGAGGTACCGGGTTCATCTCACTGGGCAGTGTGGGACAATCGGTGCTGGTCAACTGGTGCAGCCCAACCAGCAATAGCTGAAACAGGGCGAGGCATCACCTCACCTGAGAGGTGCAAGGGGGAAGGGAATCCCTTTAGAAACTGAGACACACAACACCTGGAAAATCGGGTAACTCTCACCCTAATACTGCACTTTACCAAGGGTCTTAGCAAACGGCACACCAGGAGATTATATATCACACCTGGCCAGGAGGGTCCCACGCCCACAGAGCCTCCCTCATTGCTAGCACAGCAGTCTGAGATCTAACTGCAAGGCAGCAGTGAGGCTGGGGGAGGGGCGCCAGCCATTGCTGAGACTTAAGTAGGTAAACCAAACCTCTGGGAAGCTCAAACTGGGTGAAGCCCACTGCAGCTCAAGAAGGCCTGCCTGTCTCTGCCTGTCTCTGTAGACTCCACCTCTGGGGACAGGGCACAGCTAAACAAAAAGCAGCAGAAACCTCTGCAGATGTTAATGACCCTGTCTGACAACTTTGAAGAGCAGTGGATCTCCCAGCACAGAGGTTGAGATCTGACAAGGGACAGACTGCCTGCTCAAGTGGGTCCCTGACCCCTGAGTAGCCTAACTGGGGGACATCCCCCTCTAGGTGCAGACCAACACCTCACACCTCACAAGGTGGGGTACACCCCCGAGACGAAGCTTCCTGAGCAAGAATCAGAAAGCAGCACTCACTGTTCAGCAATATTCAATCTTCTGCAGCCTCCGCTGCTGATACCCAGGCAAACAGTGTCTAGAGTGGACCTCAAGCAATCTCCAACAGACCTACAGCTGAGGGTCCTGACAATTAGAAGGAACACTCACAAACAGAAAGGACACCCACACCAAAACCCCATCACTACCTCACCATCATCAAAGAAGAAAGGCAGATAAAACCACAAAGATGGGGAAAAAGCAGGGCAGAAAAGCTGGAAATTCAAAAAATAAGAGCATATCTCCCCCTCCAAAGGAACACAGCTCATCACCAGCAATGGATGAAAGCTGGAGGGAGAATGACTTTGACGACTTGAGAGAAGAAGGCTTCAGCTGATCAAACTTCTCAGAGCTAAAGGAAGAACTACATAACCAGTGCAAACAAACTAAAAATCTTGGAAAAAGAATGGAAGAATGGATAACTAGAATAATCAATGCAGAGAAGGCCATAAACGAACTGACAGAGATAAAAACCATGACATGAGAAATACGTGAAAAATGCGCAAACTTCAGTAACTGACTCAATCAACTGGAAGAAAGAGTATCAATGATTGAAGATCAAATGAATGAAATGAAGAGAGAAGAGGAGTCTGGAGAAAAAAAGGAAAAAGAAATGAACAAAACCTCCAAGAGGTGTGGGATTACGTGAAAAGACCAAATCTACATCTCATTGGTGTGCCTGAAAGTGATGCGGAAAATGGAACCACGTTGGAAAACCTCTTCAGGATATCATCCAGGAGAACTTCCCCAACCTAGTAGGTGGGCCAACATTCAAATTCAGGAAATACAAAGAACATCACAAAGATAATCCTTGAGAAGAGCAACTCCAAGAAACATAAATGTCACATTCATCAAAGTTGAAATGAAGGAAAAAATGTTAAGGGCAATCAGAGAGAAAGGTCGGGTTACCCACAAAGGGAAGCCCATCAGACTAACAGCAGATCTCTCGGCAGAAACTCTACAAGCCAGAAGAGTGGGGGCCAATATTCAACGTTCTTAAAGAAAAGAATTTTCAACCCAGAATTTCATATCCAGCCAAACTAAGTTTCATAACTGAAGGAGAAATAAAATCCTTTACAGACAAGCAAATGCTTAGAGATTTTGTCACCACCAGGCCGGCCTTACAAGAGGTCCTGAAGGAAGCCCTAAACGTGGAAAGGAACAACCGGTACCAGCCATTGCAAAAACATGCCAAAATGTAAAGACCATTGATGCTAGGAAGAAACTGCATCAACTAACAAGCAAAATAACCAGCTAATATCACAATGACAGGATCAAGTTTACACATAACAATATTAACCTTAAATGTAAATGGACTAAATGGTCCAATTAAAAGACACAGACTGGCAAATTGGATAGAGTCAAGACCCATCAGTTTACTGTATTCAGGGGACCCATTTCACATGCAGTGACACACATAGGCTCAAAATAAAGGGATGGAGGAAGATATACCAAGCAAATGGAGAACAAAAAAAAAAAAAAAAAAAAAAAAAAAGCAGGGGTTGCAATCCTAGTCTCTAATAAAACAGACTTTCAATCATCAAAGATCAAAAGAGACAAAGAAGGCCATTACATAATGGTAAATGGATCAATCCATCAGGAAGAGCTAACTATCCTAAATATATATGCACCCAATGCAGGAGCACCCAGGTTCATAAAGCAAGTCCTTAGAGACTTACAAAGAGACTGAGGCTCCCATACAATAATAATGGCAGACTTCAACAACCCTGTCAACAACACTGTCAACATTAGACAGATCAATGACACAGAAAGTTAACAAGGAAATCCAGGAATTGAACTCAACTCTGCAACAAGCAGACCTAATAGACATCTACAGAACTCTCCACCCCAAATCAACAGAATATACATTCTTCTCAGCACCACATTGCACTTATTCAAAAATTGACCACATAGTTGGAAGTAAAGCACTCCTCAGCAAATGTACAAGAACAGAGATTATAACAAACTGTCTCTAAGACTACAGTGCAATCAAACTAGAACTCAGGACTAAGAAACTCAATAAAAACCACTCAACTACATGGAAACTGAACAACCTGCTCCTGAATGACTACTGGGTATGTAACAAAATGAAGGCAGAAATAAAGATGTTCTTTGAAACCAATGAGAACAAAAATACAACATACCAGAATCTCTGGGACACATTTAAAGCAGTGTGCAGAGGGAAACTTTTAGCACTAAATGCTCACAAGAGAAAGCAGGAAAGATCTAAAATTGAAACACTAACATCACAATTAAAAGAACTGGAGAAGCAAGAGCAAACACATTCAAAAGCTAGCAAAAGGCAAGAAATAACTAAGATCAGAGCAGAACTGAAGGAGATAGAGACACAAAAACCCTCCAAAAAAATTAATAAATCCAGGAGCTGGTTTTTTGAAAAGATCAACAAAATTGATAGACCGCTAGCAAGACTAATAAAGAAGAAAAGAGAGATCAAATAGATGCAATAAAAAATGAAAAGAGGATATGACCACTGACCCCACAGAAATACAGACTACCATCAGAGAATACTATAAACACCTCTATGCAAATAAACTAGAAAACCTAGAAGAAATGGATAATTTCCTGGACACGTCCACTCTCACAAGACTAAACCAGGAAGAAGTTGACTCTGAATAGACCAATAGCAGGCTCTGAAATTGAGGCAATAATTAATAGCCTAGCAACCAAAAAAGTCCAGGACCAGATGGATTCACAGCTGAATTCTTACCAGAGGTACAAGGAGGAGCTGGTACCATTCCTTCTGAAACTATTCCAATCAATAGAAAAAGGTCACTTAATACTGTTCAACAGAACTCTATGTAGGTGATCAATGAATTTTCAGTCTTTTCAAAACTGTAGAATAATTATTCACCTATTAATGACCTAAAGCTTTAGATTTCTATTTTGTTAACAACCTGAAGAAATGAAACTCTCAGCAGAATTCTTAAGGAAATAGATTTAAACTCTGGTTATAAAGAATAGTAGTTTCCCCCATTTTAATGTCTAATCAGTGTTACCAAATATATATGCCCTAAACTGAATTCTTGATTATTCAGTCCTTCAAATGTTTTTCTCTGCATTCCTTCCCTCTTAATGGCAACTCTATCTAACATTTATTAGGCAAATAAATGTGCCTAATAATTAGGCAAATAATTCAAATTATTTTCTAGAACTAGAAATGCCATTTGACCCAGCCATCCCATTACTGGATATACACCCAAAGGATTATAAATCATGCTGCTATAAAGACACATGCACACGTATGTTCATTGCGGCACTATTCACAATAGCAAAGACTTGGAATCAACCCAAATGTCCATCAGTGACAGACTGGATTAAGAAAATGTGGCACATATACACCATGGTATACTATGCAGCCATAAAAAAGGATGAGTTTGTGTCCTTTGTAAGGATATGGATGCAGCTGGAAACCATCATTCTCAGCAAACTTTCGCAAGAACAGAAAACCAAACACCGCATGTTCTCACTCACAGGTGGGAACAGAACAATGAGATCACTTGGACTCGGGAAGGGGAACGTCACACACCGGGGTCTGTTATGGAGAGGGGGGAGGGGGGAGGGATTGCATTGGGAGTTATACCTGATGTAAATGACGAGTTGATGGGTGCTGACGAGTTGATGGGTGCAGCACACCAACATGGCACAAGTATACAAATGTAAAAAACCTGCATGTTACTCACATGTACCCTAGAACTTAAAGTATAATAATAATAATAAAAAAGATACAAAATACAAAAAAAAAAAAAAAAAAAAAGAAAAAGAGGGAATCCTCCCTAACTCATTGTATCAGGCCAACATCATCCTGATACCAAAGCCTGGCAGAGACACAACAAAAAAAGAGAAATTTAGAACGATATCCCTGATGAACATCGATGCAAAAATCCTCAATAAAACACTGGCAAACCGAATCCAGCAGCCCATCAAAAAGCTTATCCATCATGACCAAGTGGGCTTCATCCCTGGGATGCAAGGCTGGTTCAACATATGCAAATCAATAAACATAATCCAGCATATAAAAAGAACCAAAGACAAAAATCCACGTGATTATCTCAATAGATGCAGAAAAGGCCTTTGACAAAATTCAACAGCCCTTCATGCTGAAAACTCTCAATAAATTAGGTATTGATGGAACATATCTCAAAATAATAAGAGCTATTTATGACAAACCCACAGCCAATATCATACAGAATGGGCAAAAACTGGAAGCATTCCCTTTGAAAACTGGCACAAGACAGGGATGCCCTCTCTCACCACTCCTATTCAACATAGTCTTGGAAGTTCTGGCTAGGGCAATCAGGCAAGAGAAAGAAATCAAGGGTATTCAGTTAGGAAAAGAAGAAGTCAAATTGTCCCTGTTTGCAGATGACATGATTGTATATTTAGAAAACCCCATTGTCTCAGCCCAAAATCTCCTTAAGTTGATAAGCAACTTCAGCAAAGACTCAGGATACAAAATCAATGTGCAAAAATCACAAGCATTCTTATACACCAGTAACAGACAGAGAGCCAAATCATGAATGAACTTCCATTCACAATTGCTTCAAAGAGAATAAAATACCTAGGAATCTAACTAACAAGGGATGTAAAGGACCTCTTCAAGGAGAACTACAAACCACTGCTCAGTGAAATAAAAGAGGACACAAACGAATGGAAGAACATACCATGCTCATGCATAGGAAGAATCAATATTGTGAAAATGGCCATACTGCCCAAGGTCATTTATAGATTCAATGCCATTCCCATCAAGCTACCAATGAGTTTCTTCACAGAATTGGAAAAAACTGCCTTAAAGTTCATATGGAACCAAAAAAGAGTCCACATTGCCAAGACAATCCTAAGTCAAAAGAACAAAGCTGGAGGCATCACGCTACCTGAGTTCAAACTGTACTACAAGGCTACAGTAACCAAAACAGCATGGTACTGGTACCAAACAGACATATAGACCAAAGGAACAGAACAGAGCCCTCAGAAATAATACCACATATCTACAGCCATCTGATCTTTGACAAACCTGGGAAAATCAACAAATGGGGAAAGGATTCCCTATTTAATAAATGGTGCTGGGAAAATTGGCTGGCCATAAGTAGAAAGCTGAAACTGGATGCTTTCCTTACTCCTTATATGAAAATTAATTCAAGATGGATTAGAGACTTAAATTTTAGACCTAAAACCATAAAAACCCTAGAAGAAAATTTAGGTAATATCATTCAGGACATAGGCATGGGTAAGGACTTCATGTCTAAAACACCAAAAGCAAAGGCAACAAAAGCCAAAATTGATGAATGGAATCTGATTAAACTAAAGAGCTTCTGCACAGTAAAAGGAACTACCATCAGAGTGAACAGGCAACCTACAGAATGGGAGAAAATTTTTGCGATCTACTCAACTGACAAAGGGGTAATATCCAGAACCTACAAAGAACTCAATCAAATTTACAAGAAAATAGCAAACAACCCCATCAAAAAGTGGGGAAAGGATATGAGCAGACATTTCTCAAAAGAAGACATGCATACAGCCAACAGGTACATGAAAAGATGCTTATCATCACTGGCCATCAGAGAAATGCAAATTAAAACCACAATGAGATACCATCTCACACCAGTTAGAATGGCAATCATTAAAAAAATCAGGAAACAACAGGTGCTGGAGAGGATGTGGAGAAATAGGAACACTTTTACACTGTTGGTGGGACTGTGAACTAGTTCAACCATTGTGGAAAACAGTGTGGCGATTCCTCAAGGATCTAGAACTAGATGTACCATTTGACCCAGCCATCCCACTACTGCGTATATACCCAAAGGATTATCAATCATGCTGCTATAAAGACACATGCACAGGCATGTTTATTGTGGCACTATTCACAATAGCAAAGACTTGGAACAACCCAATGTCCATCTGTGACAGACTGGATTAAGAAAATGTGGCACATATACACCATGGAATGCTATGCAGCCATAAAAAAGGATGAATTCATGTCCTTCGTAGGGACATGGATGCAGCTGGAAGCCGTCTTTCTCAGCAAACTATTGCAAGGACAAAAAACCAAACACTGCATGTATCTCACTCATAGGTGGGAATTGAACAATGAGAACACTTGGACGTAGGAAGGGGAACATCACACACCCGGGCCTGTCGAGGGGTAGGGGGAGGGGGGAGGGGTAACATTAGGAGATATACCTAATGTAAATGACAAATTAATGGGTGCAAGACACCAACATGGCACATGGATACATATGTAAAAAACCTGCATGTTGTGCACATATACCCTAGAACTTAAAGCATAATAAAAAATAGAATAAAATAAAATAAGCAACAAAAAATAATTCTTAATTAAAAAAAATCACTGCCTGGGCCCAACCCCAGACCAATTTATCAGGACCTCCTGGGGTGGTACCTGGGCTTTGGGATTTAAAAAATTATTTTCAGTTTATTTATTTAGTTTTTTTTTTATTATTCTTTAAGTTCTAGGGTACATGTGCATAACGTGCAGGTTTTTTACATATGTATACTTGTGCCATGTTGGTGTGCTGCACCCATCAACTCGTCAGCACCCATCAATTCATCATTTATATCAGGTATAACTCCCAATGCAATCCCTCCCCCTCCCCCCTCCCCCCTCCCCATGATAGGCCCCGGTGTGTGATGTTCCCCTTCCCGAGTCCAAGTGATCTTATTGTTCAGTTCCCACCTATGAGTGAGAACATGCGGTGTTTGGTTTTCTGTTCTTGTGATAGTTTGCTAAGAATGATGGTTTCCAGCTGCATCCAGGTCCCTACAAAGGACGCAAACTCATCCTTTTTTATGGCTGCATAGTATTCCACGGTGTATATGTGCCACATTTTCTTAATCCAGTCTGTCACAGATGGACATTTGGGTTGATTCCAAGTCTTTGCTATTGTGAATAGTGCCACAATAAACATAAGTGTGCATGTGTCTTTATAGCAGCATGATTTATAATCCTTTGGGTATATACCCAGTAGTGGGATGGCTGGATCATATGGTACATCTAGTTCTAGATCCTTGAGGAATTGCCATACTGTTTTCCATAATGGTTGAACTGGTTTACAATCCCACCAACAGTGTAAAAGTGTCCCTATTTCTCCACATCCTCTCCAGCACCTGTTGTTTCCTGACTTTTTAATGATTGCCATTCTAACTGGTGTGAGATGGTATCTCATTGTGGTTTTGATTTGCATTTCTCTGATGGCCAGTGATGACAAGCATTTTTTCATGTGTCTGTTGGCTGTATGAATGTCTTCTTTTTTTTTTTAAATTTTTTTATTTTTATTTATTTATTTTTTATTTTATTATACTTTAAGTTCTAGGGTACATGTGCATAACGTGCAGGTTTGTTACATATGTATATTTGTGCCATGTTGGTGTGCTGCACCCATCAACTCGTCAGCACCCATCAATTCATCATTTATATCATGTATAACTCCCCAAGGCAATCCCTCCCCCCACCCCCCTCCCCATGATAGGCCCCAGTGTGTGATGTTCCCCTTCCCGAGTCCAAGTGATCTCATTGTTCAGTTCCCACCTATGAGTGAGAACATGCGGTGTTTGGTTTTCTCTTCTTGTGATAGTTTGCTAAAAATGATGGTTTCCAGCTGCATCCATGTCCCTACAAAGGATGCAAACTCATCCTTTTTTTATGGCTGCATAGTATTCCATGGTGTATATGTGCCACATTTTCTTAATCCAGTCTGTCACAGATGGACATTTGGGTTGATTCCAAGTCTTTGCTAATGTGAATAGTGCCGCAATAAACATACATGTGCATGTGTCTTTGTAGTAGAGTACTGTATAATCCTTTGAGTATATACCCAGTAGTGGGATGGCTGGGTCATATGGTACATCTAGTTCTAGATCCTTGAGGAATTGCCATACTGTTTTCCATAATGGTTGAACTAGTTTACAATCCCACCAACAGTGTAAAAGTATTCCCATTTCTCCACATCCTCTCCAACACCTGTTGTTTCCTGACTTCTTAATGATTGCCATTCTAACTGGTGTGAGATGGTATATCATTGTGGTTTTGATTTGCATATCTCTGATGGCGAGTGATGATGAGCATTTTTTCATGTGTCTGTTGGCTGTATGCATGTCTTCTTTTGAGAAATGTCTGTTCATATCCTTTGCCCACTTTTTGATGGGTTTGTTTGTTTTTTTCTTGTATATTTTTTTGAGTTCTTTGTAGATTCTGGATATTAGCCCCTGGTCAGATAAGTAGGTTGCAAAAATTTTCTGCGCTGTTGAATTTTGTCAAAAGCCTTTTCTGCATCTATTGAGATAATCATGTGGTTCTTGTCTTTGGTTCTGTTTATATGCTGGATTACATTTATTGATTTGCGAATGTTGAACCAGCCTTGCATCCCAGGGATGAAGCCCACTTGATCATGGTGGATAAGCTTTTAGATGTGCTGCTGAATCCGATTTGCCAGTATTTTATTGAGGATTTTTGCATCGATGTTCATCAGGGATATCGTTCTAAAATTCTCTTTTTTTTGTTGTGTCGCTGCCAGGCTTTGGTATCAGGATGATATTGGCCTCATAAAATGAGTTAGGGAGGATTCCCTCTTTTTCTATTGATTGGAATAGTTTCAGAAGGAATGGTACCAGCTCCTCCTTGTACCTCTGGTAGAATTCAGCTATGAATCCATCTGTTCCTGGACTTTTTTTGGTTGGTAGGCTATTAATTATTGCCTCAATTTCAGAGCCTGCTATTTGTCTCTTCAGGGATTCGACTTCTTCCTGGTTTAGTCTTGGAAGAGTGTAAGTGTCCAGGAAATTATCCATTTCTTCTAGATTTTCTAGTTGATTTGCATAGAGATGTTTATAGTATTCTCTGATGGCAGTTTGTATTTCTGTGGGGTCCGTGGTGATATCCCCCTTATCATTTTTTATTGCGTCTATTTGATTCCTCTCTCTTTTCTTCTTTATTAGTCTTGCTAGCGGTCTATCAATTTTGTTGATCTTTTCAAAAAACCAACTCCTGGATTCATTGATTTTTTGGAGGGTTTTTTGTGTCTCTATCTCCTTCAGTTCTGCTCTGATCTTAGTTATTTCTTGCCTTTTGCTAGCTTTTGAATGTGTTTGCTCTTGCCTCTCTAGTTCTTTTAATTGTGATGTTAGAGTGTCAATTTAAAATATTTCCAGCTTTCTCTTGTGGGCATTTAGTGCTATAAATTTCCCTCTGCACACTGCTTTAAATGTTTCCCAGAGATTCTGGTATGTTGTATCTTTGTTCTCATTCGTTTCAAAGGACATCTTTATTTCTGCCTTCATTTCGTTCTGTACCCAGTAGTCATTCAGGAGCAGGTTGTTCAGTTTCCATGTAGTTGAGCGGTTTTGATTGAGTTTCTTAGTCCTGAGTTCTAGTTTGATTGCACTGTGGTCTGAGAGACAGTTTGTTATAATTTCTGTTCTTTTACATTTGCTGAGGAGTGCTTTACTTCTAATTATGTGCGCAATTTTTGAATAAGTGCAATGTGGTGCTGAGAAGAATGTATATTCTGTTGATTTGGGGTGGAGAGTTCAATAGGTGTCTATTAGGTCCGCTTGGTGCAGAGATGAGTTCAATTCCTGGATATCCTTGTTAACTTTCTGTCTCGTTGATGTGTCTAATGTTGACAGTGGAGTGTTGAAGTCTCCCATTATTATTGTATGGGAGTCTAAGTCTCTTTGTAAGGCTCTAAAGACTGGCTTTATGAATCTGGGTGCTCCTGTATTGGGTGCATATATATTTAGGATAGTTAGCCCTTCCTGTTGAATTGATCCCTTTACCATTATGTAATGGCCTTCTTTGTCTCTTTTGATCTTTGATGGTTTAAAGTCTGTTTTATCAGAGACTAGGATTGCAACCCCTGCTTTCTTTTGTTCTCCATTTGCTTGGTAGATCTTCCTCCATCCCTTCATTTTGAGCCTATGTATGTCTCTGCATGTGAGATGGGTCTCCTGAATACAGCAGACTGATGGGTCTTGACTCTTTATCCAGTTTGCCAGTCTGTGTCTTTTAAGTGGAGCATTTAGTCCATTAACATTTAAGGTTCATATTGTTATGTGTGAACTTGATCCTGCCATTATGATATTAACTGGTTATTTTGCTCGTTAGTTGATGCAGTTTCTTCCTAGCATCGATTGTCTTTACATTTTGGCATGTTTTTGCAATGGCTGGTACCAGTTGTTCCTTTCCATGTTTAGGGCTTCCTTCAGGGTCTCTTGTAAGGCAGGCCTGGTAGTGAGAAAATTTCTAAGCATTTGCTTATCTGTAAAGGATTTTATTTCTCCTTCACTTATGAAACTTTGTATGGCTGGATATGAAATTCTGGGTTTAAAATTCTTTTCTTTAAGAATGTTGAATATTGGCCCCCACTCTCTTCTGGCTTGTAGAGTTTCTGCCAAGAGATCTGCTGTTAGTCTGATGGGCTTCCCTTTGTGGGTAACCCAACCTTTCTCTCTGGGTGCCCTTAAGATTCTTTCCTTCATTTCAACTTTGGTGAATCTGGCAATGATGTGTCTTGGAGTTGCTCTTCTGGAGGAGTATCTTTGTGGCGTTCTCTGTATTTCCTGAATTTGAATGTTGGCCTGCCCTACTAGGTTGGGGAAGTTCTCCTGGATGATATCCTGAAGAGTGTTTTCCAACTTGGTTCCATTTTCCCCCTCACTTTCAGGCACCCCAATCAGACGTAGATTTGGTCTTTTTACATAATCCCATACTTCTTGCAGGCTTTGTTCATTTGTTTTTCTTCGTTTTTCTTTTGGTTTCTCTTCTCACTTCATTTCATTTATTTGATCCTCAATCGCTGATACTCTTTCTTCTAGTTGATCGAGTCAGTTACTGAAGCTTGTGCATTTTTCACGTATTTCTCATGTCATGGTTTTCATCTCTGTCATTTCGTTTATGACCTTCTCTGCATTAATTATTCTAGCTGTCAATTCTTCCACTCTTTTTTCAAGATTTTTAGTTTCCTTGCGCTGGGTATGTAATTCCTCCTTTAGCTCTGAGAAGTTTGATGGACTGAAGCCTTCTTCTCTCATCTGGTCAAAGTCATTCTCTGACCAGCTTCGACCCATTGCTGGCGTTGGGCTGCGCTCCTTTGCAGGGGGAGATGCACTCTTATTTTTTGAATTTCCAACTTTTCTGCCCTGCTTTTTCCCCATCTTTGTGGTTTTATCTGCCTCTGGTCTTTGATGATGGTGACCTACTGATGGGGTTTTGGTATAGGCGTTCTTCCTGTTTGATAGTTTTCCTTCTAATAGTCAGGACCCTCAGCTGTAGGTCTGTTGGAGATTGCTTGAGGTCCACTCCAGACCCTGTTTGCCTGGCTATCAGCAGCAGAGGTTGCAGAAGATAGAATATTGCTGAACAGTGAGTGTACCTGTCTGATTCTTATTTTGGAAGCTTCCTCTGAGGGGTGTACTCCACCCTGTGAGGTGTGGGGTGTCAGACTGCCCCTAGTTGGGGATGTCTCCCAGTTAGGTTACTCATGGTTCAGGGACCCACTTGAGCAGGCAGTCTGTCCCTTCTCAAATCTCAACCTCCATGTTGGGAGATCCACTGCTCTCTTCAAAGCTGTCAGACAGAGTCGTTTGCATCTGCAGAGGTTCCTGCTGCTTTTGTTGTTGTTGTTGTTAACTGTGCCCTGTCCCCAGAGGTGGAGTCTACAGAGACAGGCAGGTTTCCTTGAGCTTCTGTGAGCTCCACCCAGTTCGAGCTTCGCAGCGGCTTTGTTTACCTACTTAAGCCTTATCAATGGCGGGCGCCCCTCCCCCAGCCTCGGTGCTGCCTTACAGTTAGATCGCAGACTGCTGTGTTAGCAATGAGGGAGGCTCCGTGGGCGTGGGACCCTCCCGGCTAGGTGTGGGTATAATCTCCTGGTGTGCCCGTTTGCTTAAAGCGCAGTATTGGGGTGGGAGTCACCCGATTTTCCAGGTGTTGTGTGTCTCAGTTCCCCTGGCTAGGAAAAGGGATTCCCTTCCCCCTTTCGCTTCCCAGGTGTGGCTATGCCTCACCCTGCTTCAGCTCTCGCTGTTCGGGCTGCAGCAGCTGACCTGCACCAATTGTCTGACACTACCTAGTGAGATGACCCCAGTACCTCAGTTGAAAATGCAGAAATCACCAGTCTTCTGTGTCGCTCGTGCTGGGAGTTGGAGACTGGAGCTGTTCCTATTCGGCCATCTTGCTCCGCCCTCCTTCAGTTTATTTTAATGTGCTGTTAGGATTCAGACTATGGATCATGGATAATTCATTTACATTGCATGTGAAAAATTCATTACCATGTGAAATATATATATATATATATATATATATATATATATTTTTTTTTTTTTTTTTTTTTTTGAGATGGAGCCTTGCTCTGTCACCTAGGCTGGAGTGCAGTGGCATGATCTCAGCTCACTACAACCTCCATCTCCTGAGTTAAAGCAATTCTCCTGTCTCAACCTCCTGAGTAGCTGGGACTACAGGTTCATGCCCTGATGCCTGGCTAATTTTTGTATTTTTAGTAGAGACCAAGTTTCACCATATTGGTCAGGCTGGTCTGGAACTCCTGACCTCAGGTGACCCACCTGCCTCGGCCTCCCAAAGTGCTGGGATTACAGGTGTGAATCACCATGCCTGGCCTTGTTTTGTTTTTAGAAGAGAAATCTATTTGCAGCAAAACATACGAGTTGGAGTATGTGCTCTTTTCTCCCCCATGACTTGGTAGTGAGAGGAAACTTCTACATAAAGTCAAACACAGAACATATCGTATTCATTATTATTATTTGACATTTCTACCACTTTTACCAGCTAATAGCTATAGACATTTCTCATTTTGTTGGGGGAAGAAAGAAATTTCTCCATTCTCTTTTTCTTCCTTGTCCCTCCTTACAAGAAAAAATTGTACCAAAGTGTAGGTGACGAATATGAGGAGAATTATCACCAAATCTCGATTTGTTCCAATTCCTCTATTGATCTTACCCTGTGTAAGTGTAATGTGACTAAGAAAAGCCTGGGCCCTGGGGTCATCTGTCTGGCTCAAATCCTCACTCTTGCCAGTGAACAGCTGGGTAACTGTGGGCCAGTTGCTTAACCTCTCTGAGCCTCAAGTGCCTCATCTAAAAATGGGAAAAATAGTAGTGATTACCTCCTAAGGCTATGTGAAGCATGCATGGCACAAAAAGTTGTTAGAATAGTGCATAGTGAATGCTTGTTGTTTAACAGTAACTGCAATAGCAACATTAGAATTTGCAGTAGTAATGGTAGAAGTAAAATAGAAGGATTCCCTCCTTTTGCTTATTGGGATGGCTTCTTAAATGGAAGCTAGAAAATCAGGGAAGGAAAGGATTTTCCTGTGTCATTATTCTTCATGTAGCAGGAGTGCAGAGAAATCCAAATAAAATATTTTTGGCTAACCACAACGGCAGATTGATCCAAACCAACTGTGAAGGGAGCTAGATTTGCTTTCCCACTCAGTTTAATTATGAAAATAACAAAGGCATAAGTAGAAGGCATGCCTTAGTTTTAAAACTGTGATGAGAGTATTTAAGATCTACTCTCATAGCAATTTTCAAATATACAATACATTATTATTAACTACAGTCACAATGCTTTACAATAGATCTCCAGAAATTTTTCATCCTGTGAAATTGAAACTTTGTATCATTTCACCAACATCTTCTCAACCCTCATCTCCCCCAGCCCCTGGCAACCACCATTCTACTCTTTGCTTCCACGAGTTCAATTTTTTTCAGATTTTACATATAAATGAGATCATGAAGTATTTGCCTTTCTGGGTCTGGATTATTTCACTTAGCTTGATGCCCTCTAGGTTCATCCATGTTGTTGCAAATGACAAGATTTCCTCTTTTCAGGCTGAATACTATTCCATACATACGCATGTTTGTGTATAGCTGCATTTTCTTTATCCATTCATCTGTCAATGGACATTTAGGTTAATTATATTTCTTGACTCTAGTGAAAAATGCTGCAGTGAATGTTGGAGTACAGATATTTCTTCAATACTAATTTCTTTCATTTGGATATATACCAAGAAGTGGGATTGCTGGATCATAATGGTAGTTCTATTTTTAATTTTTAAAGGAACTTTTGTAATGTTTTCCATAATAGCTATACTAATTTGCATTCCCCACTACAGTGAACAAGGGTTCCTTTTGCTGTACATCTCCTGCCAACATTTGCTGTCTTGCCTTTCTGGCAGTAGCCATTTTAACAGGTGTGAGGTGATGTCTCATTGCACTTTTAATTTGTATTTCCCTGATTAGTGATGAGCATTTATTCACGTACTAGCTGGCTACTTGGATGTCTTCTTTTGAGAAATATTTATCCATGTTTGTTTTCTTGCTATTAAGATTTTTGAGTTCCTTATATATTTTGGATATTAGCCGTGTATTAGATATAGGTTGAACATCTCAAGTAAAAAAATCCAAAATTCAAAATGCTCCAAAATTCAAAACTTTTTGAGCACGGACACAGTGCTCAAAGGAAATGCTTGGGGCATTTCAGATTTTGTACTTTTGGATTTGGGATGCTCAAACAGTAAGTGTAATACAAATATTCCAACAAATGAATCCAAAATCTGAAATACTTCTGGTTCCAGTGATTTGGGATAAAGAATACTCAACATATATATGGTTTGTAAATATATTCTCTCATTCTGTAGGTTGTCTCTTCACTCTGTTGATTGTTTTCTTTGTATATAGAAGCTTATTAGTTTGACAGAATCCCATTTGTCTATTTTTGCTATTGTTTCCTTTGCTTTGGGGATCATATTTAAAAAAAATCATTGCCCAGACCAATGTCAGAGATTTTTCTTGATGTTTTCTTCTAGCAGTTTCACAGTTTCAAGTCTCAAAATCTTTAATCTATTTTGAGTTGATTTTTGTATATGGTATGAGGTAAGAGTCCGACTTCATTCTTCTGCATGTAGATACCCAGTTCCCCCACCACTGCTTATTGAAAAAGTTGTCCTTTCCCCATTGTGTGTTTGGGGTACCTTTGTCAAATATCAATTGACTGTAAATGTGTGGATTTATTTCTAGGCTCTCTATTCTGTTCCATTGATCTATAGATCTGTTTTTATGCCAGTACCATGCTGTTTTAATTACTACAGGTTTGCTGTGTATTTTGGAATCTGATAGTGTGATGCCCTCAGCTTTGTTCTTTTTGTTCATGATTGCTTAGGCTACCTGAGGTGTTTTGTGGTCTTATACAAATTTTAGGGTTAATTTTTCAATTCCTGTGAAAAATGTCATTGGAATTTTGATAAGGATTACTTTGAATCTGCAGATTGCTTTGGTTAGTATGAATATTTTAACAATATTGATTATTCCAATTCATGAACACAAGATATGTTTCCATTAATTTGTGGTCTTAAATTTATTTCGTCATTCTTTTATGGTTTTCAGTGTACAGGTGTTTTACCTCCTTGGTTAAATTTATTCCTAAGTATTTTTTGATGCTATTGTAAATGGGATTGTTTTCTTGGTTTCTTTTTCCGATAGTTCATTGGTAGTATATAGAAATGCTACTGATTTTTATAAGCTGATCTTCAATCCTGCAAATCTACTGAATTTATTAATTATAACAGTTTTTCAGTGGAGTTTTTAGGGGTATATATACATATATTCTTGTCATCTGCAAATAGGGACAATTTAAATTTTTCCTTTCCAATTTAGATGTATTTTATTTCTTTTACTTGCTTAATTGCTCTAGCTAGGACTTTCAGTACTATGTTGAATTGAAGTGCTGAGAGTGGGCATCCTTGTGTTGATCCTGATCCCAGAGTAAAAACTTTCAACTTTTAATCACTGGGTATTGATGTTAGCTGTGGGTTGTCATATATGGCCTTTGTTATGATGAGGTCTATTTCTGCCATGCCTAATTTGTTGAGAGTTTTTATCATGAAAAGTTCAAATTTTCAGATGTTTTCTGCATCTATTGAGATGATCACATGATTTTTGTCTTTTACCCTGTTAATACATTGTATCATATCTATTGGTTTGCATATATTTAACTATCCTTGCATCCCAAGGATAAATTCCCCTTGATCATTGTGTATGATCCTTTTAATGTACTGTTGAATTCAGTTTGCTAGCATTTTGTTGAGGATTTTCTACATGTGTGTTCATTAAGGATATTTGCTTTTCTTGTAGCATCCTTGTCTGGCTTTGGTAACAGGCTAATAATGGCCTCATAAACTGAATTTGCAAGTGTTCCCTCCTCTTAAATTATGAAAGAGTTTGAGAAGGATGGGAATTAATTTTTCTTTCTTCCTTTCTTCTTTTTTTTTTTTTTTTTTTTTTTGAGATAGAGTCTCACTCTTGTCACCCATGCTGGAATGCAATGGCATTATCTCAGCTTACTGCAACCTCTGCCTCCCCGGTTCAAGTGATTCTCCTGCCTCAGCCTCCTCAGTAGCTGGGATTATAGGCACCTGCCACTACCCCCAGCTAATTTTTGTACTTTTAGTAGAGATAGGGTTTCACCATATTGGCCAGGCTGGTCTCAAACTCCTCACCTCAGGTGATCTGCCTGCCTTGGCCTCTCAAAGTGCTGGGATTACAGGCATGAGCCACCATGCTTGGCCTAATTTTTCTTTAGATGTTTTGTAGAATTCACCAGTGAGGCCATTGGATCTAGGCTTTTTGCTTTTAAGGAGGTTTTTGATTACTGATGCAATTTCCTTAAGCATTATTGAACTGTCCAGATTTTGAATTTCTTCATCTGTCAGTCTTGGTAGATTGTTTGTTGCTATGAACTGGTCCATTTCTTTCTTTTAGGCTATCCAATTTTTTTGGCATATTATTGCTCATAGTAGTCACTTATAATTATTTGTGTTTCTGTGGTATCAGTTTAACATCTCCATATTGATTGATAATTTTATTAATTTGATTTTTCTCTCTTTTTTCTTAGTAAGTCCAGTTAACAGTTTGTCCATTTTATCTTTTCAAAAAAACAGCTCTTAGTTTCATAGATATTTTTTAAGTTTTCTATCCTCTATTTCATTATTTTTGGTCTGATATTTATTATTTTCCTTTCTTTTGTTGACTTTGGGCTTTGTTCTTTTTCTACTCCCACAGGTATAAAGTTAGGTTGTTTGATGTCTTTATTTTTTCATAATGTAGGTGTTTATTGCTACAAAATTTCCCTTTTAAAACTCTGTTTGCTACATCCCATAAGTTTGGGTACATTGTGTTTCCATTTTTATTTGTCTCAACAAAATTTAAATTTTTCCTTTTGATTTCTTCTTTGATCCAGTATCTGTTTAGGAAAGTGTTGTTTAATTTCTACATATTTGTGAATTTTCCAATTTTCCTCCTGGTATTGATTTGTAATTTAACTATTGTTGTTGGAAAGGATACTCAAAATGATTTCAGTATTCTAGAACTTGTTAAGGCGTGTTTTGTGGCCTAACATAAGATTTGTCCTGGATTTGTTCAGCATTTGTCTCAGATTATGAAAATCTGAGACAGGTCTCAGTCGATTTAGGAAGTTTATTTTGCCAAAGTTATGGATGCACACCTGTTACACAGCCTCAGGAGGTCCTGACGATATGTGCCCAACGTGGTCAGAGCACAGCTTGGTTTTATGTATTTTAGGTAGACATGAGACATCAATCAACATATGTAAGATGAATATTGGTTCAGTCTGGGATGGCAGGACAACTGGAAGCAAAGAAATGACATCTCGAAGCAGGCAGGAGGCTTTCAGGTCATAGATAATAGACAAATGGTTGCATTCTTTTGAGTTTCTGATTAGCCTCTGCAAAAGACGCAGTCAGATATGCATTTATCTCCGTGAGCAGAGGGATGACTTTGAATAGAATGGTAGGCAGGTTTGCCCTAAATGGTTCCCAGCTTGACTTTTCCCTCTAGCTTAGTGATTTTGGGGCCACAAGATTTGTTTTCCTTTCACTTGCACCTGAAAAGAATGTTTATGCTGCTGCTGTTGGATGAAATGCTCTCTCTATATGTTAGGTCGATTTGGTCTATAATGTTGTTCAAGTGTACTGTTTCCTTGTTGATTTTCTATTTGGATGATTTATCCATTGTTGGAAGTGGGTTATTGAAGTCCCCTACTACCATTGTATTGCTGTCTAGTTCTCCCTTCAGTTCTGTTAATATTTTCTTTATATATTTAGGTGCTCTGATGGTGGGTGCACATATATTTATAATTATTATATTATATTGATGAATTGAGCCCTTTAGTACAATGACCTACTTTGTCTCCTCTGACAGTTTTTGACTTAAAGTCTAGTTTGTCTAAGGAGAGCCATCTGTCATCACTTTTGGTTATCATTTGCATGGAATATCTTTCCAAACCTTTACTTTCAGTCTATGTATATCCTTAAAGCTAAAGTGAGTTTTTTTATAGGCAGCAATTTCCTATAATTTATTTTTTTAAATCCACTTAGCCACTCTGTCTTTTGATTAGAGAATTTAATCCATTTACATTTAAAGTAATTATTGATAGTTAAGGACTTAGTATTGCCATTTAAAGAATTGTTTTCTGACTGTTTTACAGTTCCTTCATTCTATTCTTACTCTTTTCCCTTATGATTTGATGATTTTTTGGTAATAGTATGATTTAATTGCTTTCTCTTTATCTTCTGTGTGGGTTTTATATTTGTAGATACCATGAGTCTTACATAAAACATAACTATTTATTTATTAATTTATTTATTTATTTATTTATTTTTTTGTGTATAATATTTCTTTTTTTTTTTTTTTTTTTTATTATACTTTAAGTTCTAGGGTACATGTGCATAACGTGCAGGTTTGTTACATATGTATACTTATGCCATGTTGGTGTGCTGCACCCATCAACTCGTCAGCACCCATCAATTCATCATTTATATCATGTATAACTCCCCAATGCAATCCCTCCCTCCTCCCCCCTCCCCCCTCCCCATGATAGACCCCAGTGTGTGATGTTCCCCTTCCCGAGTCCAAGTGATCTCATTGTTCAGTTCCCACCTATGAGTGAGAACATGCGGTGTTTGGTTTTCTCTTCTTGTGATAGTTTGCTAAGAATGATGGTTTCCAGCTGCATCCATGTCCCTACAAAGGACGCAAACTCATCCTTTTTTATGGCTGCATAGTATTCCATGGTGTATATGTGCCACATTTTCTTAATCCAGTCTGTCACAGATGGACATTTGGGTTGATTCCAAGTCTTTGCTATTGTGAATAGTGCCGCAATAAACATACGTGTACATGTGTCTTTGTAGTAGACTAATTTATAATCCTTTGGGTATATACCCAGTAGTGGGATGGCTGGGTCATATGGTACATCTAGTTCTAGATCCTTGAGGAATTGCCATACTGTTTTCCATAATGGTTGAACTAGTTTACAATCCCACCAACAGTGTAAAAGTGTTCCTATTTCTCCACATCCTCTCCAACACCTGTTGTTTCCTGACTTCTTAATGATTGCCATTCTAACTGGTGTGAGATGGTATCTCATTGTGGTTTTGATTTGCATTTCTCTGATGGCCAGTGATGATGAGCATTTTTTCATGTGTCTGTTGGCTGTATGAATATCTTCTTTTGAGAAATGTCTGTTCATATCCTTTCCCCACTTTTTGATGGGGTTGTTTGTTTTTTTCTCGTATATTTGTTTGAGTTCTTTGTAGATTCTGGATATTAGCCCTTTGTCAGATGAGTAGGTTGCAAAAATTTTCTCCCATTCTGTAGGTTGCCTGTTCACTCTGATGGTAGTTTCTTTTGCTGTGCAAAAGCTCTTTAGTTTAATTAGATCCCATTTGTCAATTTTGGCTTTTACTGCCGTTGCTTTTGGTGTTTTAGACATGAAGTCCTTGCCCATGCCTATGTCCTGAATGGTACTACCTAGATTTTCTTCTAGGGTTTTTATGGTATTAGGTCTAACATTTAAGTCTCTAATCCATCTTGAATTAATCTTCGTATAAGGGGTAAGAAAAGGATCCAGTTTCAGCTTTCTACTTATGGCTAGCCAATTTTCCCAGCACCATTTATTAAATAGGGAATCATTTCCCCATTTCTTGTTTCTCTCAGGTTTGTCAAAGATCAGATGGCTGTAGATGTGCGGTATTATTTCTGAGGACTCTGTTCTGTTCCATTGGTCTATATCTCTGTTTTGGTACCAGTACCATGCTGTTTTGGTTACTGTAGCCTTGTAGTATAGTTTGAAGTCAGGTAGCGTGACGCCTCCAGCTTTGTCCTTTTGACTTAGGATTGTCTTGGCAATGCGGGCTCTTTTTTGGTTCCATATGAACTTTAAAGGCAGTTTTTTCCAATTCTGTGAAGAAAGTCATTGGTAGCTTGATGGGGATGGCATTGAATCTATAAATAACCTTGGGGAGTATGGCCATTTTCACGATATTGATTCTTCCTATCCATGAGCATGGTATGTTCTTCCATTTGTTTGTGTCCTCTTTGATTTCACTGAGCAGTGGTTTGTAGTTCTCCTTGAAGAGGTCCTTTACATCCCTTGTAAGCTGGATTCCTAGGTATTTGATTCTCTTTGAAGCAATTGTGAATGGAAGTTCATTCCTGATTTGGCTCTCTGCTTGTCTGTTACTGGTGTATAAGAATGCTTGTGATTTTTGCACATTAATTTTGTATCCTGAGACTTTGCTGAATTTGCTTATCAGCTTAAGGAGATTTTGGGCTGAGACGATGGGGTTTTCTAAATATACAATCATGTCATCTGCAAACAGGGACAATTTGACTTCTTCTTTTCCTAACTGGATACCCTTGATTTCTTTCTCTTGCCTGATTGCCCTAGCCAGAACTTCCAACACTATGTTGAATAGGAGTGGTGAGAGAGGGCATCCCTGTCTTGTGCCAGTTTTCAAAGGGAATTTTTCCAGTTTTTGCCCATTCAGTATGATATTAGCTGTGGGTTTGTCATAAATAGCTCTTATTATTTTGAGGTACGTTCCATCAATACCGAATTTATTGAGCGTTTTTAGCATGAAGGGCTGTTGAATTTTGTCAAAAGCCTTTTCTGCATCTATTGAGACAATCATGTGGTTCTTGTCTTTGGTTCTGTTTATATGCTGGATTACGTTTATTGATTTGCGAATGTTGAACCAGCCTTGCATCCCAGGGATGAAGCCCACTTGATCATGGTGGATAAGCTTTTTGATGTGCTGCTGAATCCGGTTTGCCAGTATTTTATTGAGGATTTTTGCATCAATGTTCATCAGGGATATTGGTCTAAAATTCTCTTTTTTTGTTGTGTCTCTGCCAGGCTTTGGTATCAGGATGATGTTGGCCTCATAAAATGAGTTAGGGAGGATTCCCTCTTTTTCTATTGATTGGAATAGTTTCAGAAGGAATGGTACCAGCTCCTCCTTGTACCTCTGGTAGAATTCAGCTGTGAATCCATCTGGTCCTGGACTTTTTTTGGTGGGTAGGCTATTAATTGTTGCCTCAATTTCAGAGCCTGCTATTGGTCTATTCAGGGATTCAACTTCTTCCTGGTTTAGCCTTGGGAGAGTGTAAGTGTCCAGGAAATTATCCATTTCTTCTAGATTTTCTAGTTGATTTGCGTAGAGGCGTTTATAGTATTCTCTGATGGTAGTTTGTATTTCTGTGGGGTCAGTGGTGATATCCCCTTTATCATTTTTTATTGCATCTATTTGATTCCTCTCTCTTTTTTTCTTTATTAGCCTTGCTAGCGGTCTGTCAATTTTGTTGATCTTTTCAAAAAACCAACTCCTGGATTCATTGATTTTTTGGAGGGTTTTTTGTGTCTCTATCTCCTTCAGTTCTGCTCTGATCTTAGTTATTTCTTGCCTTCTGCTAGCTTTTGAATGTGATTGCTCTTGCCTCTCTAGTTCTTTTAATTGTGATGTTAGAGTGTCAATTTTAGATCTTTCCTGCTTTCTCTTGTGGGCATTTAGTGCTATAAATTTCCCTCTACACACTGCTTTAAATGTGTCCCAGAGATTCTGGTATGTTGTATCTTTGTTCTCATTGGTTTCAAAGAACATCTTTATTTCCGCTTTCATTTCGTTATGTAACCAGTAGTCATTCAGGAGCAGGTTGTTCAGTTTCCATGTAGTTGAGCGGTTTTGATTGAGTTTCTTAGTCCTGAGTTCTAGTTTGATTGCACTGTGGTCTGAGAGACAGTTTGTTATAATTTCTGTTCTTTTACATTTGCTGAGGAGTACTTTACTTCCAATTATGTGGTCAATTTTGGAATAAGTGCGATGTGGTGCTGAGAAGAATGTATATTCTGTTGATTTGGGGTGGAGAGTTCTATAGATGTCTATTAGGTCCGCTTGGTGCAGAGATGAGTTCAATTCCTGGATATCCTTGTTAACTTTCTGTCTCGTTGATCTGTCTAATGTTGACAGCGGAGTGTTGAACTCTCCCATTATTATTGTATGGGAGTCTAAGTCTCTTTGTAAGTCTCTAAGGACTTGCTTTATGAATCTGGGTGCTCCTGTATTGGGTGCATATATATTTAGGAGAGTTAGCTCTTCCTGTTGAATTGATCCCTTTACCATTATGTAATGGCCTTCTTTGTCTCTTTTGATCTTTGATGGTTTAAAGTCTGTTTTATCAGAGACTAGGATTGCAACCCCTGCTTTTTTTTGTTCTCCATTTGCTTGGTAGATCTTCCTCCATCCCTTTATTTTGAGCCTATGTATGTCTCTGCATGTGAGATGGGTCTCCTGAATACAGCAGACTGATGGGTCTTGACTCTTTATCCAGTTTGCCAGTCTGTGTCTTTTAATTGGAGCATTTAGTCCATCAACATTTAAGGTTAATATTGTTATGTGTGAACTTGATCCTGCCATTATGATTTTAACTGGTTATTTTGCTCGTTAGTTGATGCAGTTTCTTCCTAGCCTCGATGGTCTTTACATTTTGCCAAGTTTTTGCGATGGCTGGTACCGGTTGTTCCTTTCCATGTTTAGGGCTTCCTTCAGGGTCTCTTGTAAGGCAGGCCTGGTGGTGACAAAATCTCTAAGCATTTGCTTATCTGTAAAGGATTTTATTTCTCCTTCACTTATGAAACTTAGTTTGGCTGGATATGAAATTCTGGGTTTAAAATTCTTTTCTTTAAGAACGTTGAATATTGGCCCCCACTCTCTTCTGGCTTGTAGAGTTTCTGCCGAGAGATCTGCTGTTAGTCTGATGGGCTTCCCTTTGTGGGTGACCCGACCTTTCTCTCTGGCTGCCCTTAAGATTTTTTCCTTCATTTCAACTTTGGTGAATCTGGCAATTATGTGTCTTGGAGTTGCTCTTCTGGAGGAGTATCTTTGTGGCGTTCTCTGTATTTCCTGAATTTGAATGTTGGCCTGCCCTACTAGGTTGGGGAAGTTCTCCTGGATGATATCCTGAAGAGTGTTTTCCAACTTGGTTCCATTTTCCCCCTCACTTTCAGGCACCCCAATCAGACGTAGATTTGGTCTTTTTACGTAATCCCATACTTCTTGCAGGCTTTGCTCATTTCTTTTTCTTCTTTTTTCTTTTGGTTTCTCTTCTCGCTTCATTTCATTCATTTGATCTTCAATCGCTGATACTCTTTCTTCCAGTTGATCGAGTCGGTTACTGAAGCTTGTGCATTTGTCACGTATTTCTCGTGTCATGGTTTTCATCTCTGTCATTTCGTTTATGATCTTCTCTGCATTAATGAGTCTAGCTGTCAATTCTTCCACTCTTTTTTCAAGATTTTTAGTTTCTTTGCGCTGGGTACGTAATTCCTCCTTTAGCTCTGAGAAGTTTGATGGACTGAAGCCTTCTTCTCTCCTCTCGTCCAAGTCATTCTCTGACCAGCTTTGATCCGTTGCTGGTGATGGGCTGCGCTCCTTTGCAGGGGGAGATGCGCTCTTATTTTTTGAATTTCCAGCTTTTCTGCCCTGCTTCTTCCCCATCTTTGTGGTTTTATCTGTCTCTGGTCTTTGATGGTGGTGACGAACTGATGGGGTTTTGGTATAGGTGTCCTTCCTGTTTGATAGTTTTCCTTCTGACAGTCAGAAGGACTGTCTGTTGGTCTGTTGGAGATTGCTTGAGGTCCAGTCCAGACCCTGTTTGCCTGGGTATCAGCAGCAGAGGTTGCCGAAGATAGAATATTGCTGAACAGCGAGTGTACCTGTCTGATTCTTCCTTTGGAAGTGTCCTCTCAGGGGTGTACTCCACCCTGTGAGGTGTGGGGTGTCAGACTGCCCCTAGTGGGGGATTTCTCCCAGCTAGGCTACTCAGGGGTCAGGGACCCACCTGAGCAGGCAGTCTGTCCGTTCTCAGATCTCAACCTCCGCGTTGGGAGATCCGCGGCTCTCCCCAAAGCTGTCAGACAGAGTCGTTCGCGTCTGCACCGGCTCCCGCTACTTCCCCTGTTGGTCTTCAGCTGTGCGCTGTCCCCAGAGGTGGAGACTACAGAGACAGGCAGGCTTCCTTGAGCTGCTGTGAGCTCCACCCAGTTCGAGCTTCCCAGCGGCTTTGTTTACCTACTTAAGCCTCAGCAATGGCGGGCGCCCCTCCCCCAGCCTCGCTGCTGCCTTGCGGATAGATCGCTGCAGACTGCTGTGTTAGCAGTGAGGGAGGCTTCGTGGGCGTGGGACCCTCCCGGCCAGGTGTGGGATATATTCTCCTGGAATGCCTGTATGCTTACAGCGCAGTATTGGGGTGGGAGTTACCCGATTTTCCAGGTGTTGTGTGTCTCAGTTCCCCTGGCTAGGAAAACGGATCCCCTTCCCCCTTGCGCTTCCAGGTGAGGCGATGCCTCGCCCTGCTTCAGCTCTCGCTGGTCAGGCTGCAGCAGCTGACCAGCACCGATTGTCCGGCACTCCCTAGTGAGATGACCCCAGTACCTCAGTTGAAAATGCAGAAATCACCGGTCTTCTGTGTCGCTCGCGCTGGGAGTTGGAGACTGGAGTTGTTCCTATTCGGCCATCTTGCTCCGCCCCCATAACTATTTATTTTAAGCTGGAAACAACTTTGTCTGCTGCATATAAAAACTCTGAGATTTAGCTTTTCCTCCCACTACATTTTATGTTATTGATGTCACAATTCATGTATTTTATATATCATGTACCCGTTATCAAATTTTTGTAGTTATAGTTATGTTAATACTTCTGTCTTTTAACTTTTACACTAGAGTTTAAAGTGATACTGCATAAGTATTAAAGTATTCATGTTTTCTGAATTTGACTGTATTGTTAACTTTACAATAAGTTTTATACTTTCATATGTATTCACATTGTTAATGTCCTTTCATTTCAACTTGAAAAACTCCCATTAGCATTTCTCACAGGGTGTGTCTAATGATGACGAACTCCTGCAGCTTTTGTCTCTTTGGGAAAGTTCTTATCTCTCCTTATCCCTGAAGGACAGCCTTGCTATATAGAATTATTGGTTGGCAGAATTCTTGTTTTCTTTTAGCACTTTGAATACATCATCTCAATTTCTTTTGGCCTGCAAGGTTTCTACTGAGAAATACACTGATACTCTTATAGGGGTTCCCTTGAATGTTTTTTTCTCTTTGTTTTTCTCTTGCTGCTTGCAAAATTTTCTTTTTGTCTTCGATTTTTAAAAATTTGATTATAGTGTGTCTTGGTGGCAATCTCATTATATTTAATATATGTGGGGGTGCTTTGAGCTTCATGGATCTGCATGTTAATCTTCCTATCCAAATTTTGAAAGTGTTCAGCTGCCTTTCTTTAAATAAGATTTCTTCCCCTATTTCCTTCTTTCTCTGCTTCTTCTGAAACACCAATAAGGTGTATATTGGTTTACTTAATGATGACCTATAATTTCTGTAGGCTATCTTCACTTTTTCACTCTTTTTTTCTGTTGACTCCGGTTGGGTAATTTTGAATGAACAGACTTTGAGCTCTCTGATTCTTCTGCTTGGTTGAGTCTACTGTTGAATGTCTTCATTAAATTTTTCAGTTTAATTATGATGTTTCTTAGCTCTAGAATTTCTGTTTGGTTCTTTTTTATGATTTCTATCTCTTTATTGAACTTCTCATTCTGTTCTTGTACTCTTTTTCTTATTTTGTTTAGTTGTCTATCTGTGTTCTCTTGTAGCTCACTTAGTTTCAAGATGATTATTATTTTATTTTATTATACTTTATGTTCTAGGGTACATGTGCACAACGTGCAGGTTTGTTACATATGTGTACATGTGCCATGTTGGTGTGCTTCACCCATTAACTCATCCTTTACATTTGGTATATCTCCTAATGCTATCCCTCCTCCACCCCACAACAGGCCCAGTGTGTGATGTTCCCCTTCCTCTGTCCAGGTGTTCTCATTGTTCAATTCCCACCTATGAGTGAGAACATGCAGTGTTTGGTTTTCCGATCTTGCGAAAGTTTGCTGAGAATGATGGTTTCCAGCTGCATCCATGTCCCTACAAAGGACACGAACTCATCCTTTTTTATGGCTGCATAGTATTCCATGCTGTATATGTGCCACAATTTCTTAATCCCGTCAGTCATTGATGGACATTCGGGTTGGTTTAAGTCTTTGCTATTGTGAATAGTGCCGCAATAAACATACCTGTGCATGTGTCTTTATAGCAGCATGATTTATAATCCTTTGGGCTATCAATCCCAGTAATGGGATGGCTGGGTCAAATGGTATTTCTAGTTCTAGATCCTTGAGGAATCGCCACACTGTTTTCCACAATGGTTGAACTAGTATACAGTCCCACCAAGAGTGTAAAAGTGTTCCTATTTCTCTACATCCTCTCCAGCACCTGTTGTTTCTTGACTTTTTAATGATTGCCATTCTAACTGGCATGAGATGGTATCTCATTGTGGTTTTGATTTGCATTTCTCTGATGGCTAATGATGATGAGCAATTTTTCATGTCTGTTGGTTGCATAAATGTCTTCTTTTGAGAAGTGTCTGTTCATATCCTTTCCCCACTTTTTGATGGAGTTGTTTGTTTATTTCTTGTAAATTTGTTTGAGTTCTTTGTAGATTCTGGATATTAGCCCTTTGTCAGATGAGTAGATTGCAAAAATTTTCTCCCATTCTGGAGGTTACCTGTTCACTCTGATGGTAGTTTCTTTTGCTGTGCAGAAGCTCTTTAGTTTAATGAGATCCCATTTGTCAATTTTGGCTTTTGTTGCCATTGCTTTTGGTGTTTTAAACATGAAGTCCTTACCCATGCCTATGTCCTGAATGGTATTGCCTAGGTTTTCTTCCAGTGTTTTTATGGTTTTAGGGTTAACATTTAAGTCTTTAATCCATCTTGAATTAATTTTTGTATAAGGTGTAAGGAAGGGATCCAGTTTCAGCTTTCTACATATGGCTACCCAGTTTTCCCAGCACCATTTATTAAATAGGAAATCCTTTCCCCATTTCTTGTTTTTGTCAGGTTTGTCAAAGATCAGTTGGTTGTAGATGTGTGGTATTGTTTCTGAGTCCTCTGTTCTGTTCCCTTTGTCTATATCTCTGTTTTGGTACCCGTACCATGCTGTTTTGGTTAGGGTAGCCTTGTAGTACAGTTTGAAGTCAGGTAACATGATGCCTCCAGCTTTGTCCTTTTGACTTAGGGGTTTCTTGGTAATGTGGACTCTTTTTTGGTTCCATATGAAGTTTAAAGTAGTTTTTTCCCAATTCTGTGAAGAAAGTCATTGGTAGCTTAATGGGGATAGCATTGAATCTATAAATTACCTTGGGCAGTATGGCCATTTCACAATACTGATTCTTCCTATGCATGAGCATGGTATGTTCTTCTATTTGTTTGTGTCCTCTTTTATTTCATTGAGCAGTGGTTTGTAGTTCTCCTTGAAGAGGTCCTTCACATCTCCTGTAAGTTGGGTTCCTAGGTATTTTATTCTCTTTGAAGCAATTGTGACTGGGAGTTCACTCATGATTTGGCTCTCTGTCTGTTATTGGTACTTCAAGATGATTATTTTGAATTTTTTATTAGTCGGTTTTTAATTAGCATCAGTTACTTGTGCTTTATTTGTTCCTTTGGTGGTATCATGTTTCCTTGATTATTTGTGATCCTTGTGAACATGCCCTAGTTTCTGCACATTTGAAAAAGTGGGTACCTCTTCTAGTCTTTATAGATTGGCTTTGGCAGGGAAAGCCTTTACCAGTTGGCTGGTCCAAAGATTCTCAGTGGACTATCTGGCTGGGCTCATGCGTGGACTTATGCTAGAGTTCTTGGGTAGACTTGCTTGGTGCCTGGGTCAGCAAGTGGATAGGCCTTGTGTCTGGGTCTATGGGGTCAGCCTGGTGCTGGGGTCCATTGGGATGGGCCTGGAGCCTGTGTCAATAGGGACTGGACTTGAATTCTGGATCCATGACAGCCAACCTGATTCCAGGGGTGGGTGTGTGGGGTTAGGCCTTGAGCCTGAGTCTGCAGGAGCCACCCTGGTGCTGAAATGAGCCTGGTGCCTGGGTACATTGGGATAGATCTGGGACTTGGGCCCATGAAGCCTGGGCCTCCTATGTTGAACCCAGTGCTGGGGTCTCCTATGGTGGGCCTGTACTCTGGAATTGCTGGAGCTGGCCTAGATTCTGCTACCTGGGGTTGCAGGGACTGATCTGGAGCTGGGGTGCATTAGAGCCTGGGTTCACAGGGCCCAGTCTGGAGCCTGGAACTGGCAATGCTAACCTGGTGCCTGGGGTTATGTGGGGTGGCCTGGAGCTGGTTGCATAGGGGCCAGCCTAGCGCTGGGGTGGACTTGGAGGCTGGGTCTGTGGGTATCGCTCTAGAGGCCAGGTCCATGGGCACTGGCGTCAGGGACCATAGAGCTGGTTTGGAGCTGCGGCAGGCCTAAAGGCTAGGTCCATGTGTTCTAGCCTGCAGTCTGGGGATTTTCTGGGTGTCCTGGCACTGGTGCCAGTCTGGAGCCTTGGGTGGGCCTGGAGCCTGAATTTGCTAGGGCCAGTTTAGGGCCTGGGGTTGTTGGGGTTGGCCTGGTGTTTAGGTGGGCCTGGAAGCTTGTTCTGTGGGTGCCAGCCTGGTGCCGATGTTCATTGGCCTGGACTTGGTGCTGGGGTCTGTGGCAAAGTTGGGTGCTTACTTCACTCCTTTCGGCCAGTGAAGAGAGTATCTATCTCTCTACTTACTGTGCTACCTAGTCTTGTGGGAAGAGTGATAGAAGTAACGTGAAGTTGTCCTTCCTACCCTTCTCAATGAGACTTTTCTTATTTCTCTAATACATTCAAATGCTATACTCTCTCATCTGAAATCGTTAACTCTTGTGAAGATATTTTTGTGCATGGATAGTTGTTAAAATGGATGTTTCTACAAGGACAAGCACTGGAAAGTCCTATTTTGTCATCTTGCTGACATCACTCTTGTATATATCTATACATCATACAATTAGACCACCTTTGTAAATGTATGACACATATATGTATGTATGTATATCTGTGTGTACATGTGTATTTGTATTCTATTTGCTAATCTGATCATTTCATCCAACTAGTATATTATGAACTTCATTCCAAAATAAAGTATTCTTCTTCAAATATTTTTTAATGATTGCATAATATTTCATTGTATAGATGCACCAAAATTTAGCTAATCAATTTTGTTATTTTTCCATATTTATTATTTTATCATTATAAAAAGGCTTCTAAGAACTTCTTATCTATTTGAGCATAACCTTGATTACTTCCTTAGGGTCTAGCTCTAGATGTGAAATAGCAGAATCAAATATTATGTTAAATTTTATATTCCTTATTATTATTCTTTGAAGATGACAAAGGAAGCTGATCTCCTGTCTTTTACATGACAGAGGTTAGATATTGTGGTTGCTTATGAAGAAAAGGAAGGAAGTGGCCTCTTATGTGCAAGTCTTAGCTTTCTTCCTAGTGTCTCTTGTATTCTATCATACCAACCGGAGCTGTGTAATTAATTAGTTATTCAGCGCTAATCTGCAGCACATTAACACATGTAGAAAATTTAGAAGTTCTGCCAAAATAGATTTTTATATGCATAAATGTAACATGAATAACATTTCAGGTTTCATGACCCCTTTTGTATAAATGAATATTATCCAAATTCAAGACTAGGATGAAAATCTAGACTTATTTTTCAGCAATGTTAGCCAATAATTCTTAAACAGTTGTGCTTTTGGAATTATCCATAACCGTGGAAAGAGGACTTTGGGGGTAAAAATTTTAGTTTGCCTTTCCCATATGCATGAATTTTTTTTTTTTTTTTTTTTTTTTTACATTATAATGAATTTTCTTTATTTTTTTGAATCACTCTTTTTTTTTTTTATTATACTTTAAGTTCTAGGGTACATGTGCATAACGTGCAGGTTTGTTACATATGTATACTTATGCCATGTTGGTGTGCTGCACCCATCAACTCATCAGCACCCATCAATTCATCATTTATATCATGTATAACTCCCCAATGCAATCCCTCCCTCCTCCCCCCTCCCCCCTCCCCATGATAGACCCCAGTGTGTGATGTTCCCCTTCCCGAGTCCAAGTGATCTCATTGTTCAGTTCCCACCTATGAGTGAGAACATGCGGTGTTTGGTTTTCTCTTCTTGTGATAGTTTGCTAAGAATGATGGTTTCCAGCTGCATCCATGTCCCTACAAAGGACGCAAACTCATCCTTTTTTATGGCTGCATAGTATTCCATGGTGTATATGTGCCACATTTTCTTAATCCAGTCTGTCACAGATGGACATTTGGGTTGATTCCAAGTCTTTGCTATTGTGAATAGTGCTGCAATAAACATACGTGTACATGTGTCTTTGTAGTAGACTAATTTATAATCCTTTGGGTATATACCCAGTAGTGGGATGGCTGGGTCATATGGTACATCTAGTTCTAGATCCTTGAGGAATGGCCATACTGTTTTCCATAATGGTTGAACTAGTTTACAGTCCCACCAACAGTGTAAAAGAGTTCCTATTTCTCCACATCCTCTCCAACACCTGTTGTTTCCTGACTTCTTAATGATTGCCATTCTAACTGGTGTGAGATGGTATCTCATTGTGGTTTTGATTTGCATTTCTCTGATGGCGAGTGATGATGAGCATTTTTTCATGTGTCTGTTGGCTGTATGAATATCTTCTTTTGAGAAATGTCTGTTCATATCCTTTCCCCACTTTTTGATGGGGTTGTTTGTTTTTTTCTCGTATATTTGTTTGAGTTCTTTGTAGATTCTGGATATTAGCCCTTTGTCAGATGAGTAGGTTGCAAAAATTTTCTCCCATTCTGTAGGTTGCCTGTTCACTCTGATGGTAGTTTCTTTTGCTGTGCAAAAGCTCTTTAGTTTAATTAGATCCCATTTGTCAATTATGGCTTTTGCTGCCGTTGCTTTTGGTGTTTTAGACATGAAGTCCTTGCCCATGCCTATGTCCTGAATGGTACTACCTAGATTTTCTTCTAGGGTTTTTATGGTATTAGGTCTAACATTTAAGTCTCTAATCCATCTTGAATTAATCTTCGTATAAGGGGTAAGGAAAGGATCCAGTTTCAGCTTTCTACTTATGGCTAGCCAATTTTCCCAGCACCATTTATTAAATAGGGAATCCTTTCCCCATTTCTTGTTTCTCTCAGGTTTGTCAAAGATCAGATGGCTGTAGATGTGTGGTATTATTTCTGAGTACTCTGTTCTGTTCCATTGGTCTATATCTCTGTTTTGGTACCAGTACCATGCTGTTTTGGTTACTGTAGCCTTGTAGTATAGTTTGAAGTCAGGTAGCGTGACGACTCCAGCTTTGTCCTTTTGACTTAGGATTGTCTTGGCAATGCGGGCTCTTTTTTGGTTCCATATGAACTTTAAAGCAGTTTTTTCCAATTCTGTGAAGAAAGTCATTGGTAGTTTGATGGGGATGGCATTGAATCTATAAATAACCTTGGGGAGTATGGCCATTTTCACGATATTGATTCTTCCTATCCATGAGCATGGTATGTTCTTCCATTTGTTTGTGTCCTCTTTGATTTCACTGAGCAGTGGTTTGTAGTTCTCCTTGAAGAGGTCCTTTACATCCCTTGTAAGCTGGATTCCTAGGTATTTGATTCTCTTTGAAGCAATTGTGAATGGAAGTTCATTCCTGATTTGGCTCTCTGCTTGTCTGTTACTGGTGTATAAGAATGCTTGTGATTTTTGCACATTAATTTTGTATCCTGAGACTTTGCTGAAGTTGCTTATCAGCTTAAGGAGATTTTGGGCTGAGACGATGGGGTTTTCTAAATATACAATCATGTCATCTGCAAAGAGGGACAATTTGACTTCTTCTTTTCCTAACTGGATACCCTTGATTTCTTTCTCTTGCCTGATTGCCCTAGCCAGAACTTCCAACACTATGTTGAATAGGAGTGGTGAGAGAGGGCATCCCTGTCTTGTGCCAGTTTTCAAAGGGAATTTTTCCAGTTTTTGCCCATTCAGTATGATATTAGCTGTGGGTTTGTCATAAATAGCTCTTATTATTTTGAGGTACGTTCCATCAATACCGAATTTATTGAGCGTTTTTAGCATGAAGGGCTGTTGAATTTTGTCAAAAGCCTTTTCTGCATCTATTGAGACAATCGTGTGGTTCTTGTCTTTGGTTCTGTTTATATGCTGGATTACGTTTATTGATTTGCGAATGTTGAACCAGCCTTGCATCCCAGGGATGAAGCCCACTTGATCATGGTGGATAAGCTTTTTGATGTGCTGCTGAATCCGGTTTGCCAGTATTTTATTGAGGATTTTTGCATCAATGTTCATCAGGGATATTGGTCTAAAATTCTCTTTTTTTGTTGTGTCTCTGCCAGGCTTTGGTATCAGGATGATGTTGGCCTCATAAAATGAGTTAGGGAGGATTCCCTCTTTTTCTATTGATTGGAATAGTTTCAGAAGGAATGGTACCAGCTCCTCCTTGTACCTCTGGTAGAATTCAGCTGTGAATCCATCTGGTCCTGGACTTTTTTTGGTGGGTAGGCTATTAATTGTTGCCTCAATTTCAGAGCCTGCTATTGGTCTATTCAGGGATTCAACTTCTTCCTGGTTTAGCCTTGGGAGAGTGTAAGTGTCCAGGAAATTATCCATTTCTTCTAGATTTTCTAGTTGATTTGCGTAGAGGCGTTTATAGTATTCTCTGATGGTAGTTTGTATTTCTGTGGGGTCAGTGGTGATATCCCCTTTATCATTTTTTATTGCATCTATTTGATTCCTCTCTCTTTTTTTCTTTATTAGCCTTGCTAGCGGTCTGTCAATTTTGTTGATCTTTTCAAAAAACCAACTCCTGGATTCATTGATTTTTTGGAGGGATTTTTGTGTCTCTATCTCCTTCAGTTCTGCTCTGATGTTAGTTATTTCTTGCCTTCTGCTAGCTTTTGAATGTGATTGCTCTTGCCTCTCTAGTTCTTTTAATTGTGATGTTAGAGTGTCAATTTTAGATCTTTCCTGCTTTCTCTTGTGGGCATTTAGTGCTATAAATTTCCCTCTACACACTGCTTTAAATGTGTCCCAGAGATTCTGGTATGTTGTATCTTTGTTCTCATTGGTTTCAAAGAACATCTTTATTTCCGCTTTCATTTCGTTATGTACCCAGTAGTCATTCAGGAGCAGGTTGTTCAGTTTCCATGTAGTTGAGCGGTTTTGATTGAGTTTCTTAGTCCTGAGTTCTAGTTTGATTGCACTGTGGTCTGAGAGACAGTTTGTTATAATTTCTGTTCTTTCACATTTGCTGAGGAGTACTTTACTTCCAATTATGTGGTCAATTTTGGAATAAGTGCGATGTGGTGCTGAGAAGAATGTATATTCTGTTGATTTGGGGTGGAGAGTTCTATAGATGTCTATTAGGTCCGCTTGGTGCAGAGATGAGTTCAATTCCTGGATATCCTTGTTAACTTTCTGTCTCGTTGATCTGTCTAATGTTGACAGCGGAGTGTTGAACTCCCCCATTATTATTGTATGGGAGTCTAAGTCTCTTTGTAAGTCTCTAAGGACTTGCTTTATGAATCTGGGTGCTCCTGTATTGGGTGCATATATATTTAGGAGAGTTAGCTCTTCCTGTTGAATTGATCCCTTTACCATTATGTAATGGCCTTCTTTGTCTCTTTTGATCTTTGATGGTTTAAAGTCTGTTTTATCAGAGACTAGGATTGCAACCCCTGCTTTTTTTTGTTCTCCATTTGCTTGGTAGATCTTCCTCCATCCCTTTATTTTGAGCCTATGTATGTCTCTGCATGTGAGATGGGTCTCCTGAATACAGCAGACTGATGGGTCTTGACTCTTTATCCAGTTTGCCAGTCTGTGTCTTTTAATTGGAGCATTTAGTCCATTAACATTTAAGGTTAATATTGTTATGTGTGAACTTGATCCTGCCATTATGATATTAACTGGTTATTTTGCTCGTTAGTTGATGCAGTTTCTTCCTAGCCTCGATGGTCTTTACATTTTGCCAAGTTTTTGCGATGGCTGGTACCGGTTGTTCCTTTCCATGTTTAGGGCTTCCTTCAGGGTCTCTTGTAAGGCAGGCCTGGTGGTGACAAAATCTCTAAGCATTTGCTTATCTGTAAAGGATTTTATTTCTCCTTCACTTATGAAACTTAGTTTGGCTGGATATGAAATTCTGGGTTTAAAATTCTTTTCTTGAAGAACGTTGAATATTGGCCCCCACTCTCTTCTGGCTTGTAGAGTTTCTGCCGAGAGATCTGCTGTTAGTCTGATGGGCTTCCCTTTGTGGGTGACCCGACCTTTCTCTCTGGCTGCCCTTAAGATTTTTTCCTTCATTTCAACTTTGGTGAATCTGGCAATGATGTGTCTTGGAGTTGCTCTTCTGGAGGAGTATCTTTGTGGCGTTCTCTGTATTTCCTGAATTTGAATGTTGGCCTGCCCTACTAGGTTGGGGAAGTTCTCCTGGATGATATCCTGAAGAGTGTTTTCCAACTTGGTTCCATTTTCCCCCTCACTTTCAGGCACCCCAATCAGACGTAGATTTGGTCTTTTTACGTAATCCCATACTTCTTGCAGGCTTTGCTCATTTCTTTTTCTTCTTTTTTCCTTTGGTTTCTCTTCTCGCTTCATTTCATTCATTTGATCTTCAATCGCTGATACTCTTTCTTCCAGTTGATCGAGTCGGTTACTGAAGCTTGTGCATTTGTCACGTATTTCTCGTGTCATGGTTTTCATCTCTGTCATTTCGTTTATGATCTTCTCTGCATTAATGAGTCTAGCTGTCAATTCTTCCACTCTTTTTTCAAGATTTTTAGTTTCTTTGCGCTGGGTACGTAATTCCTCCTTTAGCTCTGAGAAGTTTGATGGACTGAAGCCTTCTTCTCTCCTCTCGTCCAAGTCATTCTCTGACCAGCTTTGATCCGTTGCTGGTGATGGGCTGCGCTCCTTTGCAGGGGGAGATGCGCTCTTATTTTTTGAATTTCCAGCTTTTCTGCCCTGCTTCTTCCCCATCTTTGTGGTTTTATCTGTCTCTGGTCTTTGATGGTGGTGACGAACTGATGGGGTTTTGGTATAGGTGTCCTTCCTGTTTGATAGTTTTCCTTCTGACAGTCAGAAGGACTCTCTGTTGGTCTGTTGGAGATTGCTTGAGGTCCACTCCAGACCCTGTTTGCCTGGGTATCAGCAGCAGACGTTGCCGAAGATAGAATATTGCTGAACAGCGAGTGTACCTGTCTGATTCTTCCTTTGGAAGTGTCCTCTCAGGGGTGTACTCCACCCTGTGAGGTGTGGGGTGTCAGACTGCCCCTAGTGGGGGATTTCTCCCAGCTAGGCTACTCAGGGGTCAGGGACACACCTGAGCAGGCAGTCTGTCCGTTCTCAGATCTCAACCTCCGCGTTGGGAGATCCGCGGCTCTCCCCAAAGCTGTCAGACAGAGTCGTTCGCGTCTGCACCGGCTCCCGCTACTTCCCCTGTTGGTCTTCAGCTGTGCGCTGTCCCCAGAGGTGGAGACTACAGAGACAGGCAGGCTTCCTTGAGCTGCTGTGAGCTCCACCCAGTTCGAGCTTCCCAGCGGCTTTGTTTACCTACTTAAGCCTCAGCAATGGCGGGCGCCCCTCCCCCAGCCTCGCTGCTGCCTTGCGGATAGATCGCAGCAGACTGCTGTGTTAGCAGTGAGGGAGGCTTCGTGGGCGTGGGACCCTCCCGGCCAGGTGTGGGATATATTCTCCTGGAATGCCTGTATGCTTACAGCACAGTATTGGGGTGGGAGTTACCCGATTTTCCAGGTGTTGTGTGTCTCAGTTCCCCTGGCTAGGAAAACGGATCCCCTTCCCCCTTGCGCTTCCAGGTGAGGCGATGCCTCGCCCTGCTTCAGCTCTCGCTGGTCAGGCTGCAGCAGCTGACCAGCACCGATTGTCCGGCACTCCCTAGTGAGATGACCCCAGTACCTCAGTTGAAAATGCAGAAATCACCGGTCTTCTGTGTCGCTCGCGCTGGGAGTTGGAGACTGGAGTTGTTCCTATTCGGCCATCTTCGAATTTTTGTTTTATTTATTCATTTACTATTTTATTTTATGGTTCAAATTTTGCATAAGAACAAACCTTTCTGAATGGTTTTTACATGTCAATGAATTTTTATTTATTTTTTTAATTTTTAGATTTGGATCCTACAAAGAAGGACACAATTATGAAAACAACCATCATTTTCATATGAATACTCCTAAATACTTTTTATGAAACATTTAAAACAAGAAGCTATTGGCTGGGCAAATCTAAGAAAAAAGTATGTACGGTAAAAAGAAGAGGTTAATGAAAGTGGGAAAGTACACATGAACAACTTCAACTTAAAAACAAACATGATATCTATACAGTGGGAAATTACCTCAATTTATAAACCATGTTGCTTAATAAAAACATTCCTCCAAATTGTTTTCCCAAATTTTGATAAAAAATAGAATGTAGGGTCATATAAGAAAATTTCACCATGGTGTTAAAATAATTTAAAACGTCTTATCTTTTATTTATTTATTTATTTATTTTTATTATACTTTAAGTTCTAGGGTACAGGTGCATAACGTGCAGGTTTGTCACATATGTATACTTGTGCCATATTGGTGTGCTGCACCCATCAACTTGTCAGCACCCATCCATTCATCATTTATATCAGGTATAAGCCCCAATGCAATCCCTCCCCCCTCCCCCCTCCCCATGATAGGCCCCAGTGTGTGATGTTCCCCTTCCCGAGTCCAAGTGATCTCATTGTTCAGTTCCCACCTATGAGTGAGAACATGTGGTGTTTGGTTATCTGTTCTTGTGATAGTTTGCTAAGAATGATGGTTTCCAGCTACATCCATGTCCCTACAAAGGACGCAAACTCGTCCTTTTTTATGGCTGCATAGTATTCCATGGTGTATATGTGCCACAATCTCTTAATCCAGTCTGTCACAGATGGACATTTGGGTTGATTCCAAGTCTTTGCTATTGTGAATAGTGCCGCAATAAACATACGTGTGCATGTGTCTTTGTAGTAGAATAATTTATAATCCTTTGGGTATATACCCAGTAGTGGGATGGCTGGGTCATATGGTACATCTAGTTGTAGGTCCTTGAGGAATTGCCATACTGTTTTCCATAATGGTTGAACTAGTTTACAATCCCACCAACAGTGTAAAAGTGTTCCTATTTCTCCACATCCTCTCCAACACCTGTTGTTTCCTGACTTTTTAATGATTGCCATTGTAACTGGTGTGAGATGGTATCTCATTGTGGTTTTGATTTGCATTTCTCTGATGGCGAGTGATGATGAACATTTTTTCATGTGTCTGTTGGCTGTATGAATGTCTTCTTTTGAGAAATGTCTGTTCATATCCTTTGCCCACTTTTTGATGGAGTTGTTTGTTTTTCTCTTGTATATTTGTTTGAGTTCTTTGTAGATTCTGGATATTAGCCCTTTGTCAGATGAGTAGATTGCAAAAATTTTCTCCCATTCTGTAGGTTGCCTGTTCACTCTGATGGTACATTCTTTTGCTGTGCAGAAGCTCTTTAGTTTAATGAGATCCCATTTGTTAATTTTGGCTTTTGCTGCCATTGCTTTCGGTGTTTTAGACATGAAGTCCTTGCCCATGTCTATGTCCTGAATGGTATTACCTAGATTTTCTTCTAGGGTTTTTATGGTATTAGGTCTAACATTTAAGTCTCTAATCCATCTTGAATTAATCTTCGTATAAGGAGTAAGGAAAGGATCCAGTTTCAGCTTTCTACTTATGGCTAGCCAATTTTCCCAGCACCATTGATTAAATAGGGAATCCTTTCCCCATTTCTTGTTTCTCTCAGGTTTGTCAAAGATCAGATGGCTGTAGATGTGTGGTATTATTTCTGAGGACTCTGTTCTGTTCCATTGGTCTATATCTCTGTTTTCGTATCAGTACCATGCTGTTTTGGTTACTATAGCCTTGTAGTATAGTTTGAAGTCAGGTAGTGTGACGCCTCCAGCTTTGTCCTTTTGACTTAGGATTGTCTTGGCAATCCGGGCTCTTTTTTGGTTCCATATGAACTTTAAAGCAGTTTTTTCCAATTCTGTGAAGAAATTAATTGGTAGCTTGATGGGGATGGCATTTAATCTATAAATAACCTTGCGCAGTATGGCCATTTTCATGATATTGATTCTTCCTATCCATGAGCGTGGTATTTTCTTCCATTTGTTAGTGTCCTCTTTGATTTCACTGAGCAGTGGTTTGTAGTTCTCCTTGAAGAGGTCCTTTACATCCCTTGTAAGTTGGATTCCTAGGTATTTTATTCTCTTTGAAGCAATTGTGAATGGAAGTTCATTCCTGATTTGGCTCTCTGTTTGTCTGTTACTGGTGTGTAAGAATGCTTGTGATTTTTGCACATTAATTTTGTATCCTGAGACTTTGTTGAAGTTTCTTATCGGCTTAAGGAGATTTTGGGCTGAGACAATGGGGTTTTCTAAATATACAATCATGTCGTCTGCAAAAAGGGACAATTGGACTTCTTCTTTTCCTAACTGAATACCCTTGATTTCTTTCTCTTGCCTGATTGCCCTAGCCAGAACTTCCAACATTATGTTGAATAGGAGTGGTGAGAGAGGGCATCCCTGTCTTGTGCCAGTTTTCAAAGGGAATTTTTCCAGTTTTTGCCCATTCAGTATGATATTAGCTGTGGGTTTGTCATAAATAGCTCTTATTATTTTGAGGTACATTACATCAGTACCGAATTTATGGAGCGTTTTTAGCATGAAGTGCTGTTGAATTTTGTCAAAAGCCTTTTCTGCATCTATTGAGATAATCATGTGGTTCTTGTCTTTGGTTCTGTTTATATGCTGGATTACATTTATTGATTTGCGAATGTTGAACCAACCTTGCATCCCAGGGATGAAGCCAACTTGATCATGGTGGATAAGCTTTTTGATGTGCTGCTGAATCCGATTTGCCAGTATTTTATTGAGGATTTTTGCATCGATGTTCATCAGGGATATTGGTCTAAAATTCTCTTTTTTTGTTGTGTCTCTGCCAGGCTTTGGTATCAGGATGATGTTGGCCTCATAAAATGAGTTAGGGAGGATTCCCTCTTTTTCTATTGATTGGAATAGTTTCAGAAGGAATGGTACCAGCTCCTCCTTGTACCTCTGGTAGAATTCAGCTGTGAATCCATCTGGTCCTGGACTTTTTTTGGTGGGTAGGCTATTAATTTTTGCCTCAATTTCATAGCCTGCTATTGGTCTATTCAGGGATTCAACTTCTTCCTGGTTTAGTCTTGGGAGAGTGTAAGTGTCCAGGAAATTATCCATTTCTTCTAGATTTTCTAGTTGATTTGCGTAGAGGTGTTTATAGTGTGCTCTGATGGTAGTTTGTATTTCTGTGGGGTCGGTGGTGATATCCCCTTTATCATTTTTTATTGCGTCTATTTGATTCCTCTCTCTTTTCTTCTTTATTAGCCTTGCTAGCGGTCTGTCAATTTTGTTGATCTTTTCAAACAACCAACTCCTGGATTCATTGATTTTTTTTGTGTGTCTCTATCTCCTTCAGTTCTGCTCTGATCTTAGTTATTTCTTGCCTTCTGCTAGCTTTTGAATGTGTTTGCTCTTGCCTCTCTAGTTCTTTTAATTGTGATGTTAGAGTGTCAATTTTAGATCTTTCCTGCTTTCTCTTGTGGGCATTTAGTGCTATATATTTCCCTCTACACACTGCTTTAAATGTGTCCCAGAGATTCTGGTATGATGTGTCTTTGTTCTCATTGGTTTCAAAGAACATCTTTATTTCCGCTTTCATTTTGTTATGTACCCAGTAGTCATTCAGGAGCAGGTTGTTCAGTTTCCATGTAGTTGAGCAGTTTTTTATTTTATTTTATTTTATTTTATTTATTTTATTTTATTATTTTTTATTATACTTTAAGTTCTACGGTACATGTGCATAACGTGCAGGTTTGTTACATATGTATATTTGTGGCATGTTGGTGTGCTTTTTGATTGAGTTTCTTAGTCCTGAGTTCTAGTTTGATTGCACTGTGTTCTGAGAGACAGTTTGTTATAATTTCTGTTCTTTTACATTTGCGGAGGAGTGCTTTACTTCCAATTATGTGGCCAATTTTGGAGTAAGTGCGATAAATAACAACAACAAAAGGAAGCAGAACCTCTGCAGATGCAAGCGACTCTGTTTGACAGCTTTGCAGAGAGCAGTGGATCTCCCAACATGGAGGTTGAGATCTTATAACGGACAGACTGCCTGCTCAAGTGGGTCCCTGACCCCTGAGTACCCTAACTGGGAGACATCCCCCACTAGGGGCCTTCTGACATCCCACACCTCACAGGGTGGTGTACATCCCTGAGAGGAAGCTTCCAAAATAAGAATCAGACAGGTACACTCACTGTTCAGCAATATTCTATCTTCTGCAACCTCTGCTGCTGATAGCCAGGCAAACAGGGTCTGAAGTGGACCTCAAGCAATCTCCAACAGACCTACAGCTGAGGATCCTGACTGTCAGCAGGAAAACTATCAAACAGGAAGGACATCTATACCAAAACCCCATCAGTACATCACCATCATCAAAGACCAGAGACAGATAAAACCACAAAGATGGGGAAAAAGCAGGGCAGAAAAGCTGGAAATTCAAAAAATAAGAGCGCATCTCCCCCTGCAAAGGAGCGCAGCACATTGCTAGCAACGGATCAAAGCTGGTCAGAGAATGACTTTGACGAGATGAGAGAATAAGGCTTCAGTCCATCAAACTTCTCAGAGCTAAAGGAGGAATTATGTACACAGCACAAAGAAACTACAAATCTTGAAAAAAGAGTGGAAGAATTGACAGCTAGACTAATTAATGCAGAGAAGGTCATAAACGAAATGACAGAGATGAAAACCATGACACGAGAAATACGTGAGAAATCCACAAGCTTCAGTAACCGACTCGATCAACTGGAGGAAAGAGTATCAGCGATTGAGGATCAAATGAATGATATGAAGTGAGAAGAGAAACCAAAGGAAAAAAGAAGAAAAAGAAATGAACGAAGCCTGCAAGAAGTATGGGATTATGTAAAAAGACCAAATCTACGTCTGATTGGGGTGCCTGAAAGTGAGGGGGAAAATGGAACCAAGTTGGAAAACACTCTTCAGGATATCATCCAGGAGAACTTCCCCAACCTAGTAGGGCAGGCCAACATCCAAATTCAGGAAATACAGAGAATGCTACAAAGATACTCCTCCAGAAGAGCAACTCCAAGACACATAATTGCCAGATTCACCAAAGTTGAAATGAAGGAAAAAATCTTAAGGGCAGCCAGAGAGAAAGGTCGGGTCACCCACAAAGGGAAGCCCATCAGACTAACAGCAGATCTCTCGGCAGAAACTCTACAAGCCAGAAGAGAGTGGGGGCCAATATTCAACGTTCTTAAAGAAAAGAATTTTAAACCCAGAATTTCATATCCAGCCAAACTAAGTTTCATAAGTGAAGGAGAAATAAAATCCTTTACAGATAAGCAAATGCTTAGAGATTTTGTCACCACCAGGCCTGCCTTACAAGAGACCCTGAAGGAAGCCCTAAACATGGAAAGGAACAACCGGTACCAGCCATCGCAAAAACTTGGCAAAATGTAAAGACCATCGAGGCTAGGAAGAAACTGCATCAACTAACGAGCAAAATAACCAGTTAAAATCATAATGGCAGGATCAAGTTCACACATAACAATATTAACCTTAAATGTTGATGGACTAAATGCTCCAATTAAAAGACACAGACTGGCAACCTGGATAAAGAGTCAAGACCCATCAGTCTGCTGTATTCAGGAGACCCATCTCACATGCAGAGACATACATAGGCTCAAAATAAAGGGATGGAGGAAGATCTACCAAGCAAATGGAGAACAAAAAAAAGCAGGGGTTGCAATCCTAGTCTCTGATAAAACAGACTTTAAACCATCAAAGATCAAAAGAGACAAAGAAGGCCATTACATAATGGTAAAGGGATCAATTCAACAGGAAGAGCTAACTCTCCTAAATATATATGCACCCAATACAGGAGCACCCACATTCATAAAGCAAGTCCTTAGAGACTTACAAAGAGACTTAGACTCCCGTACAATAATAATGGGAGACTTCAACACTCCACTGTCAACATTAGACAGATCAACGAGACAGAAAGTTAACAAGGATATCCAGGAATTGAACTCATCTCTGCACCAAGCGGACCTAATAGACATCTATAGAACTCTCCACCCCAAATCAACAGAATACATATTCTTCTCAGCAAAAGCATCTTATCTTTTTAAGGTTTAGAAATAGGACTTTTTTTTTGTTTTCTTTTTTTGATACAAAATCTCTCTCAGTTGCCCAGGCAAAGTGCAGTGGTGTGATCACTGCTCACTACCACCTTGATCTTTAAGGCTTAAAAAATAGGACTTTGTTTTTCTTTTTTGAGACAAGATCTCTCTCAGTTTCCCAGGCTAAAGTGCAGTGGTGCAATCACTGCTCACTGTACCCTTGATCTCTTGGGCTTGGGTGATCCTCCCCCCTCAGCCCTTGGAGTATCTGAGACTATAGGTGCTTGCTACCATACCTGGTTCATTGTTTAATTTTTTGTAGAGAAGAGGTCTCACTATGTTGCTCAGACTGGTCTCAAACTTCTGGGATCAAGCAATCCTCCCACCAGCCCCCCAAACTGCTTGGATTACAAGGGTGAGCCACTGCACCCAGCCAGACATTGATTTGTTGATGAGCTGGAAGGATTACTTGTGAAAATCAAGCAATTTTAAACCCTTCTTGGGACAAAGCTGGGGAAATATTTAACAAATTAAGTCTAATTACCAGAAGAATAACGTGCGTGTGACTATTACTGACTTAACATGAGCAGCAGCCCATCACCATCCTTCCCTAAACTGTGAGGGTTTGTCTGTCTTTTCCCCATGCTTACACCTCTTCATGGCTGTACATGACACCCTGTGCTGATGTCTCCAATCAGTCAGGCCACCAGGTTCTCAGCAAGCGTACTTAAACACACAGAAGGGTCCCATGAAGTGATTTTCCTTCTGTAGAATCAAGTAGGCAGACAATGGGGAGAATTCAACACAACAGCACCATCTCCACAGAAGATAATGATTTGAATGTTGGCCATGGAGGCACCTGAGGTCTTAGAACTGGAAAGGACACTGAATGCTGCTTGTCTTTTGGGGCAGGGATAAAAGTTGTCAGAAAGAAAGTTTTCAAAAGTATTACGTCACAATCTAAGGAGATTCCTCAGATCTGTTTAATGAAAGTGTATCATACTAGTCCGTTCTCAGGCTGCTATAAGGAACTGTCCAAGACTGGATCATTTATAAAGGAAAGAGGTTTAATTGACTCACAGTTCCGCAGGGCTGGGGAGGCCTCAGGGAACTTACAATCATGGTGGAAGGGGAAGCAAACATATCCTTCTTCACATAGTGGCAGGAAGCAGAAGTGCTGAGCAAAAAGGGAAAAGTCCCTTATGAAACCATCAGATCTCATGAGAACTCACTCACTATCATGAGAACAGCATGTGGGTGACCTCCCCCATGACTTAATTATCTCTCACCAGGTCCCTCTAATGACACTTGGGGATTATGGGAGCGATGATTTAAGTTGAGATTTTAGTGGGGACACATCCAAACTCCAAACCATATCATATACTGAGCACATTGCCATATGTAAAACACTGCATTCCTATAGTGGTTTTAAAGATGAGTCCATGAGTGATCCTGCAGTTTCTTCAAAAGCTGGAACCTCATTCACTTCTCTTTTAGTGTGAGCTAGACTTAGTGACTTACTTCTAATGAAGAGAATAAAGTGAAAGAGATGGTATGTGACTCCAAGTCTGGGTTATAAACAATACTGGGGATTCTGTCTTAATCTCACTCTCTTGGTTCTGAGAGAAGCCAGCTGCTGTGTTGTTAGCAGCCCCATGGAAAGGTGGTGAGGAACTGAGGCCTTGTGCCAATAGCCAGAGTGAGTCACCTTAGATGTGGAACCTTCAGCCCCAGTAAAACTTCAGATAACTTCAGCCCCATGTTGGCTACAACTTCATGAGAGATCCTGAGTCCTAAGTACCCTAACTTAACTTGTCCCAAATCTTGACAGATAATAACTGTTTGTTGTTTTAAGCCACTATGTAATGGGGTAATTTGTTTTGTATCAATACATAAGCAACACAGTCCTTAAAATATATTTGAAAATCTTTGGTAATCTGGCAACAACAAACATATTTATTCAGTGTCCATTTTATCCATTATACTGTACTAGGCACGTGGTAGTGGTGGGAGGTGTCACTTAACTGAAAAAGACATTGCCCTAAACACCAAGTGTGGGAGATGGGAAAATACAAAGACAGCTTGAATAGCAACTACTGATTACCCTCTATTGAGTTAGATGCTTTACCAATGTTATCTCCTGACAACAATAAGGAAGGTTATATAACCCATGTACCAACTGGGGTCTCTCTACCTTTAAGCTCTAGGTAACACAGCCAGAACCCCCATTTCACTCCTTCCAGAAGACAGTGTCTTCCCAAGACTTCTGTGAATTTGGAAGTGACGGAGACAAGACTCACATTCTTATAGGCATCTCTCTCACTGATCTCCTTCTACTGTCATATTTCAATTAATACGTGGTCTCATTGCATTTCTGACACCCAAATCATGCTACTGTGCAAGGCAAATGCAAGCAAATAATGCATTTAAAACACGTTGTTAGTGCCTGGGGAGGCAGATCCACAAACAGACAGTAGGAGCTGCCTCTGTTCTATGTCAAGCAAACAGAGAGTTTGGTTGTTTCTTAACTTCCTCAAAAGAAACAAATAAAAATCTCTGACTATGTGTCTTAGTGGATAGCAACTTTTACTGACTGTTTGGGAAGATAGAGAAGGTTTTTCATTGCAGAAACTCGAAACATATTCAAATGGGGTAATTAGATATTCCCTTGCTTTGCAAATCTTTTCTCTTCTTCACATCACGTAGTTTGGCAATATCTTATTTTCTTCTCTAGTTGTTCATATCTCCCCCAAATTTCTATTAATTTCTAATGCAAATCAGATTAACATCTTTATTTTTTAGCCTCCTGCTTACTCATCAAGCTCTTGGGATCTTAATTTCTATGTCAATGGCTTATCTCAGTGGGAGGTTTCAATACACCTTTCTCAGTAAATGTTAAAACAAGGAGAGAGTGTGAACAATGCAATTAATCTAAGTGACATGTGTAGAACAGTGCCCCAAGGAACTTCAAGTTACTCATTGTTTTCAAGTGCCTGCAGAACATTTACTAAAACAGACCATATGCTAGGCCAAAAAGCAAGACTCAACAAATGTCAAAATATTGACTTCATACAGGATTATATTTTCTGATGGTCATAAGACTAAGCTAGAAACAAATAACAAAAAGATAATGGGTAAATCCCAAATATTGGAAATAGAATAATAAACTTCTAGGTAATCCATGGGTCAAAAAGAGACCACAAGGAAAATCAGAAAATATTTTGAACTAAATAGTAATGAATATATGGCATATCAAAAGTTATATGATATTGTTTTGTGTTTAGATGAAAATATGCAGACTTAAATGCATGAATCGGAAAAGAAGAAAGACTAAAAATCAGTTACATGAGTACCCATCAAGAGAAGCTGAAAAGGGAACAGAAAATTAAACCCAAGAGAGAGTAGAGTAAAGGAAAAAAGGATAAGACCAGAAATTAATGAAATGGAAAACAAACAACTACAATAGTTAAAAGTGACAAAACCAAAGGCGGAGTCCTTTGAAAAAACTAATAAAATTGAAAACTCTTTGGTAGGACTGATCAGAAGAAAAAATAAAGAAAAAAGGTAAAACTGATTGCAATTCTAACTGGTGTGAGATGGTATCTCATTTTGGTTTTGATTTGCATTTCTTTGATGGCCAGTGATGATGAGCATTTTTTCATGTGTCTGTTGGCTGTATGAATGTCTTCTTTTGAGAAATGTCTATTCATATCCTTTCCCCACTTTTTGATGGGGTTGTTTGTTTTTTTGTTGTAAATTTGTTTGAGTTCTTTGTAGATTCTGGATATTAGTCCTTTGTCAGATGAGTAGATTGCAAAAATTTTCTCCCATTCTGTAGGTTGCCTGCTCACTCTGATGGTACTTTCTTTTGCTGTGCAGAAGCTCTTTAGTTTAATGAGATCCCATTTGTTAATTTTGGCTTTTGCTGCTGTTGCTTTTGGTGTTTTAGACATGAAGTCCTTGCCCATGCCTATGTCCTGAATGGTACTACCGAGGTTTTCTTCTAGGATTTTTATGGTATTAGGTCTAACATTTAAGTCTCTAATCCATCTTGAATTAATCTTCGTATAAGGAGTAAGGAAAGGATCCAGTTCAGCTTTCTACTTATGGCTAGCCAATTTTCCCAGCACCATTGATTAAATAGGGAATCCTTTCCCCATTTCTTGTTTCTCTCAGGTTTGTCAAAGATCAGATGGCTGTAGATGTGTGGTATTATTTCTGAGGACTCTGTTCTGTTCCATTGGTCTATATCTCTGTTTTCGTACCAGTACCATGCTGTTTTGGTTACTATAGCCTTGTAGTATAGTTTGAAGTCAGGTAGCGTGATGCCTCCAGCTTTGTCCTTTTGACTTAGGATTGTCTTGGCAATGCGGGCTCTTTTTTGGTTCCATATGAACTTTAAGGCAGTTTTTTCCAATTCTGTGAAGAAACTAATTGGTAGCTTGATGGGGATGGCATTGAATCTATAAATAACCTTGGGCAGTATGGCCATTTTCACGATATTGATTCTTCCTATCCATGAGCATGGTATGTTCTTCCATTTGTTAGTGTCCTCTTTTATTTCACTGAGCAGTGGTTTGTAGTTCTCCTTGAAGAGGTCCTTTACATCCCTTGTGAGTTGGATTCCCAGGTATTTTATTCTCTTTGAAGCAATTGTGAATGGAAGTTCATTCATGATTTGGCTCTCTGTTTGTTTGTTACTGGTGTATAAGAATGTTTGTGATTTTTGCACATTAATTTTGTATCTTGAGACTTTGCTGAAGTTGCTTAAAGTCAGGAAACAACAGGTGCTGGAGAGGATGTGGAGAAATAGGAATACTTTTACACTGTTGGTGGGATTGTAAACTAGTTCAACCATTATGGAAAACAGTATGGCAATTCCTCAAGGATCTAGAACTAGATGTACCATATGACCCAGCCATTGCACTACTGGGTATATACCCAAAGGATTATAAATCATGCTGCTATAAAGACACATGCACACGTATGTTTATTGCGCACTATTCACAACAGCAAAGACTTGGAATCAACCCAAATTTCCATCTGTGACAGACTGGATTAAGAAAATGTGGCACATATACACCGTGGAATACTATGCAGCCATAAAAAAGGATGAGTTTGCGTCCTTTGTAGGGACATGGATGCAGCTGGAAACCATCATTCTTAGCAAACTATCACAAGAACAGAAAACCAAACACCACATATTCTCACTCATAGGTGGGAACTGAACAATGAGATCACTTGGACTCAGGAAGGGGAACATCACACATCGGGGCCTATCATGGGGAGGGGGGAGGGGGGAAGGATTGCATTGGCAGTTATAGCTGATATAAATGATGAATTGATGGGTGCTGACGAGTTGATGGGTGCAGCACACCAACATGGCACAAGTATACATATGTAATAAGCCTGCACGTTATGCACATGTACCCTAGAACTTAAAGTATAATAAAAAAAAAAGTAAAACTGACCAAAATCAGAAATGAAAAAGTAGACACAACTACAGATCTTACAAACATTATAAAGAATATAAGAGGACATTATTAACAATTTTATACCAATTGATGTCTCAAAAATATAGTTTACCACAAGAGATACAAGAAGAAATAGAAAACTTACTAAAGAAATAAAATTAATAATTAAACAACCAAACATAAAACAAAACTTCCAAGCCAAACATTCAAGGTCAGAGGCAAGAAAAATTGACATCAGTTCCAGTCTACTCTCATGTGCTCCAGCTCATTCTTGTGTCTTCCAGCTTGTTCTTGCTCTCCACGACTTTACATCCATCTTCCTTTCTCCATGGCCTGCCTTGCAGTTTTCACACTCTAATATTGTCTGAAGACAATAGCCTTATAGGTGACTTAATCAGCAACCACAGCTATGCAAAATCAAGTGTCTAATAAATCCTTATATATACTCTACTTGTTCTCCTTCTCTGATTAAATCCTGACTGATAAAACTTCCCACGGCAAAAACTGTATACCCTGATAGATTACCAGTGAATTTTAACAGCTATGTATGGAAGAAATAATACCAATCTTATAGACTTTTTCCAAAGAATAAAAAAAGAGGAATACTTCCCAACTTGCATGAAGTCACCATAACTTTGGTAACTGTGATGGTTAATTTATTTTCAATTTTACTGGACCACAAAGTGCCCAGATATTTGATTATACATTATCCAGGGTGTGCCTCTGTGGGTGTTTCTGGATGAAATTAATATTTGAATTGATAGACTGAGTAAAGCAGATTGCTTTCCCCAATGTGGAGAGGCCTCATCCAATTCATTGTAGGCCTGAATGGAAAAAAAGGCTGGGTAAGGGAGAATTCACTCTGTCTGCCTGCCTAGTTTTGAGCTGGAACATGAATCTTCTCCTGCCTTCAGATTTGGATTCTGGTTGGAACTTACACCGTTGGCTCTTCTGGTTCTCAGGCCTTCAGATCAGACTGGAACTATAGTGCCAATTTTCTTTAGGGTCCAGCTTGCTGACTGCAGATCATGGCACTTCTCAGCTTCCATAAATGTACAAGTCAGTTCTTTATAATACATCTCTCTCTTGTGGTCTTTTCTGTCTTTCTGCCTCTGTCTCTATCTACATACACACACACGCGCGTGCGCGCATGCGCGCGCGTAGTTCTGCTTCTCTGGAGAACTCAGACTAGTACAATATCAAAACTGAAAAGAATATTAAATGAAAAGAAAATTATAGGCCAACCTCTATCATATTCATTGATATAGAATTGCTGAACAAAATATTCGTAAGTCAAATCCAGCACTATGTGAAAAGGGACTACATTATGATCAAGCTAAATTTATTCTAGGAATGGAAGGTTGATTTAACATTTGAAAATCAATGTAATTCTCCATATCAACAATATATGTAATGATATATTTAAAAACATTTGATGAAGCTTAATCTCTATTCATTATTTGTAAAACCACAAAAAAATCTCTTAGTAAACTAGGCATAGAGGAAATTTTTCTTAATTTAATAAAGCATATGTACAAAATCTTATGGTGAACATGATAACAGTGAAAGATTGAACGCTTTCCTCTTGAGATTAGGCATGAGGCATAAATGCTTACTATGTGCTATTGTACTAGAGGTCCTGGCCAGTGCAATATAGTTAGAAAAACAAATAAACGATAGAAGGTTAGAATAAATTCAGTATTGATGGAACGTACCTCAAAATAATAAGAGCTGTTTATGACAAACCCACAGCTAATATCATACTGAATGGGCAAAAACTGGAAAAATTCCCTTTGAAAACTGGCACAAGACAGGGATGCCCTCTCTCACTACTCCTATTCAACATAGTGTTGGAAGTTCTGGCTAGGGCAATCAGGCAAGAGAAAGAAATCAAGGGTATTCAGTTAGGAAAAGAAGAAGTCAAATTGTCCCTGTTTGCAGATGACATGATTGTATATTTAGAAAACCCCATCGTCTCAGCCCAAAATCTCCTTAAGCTGATAAGCAACTTCAGCAAAGTCTCAGGATACAAAATTAATGTGCAAAAATCACAAGCATTCTTATACACCAGTAACAGACAAGCAGAGAGCCAAGTCAGGAATGAACTTCCATTCACAATTGCTTCAAAGAGAATAAAATACCTAGGAATCCAACTTACAAGGGATGTAAAGGACCTCTTCAAGGAGAGCTACAAACCACTGCTCAGTGAAATCAAAGAGGACACAAACAAATGGAAGAACATACCATGCTCATGGATAGGAAGAATCAATATCGTGAAAATGGCCATACTGCCCAAGGTTATTTATAGATTCAATGCCATCCCCATCAAGCTACCAATTAATTTCTTCACAGAATTGGAAAAAACTGCTTTAAAGTTCATATGGAACCAAAAAGGAGCCCGCATTGTCAAGACAATCCTAAGTCAAAAGGACAAAGCTGGAGTCATCACGCTACCTGACTTCAAACTATACTACAAGGCTATAGTAACCAAAACAGCATGGTACTGGTACGAAAACAGAGATATAGACCAATGGAACAGAACAGAGTCCTCAGAAATAATACCACACATCTACAGCCATCTGATCTTTGACAAACCTGAGAGAAACAAGAAATGGGGAAAGGATTCCCTATTTAATAAATGGTGCTGGGAAAATTGGCTAGCCATAAGTAGAAAGCTGAACTGGATCCTTTCCTTACTCCTTATACGAAGATTAATTCAAGATGGATTAGAGACTTAAATGTTAGACCTAATACCATAAAAACCCTAGAAGAAAATCTAGGTAGTACCATTCAGGACATAGGCATGGGCAAGGTCTTCAGGTCTAAAACACCAAAAGCAACGGCAGCAAAAGCCAAAATTGACAAATGGGATCTCATTAAACTAAAGAGCTTCTGCACAGCAAAAGAAAGTACCATCAGAGTGAGCAGGCAACCTACAGAATGGGAGAAAATTTTTGCAATCTACTCATCTGACAAAGGGCTAATATCCAGAATCTACAAAGAACTCAAACAAATATACAAGAAAAAAACAAACAACCCCATCAAAAATTGGGCAAAGGATATGAACAGACATTTCTGAAAAGAAGACATTCATACAGCCAACAGACACATGAAAAAATGTTCATCATCACTCGCCATCAGAGAAATGCAAATCAAAACCACAATGAGATACCATCTCACACCAGTTAGAATGGCAATCATTAAAAAATCAGGAAACAACAAATGTTGGAGAGGATGTGGATAAATAGCAATACTTTTACACTGTTGGTGGGATTGTAAACTAGTTCAACCATTATGGAAAACAGTATGGCAATTCCTCAAGGATCTAGAACTAGATGTACCATATGACCCAGCCATCCCACTACTGGGTATATACCCAAAGGATTATAAATTATTCTACTACAAAGACACATGCACACGTATGTTTATTGCAGCACTATTCACAATAGCAAAGACTTGGAATCAACCCAAATGTCCATCTGTGACAGACTGGATTAAGAAAATGTGGCACATATACACATGGAATACTATGCAGCCATAAAAAAGGATGAGTTTGCATCCTTTGTAGGGACATGGATGCAGCTGGAAACCATCATTCTTAGCAAACTATCACAAGAAGAGAAAACCAAACACCGCATGTTCTCACTCATAGGTGGGAACTGAACAATGAGATCACTTGGACTCGGGAAGGGGAACATCACACACTGGGGCCTATCATGGGGAGGGGGAGGGGGGAGGGATTGCATTGGGGAGTTATACATGATATAAATGATGAATTGATGGGTGCTGACGAGTTGATGGGTGCAGCACACCAACATGGCACAAATATACATATGTAACAAACCTGCACGTTATGCACATGTACCCTAGAACTTAAAGTATAATAAAAAAATGAAAAAAAAGAAAAAAAGAAATACAATTGTCATTATTTTCAGACAACATGATTGTTTATGTAGAAAATGAAAAATAATCTACAGATGAACTATTAGAATTACTGGAAGCAGAAATCAATTAGAAAATACCCATGTTAGAACTAATTGAAAGTAAGCTAGCCCTCAAAAAGAACTGTAGGGCAGGCACAGTGGCTTATACTGGTAATCCCAGCACTTTGGGAGTCCTAGGCAGGGAGATCGCTTGAGTTTAAGACCAGCCTGGGCACCATGGCAAAACCCCATCTCTACAAAAATTATCTGAGTGTGGTGGTATGTGCCTGCACTTCCAGCTACTCAGGAGGTTAAGGTGGGAGGATGGCTTGAGTTCAGGAGGCAGGGGTTGCAGTGAGCTGAGATCATGCCACTGCACTCTAGCTTGGGCAACATAGACAGACCTTGTCTAAAAAAAAGAAAAAAAAATCTGTATGTTGCTTTAACTCATTTAAGTCTTAGTTACTTTTAAAAAATGTAGCCCATGTACCAGTAGCACTGACATCACTTGGGGGCTTTGTAAAAAGGTGGAGTCTTAGGGCTTACCCCAAGTCATCTAAAAGTTTGAGAAGTCCTGATCTTGGTGGCACAAAAAATCCTAAGCCCTATACTGAGACTAGGTGATTCTGGATGGCTCATGTCCTCACACACCTGGAAAAAAATAAAACAAAATTCTGTACAATTAATAACCCTTTTAGGAGGAAGATAACAGGTCTCAAGAAATTTCTACAGTAAGTTCTTGTGCACAATGTCCAGTGCATAATCAAATATGACTAAGCACACAAAGACATAAACCATGCTAAGCAGAAACAACAGTCAAGGGAAAAAACATACTAAGCCTTCAGGTATGGGATTTACTAGACACAGACTGTAAAACAACTATGCTTCCTGTGCTTAATGTGGAAAGTAAAAAGTTCCTCTTCAAAGTTTCCATTCTTGTTAAAAGATGATACTAATAATAAATGTTAGAAATAATAGTTTCTTTTAAAGACTTTCTTATACCATCTCACACCAGTTAGAACGGCAATCATTAAAAAGTCAGGAAACAACAGATGCTGGAGAGGATGTGGAGAAATAGGAACACTTTTACACTGTTGGTGGGATTGTAAACTAGTTCAACCATTATGGAAAACAGTATGGCCATTCCTCAAGGATCTAGAACTAGATGTACCATATGACCCAGCCATCCCACTACTGGGTATATACCCAAAGGATTATAAATTATTCTACTACAAAGACACATGCACACGTATGTTTATTGCAGCACTATTCACAATAGCAAAGACTTGGAATCAACCCAAATGTCCATCTGTGACAGACTGGATTAAGAAAATGTGGCACATATACACCATGGAATACTATGTAGCCATAAAAAGGGATGAGTTTGCGTCCTTTGTAGGGACATGGATGTAGCTGGAAACCATCATTCTTAGCAAACTATCACAAGAAGAGAAAACCAAACACCGCATGTTCTCACTCATAGGTGGGAACTGAACAATGAGATCACTTGGACTCGGGAAGGGGAACATCACACACTGGGTCCTATCATGGGGAGGGAGGAGGGGGAGGGATTGCATTGGGAGTTATACATGATATAAATGATGAATTGATGGGTGCTGACGAGTTGATGGGTGCAGCACACCAATATGGCACAGGTATACATATGTAACAAACCTGCACGTTATGCACATGTACCCTAGAACTTAAAGTATAATAATAATAAAAAAAAGCAAAGCCTTCTTGCTTTTTCTTAATAACTCTTCGTTAAGCCCTATCCTATGTAGCTGTTAGACATAAAGGAATAAGTGCATTCTATGTCCTTGTACTTTAACAAAGATATATGTGCTAGACATGCTCGCAAGCACATAGTACATTCTATGTCCTTGTACTTGAACCAAGATATTTGTGATGGACATGCTCACAGCCATGTCCCAGCTCACAGCTATGCTCCTTCCTTATTTGGGAATATTATTACTTTTCTAAGTCCTTTTGTAAGCAACTTCCTCTTTTTAACCTCCATTGCTTTTACCTATTTAGAAAAGTTTTTAAGCTGTTAGCCAATCAGGTTCAGTTTAAATTGTGAGGTCTGACCAACATAAAAGCCAAGTTTGAATGTTTTGGCAATATACTAAAAGCATAAAAAGCATAAAAAACAACATAGCAGATTTGAAAAAAAAGAAAAGAAAAATTGTAGAACTCAAAAATACAATAACTGAAATTAAGAGTTCAATGATGTGATTTAACAACAGAATAGACAAATAGTTGAAGAGAATTTGTGAACGGGAAGATAGCTCAAAGGATACTGAGATCCAGATGTAAAGGGAAATGGGGGTAAACTTCAAATGTATCTGTTTAATATTCACAAAGTTAGTGTTTGATATATATAAAAATAAACACATTCTTAAAAATCCCTTCACACCTGCATACAGTAGTGTGCTGTGCGCAAGTCAGCAAAAAGTTATTATAGTTATTATTACATAATACTAGTGGAACATTGCTACTATGTTAATCCTCTTTAACTTGATGATCATTATTCCAGTTCTTCTAACTGTCCTGACTTCACAGATGCTTGTTGTTGCAAAATCCTGAGGTAAGACAAAGGCCCTGATATTATGGGTGGGGTGAAAGTGTGGCTGACTACAGTTTCTCCAGTTGGGGGCCTTCTGAGTGGACCCACTGAACATCTTTGGGGAAGGAGGCTAAGGCCTACTATGTAAGTTGTCAGGAAGGGAGCTGCCCTCCTAAGAAGTGATGGAGACTTCATAACGTGGTTGAACTTGAAGTGATTAGTGAAGTGGTATAATCTGTGAAACCAGCAAAATACAATTATGTTCTTAGCTCTCCTTATTTTTAAGATTTCTGAGGAAATCTATAGATTTGAAATTAAATGAATTCTGTGGAACTTTGGGGTTCTTGTTAATAATACCAAGCCCGTATTCTGTCATTGGATCTAAGAGGATTGAGAGTTCTGGGAACCTAATTTCTCTTCAATTCCAGTTTGCTTTGCAGAGAAGGAAATTGTGCAGATTCTCATATTTGCACTGCTTCCTAGAAAAATAAGACACTATATTAACATTTCTCTCTGTTTTTGTTTTTTATTTTTACCATAACAGAGCTTTCTAACAATATCCCCATAAACATTTTCTAACATCTCTGGCAATTTCCATTTCTGTTTTTTCTTCTAAAAATTTAGTTAGCTAAATTTAAATGTTGAATTTGGATTTTGTTTTCTTTTTTTTATCCCTCAGATTTATTTTAAATTGTAAATAAGAATGCACTAGTTTATTGAGTGTGCCCTGAGGGAGGAAGGTTTGGTAATCCAGTGACTCCCAACCTAGGGTGGGTATGGTCTGCAGATGGAAAAAGGTGGAGTCTTACCGGGGAAATGGAAGAATCCAGATCTCTTCTCCTACTTTATACTGGACATGCACTTAACAGCCAATGTCTTCCATTCTGGAGACCAGGCCGTCCATCTTCAGGACTTTCTCTTCAACAAATTATCTGCTTAGTGGAATCTGGCAATTCAAGAAATATCCTCTTGTTTCTCATTTCTCATTTGAGCTTTAATCACAGTACACTTTTTAGATGATCACATAGATTCTTGGAACAGTGGATGAAACAATGAAAAAGGAAAAATATAATGAGGCAAGATAGCCAAATAGAAGCCTTCACCGATTGTCCTCCCCCCAGGAACAGCAAATTGAACAACGGTTCACACAAAAAGCACCTTCTTAAGAACCAAAAATCAGATGAGCATTCACAGTACCTGGTTTAACTTCGTATAACTGAAAGGGGCACTGAAGAGTTAGGAAGGACAGTCTTGAACTGCCTACACAACCCCTCCATTAACCCCCCAGCAATGCTTGTGTGGTGTGGAGAGAGAATCTGTGTGCTTGGTGGGAGGGAGAGTGCAGCGATTTTGGGTCTTTGCATTGGAACTCAATGCTACCCTGTCACAGTGGAAAGCAACACCATGCAGAATTCAGCTGGTGACCATGAAAGGACCATTTAGAATAGCCCTAGTCAGAGGAGAATCACCCATCTGGTAAGCCCTTTCACAGCAGGCTAAAGTGCTCTGAGGGTCCTAAATAAACTCAAAAGACAGTCTAGGCCACAAGGACTAGCAAATCCTGCTGAACAAGTCCTGGTGCTGTGCTGGTCTCAGAACCAGTGGACTTGGGCAACATGTAGCCTAGTGAAACACCAGCCAGTGTGGCCAAAGGAGTGCTTGTGCCACTTCTCTCCCAACCTCTGGCAGCACAAGTCAAACCTCTGGGAGAGATTCCTTCCCTCCACTTGAGGAGAAGAGAGGGAATAATAAAGAGGATTTTGTCTTGCAACTTGGATGGCAGCTCAGCCACAGTAGGGTAGGGCACTGAGCAGAGTTTTGAGGCAGCCATTCCAGGCCTTAGCTCCCAAGTGACATTTCTAGACATACCCTGGGCCAGAAGGGAACCTGTTGCCTTGAAGGGAAGTACCCAGTCATGGCAGAATTTATCGCCTGCTGACTAAAGAGCATTTGGGCCCTGAATAATCAGTAATGGTAGCCAGGCAGTACTCCCCATGCCTTGGGTAATACTCAGAGACATACTGGTTTTAAATGTGACCCACCAGAGTCCCATCTGTGGTGGCTATGGGGAGAGAGTCCTTCCGCTTGAGAAAAAGGAGAAGAGTAAAGGGAAGAGTAAAGGGGACTTTGTCTTGCAACTTAGGTACCAGCTCAGCCACACTGAGACAGAGCACCAAGTAGGCTCCTGGGGTCTCTGATTACAGGCCTTCGATCTTGGATGGCATTTCTGGACCTGCCCTGGACTAGAAGAAGCCCACTGTCTTAACAGGGTGAGTCTCAGGAATGGCAACATTCACCACAAGATGACTGAAGAGCCACTGCACCTTGAGTGAACATTGACAGTACCCAGGCAGTATTCTTTGTAGGTCTGGGGCAGTGGTGGCCATGGGGAGAGAATTTTTTTTGCTTGTGGAAAGGGGAGGCAATAGTGGGAAGGACAAGGATTTGTGGCTTGGGTGGCAACTCAGCACAACTAGAGTAGGGCATCAGGTAGATTTCTTTCTTTCTTTCTTTTTTTTGCTTGCATCTTTCCTTTCTTTCTTCTTCTTCTTTTTTAAAATTATATTTCAAGTTCTAGGGTACATGTGCACAACGTGAAGGTTTGTTACGTATGTCTACATGTGCCATGTTTGTGTGCTGCACCCATTAACTTGTCATTTATATTAGGTATATCTCCTAATGCTATCCTTCCCCCCACCCCACCCTATGACAGGCCCTGGCATGTGATGTTCCCCTTCTTGTGTCCAAGTGTTCTCATTGTTCAATTCCCACCTATGAGTGAGAAGATGCGGTGTTTGGTTTTCTGTTCTTGTGATATTTGTTCAGAATGATGGTTTCCAGCTTCATCCATGTCCCTACAAAGGACATGAACTCATCCTTTCATGCAGGTTTGTTACATATGTATACATGTGCATGTTGGTGTGCTGCACCCATTAACTCATCCTTTACATTCGGTATATCTCCTAATGCTATCCCTCCCCCCTCTCCCCACCCCTCGACAGGCCCCGGCATGTGATGTTCCCCTTTCTGTATCCAAGTGTTCTCATTGTTCAGTTCCCACCTATGAGTGAGAATGTGCAGTGTTTGTTTTTTTGTCCTTGCGATAGTTTGCTGAGAACGATGGTTTCCATCTTCATCCATATCCCTGCAAAGGATACGAACGCATCCTTTTTTACGGCTGCATAGTATTCTATGGTGCATATGTGCCACAGTTTCTTAATCCAGTCTGTCATTAATGGACATTTGGGTTGGTTCTAAGTCTTTGCTATTGTGAATAGTACCACAACAAACATAAGTGTGCATGTGTCTTTATAGCAGCATGATTTATAATCCTTTGGGTATATGCCCAATAATGGGATGGCTGGGTCAAATGGTATTTCTAGTTCTAGATCCTTGAGGAATCTAGAACTAGATTCCACACTGTCTTCCACAAAGGTTGAAATAGTTTATAGTCCCACCAACAGTGTGAAAGTGTTCCCATTTCTCCACATTCTCTCCAGCACCTGTTGTTTCCTGAGTTTTTAATGATCACCATTCTAACTGGTGTGAGGTGGTATCTCATTGTGGTTTTGATTTGCATTTCTCTGATGGCTAGTGATGATGAGCATTTTTTTGTGTGTCTGTTGGCTGCATAAATGTCTTCTTTTGAGAAATGTCTGTTCATATCCTTTGCCCACTTTTTGATGGTGTTGTTTGATTTTTTTCTTGTAAATTTGTTTAAGCTTTTTGTGGATTCTGGATATTAACCATTTGTCAAATGGGTAGATTATAAAAATTTTCTCCCATTGTATAGGTTGCCTGTTCACTCTAGTGGTAGTTTCTTTTGCTGTGTAGAAGCTCTTTAGTTTAATTAGATCCCATTTGTCAATTTTGGCTTTTGTTGCCATTTATTTTTCCTTCACTTATGAAGCTTAGTTTGACTGAATATGAAATTCTGGGTTGAAAATTCTTTTCTTTAAGAATGTTGAATATTGGCCCCCACTCTCTTCTGGCTTGTAGAATTTCTGTTGAGAGATTTGCTCTTAGTCTGATGGGCTTCCCTTTGTGGTAACCCAACCTTTCTCTTTGGCTGCCCTTAACAATTTTTCCTTCATTTCGACTTTGGTGAGTCTGACTGTTCTCTTTATTTCCTGAATTTGAATGTTGGCCTGACTTGCTAGGTTCTGGAAGTTCTCCTGGATAATATCCTGAAGAATGTTTTCCAACTTTGTTCCATTCTCCCCATCACTTTCATGTACACCAATAAGATGTAGATTTGTTCTTTTCACATAGCCCCATATTTCTTGGAGGCTTTGTTTCTTTTTACTCTTTTTTCTCTAAACTTCTCTTCTTGCCTCATTTCATTCATTTGATCTTCTATCACTGATAGCCTTTCTTCCACTTGATCAAATTGACTACTGAAGCTAGGGCATGCATCATGCAGTTCTCATGCCATGGTTTTCAGCTCCGTTTGGTCATTTAGGGTCTCTACACTGTTTATTCTAGTTAGGCATTTATCTAATCTTTTTTCAAGGTTTTTAGCATCTTTGTGATGGATTCTAACATCCTCCTTTAGCTCAGAGAAGTTTGCTATTACAGATCTTCTGAAACCTTCTTCTGTGAACTCGTCAAAGTCATTCTCCGTACAGCTTTGTTCCATTGCTGGCGAGGAGCTGCATTCCTTTGGAGGAGAAGAGGCACTCTGATTTTTGAATTTTCAGCTTTTCTGCTCTGGTTTCTCCCCATATTTGTAGTTTTATCTACCTTTGTTTGGTCTTTGATGAAGGTGATGTGCAGATGGGGTTTTGGTGTGGATGTCCTTTCTGTTTGTTAGTTTTCCTATAGGCCTCAATGGACTCTGAAATGACTATTCACAGATTTTACACAAAGAGTTTTTCCAATTGCTGAATCAAAAGAATGGTTTAACTCTGTGAGATGAATGCAAACGATGCAAAGCAGTTTCACAGATAACGTTTTTCTGATTTTTATTGTGGGATGCTCTTTTTATCTCTGTAGGCTTCAATATGCTCTGAAATATCCCTTTGCATATTCTACAGAAAGTATTTCCAACTTGCAAAATTAAAACAAAGGATTAACTATATGAGGTGAATCCATGCATTGTAAAGTGGTTTCACAGATAGCTTCTTTCTGGTTTCTATTGTGGGATATTCAGTTTTCCCCTCTAGGCCCAAATGGACTCAAACTTGTATCTTTGCATATTCTACATGAGGAGTGTTTCCAACCTCCTGAATCAAAAAGAAGATTTAACTCTGTGCAAGGAACTCACACATCATAAAGCTGTTTCACCAGTGGTTTCTTTCTAGTTTTTATCACAGGATATCCAGCTTTCCCTTATAGGTCTCAATGCTGTCTGAAATATATTTTTGCAGATTGTACAAATAGAGTTTTGCCAATATTCTGAGGTAAAAGAAAGTTTTAGCTCTGTGAGAGGAATCCACACATCACATAGTGGTTTCACAGATATCTTCTTTCAAGTTTTTATCTTGGAATATTCCAATTTTTCCTATAAGCCTCAATCAGCTGTGAAATATTTCACTGCAGATTCCATAAAGAAAGAGTGTTTCCCTCCTGCTGAATGAAAATAATAGTTAAACACTGAGATGAATCCACACATCACAAAGTGGTTTCACTGATAGCTTCTTTGTAATGTTTATGGCAGGATATTCCACTTTTTCCAACAGCCCTCAATGGGCTCCAAAATGTCCCCTTGCAGATTTTACAAAAAGAGTGTTTACAATCTACTAAATTACTCAGACGATTTTACTCTGTGAGACAAATCCACACATCACAAAATTGTTTTACAGATAACTTCATTCTAGATGTTATTGCCAAATATTCGATTTTTCCCTATAGGCCTTACTGGGCACTAAAGTGTCTCTTCACAGATTCTACGCAAACAGTGTTTCCAACCTACTGAAAGAAAAGAAAGATTTAGCTCATGTGAGATGAATCCAAACATCACAAAGTGGTTTCACAGATAGCTTCTTTCCAGTTTTTATCATAGGATATTCAGGTTTTTGTCTAAAGGCCTCAATGAACTTTGAAATAGCTCTTCACAGATTCTGCATAAAGATTATTTCCAACGTGCTGAATCAAAGAAAATGCTTAACTCTGTGAAATGAATGCACATATCACAAAGTAATTCACAGATACCTTCTTTCTAGTTTTTTTTTTTCATGGAATATTTGGTTATTCCCAGTAGGCCTCAGTGAGCTTTGAACTTTTGCTTTGCAGATTTTAGAAAAAGAGCAAATGCAAACTCCTGAATAAAAAGAAGTGTTTAACTTTCTGAGATGAATCCACACATCACAGAAAGTTCTTTCTCGTTTTTATCACAGAGAATTCAGTTTTTCCATATAAACCTCAATGGGCTCCAAGGTGTCCCTTCGCAGATTTACAAAATAGTGTTTCCAAACCGTTTAAACAAAAGAAAGATTTAGTTCTATGAGATGAATCTGCACATCCTACTGTGGTTTCATGAACAATTTCCTTGACGTTTTTATCACGGGATATTCCGTTTTCTCTTTAGGCCTCAATAGGCTCTGAAATATCCCTTTGCATATTCTACAGAGAGTGTTTTTAACCTGCTGATTCAAAAGAAAGGTTTAGCTCTGTGAGGTTAATCTAAACATCGCAAAGGGGTTTCACAGGTAGCATCTCTAGTTTTTATAGCTATGTTTGGTTGGTCCCCACAGTCCTCAATCACAGGATATTCGGTTTTTTACTATGGGCCTCACTGGACTCTGAAATGTTCCTTCACAGATTCTAAAAAAAGGGTGTTTGTAACCTGATGAATCAAAAGACAGAATTAACTCTGTGAGATGAATCCACATATCACAAAGCGGTTTCACAGAAAGTTTCCTTCTCATTTTATCATGGGATATTCCGTTTTTACCCATAGATCTCAATGAACTCCAAAATGTCACTCCACCACTTCTACACAAACAGTGTTTCCAACTGCTGAATCAAAAGAAAAGTTTATCTATGTGAGATGAATCCACGCATTGCAAACAGTATCACAGATAGCTTCTTTTTCATATTTATCATGAAATATTCAGTTTTTCTTCATAAGTGTCCATGAGCTCTGAAATGTCCTTTTGCAGATTCTACAAAAAGAGTGTTTCCAAAATGCTGATTCAGATTCTACAAAAAGAGTGTTTCCAGTATGCTGAATCAAAAGAAAGGATTAACCCTGTGAGATGAATAAACTTATCACAAATCAATTCACAAATAGCATCTGTCTATTTTTTATTACAAGATATTCTGTTATTTTCTATGGATTCCAAGGACTATATGACTCAATGGGCTCTGAAATCTTTCATTGAAGATTCTACAAGAAGAGTGTGTCCAATCTGAAGAAAAAAACGAAAAGTTTTCCTTTGTGACAAGAATCCACACATCACAGAATGGTTTCAGAGATAGCTTCACTCTGGTTTTTATCACCAGATATTCAGTTTTTCCCTATAGGCCTCAATGAGCTCTGAAATGTTCCTTCGTAGATTCTACAAAAAAAGTGTTTCCAGCCTGCTGAATGAAAGATAAGTTTTAACTCTGTGCAGTGAATCCACACATCACAAAGCAGTTTCACTCATAGCTTCTTTCTCATTTTTATGGAGGGATATTTAGTTTTTCCTTGTAGGAATCAATTGACTCTGGAATGTCTCTTCATAGAATGTACAAAAAGAGTATTTCCAACCTGCTAAAAGAAAAAAGAAAGCTTTAGGTAAATGAGATTAATCCATGCATCACAAATCGGTTTTACAGATACCTTCTTTCTAGATTTTATTGTGGGATATTTGGTTTTTCCCTACAGACCTCAATAGGCTCTGAAAAGTCCCTCCGCACTTTTTGCCAAAAACGTGTATCCACTCTATTGATTCTACAGAAACCTTTAGCTCTTTGAGATGAATACACACGTTGTCAAGTGGTTTCACAGATAGCATTTTTCGTGTTTTTATCGTGGAATAACCAGTTATTCCCTATAGGTCTCAATGGGCTCTGAAATGTACCTTTGCAGATTCTACAAAACAAGTGTTTCCAACCTGCTGAATCAAAAGAATGATTTATCTCTTTTTGATGAATCAACACATCGCAAAGCAGTTTCACAGATAACTTGTTTTCCATTTTTTATCATGAGTTTTTTTTTTTTTTTAACATGCCTCAATGGGCTCCAAAATGTCCTTTCGCAGATTCTACAAATAGAATGTTTCCAATCCGCTGAATCAAAAGAAAGCTTTAGCACTCTAAGATAAATCCACAATAGCAAAGCAGTCTCTCAGATAGCCTCTTTTTAGTTTCTATTATGGAACATGCAGTTTTTCCTTATAGGCCTCAATGGGTTCTGAATTGTCCCTTTGCAGATTCTACAGAAAGAGTGCTTTCAACTTGTGAATCAAAAAACAGGTTTAACTCTGTGAGATGAAATCACACATCACAACAGGATTTAAGAGATGGCTTCTTACTAGTTTTTATTGTGGGATATTTGGTTTATTTCTATAGGTCTCAATGGGCACAAACATCCCTTTGCAGATTCTACTTTTACATCGTGCTGAGGATAAAGAAAGGTTTATCTCAGTCAGATGTATCCACGTATCACAAATAGTTATCACAGATAGCTTCTTGCTATTTTATATCACAGGAAATTTTTTTCCCAATAGGCCCCAATAGGTTTTGAAATGGCTTTTCACAAGTTCTACAAGAAAAATGTTTCCAAACTGCTGAATAAAAGACAAGGGTTAACTGTATGAGATGAATCTACACATCACAAAGCAGTTTCTTGGATAGCTTCTTTCTACTTTTTGTCACAGGACATTCAGATTTCCCTTATATTCCTATATGGGCTCTGAAATGTCCCTTAGTAGATTCTATAACAAGAGTCTTTCCAACCTGCTGAATCAAAAGAAAGGTTTAATTCTGTGACATGAACACACACATAGGAAAGCAGATTCACAGGTAGCTTCTTTCTAGTTTTTATCATGGGATATTCAGTGTCTCTTTTTATAGACCTCAATGGGCTCTGAAATGTCACATTGCAGATTCCATAAAAAGAGCGTTTCCAACCTGGTAAATCAAAACAAAGGTTTTACTCTGTGAGATGAATCCATATATTGCAAAGCAGTTTCACAGATATCTTCTTTCTAGTTTTCATCATGGAATGTTTGCTTTTTTTTCTATAGACCTCATTGGACAGGGAAATATCCCTTAGTAAATTCTAAAAAAAAAAAAAAAAAAAATGCTTCCAGCCTGCTGAAGTATAAGTAAGGTTTAGCTCTGTAAGATGAACAGACACTTAGCAAAGTGATTTCACAGGTAGCTTCTTTCTAGTTTTTACTGTGGGATATTTTGATTTTCCCTGTAGGCCTCAATGGGCTCTGAATTTTCCCTTGGCAGATTTTACAAAAGGAGTGTCATACGACACAATGGACTTTGAAAAGACTTTTCACAGATTCTACACAAAGAGTATTTCTAACCTGCTGAATCAAAGGAAAGGTTTAACTCCGTGAGACCAATCCACATATCACAAATCAGTTTCACAGATAGCTCCTTTCTCATTTTTGTTCCAGGATATCCTGTTTTTCCCTGTAGTACTCAATGGTCTCTGAAATGTCTCTTTGCAGATTGTATGAAAAGAGGGTTTCCAACCTGCGGAATAAGAAGAAATATTTCCCTTTTTCAGATGAATCCACACGTCACAAAGTGGTTTTACTGAAAGCTTTTTTCAAGTTTTTATCACGGGATATTCTTTTTTTTTTTCTACAGGCCTTAATGGCCTCTAAAATTTCTCTTGGCATATCACACAAAAAGAATCTCACCTGCTGATTCTAAAGAAAGATTTAGCTATTTCAGGTGAATCCACATGTCACCAATTGCTTTCACAGATAGCTTCTTTCCTGCTTTTATCATAGAATATTCAGTACTTACCTATAGTCCACAATGGGCTCTGAAATGTCTCTTTGCAGACTCTATGAAAAGAGTGTTTCCAACATGCAGAATCAAAATAAAATTTTAACTTTTTGAGATGAATCCACACATTACAAAGTGGTTTTACAGATGGCTTGTTTCCATTTTTTTTTATCGTAGGACATTTCATTTTGTTCCTGTAGGCTTCAATAGGCTCCAAATTGTCCCTTTGCAGATTCTACAAAAAGAGTGCTTCCAATCTGCTGAATGAAAAGAAAGGTTTAGCGCTCTGAGACAAATCCACACATATCAAAGCAGTTTCACAGATAACTTCTCTCTATTTTTTATCTTGGGATATTCTGTTTTTCCTTATAGGCCTCTGTAATGTCCCTTTGCAGATTCTACAAAAAGAATGTTACAGGACTCAATGGGCTCCTAAATGTCCATTTGCAGATTCTACAAAAAGAGTGTTTCCAAGCTACTGAATCAAAAGGAAAGTTTTACTATATGAGATGAATCCACACAACAATAAGTGGTTTCACTGACAGCTTGTTTTTAGTTTTTATTATGGGATATTCAGTTTTTCCTTGTAGGATTCAGTGGACACTGAAATATTCCTTTGCAGATTCTACAGAGTGTTTCCAACATGCTGAATCAAAAAATAGATTTATCTCTGCAAGGTGAAGCTACACATCTCAAATTGGTATCACAGATAGCTTCCATCTTGCTGTTTTCCATGGGTTATTTGTTTCTTCCACAGATGATTCAATTGTCTCCAAAATGTCCACTTGTAGAATCTATACAAAGAGTATTTTCAACAGAGTGAATCAAAAGAAAGGTTCAACTCTGTGAGATGAATCCACATATCACAGAGTGGTATCACAGCATTTTTCTAATTTTATTTTTTATGCCAAAATACTGTGTTTATCTTTTTTTTATACTTTAAGTTCTAGGGTACATGTGCACAACATGCAAGTTCGTTACATATATATACATGTGTCATGTTGGTGTGCTGCACCCAATAACTTGTCATTTACTTTATGTGTATCTCCTAATGCTACCCCTCTCCTCTTCCCCCTCCACACAATAGGACCCAGTGTGTGATATTTGCCTTCCTGTATCCAAGTGATCTCATTGTTCAATTCCCACCTATGAGTGAGAACATGTGGTATTTGGTTTTCTATACTTGTGATAGTTTGCTGAGAAGGGTGGTTTCCAGCTGCATCCAAGTCCCTACAAAGGACACGAGCTCATGCATTTTTATGACTGCATAGTATTCCATGGTGTATATGTGCCACAATTTCTTAAACCAGTCTGTCAGTGTTGGACTGTTGCGTTGATTCCAAGTCTTTTGCTGTTGTGAATAGTGCCACAATAAACGTACGTATGCGTGTGTCTTTACAACAGCACGACTTATAATCCTTTGGGTATATCCCCAGTAATGGGATGGCCTTGGTCAAATGGTACTTCTAGTTCTAGATCTTGAGGAATCGCCACACTGTTTTCCACAGTGGTTCAACTGGTTTACAGTCCCATCAAGAGTGTAAAAGTGTTCCTATTTCTCCACATCCTCTCCAGAACCTGTTGTTTCCTGATTTTTTAATGATTGCCATTCTAACTGGTGTGAGATGGTATCTCACTGTGGTTTTGATTCCCATTTCTCTGATGGCGAGTGATGATGAGCATTTTTTCATGTGTCTGTTGGCTGTATGAATGTCTTCTTTTGAGAAATGTCTGTTCATATCGTTTGCCCACTTTTTGATGGGGTTGTTTGTTTTTTTCTTGTATATTTGTTTGAGTTCTTTGTAGATTCTGGATATTAGCCGTTTGTCAGATGAGTAGATTGCAAAAATTTTCTCCCATTCTGTAGGTTGCCTGTTCACTCTGATGATAGTTTCTTTTGCTGTGCAGAAGCTCTTTAGTTTAATGAGATCGCATTTGTCAATTTTGGCTTTTGCTGCCGTTGCTTTTGGTGTTTTAGACATGAAGTCCTTGCCCATGCCTATGTCCTGAATGGTACTACCTAGATTTCTTCTAGGGTTTTTATGGTATTAGGTCTAACATTTAAGTCTCTAATCCATCTTGAATTAATCTTCGTATAAGGAGTAAGGAAAGGATCCAGTTTCAGCTTTCTACTTATGGCTAGCCAATTTTCCCAGCACCATTTATTATTTAGGGAATCCTTTCCCCATTTCTTGTTTCTCTCAGGTGTGTCAAAGATCAGATGGCTGTTGATGTGTGGCATTATTTCTGCGGACTCTGTTCTGTTCCATTGGTCTATAGCTCTGTTTTGGTACCAGTACCATGCTGTTTTGGTTACTGTAGCCTTGTAGTATAGTTTGAAGTCAGGTAGCGTGACGCCTCCAGCTTTGTCCTTTTGACTTAGGATTGTCTTGGCAATGCGGGCTGTTTTTTGGTTCCATATGAACTTTAAAGCAGTTTTTTCCAATTCTGTAAAGAAACTCATTGGTGGCTTGATGGGGATGACATTGAAGCTATAAATAACCTTGGGCAGTATGGCCATTTTCACGATGTTGATTCTTCCTATCCATGAGCATGGTATGTTCTTCCATTTGTTTGTGTCCTCTTTGATTTCACTGAGCAGTGGTTTGTAGTTCTCCTTGAAGAGGTCCTTTACATCTCTTGTAAGTTGGATTCCTAGGTATTTTATTCTCTTTGAAGCAATTGTGAATGGAAGTTCATTCCTGATTTGGCTCTCTGCTTGTCTGTTACTGGTGTATAGGAATGCTTGTGATTATTGCACATTAATTTTGTATCCTGAGACTTTGCTGAAGTTGCTTATCAGCTTAAGGAGATTTTGGGCTGAGACGATGGGGTTTTCTAAATATACAATCATGTCATCCGCAAACAGGGACAATTTGACTTCTTCTTTTCCTAACTGGATACCCTTGATTTCTTTCTCTTGCCTGATTGCCCTAGCCAGAACTTCCAACACTATGTTGAATAGGAGTGGTGAGATAGGGCATCCCTGTCTTGTGCCAGTTTTCAAAGGGAATTTTCCAGTTTTTGCCCATTCAGTATGATATTAGCTGTGGGTTTGTCATAAATAGCTCTTATTATTTTGAGGTACGTTCCATCAATACCGAATTTATTGAGAGTTTTTAGCATGAAGGGCTGTTGAATTTTGTCAAAGGCCTTTTCTGCATCTATTGAGATGATCATGTGGTTCTTGTCCTTGGTTCTGTTTATATGGTGTATTACGTTTATTGATTTGCGAATGTTGAACCAGCCTTGCATCCCAGGGATGAAGCCCACTTGATCATGTTGGGTAAGCTTTTTGATGTGCTGCTGAATCCGGTTTGCCAGTATTTTATTGAGAATATTTGCATCGATGTTCACCAGGCATATTGGTCTAAAATTCTCTTTTTTTGTTGTGTCTCTGTCAGGCTTTGGTATCAGCATGATGTTGGCCTCATAAAATGAGTTAGGGAGGATTCCCTCTTTTTCTATTGATTGGAATAGTTTCAGAAGGAATGGTACCAGCTCCTCCTTGTACCTCTGGTAGAATTCAGCTGTGAATCCATCTGGTCCTGGACTTTTTCTGGTGGGTAGGCTATTAATTGTTGCCTCAATTTCATAGCCTGCTATTGGTCTATTCAGGGATTCAACTTCTTCCTGGTTTAGTCTTGGGAGAGTGTAAGTGTCCAGGAAATTATCCATTTCTTCTAGATTTTCTAGTTGATTTGCGTAGAGGCGTTTATAGTATTCTCTGATGGTTGTTTGTATTTCTGTGGGGTCCGTGGTGATATCCCCTTTATCATTTTTTATTGCGTCTATTTGATTCCTCTCTCTTGTATTAGTCTTGCTAGTGGTCTGTAAATTTTGTTGATCTTTTCAAAAAACCAACTCCTGGATTCATTGATTTTTTGGTGGGTTTTTTGTGTCTCTATCTCCTTCAGTTCGGCTCTGATCTTAGTTATTTCTTGCCTTCTGCTAGCTTTTGAATGTGTTTTCTCTTGCCTCCCTAGTTCTTTTAATTGTGATGTTAGAGTGTCAATTTTAGATCTTTCCTGCTTTCTCTTGTGGGCATTTAGTGCTATAAATTTCCCTCTACACACTGCTTTAAATGTGTCCCAGAGATTCTGGTATGTTGTATCTTTGTTCTCATTGGTTTCAAAGAACATCTTTATTTCTGCTTTCATTTCGTTATGTACCCAGTAGTCATTCAGGAGCGGGTTGTTCAGTTTCCATGTAGTTGAGCGGTTTTGATTGAGTTTCTTAGTCCTGAGTTCTAGTTTGATTGCACTGTGGTCTGAGAGACAGTTTGTTATAATTTCTGTTCTTGTACATTTGCTGAGGAGTGCTTTACTTCCAATTATGTGGTCAATTTTGGAATAAGTGCGATGTGGTGCTGAGAAGAATATATATTCTGTTGATTTGGGGTGGAGAGTTCTATAGATGTCTATTAGGTCCGCTTGGTGCAGAGATGAGTTCAATTCCTGGATATCCTTGTTAACTTTCTGTCTCGTTGATCTGTCTAATGTTGACAGTGGAGTGTTGAAGTCTCCCATTATTATTGTATGGGAGTCTAAGTCTCTTTGTAAGTCTCTAAGGACTTGCTTTATGAATCTGGGTGCTCCTGTATTGGGTACATATATATTTAGGAGAGTTAGCTCTTCCTGTTGAATTGATCCCTTTACCATTATGTAATGGCCTTCTTTGTCTCTTTTGATCTTTGATGGTTTAAAGTCTGTTTTATCAGAGACTAGGATTGCAATCCCTGCTTTTTTTTGTTCTCCATTTGCTTGGTAGATCTTCCTCCATCCCTTCATTTTGAGCCTATGTATGTCTCTGCATGTGAGATGGGTCTCCTGAATACAGCAGACTGATGGGTCTTGACTCTTTATCCAGTTTGCCAGTCTGTTTCTTTTCATTGTAGCATTTAATCCATTAACATTTAAGGTTAATATTGTTATGTGTGAACTTGATCCTGCCATTGTGATATTAACTGGTTATTTTGCTCGTTAGTTGATGCAGTTTCTTCCTAGCATCGATGGTCTTTACATTTTGGCATGTTTTTGCAATGGCTGGTACCAGTTGTTCCTTTCCATGTTTAGGGCTTCCTTCAGGGTCTCTTGTAAGGCAGGCCTGGTGGTGACAAAATCTCTAAGCATTTGCTGATCTGTAAAGGATTTTATTTCTCCTTCACTTATGAAACTTAGTTTGGCTGGATATGAAATTCTGGGTTTAAAATTCTTTTCTTTAAGAATGTTGAATATTGGCCCCCACTCTCTTCTGGGTTGTAGGGTTTCTGCCGAGAGATCTGCTGTTAGTCTGATGGGCTTCCCTTTGTGGGTAACCTGACCTTTCTCTCTATGTGCCCTTAAGAGTTTTTCCTTCATTTCAACTTTGGTGAATCTGGCAATTATGTGTCTTGCAGTTGTTGCTCTTCTGGAGGAGTATCTTTGTGGCGTTCTCTGTATTTCCTGAATTTGAATGTTGGCCTGCCCTACTAGGTTGGGGAAGTTCTCCTGGATGGTATCCTGAAGAGTGTTTTCCAAGTTGGTTCCATTTTCCTCCTCACGTTCAGGCACCCCAATCAGACGTAGATTTGGTCTTTTTACATAATCCCATACTTCTTGCAGGCTTTGTTCATTTGTTTTTCTTCTTTTTTCTTTTGATTTCTCTTCTCGCTTCATTTCATTCATTTGATCCTCAATCGCTGATACTCTTTCTTCCAGTTGATCGAGTCAATTACTGAAGCTTGTGCATTTGTTACGTATTTCTCGTGTCATGGTTTTCATCTCTGTCATTTCGTTTATGACCTTCTCTGCATTAATTAGTCTAGCTGTCAATTCTTCCACTCTTTTTTCAAGATTTGTAGTTTCTTTGCGCTGGGTACGTAATTCCTCCTTTAGCTCTGAGAAGTTTGATGGACTGAAGCCTTCTTCTCTCATCTCGTCAAAGTCATTCTCTGACCAGCTTCGATCCGTTGCTGGCGATGGGCTGCACTCCTTTGCAGGGGGAGATGCACTCTTATTTTTTGAATTTCCAGCTTTTCTGCCCTGCTTTTTCCCCATCTTTGTGGTTTTATCTGTCTCTGGTCTTTGATGATGGTGACGTACTGATGGGGTTTTGGTATAGGTGTCCTTCCTGTTTGATAGTTTTCCTTCTGACAGTCAGGACCCTCCGCTATAGGTCTGTTGGAGATTGCTTGAGGTCCACTCCAGACCCTGTTTGCCTGGTTATCAGCAGCAGAGGTTGCAGAAGATAGAATATTGCTGAACAGCGAGTGTACCGGTCTGATTCTTACTTTGGAAGCTTCCTCTCAGTGGTGTACTCCACCCTGTGAGGTGTGGGGTGTCAGACTGCCCCTAGTGGGGGATGTCTCCCAGTTAGGCTACTCAGGGGTCAGGGACCCACTTGAGCAGGCAATCTGTCCGTTCTCAGATCTCAACCTCCATGTTGGGAGATCCACTGCTCTCTTCAAAGCTGTCAGACAGAGTTGTTCGCGTCTGCTCAGGCCTGTGTTGCTTCCCCTGTTGTTTTTTTAGCTGAGCCCTGCCCCCAGAGGTGGCGTCTATAGAGACAGGCTGGTTTCCTTGAGCTGCTGTGAGCTCCACCCAGTTTGAGCTTCCCAGCAGCTTTATTTAACTACTTAAGCCTCAGCAATGGCTTGCGTCCCTTCCCCAGCCTCGCTGCTGCCTCGCGGTTAGATCGCCACAGACTGCTGTATTAACAATGAGGGAGGCTCTGTGGGCGTGGGTCCCTCCTGGCCAGGTGAGGAATATATTCTTCTGGTGTGCCCGTTTGCTTAGAGCGCGGTATTGGAGTGGGAGTTACCCGATTTTCCAGGTGTTGTGTGTCTCAGTTCCCCTGGCTAGGAAAAGGGATACCCTTCCCCCTTGCACTTCCCAGGTGAGGCGATGCCTCACCCTGCTTCAGCTCTCGCTGGTCAGGCTGCAGCAACTGACCAACACCGATTGTCCGGCACTCCCTAGTGAGGTGACCCCAGTACCTCAGTTGAAGATGCAGAAATCACCGGTCTTCTGTGTCTCTTGCGCTGGGAGTTGGAGACTGGAGCTGTTCCTATTCGGCCATCTTGCTCCGCCCCCAGTCACCATTTATTAAATAGGGAATCCTTTCCCCATTTTTTTTTTTTTGTCATGTTTGTCAAAGATCAAATGACTGTAGATGTGTGGTACTGTTTCTGAGGGCTCTGTTCTATTCCATTGGTCTATATCTCTGTTTTGGTACCAGTACCATGCTGTTTTGGTGACTGTAGCCTTGTAGTATAGTTTGAAGTCAGGTAGCGTGATTCCTCCAGCTTTGTTCTTTTGGCTTAGGATTGTTTTGACAACATGGACTCTTTTTTGGTTCCATATGAACTTTAAAGCAGTTTTTTCTAGTTCTGTAAAGAATGTCATTGGTAGCATAAAGGGGATGGCATTGAATCTACAAATTACCTTGGCAGTAAGGGCGTTTTCAGGATATTGATTCTTCCTATCCATAAGCATGGTATGTTCTTCTATTTCTTTGTGTCCTCTTTTATTTCACTGAGCAGTGGTTTGTAGTTCTCCTTGAAGAGGTCCTTTACATCCCTTGTAAGTTGGATTCCTAAGTATTTTATTCTCTTTGAAGCAATTGTGAATGGAAGTTCATTCCTGATTTGGCTCTCTGTTTGTCTGTTACTGGTGTATAAGAATGCTTGTGAATTTTGCACATTGAATTTGTGTCCTGAGACTTTGCTGAAGTTGCTTATTAGCTTAAGGAGATTTTGGGCTGAGACAATGGGATTTTCTAGATATACAATCAAGTTATCTGCCAAAAGGGACAATTTGACTTTTCCAAATTGAATACCTTTTATTTCTTTGTCTTGCCTGATTGTCCTAGCCGAAACCTCCAACACTATGTTGAATAGGAGTGGTGAGAGAGGGCATCCCTGTTTTGTGCCAGTTTTCAAAGGGAATGCTTCCTGTTTTTGTCCATTTGGTATGATATTGGCTGTGGGTTTGTCATAAATAGCTCGTAATATTTTGAGATAAGTTCCATCAATACTGAATTTGTTGAGAGTTTTTAGCATGAAGGGCTGTTGAATTTTGTCAAACGCCTTTTCTGCATCTATTGAGATAATCATGTGGTTTTTGTCTTTTTTTCTGTTTATATGCTGGATTACATTTATTGATTTGCATATGTTGAATCAGCCCTGCATCCCAGTTGATCATGGTGGATAAGCTTTTTGATGTGCTGCTGGATTCGGTTTGCCAGTATTTTATTGAGAATTTTTGCACCAATGTTCATCAGGGATATTGGTCTAAAATTCTCTTTTTTTTTGCTGTATTTCTGTCAGGCTTTGGTATCAGGATGATGTTGGCCTCATAAAATGAGTTCGGGAGTATTCCCTCTTTTTCTATTAATTGGAGCACTTTCAGAAGGAATGGTACCAACTCCTCATTGTACCTCTGATAGAATTCGGCTGTAAATCTGTCTGGTCCTGGACTTCTTTTGGTTGGTAGACTATTGCCTCAATTTCAGAGCTTGCTATTGGTCTATTCAGGGATTCAACTTCTTCCAGGTTTAGTCTTGGGAGAGTATAAGTGTCCAGGAAATTATCCATTTCTTCTAGGTTTTCTAGTTTATTTGCGTAGAGGTGTTTACAGTATTCTCTGATGGTAGTTTGTATTTCTTTGGGGTTGGTGGTGACATCCCTTTATCATTTTTTATTGCATCTATTTGATTCTTCTCTCTTTTCTCTTTATTAGTCTTGCAAGCAGTCTATCAATTTTGTTGATCTTTTCAAAAAACCAGCTCCAGGACTCATTGTACTTTTGGAGGTTTTTTTGTGTCTCTGTCTCCTTCAGTTCTGCTCTGATCTCAGAATGTTATTTCTTGCCTTCTGTTAGCTTTTGAAAGTGTTTCCGTTTGCTTCTCTAGTTCTTTTAATTGTAATGTTAGTGTGTCAATTTTAGATCTTTCCTGCTTTCTCTTGTGGGCATTTAGTGCTATAAATTTCCCTCTACACACTGCTTTCAATGTATCCCAGAGATTCTGGTATGTTATATCTTTGTTCTCATTAGTTTCAAAGAACATCTTTATTTCTGCCTTCATTTCGTTACATACCCAGTAGTCATTCAGGAGCAGGTTGTTCAGTTTCCATGTAGTTGAGCGGTTTTGATTGAGTTTCTTAGTCCTGAGTTCTAGTGTGATTGCACTGTGATTTGAGAGACAGCTTGCTATGGTTTCTGACCTTTTACATTTGCTGAGGGGTGCTTTACTTCCAACTATGTGATCAATTTTGGAATAAGTAGGATGTGGTGCTGAGAAGAATGTATATTCTGTTGATTTGGGGTGGAGAGTTCTGCAAATGTCTATTAGGTCTGCTTGGTGCAGAGTTGAGTACAATTCCTGGATATCCTTGTTGACTTTCTGTCTCTTTGATCTGTCTAATGTTGATAGTGTGATGTTAAAGTCTCCCATTATTGTTATATGGGAGTCTAAGTCCCTTTGTAAGTGTCTAAGGACTTGCTTTATGAATCTGGGTGCCCTGTATTGGATGCATATATTTTTAGGATAATTAGGTCTTCCTGATGAACTTTTTCATTTCTTTTTACTCTTTTTTCTCTACATTTCTCTTCTCACTTCCTTTCACTTATTTGATCTTCAATCTCTGATACTCCTTCTTCCAGATGATCGAGTCATTTACTGAAACTTGTGCATTTGTCATGTAGTTCCTGTGTTATGGTTTTCATCTCTATCAGTTCTTTTAAGGACTTCTCTACATTGGTTATTCTAGTTAGCCATTCGTCAAATATTTTTTCAAAGTGTTTAATTTCTTTGCCCTCGTCATGTAATTCTTCCTTTAGCTCTGAGATATTTGATTCGACTGAAGCTTTCTTCTCTCAACTCGTCAAAGTCATTCTCCGTCCAGCTTTGTTTCGTTGCTGACAATGAGCTGTGTTCCTTTGGAGGAGGAGATGCGCTCTGATTTTTTGAATTTTCAGGTTTTGTGCCCTGCTTTTTCCCCATCTTTATGGTTTTATGTGCCTTTGGTCTTTGATGATGGTGACGTACTGATGGGGTTTTGGTGTGGGTGTCCTTTCTGTTTGTTAGTTTTCCTTCTAACAGTCAGGACTCTCAGCTGCAGGTCTGTTGTAGTTTGTTAGAGGTCCACTCCAGTCCCTGTTTGCTTGGGTATCAGCAGCGGAGGCTGCAGAAGATTGAATATTGCTGAACAGTGAGTGTTGCTGTCTGATTTTTGCTCTGGAAGCTTCGTCTCAGGGGTGTACCCTCCATGTGAGGTGTGAGGTGTCAGTATGCACCTAGTGGGGGATGTCTCTCAGTTAGGCTACTCAGGGGACAGGGACCCACTTGAGCAGGCAGTATGTCTTTTCTCAGGTCTCAACATCTGTGCTGGGAGATCCACTGCTTTCTTCAAAGTTGTCAGACAGGGGCATTTACCTCTGCCGAGGTTTCTGCTGCTTTTTGTTTAGCTAAGCCCTGTCCCCAGAGGAGGAGTCTACAGAGGCAGGCCGTCCTCCTTGAGCTATGGTGGGCTCCATCAAATTCGAGCTTCCTGGCAACTTTGTTTATCTACTTAAGCCTCTGCAATTGCAGGCGTTCCTTCCCCAGCCTCATTGCCGCCTTGCAGTTAGACCTCAGAGGGCTGTGCTAGCAATGAGGGAGGCTCCGTGGGCATGGGAGCCTCTGGGCCATGTGTGGGATATAATCTCCTGGTGTGCCACTTGCTAAGACCCTTGTTAAAGTGCAGTATTAGTGTGGGAGTTACCTGATTTTCCAGGTGTTGTGTGTCTCAATTTCCTTTGGCTAGGAAAAGGAATTCCCTTCCCCCTTGCACTTTGCAGGTGAGGCGATGCCTCACCCTGCTTCAGCTCTCACTAGTCGGGCTGCACTCATGGTCAGCGCCAACTGTCCAACATGACCAAGTGAGATAAACTTGGTACCTCAGTTGAAAATGCAGAAATCATCCATCTTCTGTGGCGCTCACACTGGGAGCTGGAGGCTGGAGCTGCTCCTATTTGGCCATCTTGGGCACGCCTCCACTTTTTTCTAGTTTTAATCACAGAATATTCTGTTTTCCACTGTAGGACTCAATAAGCTTCAGAATGTTTCTTTGTATATTGTACAAAAACAGCATTTGCAAACAGCTTAATAAAAAGGAAGATTTAGCTTTGTGAGATGATTTCACACATCACAAACCAGTTTCACAGATTTCTTCTTTCTAATTTTTATCATGGGATATTTGGTTTTCCCTGTGTGTTTCAATGGGCTATGAAATGTCCCTTCACAGATTCTACAAAAAGAATGTGTCCTCCCTGTTGATTCAAAAGAAAGCTTTGGCTCTGTGAGATGAACCCACAAATTGCCAAATAATTTCACAGATAACTTTTTTCAGGTTTTCCTCATGGAATATTCAGTTTTTCTCTTTAGACCTTGATGGACTTCAAAATGTCCCTTTCCAGAATGTAAAAAAAACAGTATTTCCAACCTGCTGAATAGAAAGAAAGATTTTGCTTTGTGAGATGAGTCCAAATATCATGAATTGATTTCACAGGTTTCTTTTCTCTATGTTTTACCACTTGATATTAGGTTTTTCCCTTTTGACTTCAATGGGTTTTGAATTATCCCTGGCAGATTCTACAAAAAGAATATTTTCACTCTGTTGAAGCAAATGAATCGTTTAGCACCATGAGGTGAATCCACACATCGCAAAGCACTTTCACAAATAGCTTCTTTCTAGTTTTTATCATGGGATATTCAGTTTTTCCCTATAAGCCTCAAAGGGTTCTGAAATGTCCTTTCCCAGATTCTACACAAACAGTGTTTCCAACCTGCAGAATCAATCAAAAATTTTAACTCTGTGAGATGAATTCGACATCACAAAGTGTTTTTACAGATAGTTTCTTTATAGTTTTTATCATGGGATATTCAGTTTATCCCCTTAGTCCTCAAAGGGCTCTGAAATGTTCTTTTGCAGATTCTTCAAAAAGAGTGTTTCCAACCTGCTGAATCAATCAAAAGGTGTAACTCTGTGAGATGAACCTGATGTCACAAAGTGGTTTTACAGATAGCTTCTTTCTAGTTTTTATTGTGAGATATTCAATTTTTCCCACTAGTCCTCAAGGGGCTCTGAAATGTCCGTGCACAAATTCTACACCGAGAGTTTTTCCAACCTGCTGATTCAATACAAAGGTTTACCTCTGTGACATGAATTCACACATCAGAAAGTGGTTTCAAAGATAGCTTTTTCTAGTGTTTGTTTCAGAATGTTTCCATTTTCCCAATAGGCCTCTATTGACTCTGAAATGCCCCTTGGCAGATTCTTAAAAAAGTGTGTTTCCAACCTACTGAACTAAGAGAAAGGTTTAAATATGTGAGATAAATACACACATGGAGAAATTTCACAGATGACTCCTTAATAGTTTTTCTCATGGAATTTTTGATTTTTCTGTGTTGTCCTCAATGGGCACAGAAATGTTTCTAGCAGAGTCTACAGAAAAAGAGTTTCCGTTCTGCTGAATCAAAAGAAAGGTTTAACACTGTGAGGTGAATCCACACATTGCAAAGCAGCTTCCCAGATAACTTCTCTGTAACTTTTATCACCAAACATTCAATATTTCAATGTAGGTTTTCATGAGCTCCAAAATGTCCCTTGTCAGATTCTACACAAAGAGTGTTTCCAACTTACTGAATCAAAATAAAGTTTTAACTCTCTGAGCTGAACCCACCCCATCGCAAAGTGGTTTCATAGATAGATTCTTTGTACTTTTTATCATGGGTTATTCGAGTTTTCCCTATAGGTCTCAATGGAATCCAAAATGTCCCTTCATAGATTGTACAAAAAGAGAGATTCCAACCTGCTGAATCAAGAGAAATGTTTAACTTTGTGAGATAGACACATCACAAATCAGTTTCACAGATAGCTTCTTTCTAATTTTTATTGCCAGATACTCGAGTTTTAACTAGAGGTTTCAATGTGCCCCAAAATGCCCCTTCGCAGGTTCTTCCAGAAGAGTGTTTTCTACCTGCTGAATCAAATAAGAGGTTTTACTCTGTTGATGAATCCACATATCACAAGGCTGTTTCACAGATTTTTACTTTCTAGCTTATATTGCTGGATATGTGGTTTTTCCCTAAAGGCCTCAGTGGTGCCAAAATGTCTTTTCCCAGATTCTACATGAAGAGATTTTCCAACCTGCTAAATCAAAAGAAATGTTTAACTCTCTATGATGAATTTACACATTGCAAAGAGGATTCACAGATAGCTTCTTTGTAGTTGTTATCACGGGATATTTGTTTTTTCCTATACCCTCAATGTACTCCAAAATGTCCCTTTGCAGTTTCCACAAAAACAGTGTTTCCAACCTGCTAAATCAAAAGAATTGATTAACTTTGTGAGATGAGTCCACTCATTGCAAAGCTGTTTCACATATAGCTTCTTGCTAGTTTTTATTGCGAGATATTTAGTTTTTCCCTATAAGCCCCAAAGGGTTTCAAAACGTTCCTACAAAGATTCTATAATAAGATTGCTCCCATCTTGCGGAGTTAATAGAAAGTTTGAACTTTGGGAGATGAATTCAAACATCACAAAGCCATTTCACAGATAGCTTCTTTGTAATTGTTATCAAGGGATATTTGTTTTTTCCTATACCCTCAATGTACTCCAAAATATCTCTTAGCAGATTCTACAAAAACAGTATATTGAACCTGCTGAATGAAAACAAAGGTTTAACTCTGTGAGATAAATCCACACATCACAAAGTAGTTTTATAGATTGCTTCTTTCTAGTTTTTATCTAGGGATATTTTGCTTTTCCCGACAGTTCTCAGTGGATACTGAAATATCCCTTTGCTAATTCCACACAAAACGTTTTCCTAATCTGCTGAATCACAAAAAAGGTTTTAATCTGTGAGATGAATTCACACATTGCAAATCAGTTTCACACATAGCTTCTTTCTAGTTTTTATCATGGCATATTTTTTTTTTTCCTATAGGCCTCATTGTTCTCTGAAATGTCCCTTTGCAGATTTTATAAAGAGAATGATTCCAATCTGTTGAATCAAAAGATAGGTTTATCTCTGTGAGATGAACACATGCATCACAAAACAGTGTCTCAGATAGCTTCTTTCTAGTTTTTATCACGGGATATTCAGTTTTTCACTATAAGCCCCAGTGAGCTGTGAAACGTCCCTTCACAGATTCTACAAAAAGTGTGTTTCCAACCTGCTGAATCAAAAGATTTAACTCTGTGAAAGGAATCCACACATCACAATGTGGTTTCACAGATAGCTTCTTTCTAGTTTTTATTGTGGTAAATTCTGCTTCTCCCTCAAGGTCTCGGTGGGCTCCAAAATGTCCCTTCACCGATTCTACAAAAAGAGGCTTCCTACATGCTGTATTAATATAACAGTTTAACTCTGAGAGATGAATCCACACATCACAAAGCATTTTCACAGAGAGTTTCTTTGTGTTTATTAATGTAAGATGTTTGGTTTTCCCTGTGGTCCTCAGTTAGTTTTGAAATGTCACTTCTCAGATTCTAGAGAAAGAGTGTTTCCAATCTGCAGAATCAAAAGAAAGCTTTAGTTCTGTGAGATGAATCAACACATCCCAATGCAGTTTCACAGATACCTTCTTAGTAGTTTTTATCATGGGATATTCAGTTTTTCTTTTTACGCCTCTGGGAACTGTGAAATGTACGTTTACAGAATCTATTTATTAAAAAAGTGTTTCCAACCTACTGAATGTAAAGAAAGGTTTAGCACTGTGAGGTGAATCCACATATTGCACAGTGGTTTTGAATATAGTTTCTTCTAGTTTTTCTAATATATTCAGTTTTTTTCCTACAGACCTCAATGGGCTCCGAAAATCCCTTCAGTTTCTACAAAAAAAATTTCCAACCTGATGCATCAAAATAAAAATTTAACTATTTAAAAAGAATCCACATATTGCAAAGCAGTTTCACAGATAGCTTCTTTCTAGATTTTATTGTGAGACATTCAGATGTTTTCTATAGACATTAATGTGCTCTGTAATATCCCTTCACAGATTCTACAAAAGGAGTGTGTTCCATCTGCTGAATGAAAAGAAAAATTTAACTCTGTAAGACGAATCCACACATTGTAAAGGTGTTTCAGATGGAGGATCCATATAGTTTTTACCATGATATAGTCAGTTTTTCTCAATAGGCATCAAAGGGCTCCAAAATGTCCTTTGACAGATTCTACAAAAAGAGTGTATCCAACCGACTGAGTTAAAAAAAATGTACAGCTCAGTGAGATGACTCCACACATCAGCAAGTGGATTCACAGATAGCTTTTTTCTAGTTTTTATGGTCAGATATTCCGTATTTCCCTGTAAGCATGAATGAGCTCTGAAATGTACTCTCAAAAATTCTACAAAAAAGATTGTTTCTACCTGCTGAATCAAAAGAAAGGTTTACCTCTATGAGATGAATCCACCCATTGCAAAGTGGTTTCACAGATAGATTCTGTCTAGATTTCATCAAGGGATATATGTTTTTTTACTATAAGCCTCAGTGGCCTGTTATATGTTCCTTCACATATTCTACATAAAGAGTTTTCCAGCCTGCCAAATCAAAACAAAGGTTTAACTCTGTGAGACGAATGTGCGCATCACAAAGAGATTTCACAGATAGTTTGATACTAGTGTTTATTGTGGGATATTCACTTTTTCCCTATAGGCCTTAATGGGTTTCAAGTTTTTTTTTAACAGATTCTTGAAAAAAAGTGTTTCCAATCTGCTGGATCAGAAAAAATGTTTACATCTGTGAGATTTCCAACATGCTGAATCAAATGAGAGATGAATCCACACATCACAAAGCGATTTCACAGAGATCTACTTTCTAGTTTTTATCTGGGGATATTCGGTTTTTCACTATAGGCCTGAATGAACTTTCAAATGTCCCTTCACAGATTCTGCAAAAAGAGTGTTTTCAATCCACTAAAGGAGAAGTAAGGTTTAACTTTGTGAGATGAGTCCACTCATCTCAAAGTGGATTCACTGATACCTTATTTCTAGTTTTTATCACAGGATATTTAGTTTTTTCCAGTATGCCTTAATGGGGAACCGGTGTCCATTCACAGATACTACAAAAAGAGTGAATCCAACCTACTGAATCAGAAGAAAGTTTTATCTCTGTGAGATGAATGCACACATCACAGAGTAGTTTCACAGATATCTTCTTTCTGGTTTTTAACGCAGAATATTCAATTTTTTCCTATAGGCCTCAAAGGAATCCAAAATGTACCTTCGCAGATTCTACAAAAAGAGTGTTTCCAATGTGTTGAATGAAAAATAAAGCTTTAATTCTATAAGGTGAATCCACACATTGCAAAGCAGCTTCACAGATAGCTGCTTTCTAGTTTTTATTTTGGGATATTCAGTTTTTCCTTAGAGGCCCAATGGGGGTCTGAAAAGTTCCTTTGCACATTCTACACACAGAGTGTTTCCAACTGGCTGAATCAAAAGAAAAGTTCAACTCTGTGAGATGAATCCACACTACACAAAGCTTTTTCACAGATAGCTTTTATTTCAGTTTTTATCATGGGATATTAGTGTTTTTTTCCAGTAGGCCACAATAGGCTCCAAAATGTCTTTTCACTGACTCTACAAAAAGAGTGTTTCTAACCTGCTGAATCAAAAGGAAGTTTTAGCTCTGTGAGATGAATCCACACATAACCAAGTGGATTAACAGATAACTTCTTTCAAGTTTTTATTGTGAGACATTTGGTTTTTCTCTGTAGGCTTCAAAGGGCTCCAAAATTATTTGCAGATTCTAAAACAACATTGTATCCTGAAGGAGTAGTCTGCCCCTCCACACCTGTGGGCATTTCTCATCAGGTGTAACGAGAGACTTGAGAAAAGAAAAAGGCAGAGAGACAAAGTATAGAGAAAGAAAAGTGGGCCCAGGGGACTAGCGCTGAGCATATGGAGGACCCGGGCCGGCACTGGTCTCTGAGCTCCCTCAGTATTTATTGATCATTATCTTTACCATCTCAGAGAGGGGGAAGTGGCAAGACAATAGGTCTTGCTGACCTTCTCCCTACAATAGTAGGGAGAAGGTCAGCAAGAAAGCATATGAACAAAGATCTCTGTGTCATAAATAAGTTTAAGAAAAAGTGTTGTGTTTTGATGTGCATATATGCAAACATCTCCATAAACATTTTCAATGCATAAAGAGCAGCATTGCTGCTAGCACATCACACCTCCAGGTGGTTTTCTCCTATCTCAGTAAATAGAACGTACAATCTGATTTCACACCAAGATATTCCATTGCCCAGGGATGGGCAGGAGACAGATGCCTTCCTCTATCTCAACTGCAAAGTGGCCTTCCTTCCTCTTTTACTAATCCTCCTCAGCACAGACCACTTACGGGTGTCAGGCTGGGGGACACTGAGGTCTTTCCCTTCCCACGAGGCCATATTTCAGACTATCACATGGGGAGAAACCTTGTACAATACCTAGCTTTCCTAGGCAGAGATCCCTGTTGCTTTCTGCAGTGTTTGTGTCCCTGGGTACTTGAGATTAGAGAACGGTGATGACTTTTAACAAGCATACTGCCTTCGGGCACTTGTTTAACAAAGCACATCCTGCACAGCCCCAGATCCATTAAACCTTGAATAGACACAGCACATGTCTCTGCAAGGACAGGAATGGGGGTAGGGTTACAGATTAACAGTATCTAGACGCAGAAGAATTTTTCTTAGTACAGAACAGAATGGAGTCTCTTGTGTCTACTTCTTTCTACGTAGACACAGTAACAGTCTGATCTCTCTTTCTTTTCCCCACGGTATCCAACCTGCCGAATTGAAAAAAGGTTTAACTCTGTGAGGTGAATCCACATCTTGCAAAGTGGTTTCACCAATAGCTTTTTAGTAATATTTATCAGGGCATATTCAGTTTTCCCCTATAGACCTCAATGGATTCCAAAATGTCCCCATGCAGATTTTACCAAAAGAGTGTTTCCAACCTGCTGAATCTCAAGAAAGTTTTAACTTTTTGTGATGAATCTGCACATTGCAAAGCTGTTTCTTACATAATATTTAGTTATTTGAATTGCAGGATATTTGTTTTTTTCTAACAGGTCTCAATGGGCAAGGAAGTGTTTCTTCAGAGTTTCTACAAGAGGGTTTCCAACCTGCTGAATCAAAACAATGGTTTAACTCTGTGAGATGAATCCACTCATTGCAACCTGTTTCACAGATAGCTTCTTTCTATTTTTTATCATGGAATACTCGATTTTTCCCTAGAGGCCTCAATGGGAATCAAAATACCCCTTCGTAGATTTTACACAAAGAGTGTTTTCAAACTACTGAATTGAAAGAAAAGGTTACCCTGTGAGATGAGTCCTCACATTGCAAAGCAATTTCAGAGATATCTTCTATCTAGCTTTTATAGCACATATTCTGTTTTTCTCTATAGGACTCAATTAACTATGAAATGTCCCTTTGCAGATTCTACAAAAAGAGTGTTTCCAACTTGCTGCACCAAAATGGTTTAACTCTGTGAGGTGAATACACACATCACAAAGCAGTTTCATAGATACCTTCTTTCTAGTTTTTACCACAAGATATTTTATTTTTCCCTATAGGTGTCAATGGAATCTGAAATTTCTCTTTGCAGATTCTACACAAAGAGTGTTTATAACCTGGTGAGTTGAAAGAAAGTTTTATCTTTGTTAAATGAATGCACACATGGTAAAGCGGTGTCACCGATAGCTTTTTTCTTGTTTTTATCACAAGATACTTGGTTTTTCCCTATAGAACTCAATGGGCTCTGAAATATCCCTTCACATATTCTACAATAAGACTGTTTCCAACCTGCTGAATTGAAAGAAAGATTTAACTCTGCGATGATCCCCAAATTGCTAAGAGGTTACAAAGATAGCTTCTCTTTACTTTCACAGGATATTCAGGTTTTTGTTTTTTTGGGGAGCCACAAAGGGCTCTGACATGTTCTTACCCAGATTATACAAAAAGAGTGTTTCACATCTGCTGAAAAAAAAGGTTTAGCTCTGAGATGAACCCACAAATCACAAAGCAGTTTCACAGTTTCTTTCTAGATTTTCCTGGTAGACCTCCATGGGCTTTGAAATGACATGCCACTGATTCTACAAAAATTGAATTTTTAACCTGCTGAATCAAAAGAACAGTTTAATACTCAGTTGATCCACACATCACAACACGGTTTCACAGATAGTTTGTTTCTATTGTTTATTGTGGGATATTTGGTTTTTCCCTATAGGATTCAATAATAAATACAGAAAGTCTAAATAAAATAGAAAGAGCTCTTTGCAGTTTCTACAAAAAGAGTGTTTCCAATCTGCTCAATCAAAAGAAATGTTCATCACTGTGCGGTGAATCCACACATCACAAAGTGTTTTCAGTTATAGCTTCTTTCAAGTTTCATTACAGGATATTTGGTTTTCTCCTATTGGCTTCAATGAGCTTCGTAATGTGCTTTCACAAATTATACGAATTGATCGTTTCAATTCTGCTGAGTCAAATGAAAGTTTTAACTGTGTGAGATGAACCCACACATTGCAAAGTGATTTCAGAGGTAGTTTCTTTCTAGTTTTTAGTGCGCCATGTTCAGTTTGTCCTGATAGAACTCAATGGGCTGTGAAAACTTCCTTCACAGATTCTACAGAAAGAGTGTTTCCAACTTGCTGAATCAAAAGAAAGTTTTAGCTCTGTGAGATGAATCCACACATCACAAAGGAGTTACACAGATAAAATTTTTTTCTAGTTGGAATTGTGGGATATTAGGTTTTCCCATAGGCTTCAATGGGCTCCAAAATATCCCTTTGTAGATTCAACACAAAGAGTGTTTTCATCCTGCTGAGACAAAAGGAAGATTTAACTTTGTGAGAAGAATTGCCACTTTGCAAAGTGGATTCACAGATAGCTTCTTTCTAGATTTCATGGTGGGATATTTGGTTTTCCCTTAGAGGTCAATGTGGGCTAAGAAATTTTCCTTCACAGATTCTACAGAGAGTGTTTCCAAAAAGCTGATTAAGAGAAAGGTTTAACTCTTTGAGATGAATCTGCAAATAACAAAGCAGTTTCACAGATAGCTTCTTTCTTGTTTTTATCATGAAATATTCAATTAGTCCCTATAGGCTTCAATGGGCTCCAAAATGCCCATTCACAAACTCCACAAAAATAGTGTTTTCAACTTGCAGAATGAAAAGAAAGGTTTAACTCTGAGATGAATCCACACATCAAAAAGTGGTTCCACAGATAGCTTCTTTCTAGTTTTATATGGGAATTTTCATTTTTTTCACTGTAGGCCTCAATGGGCTCCCAGATGTCCCTTTGCAGTTTCTACAAAAAGTGTGTTTCCAACCTGTTGAATAAAAGAAACGTTTACCTCTTTGAGATCAATCCACACATTACAAAGCGGTTTCACAGATAGCTTCTTTGTACTTGTTATCTGTGGATATTCTGTTTTTCACTCTAGGACTCAGTAGGCTGCAAAATATCCCTTCACAGGTTCTACAAAAAGTGTGTTTTCAACCTCCTGAATCAAAAGAAATGTTTAACTCTGTGTAATGAATCCATACAGTACAAGGAAACTTTACAGATAGCTTCTTTCTAGTTTTTATCATGAAATATTTGGTTTCTCACTATAGGCTTCAGTGGGCTCTGAAATGTCTCTTAACAGGGTCTACAAAAAGAGTATTTACTAACTGGTAAATCAAAAGAGAAGTTTAACTCTGTCAGCTGAATGCACACATCACAAATAAGTTTCACAGATAGCTTCTTTCTAGTTTTTGTTTAGGAATATCTGTTTTTCATTACAGACATCTGTGGGCTTTGAAATGACCCTTTGCAGATTCCAAAAATAAAGGATGTTTTCAACCTGCAAAATCAAAAAAAGATTGATATCTGTGAACTGATTAGACACATGGCAAAGTAATTTCACAGATGACTTTGTTAAATTTTTTATTGCCTGATTTTTTTTTCTGTAGACCTCAGTGGGCTCTGAAATGTCCCTTCGCTGATTCTACCAAAGAGTGCTACCAATCTGCTGAATATGAAGAAAGAATTAACTCTGTGAGCTGAATCCACACATCACAAAGCAGTTTCATAGACAGCTTCTTTCTAGTTTGTATCACGTGAAATTCTGTTTTTCACTATAGGCATCAGGGAGCTCCAAAATGTCTTTTCGCAGATTCTACAAAAAGAGTGTTTCCAATCTGCTGAATTGAAAGAAAAGTTTGATTCTGGGTGCTGAATCCACGCATGGTAGAGCAGTTTCACAGATAGCTTCTTTTAGGTTTTTATCACAGGATATTCAGTTTTTCATTCTGTGAGCTGTATCCACAGATCAGAAAGAAGTTTTACAGATAGTTTCTTTCTAGTTTTTATCAGGGGACATTCAGTTTCTCACTATTGGCCAGAGTGGTTTCCAAAATATCCCTTTGCAGATTCTACTAGAAGAATGTTTCCAACCTGCTGAGTAAAAATAAAGGTTTAACTTTGTGATATGAATCCACCTCTCACAAAGTAGCTACACAGATAGCTTCTTTCAAGTTTTTATCGTGACATATTTTGTTTTCCACTGTAGGCCTCAGTGTACTGTGAAATCTACCTTTGCAGATTCCACAAAAAGAGTGTTTCCAATATGCTGAATCAAAAGAAAGGTTTATCTCTGCGAAGTGAATCCACACATCTCAATGCAGTTTCACAGCGAGCTGCTTTCTAGATTTTATCGTGGGACACTCAGTTTTTCACTGTAGGCCTCAGTGGACTCCAAAATGTCCCTTTGCAGATTTTACAAATAGAGGTTTTCCATCTTACTGAATCAAAAGAAAAGTTTAACTCTGTGAGCTAAATCTGCACATAACAACGCAGTTTCACAGATAGCTTCTTTCTAGCTTATATTATGGGGTATTCAGTTTTTCCCTATAGGCCTCAGTGGGCTCTAAAATGTCTCTTTGCAGATTCTACAAAAAGGCTGTTTTCAAACAGCTGAATCAAAAGAAAGAATTAACTTTGTTAACTGAATCCACACATCACAAAGCAGTTTCACAAATACCTTCTTTCCAGTGTTCATCTAGGGATATTTGTTTTTTCACCATATACCTCAGAAGGTGCCAAAATATCCCTCACTGAGTCTACCAAAAAAAAAAAAAGTGATTATTAACTGCTGAAGCAAAAGAAAAGTTTAACTTAGTCAGCTGAATCCATACATCATAAAGCAATTTTACAGATGGTTTCCTTCTAGTTTTCATAAAGGGATATTCCGCTTTTCACTAAGTGCCTCATTGGGATACTAAATTTCCTTCGCAGATTCTACAAAAAGAATGTTTCCAACTTGTTGAATAAAAAAAGGTTAAACTCTGTGAGTGGAATCCAAAGACCACAAAGCAGTTTCACAGATGGCTCCTTTCTACTTTTTATCATTAGATATTCTAGTTTTTAGTATAGGCCTCAGGTGGTTCAGATATGTTCCTTTGCTGATACTACAAAAATAGGGTTTACAAACTGGTGAAGGAAATAAAAGTTTTAATTACGTGAACTGAACTCACACATCACAAAGCAGTTTCACAAATAGTTTCTTTCTAGTTTTTATCTGCAGATATTCAGTTTATCACTCTAGGCCTCAGTGGGCTCTGAAACGTTTCTTTGCAGATCTACAAAAAATGTGTATTCAATCTGCTGCAATAAAAGAAAGGTTTTATCTGTGAACTGAAGCCTTACATCATAAAGCAGTTTCACACATCACAAAGCAGTTTCACAGATAACTTCTTTCTAGTTTTTATCGGGGAATATTCAGTTTCTAACTATTGGTCTCAATGGGCTTGTAAATGTCCCTTTGCATAGTCTACAAAAAGAGTGTTTCCAAGCTTCTGAATCAAAAGAAAAGTATAACGCTGTGGGATGAATCCACACATCATAAAGTGGTTTCACGGGTAGTTTCTTTCTAGTTTTTATCTGGGGATATTTCGTTTTTCACTATAGGCCTCAGTTGGCTTCAAACTGTCCCATCACAGATCCTACAAAAAGAGTGTTTTTATGCTGCAGATTAAAAAAGAGAGGTTTAATTCTGCGAGCTGAAACCAGACATCACAAAGCAGTTTTATAGACAACTTCTTTCTAGTATGTATCACAAGATATTCATTTTCACACTATAGGCCTCACTGGACTTCGAATTGTTTCTTCACCAATTCAACAGTATGAAACTTCTCAATCAAAGAAATGTTTAACTCTTTGAGTTGAATCCACATATCACTAAACTGTCTCATGCATAGCTCCTTTTGAGTTTTTATGATGGAATATTTTGTTTTTCACTATAGGCCTCAGGGGGCTCTGAAATGTTCCTTTGCAGATACTATAAAAAGAGCATTTCCCACCTGCTGAATCAATAGAAAGTTTTAACTCTGTGAGCTGAATCCATACATCACAAGGCAGTTTCACAGATGACTTCTTCCTAATTTTTTTTGTGAGATATTCGCTTTTTTGATATAGACCTCAGTAGTCTATGAAATGTTCCTTTGCCATTACTACAAAAAGAGGGTTTACAAAGTGGTGAAGCAAAGGAAAATTTTAAATCTGTGAACTGGATTCACACATCATAAAGCAGTTTCACAGATAGCTTTTATCTAGTTTTTATCCCTGGATATTCAGTTTATTGTTATAGGACTCAAAGGGCTTTGAAATGTCCCTTCACAGATCTACAAAAAAGTGTTTCCAACCTGTTGCATTAAAACAAATGTTTAATTCTGTGAGCTGAATTGACACATAGCAAGGAGTTCCACAGATAGCTTCTTTCTGGGTTTTATCACAGGACATTGAATTTTTCACTATAGGTCTCAGAGGTCTTCAAAATTTCCCTTCACAGAGCCTACAAAAAAACTTTTTTTTAACTAGCTGAATAAAATGAAAGATTTACCTCAGTGAGTTTAATTCAGACATCAAAACGCAGTTTGACAGATAGCTTCTTTCTGGTTTCCATTGCGGTATATTATGTTGTTCACTAAAGGTCTCAGTGAGCTCCCAAATATCCTTTACAGATTCTACTAAAAGAGTGTTTCCTACCTTTCAAATCAAAGAAAGGTTTAACTGTAAGCAGAATCCACACATTACTAAACAGGTTCCCATATAGCTTCTTTCAATTTTTTATTCCCAGATATTCATTTTCACACTATAGGCCTCAGTGGGCTCTGAATTGTTTCTTCACAGATTCTACAATAAGAGTGTTTCCAACCTTCTCAGTCAAAGAAAGGCTTCACACAAAGATTCCCTCAAGTTTTTGCCACGAGACATTCTGTTTTTCACTATAGGCCTCATTGGACTCTGAAATGTCCCTTTCTAGATACTATAAAAATAGTGTTTCCAACCTGCTGAATCAAAAGAAAGATTTAACACTGTGAGCTGAATCCACACGTAGCAAAGCATTTTCACAGATAGCTTCTTTCTAGTTTTTATTGCAGGATATTCAGATTTTCAACAAAGGCCTCAGTGGGCTTTTGAATGTGGCTTCTAGAATTCTAGAAAAAGAGTTTTTCCTAGCTGTGAATCAAAAGAAGAGTTTAACTTTGTGAACTGAATACACACATCACAAAGCAGTTTCACAAATAGCTTCTTTCTACTTTTTATTTTGAAAAATTCAATTTTTCACTATTGGCCTCAGTGATATCCGAAACGTGTTTCCACAGATTATACAAAAGGAAAGTTTCCAATCTACTTAACCAAAAGAAAGGTTGGACTCCGTGAGCAGAATCCACACATGGCAAATCAGTTTTACAGATAGTTTCTATTTTTTCTTTTCTTTTCTTTTCTTTTTTTTTTTTTATCACTGCATATTTGGTTTTCCACTAACAGCCTCTGTGGGCTCTAAAATGACCCTTCGCAGATTCTCCAAAAAGAGTGTTTCCAACCTTCTGAATCAACAGAAAGGTTTAACCCTCTGAACTGGATCCACATATCACAGAGCAATTTCACAAACACCTTCTCTCTAATTTTTAATCACGGGATATTCAGTTTTTCATGATAGGCCTCAGTGGAGTCTGAAACGTCCCTTTACAGATCTACAAAAAGAGTGTTTTCAACCTACTGAATTAAGAGAAAGGTTTAACTGTGTGAACTGGTTCCACACACGGTAAAACAGTTTCACAGATTGTTTCTTTGTAATTTTTGTCATGGGATATTGTATTTTTCACTATAGGTCTTCATGGGCCCTGAAATATGCCTTTGCAGATCCTACTAAAAGTTTTTTTAACCTACTGAATCAAATGTAAAGTTTAACTCTGTGAGCTGAATCAACATATCACAAAGCAGTTTCACAGATACCTTCTATGATTTTTTAAATCTTGGGATATTCTTTATTTTTCTTTTTTTTTTTTTTTTTTTGCTATAGGCCTCAGTGGGCTTCAAAATGTCCCTTTGCAAATTCTACACAAAGAGTGTTTCCCTCCTGCTGAATCAAAAGAAAGGTTTACCTATGTGGGCGGAATCCACACATCACAAAGAAGTTTCACAGATAGTATTTTTCTAGTTTGCATCATGGAATATTCATTTTTCCCCATAGTCCTCAGTGGGCTCTGAAATGTCCTTTTTGAGATTCTACAAAAAGGATGTTTTTATCTTGCTGAATCAAAAGAAAAGGTTTAACTCTGTGAACTGATTCCACACATCACAAAGCAGTTTCACAGATAGCTTCTTCTACTTTTCATTGGAAGATATTCTGTTTTTCAATATAGGACTCAGTGGGCTCTGAAATTTTTCTTTTGCAGAAACTGCAAAAAGAGTGTTTCCAAGCTGCTGAGTCAAAATAATGAATCCACACATGATGAGGGAGTTTCACGGATAACTTCTTTTTGTTTTTATCATGGGATAATTGTTTTTTTATATAGGCTTCTGTGGGCTTTGAAATGTTCCTTCACAGATTATAAAAAAAGAGTGTTTCCAACCTCCTGAATCAAAAGAAAGGTTTACCTGTGTGAGTTGAATCCACACATGGTGAAGCAGTTTCATGCATAAATTCTTTCTAGATTTTTCACGTGATATTCAGTTTGTCACCATAGGCCTCAGTTGTCTTTGAAATGTCACTTTGCAGATACTAGAAAGTTTTTCCAACCTACTGAATCAAAAGAAAGCTTTATCTCTTTGAGCTGAATTCACACATCAAAAAGCCATTTCATAGATAGTTTCTGTCTAGTTTTTATCTTCAGATATTCAGTTTTTCACTACAGGCTTGAGAGTGCTCTAAGTGTCCCTTCAAAGATTGTACTAAAATAGAGCTTCCAATGGGCTGAGTCAAAAGAAATGCTTAATTCTGTGAGCTGGATCCAAACATGGCAAAGCAGTTTTACAGATGGCTTCTTTCTAGTTTTGATTGCAGGATATTCATTTTTTTGGTATAGGCCCCAGAGGGCTATGAAATATCCCATCGTAGATTCTACAAAAAGAGTGTTTCCAACCTTTTGAATCAAAAGAAAGTTTACCTCTGTGAGCTGAATCCATACATCACAAAACACTTTCACAGATACTTTTTTCTTTTCTCTTGTTTTTATCATGGAATATTTGGTTTTTCACTAAAGGCCTCAGTTGGCTTGGAAATGTCCCTTTGCACATTCTACAAAAAAAGTGTTTCCAACATGCTGAATGAAAAGGGAGTTTAACTCTGTGAGTTTAATCCACACATGGCAAAGCAATTTGACAGATAGCATCTATCTAGTATTTACCCTGGGATATTCTGTAGGCCTCTGTGAACTTCAAAATGTCTTTTTGTTAATTCTCCAAGAGTGTTTCCCTCCTGCTGAATCAAAAGGAAATATTAAATCTATGAGCTGAACCCACTGATCGCAAGGCAGTTACAGATATCATTTAAATAGTTTTTATAATAGGGTATTTTCTTTTTCACTATAGGTCTCAGTGGGCTTTGAAATGTCCCTTAGTAGTTTCTACAAAAACAGTGTTTCCAACTTGCTGAATGAAAAAAAAGTTTTAACGCTATGTGCTGAATCCATCCATCACAAAGCAGGTTCACAGATAGCTTTTTTCTAGTTTTTTTACTGCAGGCCTCATTGAAATCTGAATTGTCCCCTCGCAGATCCTACATAAAGAGTGTTTCCAACTGGTTTAATAAAAAGAATATTTTAACTCTGGGAGCTGAATACCCACAACACAAAGCAGTTTCTATGATAGATTCTTTCTATTTTATCATGGGATATTCTGTTTTTTACTATGGGCTTCAGTGGGCTTTGAAATGTCCCTTTGAAGATTCTGCAAAAAGAATGTTTCTAACCTGCTGAATATAAAAAGTTTTAACTCTATACCTGAGTCCATACATCAAAAAGCAGTTTCACAGATCCCTTTTTTCTAGGTTTTATCATGGAATATTCAGTTTTGCACTATAGTCTTCAAATTTTCCTTCAATGGTTTATACAAATAGATAGTTTCTGACTTTCTGAATCAAAAGAAAGGTTTAAATCTGTGAGCTGAATCCACACGTGGCAAAGCAGTTGAACAGATAGCTTCTTTCAAGTTTTTATCACTGATATCTGTTTTTTATTACAGGCCTCAGTGGGCTCCAAAATGTTTCTTCGGAGATTCTACAAAAAGAGTTTCCAACCTGCTAAATCAAAAAAATTTAACAATGTGGCTGAGTCCACACGTGAAAAAGCAGATTCATAGATAGCTTATTCCTACTTTTTAATCACGAGATATTCAGTTTTTAACTACAGGCATCTGTGGTCTCCAAAATGTCCCTCCGCCAATACCACAAAAAGAGTGTTTACAAATTTGTGAAGGAAAATAAAGTTTTTACTCTGTAATCTGAATCAACACACCACAAAGCCCTTTAATATATAGTTTCTTTCTAATTTTTATCATGGGATATTCTATTTTTCACCATAGACCTCAGTGTCTTCCTTTGCAGATTCAACAAAAAGAGTGTCTCTAACCTGCTGACTTCACAGAAAGGTTCAACTCTGAGAGCTGAATTCACAATGGTAAAGGAGTTTCACAGATAGCTTCTTTCTAGTTTTTATCATGTGATATTCAGTTTTTCATTGTAGGCCTCACTGGGCTATGAAATGTCTCTTTGCAGAATCTAAAAGAACACTGTTTCCAACCTCCTTAATTAAAAGAATAATTTAAATCTTTGAGCTGAATAGACACATCACAAAACAGTATTACTGTTGGATTCTTTTTAGTTTTTATTGTGGGATATTCTGTTTTTCACTATAGGTCTCAATTTGTTCCGAAGTGTCCCTTCAGAGATTCCACAAAAATAGAATTTCTACCAGAGTGAATTTAAAAAAAGGTTTATTCTGTGAGCTGAATCCACCCATTGCATAGCAGTTTTACAGGTAGCTCCTTTCTAGTTTTTATTGTGAGATATTTGGTTTTTCACTATAGGACTCAGTGGGCTTTGTAATATTTCTCAGTGGTTTCTACAAGAAGAGTGATTACAACCTGCTGGATCAACAGAAGTTTAACTCTGAGAGCTGAATCCATATATCACAATGCAGTTTCACAGATAGCTTTTTTTCCAATTTTTATTGTGGGATATTTGGTTTTTCACTATAGGCCTAGTGTGTTTTGAAATGTCCCTTCGCAGATTCTACAAAAAGAGTGTTTCCAACATGCTAAATCAAAAGGTTTAATTCTGTAAGCTGAATCCACACATGGCATAGTAGTATCACAGATAGCTTCTTTCTAGTTTTTATCACAAGATTTTTCTCAGTGGGCCCAAAAATGTTCCTATGCAGATTCTGCAAAAGAAGTGTTTTTAACTTTGTGATTCAAAAGAATGATTTAACATCATTAAAGATGCTGCTGAAGGTACACTTCACAAAGCGGTTTCATAGATAGCTTCTTTTTAGTTTTTATTGTGGGATATTCAGTTTTTAACTAGAAGCCTCCTTGGGCTTCCAAATTTTTCAAGTGATTTCCATAAAAAGAGTATTTTCAACCTCCTGTATGAAAGAAAATTATTAACTCCTATAGATTTTTACTATAGGCCTTACTGTGGTCAGAAATGCACCTTCGCAGATTCCACAAAAAGAGTGTTTCCAACCTGCTAAATCAAAAGAAAGGTGCAATTCTGTGAGCTGAATCCACACACCAGAATGTTGTTTCACAGATAGCTTCTTTCTAGTTTTTATCGCAAGAGATTCAGTATTTCATTATAGGCTTTAGTAAGCTATGAAATGTTTTTATGCAGAGCCCATAAAAAGAAGTGTTTCCAATGTGCTGAATCAAAAGAAAAGTTTAACTCTGTGAGCTAAATCCACACAATGCAAAGCAGTTTCACAGATGGCTACTTTCTAGTTTTCGTCAAGATATATTCTACTTTTCACTATAGGCCTTAATGAGATCAGGAATGCCCCATTGCACATTAAACAAAAAAAGTGTTTCCAACCTGCTGAATCAAAAGAGAGGTTTAACTCTTTAAGCTGAATCCACATGTGGAAAAACAGTTTCATCGATAGCTTCTTTCTAGGTTTTATTGTGGAATATTCGGTATTTCTCTATTGGTCTCACAGGGCCCCCAAATGTCCCTTTGGAGATTCTACAAAAGGAGTGTTTCCAATGTGATGAATCAAAAGAAAGGTTTATCTCTGTGACTTGAATAAAGATATTTCATGTGAGTTTCACAGATAGCTACTTTCTAGTTTTTATCACGGGATTTTTTTTTCTTTATATCCCATACTGGGATCACTAAATGCCCTATTGCAGATTAAACAAAAAATGTGTTTCCAACCAATTGAATTAAAAGAAAAAATTTACTCTGTGTGCTGAATCCACACATGACAAAGTAGTTTTACAGATAACTTATTTCTAGTTTTTATTACTACAGAGTCTGTTTTTCACTGGTGGCCTCAGTGGGCTCTGAAATGTCCCTTCACAGATTCTACAAAAAAGGTGTTTACAAACTGCCTAATCAAAAGGAAGGATTAACTCTTTGACCTGAATGCATGCATTACCTAGTAGTTTCACAGAGAGCTTCTTTGTATTTTTTATTGCAGGATATTTGTTTTTTTCATAAAGGCCTCAGTGAACTCTGAAATGTCCCTTCTCAGATTCTACAAGAAGAGTGTGTTTAACCTGCTGAATCAAAAGAAAGTTTCAACTCTGTGAGCTGGATACACATGTCACAAATCAGTTTCACAGATTGCTTCTTTCTAGTTTTTATTGCGAGATACTTGGTTTATGACTATAGGCCTCAGTGGGTTCCAAAATGTCCTTTTGCAAATTCTACAAAAAGAATGTTTCCAACCTGCTGACAAAAGAAAGGTTTCATTCTATGAACTGAATCTGCACATCACGAAGCTGTTACACAATAGCTGCTTCCTAGTTTTTATCACAAGATATTCTAGTTTTCGTTTTAGGGCTCTTTGGGCTTGGAAATGTCCCTTTGCAGATTCTACAAAAAAAAAGTGTTCACAACCTGCTGAATCAAAAGAAAAGTTTAACTCTGAGCTGAATCCACACATCACAAAGCAGTTTCACAGATAACTGCTTTCTAGTTTTTACCATGGGCTATTCTGTGTTTCACTATAGGCCTCAGTTGGCTCTGAAATGTTTTGCAGATCCTACAAAGAGTGTTTTTAACCTGCTGAATTAAAGTAAAGGTTTAAATCTGTTAGCTAAATCCACACAAGGTAAAGTAGTTTCACAGATATTTCTAGTTTTTATCACAGGATATTCGATTTCTCACTACAGGCCTCAGTGGAGTGTGAAATGTTTCTTCACAGATTCTTCAAAAACGGTGTTTCCAACATGCTAAATCATGAGTAAGCTTTAACTCTCTCTGCTGAATCCACACATTGCAAAGCCGTTTCACAGATAGTATCTTTCTGGTTTTTATCATAGCGTATTTGATTTTTCACTGTAGGCCTCAGTGGGCTCTGAAATGCCCCTTCCCAGATTACACAAAAAGCGTGTTTCCAAACTGCTGGTTCAAAAATCAAATGTTTAATACTGTGAGTTGAATCCAGAACTCAGAAAGCAGTTTCACAGACACATTCTTTCTAGTTTTCATTGCTTGATATTCAATTTTTGACCATTATACCCAGTGGGTTCTGAAATATTCATTCCCAGATTCTACAAAAAGAGTGTTTCCAGCCTGCTGAATGAAACAAAAGGTTTGAGTCTGTGAGCTGAATCCACACCAAACAAAGCAGTTTCAAATATAGCTTTTTTCTAGTTTTTATTGCGGGATATTTGGTTTTTCGACACAGGCCTCAGAGGGCTCTGAAGTGTTCCTTTGCAGATGCTTCAAAAGAATGTTTTTAACCTGCTTAATCAAAAGAAAGGTTCCAATCTGTGATCAGAATCCACATATGGAAAAGTTGTTTCACAGATAGCTTCTATCTATAGAGAAAAACTGAATGTGTCATATAAAAACTATAAAGAAACTATCTGTGAAATTGCTTTGCCATGTGTAGATTCAGCTGACAGAATTACATTTTTCTTTTGATTCAGCAGGGCAAAAACTTTTTTTTTGTGGAGAATCTGTGAGGTAACACATCAGATCCCACTAAGGCGTATACTGAAAAACTGAATATCCCATGATAAAAAATGCAAAGAATCTATCTGTGAAACTGCTTTGCCATGTGTAAATTCATTTCACAGAGTTAAACCTTTCTTTTCATTTAGCAGTTTGGAAGCACTTTTTTTGTAGAATCTGGGAAGGGACATTTATGATCCCACTAAGGCTTATAGTGAATAACTGAATAACCCATGATAAAAGCTAGAAAGAAGTTATTTGTGTAACAGCTTTGTGATGTGTGGATACAACTCACAGAGTTAAACCTTTCTTTTGATTCAGCAGGTTGGAAACATTCTTTTTGTAGAATCTGCAAAGGGACAATTGGGAGGCCATAAATCTTATAGTGAAAAACAGAATACTCCCATACAAAAACTAGAAAAAAGCTATCTGTAAAACCACTTCATGATGTGGGGATTCATATCACAGAGATAAACATCTTTTAATTCAGTATGTTGGAAACACTCTTTTTGTAGAATCCGCAAAGTAACATTTGGGAATCTGATTAATGACATTTGGGAGCCCATTCAGGCCTATGGTGAAGAATGGAATATGTCCTGACAAAACTAGAATGAAGCTATCTGTGTAACTGCTTTGTGATGTGTCTATTGATCTCAGAGTGCTAAAACTTTCTTTGATTCAACAGGTTGGAAACACTCCTTTTGTGGAATCAGCAAAGGAACATTTGGGAGCCCATTGAGGACTATAATGAAAACTGAATATCTATAGATAAAAACTAGAAGAAATCTATCTGTGAAAATGCTTTGAAATGTGTGGATTCATCTCACAGAATTAAACCTTTCTATATGGAGAATATCCCCATATAAAAACTAGAAATATTCTGTCTCTGAAACTGCTTTGAAATGTATGGATTCATCTCAGTGAGTTAAGCCTTTCTTTTGATTCAACAGGTTGGAAGCACTCTTTTTGTAGAATCTGTGAAGGGACATTTTGGAGGCAACTGAAGCCTAGAGTGAAAAACCAAATAACCATGCACAAAATCTAGAAAGAAGCTATCTGTGAAACTGGTTTGCAATGTGTGGATTTATCCAATAGAGGTAAACCATTCTTTTGAATCACAGGTTGGAAGCTGTCATTTTTTGCATCTGCAAAGGGACACTTGAAAGCCCATTGAGGCCTGTACTGAAAACTGTATATCCCCAGATAAAAACTAGAAAGAATCAATCTGTGAAACCATTTTGTGAAGTGTGGATTCATTTCACAGAGTTAAATCTTTATTTTGATTCAGCAGGTTGGAAACATTCTTTGGTAGAATATGTGAAGAAATGTTTAAGAGCCCATTGAGGCCTATATTGAAAACCAGAATATCCCCAATATAAACTAGAGGGAAGCTATATGTGAAACCCCTTTGTAATGTGTGGATTCATCTCACAGAGATAAACCATTCCAATGATTCACCAAGTTGAAGATACTTTTTTTATAGAAACTTGGAAAGGACATTTGGGAGCCCATTGATGCCTATAGTGAAAAACAAAATATCCCCAGATAAAATCTAGGAAGAAGCTATCAGTGAAACTGCTTTGTGATGTGTGGATTCATATCACAGAGTTAAACTTTTTTTTTTTTTAATTCAGCAGGTTGGAAACACTATTTTTCTAGAAACTCTGATGGGACATTTGGAAGCCCATTGAGGTTTACAGTAAAAAATCGAGTATCCCCTGATAAAAACTAGAAAGAGCCTTTCTGCGAAAATACTTTGTGATGTGCGAAATCATCTCAGTGAGGTAAACTTTTCTTTTGATTCAGGAGTTTGGAAACAATCTTTTTGTAGAATCTGCAAGAGGACATTCGGGAGCCCATTGAGGCCAATATTGAAAAAGAAAATATGTTCAAATAAAAATTAGAAAGCATTCTGTGAAACTACTATGTGATGTGTACATTCATCTTGCTGAGGTTAAAGTTTCTTTACATTCAGCAGTATGGAAACACTGTTTTTGTCAAATCTGCAAAGGGATATTTAGGAGCTCATTGGAACCTACAGTGAAAAAGTAAATATTCAGATAAAAACTAGAAAGAAGGTTTTGGAGAAACTGTTTTGTGATGTGTGCATTTATCTCACAGAGCCAAACCATTCTTTTGATTGAGCAGTTTGGATACACAGTTTTTGTAGATTCTACAAAGGGATATTTGGGAGTGCATGGAGGCCTACGGTGAATAAGAAAACATTTTCAGTGAAAAACTGGAAGGAAGAAGTCTGAGAAACTTCTTTCTGTTGTGTGGATTCATTTTACAGATTTACACCTTTCTTTTGATTCAGTAGTTTAGAAACACTGTTTTTGTCCATTCTGCAAATGGACATTTGGGGACTCATTGAGGCCAATTGTGAAAAAGCCATTATCTTAGAATAAAAACTAGAATGAAGGATCTGAGAAACCACTTTGTGACATGTGTCTTCGTATCACAGAGTTAAGACTTGTTTTAATTCAGAAGCTTGGAAACCTTGTTTGTGTAGAGTCTGCGATGGGATATTTGGGAGTGCTTTGAGTGCTATGGTGAAAAAATATTTTCAGATAAAAGCTAGAAAGAGGCTTTCTGAGTAACTACTTTGTGATGTGTGCATACACCTCACAGATTTAAACCGTCCTTTTCATTGAGAAGTTTGGAATCACGGTTTTTGTCCATTCTGTGAATGGATACTTGGGAACTCCTTGAGGCCAAAGGCAAAAAACCAAATATCCCAGGATCAAAACTAGAAGGAAGCTATCTGAGAAACTATTTTGTGGTGTGAGCATTCATCTCACAGAATTAAGCTCTTTTTCATTTAACAGTTTGCAAACAGAGTTTTAATAGAATCTGCATAGGGATATTTGGGAGTGTATTGAGGCCTATGGTGAAAAAGAAATATCCTCAGATAAAAGCTAGAAAGAATCGTTCTGAGAAACTGCTTGGTGATGTGTGCATTCATCTCACAGAGCTAAATGTTTCTTTTGATTCAGCAGTTTGGAAACACTGCTTTTGTGGAATCTGGGAAGGGATATTTGGGAGTGCTTTGAGACCTATGGTGAAAAAGGAAATCTCTTCAGGTAAAATCTGGAAAGAATCTTTCAGAGAAACTCTTTTGTGATATGTGCATTTATCTCACTGAGTTAAACTTTCTTTTCATGGACCATTTTGGATACACTTTTTTGTAGACTCTGTGAAGGAATATTTTGGAACACATTGAAATCTATGGTGAAAAAGGATATATCTTCAGATTAAAACCACAAAGAAGCTTTAGGAGAAACTTTTCTGTCATGTGTGCATTCATCTCATACATTTAAACCTTCCTTTTGATTGACCAGTATAGAAACACTTTTTGTAGAATCTGTGATGGGATACTTGGGAGCACTTTGAGGCCTATGGTGAAAAGGAAATATCTTCAGATAAAAATTAAAAAGAAGAATTCTGAGAAACTGCTTTCTGATGTGTGCATTCTTCTCTCAGAGATAAAACTTTCTTTTGATTGAGCACTTCGAAAACACTCTTTCTGTAGGATCTCCCAATGTTTATTTGCATGTGCCTTGAGGCCTACAGTGAAAAATGAACTATCTTCAGAGAAAAACTGGAAAAAGGCTTTCTCAGAAACTGGCTTGTGATATGTGCATTCAACTCAGAGTTAAACCTTTCTTTTGATTGAGCAGTTTGGAAACACTATTTTCATAGAAACTGTGAAGGGATATTTAGGAACACATTGAGGCCTAGGGTGAAAAACGAAATATCTTCAGACAAAAAGAAGAAAGAAGCTAAAAAGTAGAAAGACGCTCTCTGAGAAACTGTTTGTGATGTGGGCCTTCCTCTCTCTGAGCTAAAGCTTTCCTTTGAGTAATTTTTTTTTTTTTGAGACAGAGTCTCACTCTGTCACACAGGCTGGAGTGCAGTGGCCGGATCTCAGCTCACTGCAAGCTCCGCCTCCCGGGTTCCCGCCATTCTCCTGCCTCAGCCTCTCGAGTAGCTGGTACTACAGGCGCGGCCACCTTGCCCGGCTAGTTTTTTGTATTTTTTACTGGAGACAGGGTTTCACTGTGTTTGCCAGGATGGTCTCGATCTCCTGACCTCGTGATCCGCCAGTCTCGGCCTCCCAAAGTGCTGGGATTACAGGCTTGAGCCACCGCACCCAGCCCCTTTGAGTAATTTTGGAACACTTTTTTTTTAGAGTCTGCAATGACATATTTGGGATCCATTGACTCATATTGTGAAAGAGGAACTATCTTCAGATAAAAACTAAAAAGAAACTTTCTGAGAAACCTCATTGTGATGTGTGCATTCATCTCTCAGAGTTAAACCTTTCTTTTGAATGATCAGTTTGGAACACTGATTTGTAGAATCTATGAAGGGATATTTGGAGCACATTGATTTCTGTGGTGAAAAAAAGAGATACTTTTTGTTAAAAACTAGAAACAAACTTTCTGAGAAACCACTTTGTGATGTGTACATTCATCTCACAGAGGTAAACCTTTCTTTTGGTTGAGCACTTGGGAAATACTTTTTTGGTGGAATCAGCAAAGGGTTATTTGGGAGAGCACTGACGCCTATGGTGAAAAAGGAATTATCTTCACACAAAAAATAGAAAGTTTTCTGAGAAACTGCTTTGTGACAAGTACATTCCTCTTGCAGAGTTAAGCCTTTCCTTTGAGCAGTTTGGAAACCTCCTTCTGTACAATCTGTGAAGGGATATTTGGGAGCACATTGAGGTCTATGGTGAAAAAGGAAATATCTTCACATAAATCATAGACAGAAGCTTTCTGAGAAACTGCCTTGTGATGTGTGCATTCATCTCACACAGTTAAACTTCTCTTTTGATTGACCAGTTAAATGGATATTTGCGTGCAAATTGAGGCCTATGGTGAAAAAGGGACTAGCTTCAGAGAAAAACTAGAAAGAAGCCTTCTGAGAAACTGCTTTGTTATGTGTGAATTCACCTCCTAGATTTAAAGGTTTCTTTTGAATGAGCAATTTGGAAACACTTTTTTTGTAGAATCTGTGAAGGGATATTTTGAGCTCCTTGATTCCTGTCATGAAAAAAAAAGATATTTTCAGTTAAAAACTAGAAACAAGGTTTCTGAGCTTTGTGATATTTGGGAACGCATTGAGGCCTGTGTTGAAAAAGGAAATATCTTCAGAGAAAAACTAAAATAAGCTTTCTGAGACACTGCTTTGTGATGTGCTTATTCTTCTCTCAGGTTAAAACTGTCTTTTGATTGAGAAGTTTTGAAGCACTGTTATTGAAGAATCTGCAATGGGATATTTTGGAGTGCTTTGAGGACTGTGGTGAAAACGGAAATATCTTCAGAGAAAAACTAGAAAGAAGCTTTCTGAGAAACAGCTTTGTGATGTGTGCATTCCTCTGTCATAGTCAAAACAGTCTTTTCATTGAGCAGTTTTCAAACACTGTTTTTGTAGAACCTGCAGAGAGATATTTTGGAGCACATTGAGAACTATGGTAAAAAGGAAATATCTTCACTAAAAATTGGAAAGAAGCTTTCTGAGAAACTGCTTTGTGAGGTGTGCATCCTTCTCATACAGTTAAACAACTCTTCTGAATGAGCAGTGTGGAAATCCTGTTTTTGTAGAATCTGGGAAGCGATAATTTGGAGCGTGTTCAGATAAAAGCTAGAAAGAGGCTTTCTGAGTAACTACTTTGTGATGTGTGCATACACCTCACAGATTTAAACCGTTCTGTTCATTGAGAAGTTTGGAATCACTGTTTTTGTCCATTCTGTGAATGGATACTTGGGAACTCCTTGAGGCCAAAGGCAAAAAACCAAATATCCCAGGATCAAAACTAGAAGGAAGCTATCTGAGAAACTGTTTTGTGGTGTTTCTCAGGATTTCCAAACCCGTGATGAAAAATTAAATATCTTCAGAGAAAAAGCAGAAAGAAGCTTTCTGAGAAAATTCTCTGTGATGAGTGCATTCATCTCATAGAGAATCCTTTCTTTTAATTGAACAGTTTGGAAACACAACTTTTGTGGAATCTGTGAAGGGATAATTGGTAGTGCTTTGAGACTTAGGGTGAAAAAGAAAATATCTTCAGGTAAAAACTAGAAAGAAGCATTCAGAGAATCTGTTTTGTGATATGTCCATTTACCTCTCTGACTTAAACTTTCTTTTGATTGACCACTTTTGGAACACTGTTTTGTAGATTCTGTAAAGGAATATTTTGGAGCACGTTGAGGCCTATGGTGAAAAGGGATCTATCTTCAAATTAAAACTACAAAGAAGTTTTCAGAGACACCGCACTGTGATGTATGCATTCATCTGATAAAGTTACAGTTGTCTTTTGATGGAGCAGTATGGAAACACTGTTTTTGTAGAATCTGCGATGGGATACTTGGGAGTGCTTTGAGGCTGATGTTGAAAAAGGAAATATTTTCAGAAAAAAGTGGAAATAAGCCTTCTGAGAAACAACTTTCTGATGTGTCCATTCTTCTTTCAGAGTTAAACCTTTCTTTTGATTGAGCTGTTTGAAAACAATATTTTTGTAAATCTGCAAAGGGATATTTGAGAGCACCTTCAGGCCTATGGTGAAAAAGGAGCTATAGCTAGAGAATAACTAGAAAAAGGCTTTCTCGGAAACTGGCTTGTAATATGTGCATTCAACAAACAGAGTTGAGGAGAGGCCTGAGCAGACGCGAATGACACTGTCTGACAGCTTTGAAGACAGCAGTGGATCTCCCAACAAGGAGGTTGAGATCTGAGAACGGACAGACTGCCTGCTCAAGTGGGTCACTGACCCCTGAGTAGCCTAACTGGGAGACATCCCCCACTACGGGCAGTCTGACACCCCACACTTCACAGGGTGGAGTACACCCCTGAGAGGAAGCTTCCAAAGTAAGAATCAGACAGGTACACTCCCTGTTCAGCAATATTCTATCTTCTGCAACCTCTGCTGCTGATAACCAGGCAAACAGGGTCTGGAGTGGACCTCAAGCAATCTCCAACAGACCTATAGCAGAGGGTCCTGACTGTCAGAAGGAAAACTATCAAACAGGAAGGACACTATACCAAAACCCCATCAGTACGTCACCATCATCAAAGACCAGAGACAGATAAAACCACAAAGATGGGGAAGAAGCAGGGCAGAAAAGCTGGAAATTCAAAAAATAAGAGGGCATCTACCCCTGCAAAGCAGCGCAGCCCATCGCCAGCAACAGATCGAAGCTGGTCAGAGAATGACTTTGACAAGATGAGAGAAGAAGGCTTCAGTCCATCAAACTTCTCAGAGCTAAAGGAGGAATTACGTACCCAGCGCAAAGAAACTACAAATCTTGAAAAAAGAGTGGAAGAATTGACAGCTAGACTAATTAATGCAGAGAAGGTCATAAACGAAATGACAGAGATGAAAACCATGACACGAGAAATACGTGACAAATGCACAAGCTTCAGTAACCGACTCGATCAACTGGAAGAAAGAGTTTCAGCGATTGAGGATCAAATGAATGAAATGAAGTGAGAAGAGAAACCAAAAGAAAAAAGAAGAAAAAGAAATGAACAAAGCCTACAAGAAGTATGGGATTATGTAAAAAGACCAAATCTACGTCTGATTGGGGTGCCTGAAAGTGAGGGGGAAAATGGAACCAAGTTGGAAAACACTCTTCAGGATATCATCCAGGAGAACTTCCCCAACCTAGTAGGGCAGGCCAACATTCAAATTCAGGAAATACAGAGAACGCCACAAAGATACTCCTCGAGAAGAGCAACTCCAAGACACATAATTGCCAGATTCACCAAAGTTGAAATGAAGGAAAAAATCTTAAGGGCAGCCAGAGAGAAAGGTCGGGTTACCTACAAAGAGAAGCCCATCAGACAAAGAGCAGATCTCTCGGCAGAAACTCTATAAGCCAGAAGAGAGTGGGGGCCAATATTAAACGTTCTTAAAGAAAAGAATTTTCAACCCAGAATTTCATATCCAGCCAAACTAAGTTTCATAAGTGAAGGAGAAATAAAATCCTTTACAGATCAGCAAATGCTTAGAGATTTTGTCACCACCATGCCTGCCTTACAAGAGACCCTGAAGGAAGCCCTAAACATGGAAAGGAACAACCGGTACCAGCCATTGCAAAAACATGCCAAAATGTAAAGACCATCGAGGCTAGGAAGAAACTGCATCAACTAACGAGCAAAATAACCAGTTAACATCATAATGGCAGGATCAAGTTCACACATAACAATATTAACCTTAAATGTTAATGGACTAAATGCTCCAATTAAAAGACACAGACTGGCAAACTGGATAAAGAGTCAAGACCCATCAGTCTGCTGTATTCAGGAGACCCATCTCACATGCAGAGACATACATAGGCTCAAAATAAAGGGATGGAGGAAAATCTACCAAGCAAATGGAGAACAAAAAAAAAAAACAGGGGTTGCAATCCTAGTCTCTGATAAAACAGACTTTAAACCATCAAAGATCAAAAGAGACAAAGAAGGCCATTACATAATGGTAAAGGGATCAATTCAATAGGAAGAGCTAACTCACCTAAATATATATGCACCCAATACAGGAGCACCCAGATTCAGAAAGCAAGTCCTTAGAGACTTACAAAGAGACATAGACTCCCATACAATAATAATGGGAGACTTCAACACTCCACTGTCAACATTAGACAGATCAACGAGACAGAAAGTTAATAAGGATATCCAGGAATTGAACTCATCTCTGCACCAAGCGGACCTAATAGACATCTATAGAACTCTCCACCCCAAATCAACAGAATATACATTCTTCTCAGCACCACATCGCACTTATTCCAAAATTGACCACATAATTGGAAGTAAAGCACTCCTCAGCAAATGTACAAGAACAGAAATTATAACAAACTGTCTCTCAGACCACAGTGCAATCAAACTAGAACTCAGGACTAAGAAACTCAATCAAAACCGCTCAACTACATGGAAACTGAACAACCTGCTCCTGAATGACTACTGGGTATAGAACGAAATGAAGGCAGAAATAAAGATGTTCTTTGAAACCAATGAGAACAAAGATACAACATACCAGAATCTCTGGGACACATTTAAAGCAGTGTGTAGAGGGAAATTTATAGCACTAAATGCCCACAAGAGAAAGCAGGAAACATCTAAAATTGACACTCTAACATCACAATTAAAAGAACTAGAGAGGCAAGAGCAAACACATTCACAAGCTAGCGGAAGGCAAGAAATAACTCAGATCAGAGCAGAACTGAAGGAGATAGAGACACAAAAAACCCTCCAAAAAATCAATGAATCCAGGAGTTGGTTTTTTGAAAAGATCAACAAAATTGAAAGACCGCTAGCAAGACTAATAAAGAAGAAAAGAGAGAGGAATCAAATAGACGCAATAAAAAATGATAAAGGGGATATCACCACCGACCCCACAGAAATACAAACTACCATCAGAGAATACTATAAACACCTCTACGCAAATCAACTAGAAAATCTAGAAGAAATGGATAATTTCCTGGACACTTACACTCTCCCAAGACTAAACCAGGAAGAAGTTGAATCCCTGAATAGACCAATAGCAGGCTCTGAAATTGAGGTAACAATCAATAGCCTACCCACCAAAAAAGTCCAGAACCAGATGGATTCACAGCTGAATTCTACCAGAGGTACAAGGAGGAGCTGGTACCATTCCTTCTGAAACTATTCCAATCAATAGAAAAAGAGGGAATCCTCCCTAACTCATTTTATAAGGCCAACATCATCCTGATACCAAAGCCTGGCAGAGACAGAACAAAAAAAGAGAATTTTAAACCAATATCCCTGATGAACATCGATGCAAAAATCCTCAATAAAATACTGGCAAACCGTATTCAGCAGCACATCAAAAAGCTTATCCACCATGATCAAGTGGGCTTCATCCCTGGGATGCAAGGCTGGTTCAACATTCGCAAATCAATAAATTTAATCCAGCATATAAACAGAATCAAAATCAAGAACCACATGATTATCTCAATAGATGCAGAAAACGCTTTTGACATAATTCAACCGCCCTTCATGTTAAAAACGCTCAATAAATTCGGTTTGATGGAATGTACCTCAAAATAATAAGAGCTATTTATGACAAACCCACAGCTAATATCATACTGAATGGGCAAAAATTGGAAAAATTCCCTTTGAAAACTGGTACAAGACAGGGATGCCCTCTCTCACCACTCCTATTCAACGTAGTGTTGGAAGTTTTGGCTAGGGCAATCAGGCAAGAGAAAGAAATCAAGGGTATTCAGTTAAGAAAAGAAGAATTCAAATTGTCCCTGTTTGCAGATGACATGATTGTATATTTAGAAAACCCCATCGTCTCAGCCCAAAATTTCCTTAAGCTGATAAGCAACTTCAGAAAAGTCTCAGGATGCAAAATTAATGTGCAAAAATCACAAACATTCTTATACACCAGTAACAGACAAGCAGAGAGCCAAATCAGGAATGAACTTCCATTCACAATTGCGTCAAAGAGAATGAAATATGTAGGAATCCAACTTACAAGGGATGTAAAGGACCTCTTCAAGGAGAACTACAAACCACTGCTCAGTGAAATGAAAGAGGCCACAACCAAATGGAAGAACATACCATGCTCATGGATAGGAAGAATCAATATCATGAAAACGGCCATACTGCCCAAGGTTATTTATAGATTCAATGCCATACCCATCAAGCTACCAATTAGTTTCTTCACAGTATTGGAAAAAACTGCCTTAAAGTTCATATGGAAGCAAAAAAGAGACCGCATTGCCAAGACAATCCTAAGTCAAAAGGACAACGCTGGAGGCCTCACGCTACCTGACTTCAAACTATACTACAAGGCTACAGTAACCAAAACAGCATGGTACTGGTACCAAAACAGAGCTACAGAACAATGGAACAGAACAGAGTCCTCAGAAATAATACCACACATCTACAGCCATCTGATCTTTGACAAACCTGAGAGAAACATGAAATGGGGAAAGGATTCCCTATTTAATAAATGGTGCTGGGAAAATTGGCTAGCCATAAGTAGAAAGCTGAAAGTGGATCCTTTCCTTACTGCTTATACGAAGATTAATTCAAGATGGATTAGAGACTTAAATGTTGGACCTAATACCATAAAAACCCTAGAAGAAAATCTAGGTAGTACCATTCAGGACATAGGCATGGGCAAGGACTTCATGTCTAAAACACCGAAAGCAACGGCAGCAAAAGCTAAAATTGACAAATGGGATCTAATTAAACTAAAGAGCTTCTGCACAGCAAAAGAAACTATCATCAGAGTGAACAGGCAACCTACAGAATGGGAGAAAATTTTTGCAATCTACTCATCTGGCAAAGGGCTAATAGCCAGAATCTACAAAGAACTGAAACAAATATACAAGAAAAAAACAAACAACCCCATCAAAAAGTGGGCAAAGGATATGAACAGACATTTCTCAAAAGAAGACATTCATACAGCCAACAGACACATGAAAAAATGCTCATCATCACTCGCCATCAGAGAGATGCAAATCAAAACCACAATGAGATACCATCTCACACCAGTTAGAATGGCAATCATTAAAAAGTCAGGAAACAACAGGTGCTGGAGAGGATGTGGAGAAATAGGTACACTTTTACACTGTTGGTGGGATTGTAAACCAGTTCAATCATTATGGCCATTTCTCAAGGATCTAGAACTAGATGTACCATATGACCAGCCATCCCACTACTGGGTATATACCCAAAGGATTATAAATTATTCTAATACAAAGACACATGCACACGTATGTTTATTGCGGCACTATTCACAATAGCAAAGTCTTGGAATCAACCCAAATGTCCATCTGTGACAGACTGGATTAAGAAAATGTGGCACATATACACCATGGAATACTATGCAGCCATTTAAACGGATGAGTTTGCGTCCTTTGTAGGGACATGGATGCAGCTGGAAACCATCATTCTTATCAAACTATCACAAGAAGAGAAAACCAAACACCGCATGTTCTCACTCATAGGTGGGAACTGAACAATGAGATCACTTGGACTCGGGAAGGGGAACATCACACACTGGGGCCTATCATGGGGAGGGGGGAGGGGGAGGCATTGCATTGGGGAGTTATACATGATATAAATGATGAATTGATGGGTGCTGACGAGTTGATGGGTGCAGCACACCAACATGGCACAAATATACATATGTAACAAACCTGCAAGTTATGCACGTTATGTACTCTAGAACTTAAAGTCTAATAAAAAAAAAAAACAGAGTTAAACATTTCTTATGATTCAGCAGTTGCAAACACTGTTTTCATAGAATCTTCAAATGGATATTTGGGAACACATTGAGTCCAATGGTGAAAAAGGAAACATCTTTAAGTAAAAATTAGGAAGAAGTTTTCTGAGAAACTCTTTTGTGATGTGTGCAATCACAGAGTTAAAAAATTTCTTTTGATTGAGCAGTTTGGAACCTCTGTTTTCATAGAATCTGCAAAGGGATATTTGGGAAAGCATTGAGGCCTATGGTGAAAAAGGAAATATCTTCACATAAAACTAGAAGGACTTTCTATGAGAAACTGTTTTGTGATGTGTTCGTTCATCTCACAGAGGTAAACCTTCCTTTTGACTGAACACTTTGGAAACATTGTTTTTGTAGAATTTGTGAAGGGATATTTGGGATTGCTTTGAGGCCTATCATGCAAAAGGAAATATCCTCAGTTAAAAACTGCAAAAACTTACTCAGAAACTGGCTTGTGATGTGTCCAATCAACTCACAGAGGTAAAGAGTGTTTCCAAACTTCTCCATGAAAACAAAGTTTGCATCTGTGAGATGAATGAACACATTGTCTCTCTGAAAGCCTCTTTTTAGTTTTTCTTAGAAGATATTTAATTTTTCACCGTAGGCCTCAATGCACTCCCAAATATCCCCTTAAAGATTCCACAAAAAGAGTGTTTCCTAAATGCCCTATAAAAAAATAGCTTTACTCTGTAAGATGAATGCACACATCACAAAGCAGTTTCTATAAAATCTTGTTTCTAGTTTTTATCTGAAGATATTTCCTTTTTCACCAAAGGTGTGAAAGCACTACCAAATACCCCTTCACAGAATCTACAAGTTTGTGTTTTCAAACTGCTCAATCAAAAGAAGTTTAACTCTGTGAGATAATACACACATCACAAATCAGTTTCTTCAAAAGCTTCTTTCTAGTTTTTACCTGAAGATATTTCCTTGTTCACCATAGGCCTCAAATTGCTCCGAAATATCCCTTTGCAGATTTTACAAAACAAGGTTTCCAAACTGCTACACCAAAAGAAAGATTTAACTCCATGAAGCAAATGAACATATCAGAAAACAGTTTCTCAGAAAGCTTCTTTCTAATTTGACCTGAAGATATATCCATTTTCACATTAGCCTTCAATGCGCTCCCATGTATCCCCTTGCAGATTCCGCAAAAACAATGTTTTCGAACTGTTGCATCAAAAATAACTTTTAACCCTTAGAGAAAAATCCACACAACAGAAAGCAGTTTTCAGAAAGCTTCTTTTTAGTTTTAATCTGAAGGTATATCTTTTTTCTTTTTTTTTTTTTTTTTTTTTGAAATATTTATTTTTTTTTTTATTTTTTTTTTATTATACTTTAAGTTCTAGGGTACATGTGCATAACGTGCAGGTTTGTTACATATGTATACTTATGCCATGTTGGTGTGCTGCACCCATCAACTCGTCAGCACCCATCAATTCATCATTTATATCTTGTATAACTCCCCAATGCAATCCCTCCCTCCTCCCCCCTCCCCCCTCCCCATGATAGACCCCAGTGTGTGATGTTCCCCTTCCCGAGTCCAAGTGATCTCATTGTTCAGTTCCCACCTATGAGTGAGAACATGCGGTGTTTGGTTTTCTCTTCTTGTGATAGTTTGCTAAGAATGATGGTTTCCAGCTGCATCCATGTCCCTACAAAGGACGCAAACTCATCCTTTTTTATGGCTGCATAGTATTCCATGGTGTATATGTGCCACATTTTCTTAATCCAGTCTGTCACAGATGGACATTTGGGTTGATTCCAAGTCTTTGCTATTGTGAATAGTGCCGCAATAAACATACGTGTACATGTGTCTTTGTAGTAGACTAATTTATAATCCTTTGGGTATATACCCAGTAGTGGGATGGCTGGGTCATATGGTACATCTAGTTCTAGATCCTTGAGGAATTGCCATACTGTTTTCCATAATGGTTGAACTAGTTTACAATCCCACCAACAGTGTAAAAGTGTTCCTATTTCTCCACATCCTCTCCAACACCTGTTGTTTCCTGACTTCTTAATGATTGCCACTCTAACTGGTGTGAGATGGTATCTCATTGTGGTTTTGATTTGCATCTCTCTGATGGCCAGTGATGATGAGCATTTTTTCATGTGTCTGTTGGCTGTATGAATATCTTCTTTTGAGAAATGTCTGTTCATATCCTTTCCCCACTTTTTGATGGGGTTGTTTGTTTTTTTCTCGTATATTTGTTTGAGTTCTTTGTAGATTCTGGATATTAGCCCTTTGTCAGATGAGTAGGTTGCAAAAATTTTCTCCCATTCTGTAGGTTGCCTGTTCACTCTGATGGTAGTTTCTTTTGCTGTGCAAAAGCTCTTTAGTTTAATTAGATCCCATTTGTCAATTTTGGCTTTTGCTGCCGTTGCTTTTGGTGTTTTAGACATGAAGTCCTTGCCCATGCCTATGTCCTGAATGGTACTACCTAGATTTTCTTCTAGGGTTTTTATGGTATTAGGTCTAACATTTAAGTCTCTAATCCATCTTGAATTAATCTTCGTATAAGGGGTAAGGAAAGGATCCAGTTTCAGCTTTCTACTTATGGCTAGCCAATTTTCCCAGCACCATTTATTAAATAGGGAATCCTTTCCCCATTTCATGTTTCTCTCAGGTTTGTCAAAGATCAGATGGCTGTAGATGTGCGGTATTATTTCTGAGGACTCTGTTCTGTTCCATTGGTCTATATCTCTGTTTTGGTACCAGTACCATGCTGTTTTGGTTACTGTAGCCTTGTAGTATAGTTTGAAGTCAGGTAGCGTGACGCCTCCAGCTTTGTCCTTTTGACTTAGGATTGTCTTGGCAATGCGGGCTCTTTTTTGGTTCCATATGAACTTTAAAGCAGTTTTTTCCAATTCTGTGAAGGAAGTCATTGGTAGCTTGATGGGGATGGCATTGAATCTATAAATAACCTTGGGGAGTATGGCCATTTTCACGATATTGATTCTTCCTATCCATGAGCATGGTATGTTCTTCCATTTGTTTGTGTCCTCTTTGATTTCACTGAGCAGTGGTTTGTAGTTCTCCTTGAAGAGGTCCTTTACATCCCTTGTAAGCTGGATTCCTAGGTATTTTATTCTCTTTGAAGCAATTGTGAATGGAAGTTCATTCCTGATTTGGCTCTCTGCTTGTCTGTTGCTGGTGTATAAGAATGCTTGTGATTTTTGCACGTTAATTTTGTATCCTGAGACTTTGCTGAAGTTGCTTATCAGCTTAAGGAGATTTTGGGCTGAGACGATGGGGTTTTCTAAATATACGATCATGTCATCTGTAAACAGGGACAATTTGACTTCCTCTTTTCCTAACTGGATACCCTTGATTTCTTTCTCTTGCCTGATTGCCCTAGCCAGAACTTCCAACACTATGTTGAATAGGAGTGGTGAGAGAGGGCATCCGTGTCTTGTGCCAGTTTTCAAAGGGAATTTTTCCAGTTTTTGCCCATTCAGTATGATATTAGCTGTGGGTTTGTCATAAATAGCTCTTATTATTTTGAGGTACGTTCCATCAATACCGAATTTATTGAGCGTTTTTAGCATGAAGGGCTGTTGAATTTTGTCAAAAGCCTTTTCTGCATCTATTGAGACAATCATGTGGTTCTTGTCTTTGGTTCTGTTTATATGCTGGATTACGTTTATTGATTTGCGAATGTTGAACCAGCCTTGCATCCCAGGGATGAAGCCCACTTGATCATGGTGGATAAGCTTTTTGATGTGCTGCTGAATCCGGTTTGCCAGTATTTTATTGAGGATTTTTGCATCAATGTTCATCAGGGATATTGGTCTAAAATTCTCTTTTTTTGTTCTGTCTCTGCCAGGCTTTGGTATCAGGATGATGTTGGCCTCATAAAATGAGTTAGGGAGGATTCCCTCTTTTTCTACTGATTGGAATAGTTTCAGAAGGAGTGGTACCAGCTCCTCCTTGTACCTCTGGTAGAATTCAGCTGTGAATCCATCTGGTCCTGGACTTTTTTTGGTGGGTAGGCTATTAATTGTTGCCTCAATTTCAGAGCCTGCTATTGGTCTATTCAGGGATTCAACTTCTTCCTGGTTTAGCCTTGGGAGAGTGTAAGTGTCCAGGAAATTATCCATTTCTTCTAGATTTTCTAGTTGATTTGCGTAGAGGCGTTTATAGTATTCTCTGATGGTAGTTTGTATTTCTGTGGGGTCAGTGGTGATATCCCCTTTATCATTTTTTATTGCATCTATTTGATTCCTCTCTCTTTTTTTCTTTATTAGCCTTGCTAGCGGTCTGTCAATTTTGTTGATCTTTTCAAAAAACCAACTCCTGGATTCATTGATTTTTTGGAGGGTTTTTTGTGTCTCTATCTCCTTCAGTTCTGCTCTGATCTTAGTTATTTCTAGCCTTCTGCTAGCTTTTGAATGTGATTGCTCTTGCCTCTCTAGTTCTTTTAATTGTGATGTTAGAGTGTCAATTTTAGATGTTTCCTGCTTTCTCTTGTGGGCATTTAGTGTTATAAATTTCCCTCTACACACTGCTTTAAATGTGTCCCAGAGATTCTGGTATGTTGTATCTTTGTTCTCATTGGTTTCAAAGAACATCTTTATTTCTGCTTTCATTTCGTTCTGTACCCAGTAGTCATTCAGGAGCAGGTTGTTCAGTTTCCATGTAGTTGAGCGGTTTTGATTGAGTTTCTTAGTCCTGAGTTCTAGTTTGATTGCACTGTGGTCTGAGAGACAGTTTGTTATAATTTCTGTTCTTTTACATTTGCTGAGGAGTACTTTACTTCCAATTATGTGGTCAATTTTGGAATAAGTGCGATGTGGTGCTGAGAAGAATGTATATTCTGTTGATTTGGGGTGGAGAGTTCTATAGATGTCTATTAGGTCCGCTTGGTGCAGAGATGAGTTCAATTCCTGGATATCCTTGTTAACTTTCTGTCTCGTTGATCTGTCTAATGTTGACAGCGGAGTGTTGAAGTCTCCCATTATTATTGTATGGGAGTCTAAGTCTCTTTGTAAGTCTCTAAGGACTTGCTTTATGAATCTGGGTGCTCCTGTATTGGGTGCATATATATTTAGGAGAGTTAGCTCTTCCTGTTGAATTGATCCCTTTACCATTATGTAATGGCCTTCTTTGTCTCTTTTGATCTTTGATGGTTTAAAGTCTGTTTTATCAGAGACTAGGATTGCAACCCCTGCTTTTTTTTGTTCTCCATTTGCTTGGTAGATCTTCCTCCATCCCTTTATTTTGAGCCTATGTATGTCTCTGCATGTGAGATGGGTCTCCTGAATACAGCAGACTGATGGGTCTTGACTCTTTATCCAGTTTGCCAGTCTGTGTCTTTTAATTGGAGCATTTAGTCCATTAACATTTAAGGTTAATATTGTTATGTGTGAACTTGATCCTGCCATTATGATATTAACTGGTTATTTTGCTCGTTAGTTGATGCAGTTTCTTCCTAGCCTCGATGGTCTTTACATTTTGCCAAGTTTTTGCGATGGCTGGTACCGGTTGTTCCTTTCCATGTTTAGGGCTTCCTTCAGGGTCTCTTGTAAGGCAGGCCTGGTGGTGACAAAATCTCTAAGCATTTGCTTATCTGTAAAGGATTTTATTTCTCCTTCACTTATGAAACTTAATTTGGCTGGATATGAAATTCTGGGTTTAAAATTCTTTTCTTTAGAACGTTGAATATTGGCCCCCACTCTCTTCTGGCTTGTAGAGTTTCTGCCGAGAGATCTGCTGTTAGTCTGATGGGCTTCCCTTTGTGGGTGACCCGACCTTTCTCTCTGGCTGCCCTTAAGATTTTTTCCTTCATTTCAACTTTGGTGAATCTGGCAATTATGTGTCTTGGAGTTGCTCTTCTGGAGGAGTATCTTTGTGGCGTTCTCTGTATTTCCTGAATTTGAATGTTGGCCTGCCCTACTAGGTTGGGGAAGTTCTCCTGGATGATATCCTGAAGAGTGTTTTCCAACTTGGTTCCATTTTCCCCCTCACTTTCAGGCACCCCAATCAGACGTAGATTTGGTCTTTTTACGTAATCCCATACTTCTTGCAGGCTTTGCTCATTTCTTTTTCTTCTTTTTTCTTTTGGTTTCTCTTCTCGCTTCATTTCATTCATTTGATCTTCAATCGCTGATACTCTTTCTTCCAGTTGATCGAGTCGGTTACTGAAGCTTGTGCATTTGTCACGTATTTCTCGTGTCATGGTTTTCATCTCTGTCATTTCGTTTATGATCTTCTCTGCATTAATGAGTCTAGCTGTCAATTCTTCCACTCTTTTTTCAAGATTTTTAGTTTCTTTGCGCTGGGTACGTAATTCCTCCTTTAGCTCTGAGAAGTTTGATGGACTGAAGCCTTCTTCTCTCCTCTCGTCCAAGTCATTCTCTGACCAGCTTTGATCCGTTGCTGGTGATGCGCTGCGCTCCTTTGCAGGGGGAGATGCGCTCTTATTTTTTGAATTTCCAGGTTTTCTGCCCTGCTTCTTCCCCATCTTTGTGGTTTTATCTGTCTCTGGTCTTTGATGGTGGTGACGAACTGATGGGGTTTTGGTATAGGTGTCCTTCCTGTTTGATAGTTTTCCTTCTGACAGTCAGAAGGACTGTCTGTTGGTCTGTTGGAGATTGCTTGAGGTCCAGTCCAGACCCTGTTTGCCTGGGTATCAGCAGCAGAGGTTGCCGAAGATAGAATATTGCTGAACAGCGAGTGTACCTGTCTGATTCTTCCTTTGGAAGTTTCCTCTCAGGGGTGTACTCCACCCTGTGAGGTGTGGGGTGTCAGACTGCCCCTAGTGGGGGATTTCTCCCAGCTAGGCTACACAGGGGTCAGAGACACACCTGAGCAGGCAGTCTGTCCGTTCTCAGATCTCAACCTCCGCGTTGGGAGATCCGCGGCTCTCCCCAAAGCTGTCAGACAGAGTCGTTCGCGTCTGCACCGGCTCCCGCTACTTCCCCTGTTGGTCTTCAGCTGTGCGCTGTCCCCAGAGGTGGAGACTACAGAGACAGGCAGGTTTCCTTGAGCTGCTGTGAGCTCCACCCAGTTCGAGCTTCCCAGCGGCTTTGTTTACCTACTTAAGCCTCAGCAATGGCGGGCGCCCCTCCCCCAGCCTCGCTGCTGCCTTGCGGATAGATCGCGGCAGACTGCTGTGTTAGCAGTGAGGGAGGCTTCGTGGGCGTGGGACCCTCCCGGCCAGGTGTGGGATATATTCTCCTGGAATGCCTGTATGCTTACAGCGCAGTATTGGGGTGGGAGTTACCCGATTTTCCAGGTGTTGTGTGTCTCGGTTCCCCTGGCTAGGAAAACGGATCCCCTTCCCCCTTGCGCTTCCAGGTGAGGCGATGCCTCGCCCTGCTTCAGCTCTCGCTGGTCAGGCTGCAGCAGCTGACCAGCACCGATTGTTCGGCACTCCCTAGTGAGATGACCCCAGTACCTCAGTTGAAAATGCAGAAATCACCAGTCTTCTGTGTCGCTCGCGCTGGGAGTTGGAGACTGGAGTTGTTCCTATTCGGCCATCTTGCTCCGGTATATCTTTTTTCAACATGGGCCTCAATGCGGTCTGAAATCTCCCATTGAAGATTATACATAAACAGTGTTTCCAAACTGCTCAATCAAAAGAAATGTTCAACTGTGTGAGACAAAGGCGCACATCACAAATAAACTTCTCAGAAAGCTTCTTTGTAGCTTTTCTCTATAGATATTCCCTTTTACAATATGGACTTCATTTTGATCCCAAATATCTTCGTAGAACCTATAAAAGCTGTGTTTCCAACTGCTCTATTAAAACAAAGTTTAACTGTGTGAGATGAATGAACACGTCACAAAGCAGTTTCTCAGAAAACTTCTTTCTAGTTTTTATCTGAATACATTTCCTTTTTCACCGTAGGCCTCAATGCACTCCCTAGTATCCCTTGGCAGATTCTATAAAAAGAGTATTTCCAAACAGCTCCAATAAAAGAAAGTTTTAACTCTGTGACTTGAATGCACACATCACAAGCTAGTTTATGAGAAACTATTCTTGTAGTTTTCCCCTGAATATATTTCCTTTTACGCTGGAGTCCTCAAAGCGTTCCCAAATATCATGTGGCAGATTATACAAAAACCAAGTTTCCAAATAGCTAAATGGAAAGAAAATTTTAACACTGTGAGATGAATGCATACAACACAAAGCAGTTTTTCAGAAAGTATCTTTCTAGTTTCTATATGAGGATGTTTCTTTCTTTACCTAGGCCTCAATGCACTCCAAAATATCCCATCGCAGAGTCTACAAAAACGGTGTTTCCAAACTGCTCTCCTAGAATGTAGGTTGACCTCTGTGAGAATGCACACATCACAGTGTGGTTTCTCAGAAATCTTCTTTCTGGTTATGATCTCAAGATGTTTCCTTGTTCTGCATAGGTCTCAATGCACACAAAAATATCCCTTTGCAGATTCCACAAAAACAGTATTACCAAACCACTCAATGAGAAGGAACGTTTAACTCTGTAAGATGAATTCACAAATCATAAAGCAGTTTCTCAGAAAGCTTCTTTCCAGTTTTCATCTGAAGATATATCCTCGGCCACCTTAAGTCTCAATGCACTCCCTAATGTCCCTTCTAGGACTCGTGAAAGACAGATTTTCCAAACCACACAATATAAAGAAAAGTTTCACTCTGTGACACGAATGCGCATATCCCAAAGCAGTTTCTCAGAAAGCTTATTTCTAATTTCTATGTGAAGATATTTCTTTATTCACCTCAGACTCAATGCACTCCCAATTATCCCACAGCAGACTCTACAAAACTAATGCTTCCAAACGGCTCTATCCTAAGTCAGATTTAGTTCTGTGAGTGCAAAGCACACATCACAAAGCAGTTTCTCTGAAAGCTTCTCTCCAGGCTTTATCTAAAGATATTTCCTCTTTCACCATAGGCCTCAATGTGCTCCTAAATGTCCCTTTGCAGATTCCACAAAAACAGTGTTCCCAAATTACTCAAAGAAAAGAAAGGTTTCACTCAGTGAGATGAATTCACACATTACCAAGCAGTTTCTCAGAAAACTTTCAAGTTTTTATCTGAAGATATTTCCTTTTGCAAATTAGGATTCAATGCGCCCAAAAATCACCCTTCTCAGACTACACAAAAACTGATTACAAACTGCTTAATCAAAAGAAAGGTTTAACTCTATGAGATGAATGAAAAAATCACAAAGCACCTTCTTTGAAAGCTTTTTCCTAGTTTTTATCTAAGGACACTTCCATTTTCACCATAGACTTCAAAGTACTCTGAAATATCCCATTGTAGATTTTCCACAAACAGTGTTTCCACTGTGCTCAATGAGAAGAAAGGTATAACTGTGAGTGGAATGCACACACGACAAAGCAGCTTCCCTGAAAGCTTCTCTCCAAGTTTTATCTGAAGATAATTTTTTTTTCAGCTTAGGCCTCAATGCACACAAAAATATCCCTCTGGAGATTGAACAAAAACAGGGTTACCATACTGCTCCACGTGAAGAAGCATTGAACTCTGTGAGATGAATGGACACATCATAAAGTAGTTTCTCAGAAAGCTTCTTTCTAGACTTCCTCTGAAGGTATTTCCTTGTTCTCCATAGGCTTCAATGTACTCCCTAATGTCCCTTCACAGACTTGTGAAAGACAGAGTTTCTGAACTGCACAATGTAAAGAAAAGTTTCACTCTGTGAGATGAATGCACACATCCCAAATACTTTCTCAGGAAGCTTCTTTCTACTTTCTATGTGAAGATATTTCTTTCTTCACATTTGCCTCAATGCACTCCCAAATATCTCACCACAGATTCTACAAAAATGATGCTTCCAAACTGCTCTATTCAAAGACATGTTTAACTCTGTGAGTGGAATGCAATTTCTCTGAATGATTCTCTCCAGTTTTTATCTAAAGATATATTCTCTTTCACCATAGGCCTCAATGCACTCCTGAATATCCATCTGCAGATTCCACAAAAGAGTGTTACCAAACTGCTCAATGAAAAGAAAAGTTTAACTATGTGAGATGAATTCACACATTACCAGCAGTTTCTCACAAAGCTTCTTTCTAATTTTTATATGAGGGTATTTCCTTTTCAACCTTAGGATTTGATGCTCTCCCAAATAACCCTTCTAAGATTCCACAAAAACAGTGATTCCAAACTGCTTAATCAAAAGAAAGGTTTAACTCTATGAGATGAATACACAAATCAAAATGCATTTTCTCAGAAAGCTTCTTTCGAGTTTTCCCCTGAAGATATTTCTTGTTTACCATAGGTGCCAATGCGCCCCATAATGTCCCCTCGCAGACTCATGAAAGATGGAATCTCCAAACTGCGTAAAGAAAGGTTTAACTCTGTGAGATGAATGCACACATTACAAAGCAGTTTCTCAGAAAGCTTTTTTAAAGTTTTTATCTGAAGATACTTCCTTCACCTCAAGCTTCAATGTACACCGAAATATCTCTGTAGATTTTACAGTGTTTCCACACTACTGAATGAGAAGAAAAGTTCCTCTGTGAGAGGAACACGCACATCACAAAGCAGTTTCTCTGAAAGCTTCTTTCCAGGTTTTATCTGAGGATATTTTCTTTTTCAGCATAGACCGCCATGCACACCAAAATATCCCTTTGCAGATTCCACAAAAACAGTGTTACCAAACTGCTCAGTGAGATGAAATATTTAACTCTGCCAGGCGAATTCACACATCAGAAAGCAGGTTTTGGAAAAATTATTTCTAGTTTTAATCTGATATTTCCTTTTCCCCATAGCCTTCAAAGCACTCTGAAATATTCCTTTTCATATACCTCAAAAAAATTATTCCAAACTGCTCAATCAGAAGAAAGGTTTAACTCTTCAAGATGAATGCACAAATCACAAAGCAGTTTCTCAGAAAGTTTCTTTCTAGTTTTCATCTGAAGATATTTCCTTGTTCACCATAGGCCTCAATGCTCCCCCAAATATCCCTTTGCAGATTCGTCAAAGACAGGATTTCCAAACTGCGCAATCTAGAGAAAGGTTTCATTCTTTGAGATGAATGCACACATCACAAAGTTGTTTCTCAGAAATCTTCTTTCTAATTTTTTTCTAAGGATATTTTCTTTATCACAATAGGTTTCAATGAGCTTCCAAATATCCTTTCTCAGATTCCACAAAAACAGTGATTCCAAACTCCTGAATGAAAAAAAGATTTCACTCTTTGAGATGAATGCACCCATCACAAAGCAGTTTCTCTGAAAGCTTCTTTCTAGTTTTCATCTGAAGTTATTTCATTTCTCACCATAGGCTTCAAGGCACCCCCAAGTGTCCCTTCATGGCCTCATGAAAGACAGAGTTTCCAAACTGTAAAATGTAAGGAAAGGTTTCATTCTGTGAGATGAATGCACACATCTGAAAGCACTTTCTCACAAAGCTTCTTTCTAGTTTCCATGTGAAGATACTTCTTTCTTCACCTGTGCCTCATTCAGGTCAATGGCTGAAAATCGATTATCCCAGGACAAAAACTAGAAGGAAGCTATCTGAGAACCTGCCTGTGAAGTGTACATTCATCTCACAGAGTTAAACCTTTCATTTCATACAACAGTTTGGAAACACTGTACTTGTAGAATCTGCAAAGGTATATTTGGGAGTGCACAGAGGTCTATAGTGAAAAAAATGTGTCTTTAGGAAAATATAGAAAGAAGCTTTACCAAAAACTGCTTTCGGATGTGTACATTCATTTTACAGAGTTAAACTTTTCTTTTGATTCAGCAGTTTGGAAACACTGTTTTTGTCCATCCTGTAATGGACATTTCTAGCTCTTTGAGACCAATAGTGAAAGAGTGAATATCCCATGATAAAACAAGAAGGAAAATATGTGAGAAACTGTGATGTGTGCATTCATCTTGCAGTGTTAAACTATTTTTTAATTCACCAGTTTGGAAACACTGGCTTTGTCCATTTTTCAAATGGACATTTGGGAGCTCATTGAGGCCAAGGATGAAAGCGGTTTCTCAGAAAGCTTCCTTCTAATTTTTATCCCTAAAAATTTTCTTTATCAACATATTGCTAAATGTGCTCTGAAATGCCTATTCACAGAATGTACAAAAAGAGTGTTTCCAAACTGCTGAATCAAAGGTAAGGCTTAACCCTGTGAGACGAATGCACACATCATAAACCACTTTCTCAAATAGCTATCTTCTAGTTTATATCTCAGGATATTGGCATTTTCGGCTATGTCCTCATGAACTCCCGAATATCCCTTTGGAAATTCTACAAAAGGAGAATTTCTAGCCTGCTGAATGAAAAGAAAGTTTTAACTCTATGAGATAAATGCACACATAATAAAACTGTTTCTCAGAAACATTCTTTATAGTTTTCATCTAAAGAGATTTTTCTTTATCATCATATTCCTCAATGCACTCCAGAATGTGCATTTGCAGAATGTACAAAAAGTGTTTTCAAACTGCTGAATGAAAAAGCAAGGTTTAACTCTGAGACATGAATGCACACATCACAAACCGGGTTTTCAGATAGCTTCCTTCTAGTGTTTACCATGGGACATTAATTTTTTCACCATTGGCCTCCATGACCTCCCAAATGTGCTTTTGCCGAATGGACATAAACTGTTTCTGAACTGCTGAATCACTAGAAAGTTTTAACTCTGTGAGATGAGTGCACATGTCACAAAGCAGTTTCTCAGATAGTTTTTCCAATTTTTTATCTGAAGATATTTTATTTTCCAACAGAGGCCTAAATGCGCACCAAAATAACCCCTTATATATTCTTAAAAAAAGTTTTTACAAACTACTGAATGAAAAGAAAATTTTAACAATGCAAAATGAATGCACACATCAAAAATTGGTTTCTCAGATAGATTTCTTTTAGTTTTTATACTGAGATGTTCGGGGTTTTCTTTGAAATTGATATAAATGAGCTTCAAAATGTACATTCAAACAATGGGCAAAAGCAGGGTTTCCAAATTGCTGAATGAAAAGAAAGGTTTAGTTATGCTAGATGAATGCACACATCTCATATTGTTTTTTTAGTTTGCTTCCTTCTAGTTTTTCATCCCAGGATATTCGTTTCTTCACCTTTGGCTTCGATGAGCTTTCAAACGTCCATTTGGAGAATGGACAAAAACAGTTTTTCCAAAAGGCTCAATCCAAAGAAAGGTTTAACTCCCTGAGATGAATGCACACATCACAAAGCAGGTTCTCAGAGACGTTCTTTATAGTTTTTATCTGAAGATATTTTCATTTTCACTGTAGGCCTTACTGTGCTCACAAGTATCCTTTCACAGATACTACAAAAAGAGTATTTCCAAACTGTTGAATCAAAAGGATGGTTTAACTCTGTGACATGAATGCACACATAACAAAACAGTTTCCCAGAAAGTTTCTTTCTAATTTTGAATTGAAGATATTTTCTTTTTCACCACAGGCCTCAATGTGCTTCCAAATGTCCCTTCATATATTCTGCAAAAACAGTATTTCCAAACTGCTGAATGAACAGAAAGGTTTAACTCTGTGAGATGAATGAACTCATCAAAAAGCAGTTTCTCTGATAGCTTCCTTCTAGTTTTTATCCTGGGATATTCACTTTTTCACCACTGGCCTCAATGAACACTGAAATGGCCTCAATGAGTTCCAAAAGTCCATTCAGAGAATGGACAAAAATAGTTTTTCCAAACTGCTGAATGAAAAGAAACGTTTATCTCTGTGAGATGAATGCACACATCAGGAAGCAGTTTCACAGATAGCTTCCTTCTAGTTTTTAATCCTAGGACATTCACTTTTTCGCCATTGGCCTCAATGAACACCAAAATGTCCATTTGCAGAATGGACAAAAACAGTTTTTCCAAATGTCTCAATCAAAAGAAAAGTTTAACTCTGCAAGATGAATGCACATATCACAAAGCAGTTTCTCAGATAGCTTCTTTCTAGTTTTTATCCTTGGATATTTGCTTTTTCACAATTGACCTCAATGAGCTCCCAAATGCCGATTCACCAAATGTACAGAAACAGTGTTTCCAAACTGTTGAATCAAAAGAATGGTTTAACTGCATGAGGTGAATGCACACATGACAAAGTTGTTTCCCAGAAAGCTTACTTCTAGTTTTTGTCTGGATATATTTTCTTTTTCACCATAGGCCTCAATGCACTTCAAAATAACCATTAATACATTCTGCAAAAACAGTGTTTCCAAACTGCTGAATGAAAACAAACGTTTAACTCTGCAAGATGAATGCACACATCACAAAGCAGTTTCTCAGATAGCTTCCTTCTAGTTTTTATCTGAAGACATTTTCTTTTTCAACCTAGGCCTCAATGCACTCCAAAATACCCCTTCATGGATTCTTAAAAAATATTCTTTCCAAACTGCTCAATGAAATCAAAGGTTTAACTCTGCAAGATATATATACACCTTGCAATGCATTTTCTCAGATAGCTTCCACTATCTGACACTGTGGATAGTTTTTATCTGGGGACTTTCGATTTTTTACCTTTGGCCTCAATGAGGTCTCAAATGTCCATTCACAGAATGGACAAAACATTGTTAGATAAATGCACACATCCCAAAATGGTTCCTCAGACAGCTTCCTTCCTGTTTTCATCCTAGCATATTAGCTTTTTACCTATTGGCTTTCATTTGCAAAAAAAAAATCCACTCACAGAATGGACAAAAACAGTCTTTTCATACAACTGAATCAAAAGAGAGGTTTAACACTGAGAAATATATGAACACATCACAAAGCAGATTCTCAGAAAGCTTCTTTCTGGTTTTTATGTGAAGATATTTTCTTTTTCATACTAGACCTCAATGTGCTCCCAAATATCCCTTCAAAGATACTACATCAAGAGTGTTTCCAAAGTCCTGAATGAAAACATATGTTTATCTCTGCGAAATTAGTTCACACATCACAATGCAGTTTCTCTGTTAACTTCCTCTTAGTTTTTGTCCTCAGATATTCACTTTTTTGTCATTGGACTCAAAGATCTCCCAAATTTCCACTCTTAGATGGACATAAACAATGTTTCTAAACTGCTGAATCAAAAGAAAGTTTTAACTCTGAGATGAATGCACACATCACAAAGTGGTTTCTCAGATAGATTCCTTCTAGTTTCTATCATGGGATATTCGCTTTTTTGTCATTGGACTCAATGAGCTCCCAGGTGTCCATTTGCACAATTGACAAAAAGAGTGGTTCCAAAATACTGAATGAAAAGCAAGGTTTAATTCTGTTAGATGAATGCAAACATCACAAAGTGGTATCTCTGATAGCTTCCTTCTAGTTTTTATACTGGGATATTCACTATTTTGCTATTGGCTTCAATGAGCTTCCAAATGTCCATTGACAGAGTGGACAAAACAGTGTGAGATGAATGCACACATCACAGAGCAATTTCTCAGATTGCTTCCTTCTAGTCTTTATCCTGGGATATTCGCTTTTTTGACATTGGCCTCAAATAGCTTCCAAATGTCCATTCGCAGAATGGACAAAAACAGTGTTTCTAAATTGTTGAATCAAAAACAAGATTTATCTCTGTGAGATAAATGCACAGATCACAAAGCAGTTTCTCAGATAGACTCTTTCTAGTTTTTATCCTGGGATATTGACTTTATCACCATTGGTCTCAATGAACTCTGAAGTGTCCATTTGCAGAACAGATGAAAACAGGCTTTCCAAACTGCTGAATCAAAATAAATGTTTACCACTGTGAGATGAATGTGTACATCAGAAAAGAGTTTCTCAGAATGCTTCTCTATAGTTTTAATCTGAAGATATTTTCTTTTTCCGTATGTTTCATTGTGCTACCAAATATCCTTTTGCAAATTCTACAGAAAGTGTTTCCAAATTGCTGAATGAAAAGAAACGTTTAACTCTACAAGATGGATGCACACATCACAAATCACAAAGCAGTTTCTCCTATAGCTCCCTCCTTTTTGTTTTTTTATCCTGGGATATTCGCATTTTCTCCATTCTCCTCAATGAGGTCCTAAATGTCCATTTACAGAATGGACAAAAACCGTGTTTCCACACTGCTGAGTGAAAAGAAATTTTTAACACTGTGAGATGAATGCAAAAACCATAAAGCAGTTTCTCAGAATTCTTCTTTCTAGTTTTAACCTGAAGATACTTACTTTTTCACCTTAAGCCTCAATGCGCTCCCATATATTCCTTTACAACGTCTATAAAAACAGTGTTACCAAACTGCTGAATTAAAGAAATGCTTAACTGTGTGAGGTGAATGTACACATAACAAAACAGTTTACCAGATAGTTTCCTTCTAGTTTTTATTCCAGGATATTCAATTTTTGCCATTAGCTTCAGTGACCTCCCAAATGTCCTCTTGCAGAATGGACAAAAACAGTGTTTCCAAACTGCTGAATCAAAAGAAATGAATAATTTTGTGAGATCAATGCACCTATCACAAAGCAGTTTTTCAGAAATCTTCTTTCGAGTTTTTATCTGAAGGTATTTTCTTTTCCACCATGGGGCTCAATGAGTTCCCAAGTGTCTACTCACAGAATAGAAAAAAACAGTGTTTCCAAATTGCTGAATGAAAAGAAAGGTTTAGCTCTCTGAGATGAATGCACACAGCCCAAAGCAGTTTCTCAGTAAGCTTCTTTCTAATTTTTATCCGAAGATATTTTCTTTTTCATCATAGTCCTCAATGTGCTCCCAAATGTCTATTCACAGATTCTACAAAAACAGTTTCTAAACTGCTGAAAGGAAAGAAAGATTTAACACCTCGAGCTGAATGCACACTGACATGAAGCGGTTTCTCAGACAGCTTCCTTCTACTTTTTATCCTGGTATATTTCCTTTTTGCTATTGACCTCAATGAACTCCCAAATGTCCATTTGCAGAATGGACAAAAAGTGTATTCCCGAACTGCTGAGTCAAAGTAAACATTGAACTATGTGAGATGAATGAATGCACCACAAGGTGGTTTCTCACATAACTTCCTTCTAGTTTTTATCCTGGGATGTAAACTTTTTCAAACATAGCCTCAATGAGCACCGAAATGTACTTTTGTAAAATAAACAAAAATAGTGTTTCCAAACTGCTGAGTCAAGAGAGTTTTAACTCTGTGAGGTCAATGCACACATCACAAAGAAATTTCTCCGAAAGCTTCTTTCTATATAATATCTGAAGATATTTTCTTTTTCACCAATGGCTTCAATGAGCTCCCAAGTGTCCGTTCACAGAATGGACAAAAGCAGCACTTCCAAACTGCTGACACCAAAGAAAGGTTTAATTCTTCAAGGTGAATGCACACATCCTAAGTGTTTTGTCAGATAACTTCTTTCTAGTTTTTATCCTGTGGTATTCCCCTTTTCACCATTTGCCATAAGGAGCTCCCAATATCATTTCACAGAATGGATAAAAACATTGTTTCCAAACTGCTGAATCACAAGAAAGTTTACCTCTTCCAGATGAATGCATGCATCACAAAGCGGTTTCTCACAAAGTGTCCTTCTAATTTTTATCCTGGAATATTCATTTTTTTGCCATTCACTCAATAAGCTCCCAAATGTCCATTTGCAGATTCTACAAAAACAGTGTTTCCAAACTGCTGAAAGGAAAGAAAGATTTAACTCCTTGAGTTGAATGCACACATCACAAAGCGGCTTCTAAGGTAGGTTCCTTTCAGTTTTTAATCCTGTGATATTCTCTTTTTAGCCATTGGCAATTTCTCAGAAAGCTTCTTTCTAGTTTTCATCTAAAGAGATTTCCTTTTTCACCATAGGCCTCAATGCACTTCCAAAGTTCCATTTGCAGATTCACAATGGCTATTCGCAGAATGGACAAAACAGTGTTTCCAAACTGCTGAATCAGAAGTAAGGTTTAACTATGCAACATGAATGCACACATCACAAAGTGGTTTCTCAGATAACTTCCTTCTAGTTTTTATCCTGGGACAATCAATTCTTTGCCATGGGCCTCAAAGAGGCCCAAATGTCCATTCACAAATGGACAAAAACAGTGTTTCAACAATGCTGAATCAAAGGAAATGTTTAACTTGGTTTGATAGAAGGTTATTTCCTCTTTATCTGGGAATATTCTGTTTTTCATGATAAGCTTCACTGGGCTCCCAAATGTCCCTTCACAGTTTTTACAGAAAGAGTGTTTCCAACATTCTGAACGAAATTAAGGTTTACCTCTGTGAGATAAGTTCACATATAAAAAAGCAATTTCACAGATAGCTTCTTTCTAGTTTATCTCAGGAGATATACAGTTTTTCATTATAGGTGTCACAGAACCCCCAAATGTTCCTTTGCAGTTTTTACAAAAAGACAGTTAACAACCCGCTGAATCAGAAGAAAGGTTTATCTCTGTGAGATGAATGCAGATATCACAATGAAGTTTCACAGATAGCTTCTTTCTAGTTTTCATCTGAGGATATGCAGTTTTTTCTTCTAGGGAAATATGCATTTTCTTCTAAGAAATATGCATTTCTTCTCAATGGGCTTTCAAATATCATTAAACGGATTCTACCAAAAACAAACAACAACAACAAAAAACCCGTATCCAACCTGGCAAATAAAAACACAGTGTAACCCTGTGAGATAAATGCACACATCACAAAGTGGTTTCACACATAGCTTCTTTTTATTTTTTTTTTATGGGAATATGTTTTTTTCACAATAGGCTTCACCAGGTTCATAATTGTCCCTTCCCATTTCCTACAAAAAGACTGTTTCCAACTTGCTGAATCAAAAGAAAGGCTGAACTCTGTGAGATGAATGCACACATTGCAAAGCAGCTTCACAGATAAATTGTTTCTGGTTTTTATCTGGGGATATTCTTTTTTTGCTTATAGGCGTCAAATGCATTTCAAATGTCCCTTTGCAGATTCAACAAAAAGTCTCTTTCCAACTTGACGAATCAAAAGAAAGGATTAACTCTGTGAGCTGAATATGTACATCACAAAACACTTTCATAGATAGCTTTTTTCTAGTTTTTATCTGGGAATATTCTGTTTTCCACTATAGGCTTTCCTGGGTTAACAAATGTCCCTTCACAGATTCTACAAGATGGTTTCCAACCAGCTGAATTAAAAGAAAAGTTTAATACTGTGAGTTGAATGTTCACATCACAATGCAGTTTCTCAGACAGCTTCTTTCTAGTTTTTTCAGGGGATTTTTTTTTTCACAGTAGGGTTCACTGGCCTCTGGTATTACATTTTGCAGATTCTACAAAAATCTATTTCCAACCTGCTGAATGAAAAGAAAATTTAAATTTTGTGAATTGAATACACACACCATAAAGCAGATTCACAGATAGCTTCCTTCTAAGTTATATTTGGGGATATTCTGTTTTCCACTATAGGCTTCAAGGATTCCTCAATGTCCCTTTGTAGATTGCACAAAAAGAGAGTTTCCAACCTGCTGAGTCAAAAGTAAGATGTATCTCTGTGAGTTAAAGGAGAACATGGTAAATCAGTTTCACAGATAACTTCTTTCTGGTTTTCAACTGGGGATATTTGTTTTTTCCTTATATCCCTCATTGGGCTCCAAGACATTCTTTCACAGATTCCAGAAAAAGATGGTACTAACCTACCGAATCAAATGAAAAATTTAACAATGTGAGATGAATGCATACATCAAAAAGTGGTTTTGCAGATAGCTTATTTCTAGTGTATATCAGGGGATATTCAATTTTTCACTCTAGGCTTCACTGGGCTTCAATACTTCCCTTCACAGATTCTACAAAAAGACTGTTTCCAAACTGCTGAGTCAAAAGAAATGTTTAACTCTGTGAGATAAATGAACACATCACAAAGCAGTTTCAGAGATAGATTCCTTCCAGTTTTTGTCAGGAGATATTCTGTTTTTCATTATCTGCTTGACTAGTCACCAAAATAGCCCTTTGAAGATTCTACAAAAAGACTGTTTCCAAACTGCTGAGCCAAAAGAAATTTTAATGTTTTGAGGTGAATGCACACATTGCAAAGCGGCTTCACAGTTAGCTACTTCCTGGGTTTTATCTCAGTATATTCAGTTTTTCCATGTGAACCTCAATGGGTTTCCAAATGTCCTTTGCAGATTCTATAAAAAGACTGTTTCCAACCTGCTGAAATAAAAGAAATTTTAAAATGTGAAAGATGAATGCTCACATCATAAATCCGTGTCACTGATGGATTCTATATAGTTTTATATGTGTGTGTGTGTGTTTTTTTTACTATAGGATTCAATTGGTTCTCACAAGTCTATTCACAGATTCTACAAAAAGACTGTTTTCAATCTGCTGAATCAAAAGAAAGATTTAACTTTGTGAGATAACTGTACACATTAAAAAGAAGTTTCACAGTTAGATTATTTCTAGGTTTTATGTGGGGATATTCAGTTTTTTCATATAGGCATAAATGGATTCTCAAATATCCCTTTGCAGATTCTAAAGAAAGACTGTTTCCAACCTGCAGAAACAAAAGAATGGTTTTACCTCTGTGAGATGAACACATACATGAAAAAGCGGTTTCACAGATAGCTTTTTTTGTAGTTTTTATCTAGGGATATTCTTTTTTCTATATAGGCCTCAATAAGCTCAAAAATGTCCCTTCCCAGATGCTACAAATATTTTGATTTTTCCTATGGGCCACAATAGGCTCCCAAATGTCCCTTTGCACATCCTACAAAGCAATTAATTGCAAGCTGCTGAATTGAAAGAACAGTTTACCACTGTGAGATGAATGAACACATTGAATATCAATTTCACAGTTTCTTTCTAGATTTTGTCTGGAGATATTATGTTTTTCAATATATGCATCAATGTGCTCCCAAATGTGCCTTGACAGATTCTACCATAGCCCTATGCATATTCCCCAAAAAGACTGTTGCCAACTTAGTGAATGAAAAGAATGGTTTATTTCTGTGAGATGAATGCACGCATTTTAAAGTAGTTTTACAGATAGCTTTCTTTCTTTTTTTTTTTAATCATCGTATATTCAATTTTCACTAAAGCTTCACTGGGCTCCCAAATGTCCTTCGCAGATTCTACAATAAGAATCTTTACAACCTGCTGGATCAAAATAATTTTAAAAATCTTTAACACTGTGAGATAAATGAATTCATTGAAAAGAGGTTTCATAGTTATTCAGTTTACTACAGACATCACTGGGTTCCCTTATGTCCCTTTGCAGATTCAACAAAAAGACTGTTTCCAACCTGGAGAATGAAAGGTAAGGTTTCACTCTGTGAGAAAGATGCACATATTGTGCAGCAGCTTTACAGATAGCTTCTTTCTAGTTTTTATCTAGGGACTTTCCTTTTTCCTTTTATGCCTCAATGAAATCCAAAATATCCAAAATATCCAGCTGCATCCATGTCCCTGCAAAAGACACGAACTCATCCTTTTTTATGGCTGCATAGTATTCCATGGTGTGTATGTGTCACATTTTCTTAATACAGTCTGTCACTGATGGACATTTGGGTTGATTCCAAGTCTTTGTTATTGTGAATATTGCCACAATAAACATACCTGCTGATTCTAAAATGTAGTTTAAATCTGTGAGTTGATTGCACACATCAAAAGCCATTTCACAGATAGCTTCTTTCTAGTTTTTATATGGAAAAATTCAATGTTTCCTTATATGTCTCAAAAAGCTTTCAAGTGTTCCTTCACAGATTGCACAAAAAGACTGTTTCCAAAATGCCAAATCAAAAGAAAGATTTAACTCTGTGAAATGAATGCAGACATCACAAAGCTGTTTCACAGATAGCTTCTTTCTAGTTTTTATCAGGACATATCCCGTTTTTCACTGTAGACTTCACTGGGCTCTCATATGTCCCTTCGCAGATTTTGCAAAAAGATTGTTTCTAACCTGCTGAATCAAAATAAAGGTTTAATTGTGTGAGATACATGGACACACCACAAAACGATTTTACAAGTAGCTTCTTTCTAGTTTTTCTCAGGAAATATTGGTTTTTTTCACTATAGGCTTATCTGGGCTTCCAAATGTCCATTCACAGCAGTTTCACAAATAACTTCTTTTTAGCTTGTGTGAGTGGTATTCAAGTTTTCACTACAGGCTTCACAATGCTCCTAAATGTCCCTTCACAGTTTCTACAAAAAGACTGTTTCCAATCTGCTGAATCAAAAGAAAGATGTAACTCTTTCAATGAATGCACATATCACAAAGCAATTTCACAGACAGCTTCTTTCTAGTTTTTAATCAGGGGATATTTTATTTTTCACTATAGGTTTCACTGGCCTCCCAAATATCCTTTTGCATTATTTACAAAAGACTCTTTCCAATTTGCTGAATCAAAATAAATATTTAACTCTGTGACATGAATGCACACATCACAAAGCGGTTTTACATATTCCTTCTTTCTAGTTTTTATATGTGGATATTAGCTTTTTTAAATAGGCCCCAAAGGGCTTACAAATATGTCTTCCAGATTCCACAAAAAGATGGTTTTCAAACTGCTGAATCAAAAGAAAGGTTTAAACCTGTGAGATGAATGCACAGATCACAAAGCTGTTTCACAGATAGCTTCTCTCTAAGTTTTATCAGTCTATATTCTGTTTTTCACTATAGGAATCACTGTGTTCCCAAATTTCCCTTCACAGATTCTACAAAAATACTGTTTCCAATCTGTTGATTGATAAGAGAGGTTTAACTTTGTGACATAAATGTGCATGTCACAATGCAGTTTCACAGATAACTTCTTTCTTGTTTTTATCATGCTATATTCAGTTTTTCAATTCAGGCTTCACTGGGATCCCAAATATCACTTTGCAGTTTCTACAAAAAAACTGATTCCAACATGCTGAATAAAAAAAAAAAAAAAAAAAAAAGGCTAAGTCAGTGAGATGAATGCACACATCACAAACTGTTTCACAAATGCCTTCTTTCTACTTCTTATCTGGAAATATTCCTTTTTCTTCATAGGTCACAATGGGCTACAAAATCTTTCTTCACAGATTCTACAAAGAGTGTGTTTAACTGCTGAATAAAAATAAAGGTATAACTCTTTGAAACGAATGCACAAATCACAATGTGGTTTCAGAGATAGCTTCTATCTGTTTTTTATCTGGGGATATTCCCCTTTCCCTTATGACTCAAAGGGCTTTAAAATGTCCCTTCAGATATTCTACAAAAAGTCTGTTTCCAATGCACTGAATCAAAAGAGTGATTTATCTCTGTGAGGTGAATGCACACATCACAAAGTGGTTTCACAGATAGCTTCATTCTAGTGTTTTTTGGGGGGATGTTTGGTTTTTAACTATAGGCTTCACTAGGCCCTCAAATGTGCCTTCACAGATTCTACAAAAAGACTGTTTCCCACCAGCTGAATCAAGAGAAAGCATTAACTCTGTGAGATAAATCCACACATCATAGAGCGTTTTGACAGACAGCTTCCTAGTTTTTATCAAGTCATATTAGGTTTTTTCCTATAGGCTTCAATGGGATCTCAAATGTCCTTTCGCAGATTCTACAAATAGACGGTGTCCAACCTGCAGAATCAAAGAGAGATTTATCTCTGTTACATAAATGCACACATACCAAAGCCAACAAAGCCATTTCACAGATAGCTTCATTCTGGTTTTTATCAGGGAATATTTTGTTTTTTATTATAGGCTTCACTGGGATCCCAGATGTCCCTTCACGGATTCTACAAAAAGATTCTTTCTAATCTGCTGACTGAAAAGAAATGTTTAATTCTGAGATGAATGCACACATCACAAAGCAGTTTCACAGTTAGTTTTTTTCTAGGATTTATCTGAAAATATTCAGTTTTTCCATACAGGCTTCAATGGGCTCCTAAATGTACTTTTCCAGATTCTGTAGAAAGACTGTTTCCAAACTGCTGAAACAAAAGAAATATTTAACTCTCTGAAATAAACAAACACACTACAAAGCAGTTTCAAGATAGATTTTTTAAGTTTTTGTATGCAAATATTTGATTTTTCACTCTAGGCTTCAATGGGCTCACAAATGCTCCTCCCCAGATTCTACAACAAGACTGTACCAACCTGCTGAATCAAAAGAAAGGTTTAACTCTGTGAGATGAGTGCACACATCACAAAGAAGTTTAACAGTTTGCTTTTTTCTAGGTTTTATCAGGAAATATTCAATTTTTCCAGATAGGCCTCAATGAGCTCCCAAACATTCCCTCACAGATTATACAAAATGTCATACCAACCTTGTGAATCAAAAGAAAGGTTAAACTCTGTGAGATAAATGCATACATGACAAAGCAGTTTCACGCATAGCTTATTTCCAGGTTTTATCTGGAAATATTTGGTTTTTCAATATAGGCTTCACTGGACTCCCAAATGTCTTCTCGCAGATTCTACAAAAAGACTGTTTCCAACTTGCTGAATAAATAGAAATGTTTACCTCTGTGTGATAAATATACATATTGCAAAGCTGTTTCACAGATAGCTTCTTTATAGTTTTTATCAGGGGATATTCTGTTTTTTGCTATAGGCCTAATTGAGTTCTCAAATGTCCCTTCTTAGACTGTACAAAAAGACAGTTTCCAAAATGCTGAACCAAAAGAAAGGTTTAACTCTTTGAGATGAATGCAGACATCACAAAGTGGTTTCACATTTAGCTTTATTCTAGGTTTTATCAGGGGATATTCTGTTTTTCACTATAGGCTTCACTAGACTTCCAAATCTAGTTTCTCCTTATCAGCCTCAAAGAGCTCATAAATGTCCCTTCACAGATTCTACAAGAAGACAATATCCAACGTGCTGAATCAAAAGAAATATTGAACTATGTGAGATGAATGCAAACATCACAAAGCAGTTTCACACGTAATTTCTTCCTAGTTTGTATAAGGAGATATTTGGTTTTTCACTATAGATTTCACTGGTCTCCCAAGAGATCCTTGGCAGATTCCACAAAAAGACTCTTTCTTACATACTGAATCAAAAGAGAGGTTTAACTGTGAGATGAATGCACACATCACAAAGCAGCTCCACACATAGCTTTTTGTTAGGCAGGAATCTAGACCCAACATGGTGGTATCACCTGGCATGGCAGGCCCTTTGTTAGGTCTTCCTATAGGCCCTTTGTTAGGACTTCCTGCCCTTCACTTCCTGCTAAGACTCTCAGCTCAAGAAAAAAGCCTGCACCGCCAAAGAACCCCTGCTCTGCACGAGCTCCTGGACACGCCATTCCCCAGAAATTGGAATCTAACTCAGGAAAACTGAGACCTACAAACCCCGCCTACCTCACCCTATAGAAGGTCCCTGATACCCACCTCGAGCACGACTTCCTTGGCCCTCCCACTAGAGGACTGGTAAACCTTGCCAGGGAGCCCAATAAAGGCTACCTTTGTTCTCATCTGCCTCGTGTCTTCTTGCTTGGCTCCCCATTTACATTACATTGGTTCCAAAACCCTGGAGGAGACCCCTCCCCCAACCCCTGCCGGTCCAGGTAGGCTCTCCTCTCCTCTGAGCCGGGACCTCCTCTCCACGCCGGGAGCCATTTTCACCAAAATCAGGACTTGATTCGATCACTGCTGGGTAAATTTTCCCCCATCTTGCAGGCCCCGGGAATCCCTGCCCAAAATGCGTGGCTGCGTCAGGGTTTCTCCCCTCCATCACTTGTGACTCCAGCACCAGGAACTAGAGACATCCAACCTCCCCGGAAGCCACTGTACCCCACACTCCACGTGACAGTGGGAGGATGCTCCTGTTGCCTCCGGACTGCCCGCCTCAGGACCATAGGGGCTGCCTAGTCCAAACCAGACCCAAAATCCCCTCTGGGGTGCCTCTTGGCTAATTTCCAGACTTTGAGTCTCAGCCAAGACCTAAAATGAAAGCAGCTTATTTTCTTCTGCACAGTGGCATGGCTGCAGTATAAATTGGACAATAAGTCTCAGTGGCCTGCAGAGGGCACTCTAGACTTTACCATTCTTGTGGGTCTGACCAGCTTCTGCAAGAGACTAGGCAAATGGTCTGAGGTACCCTATGTTCAGGCCTTTTTGGGACTTGCGTTCCTGCCCGGACGTCTGTGCCCAATGTTTGTTGGCCCAAGTCTTGCTCACGAAATCTACTTCCTCAAGCAAGGAGAAGGGTGATTCTTCCTCTTTCTCTGAGCCTCCTGATACTCTTTCCCTGCCCCCCCTTCGGTCCCCCACTCAACCTCCCCCTTACCCTGACCCGTCGTTGTCTCTGTCCTCATCGGCACCACCCCTTCCCCCACCTCTTCTGTGTCCCCACCAAACCTGATGGACCCAGTCTCTCCTGCCTCCTTCTCCTCACCAGTCTCAGCCCATACCCGGTCCAGGACCGACCTCCTGTGCCCCTTGCGGGAAGTGGCAGGTGCCAAAGGAGTGGTCCGGGTCCATGTGCCGTTTTTGCTGGCAGACCTAAGATTGAAGAGTGTGTAGGCTCTTTCTCAGCCAACCCCACTCTGTATATCAAAGAGTTCAGATACCTATGCCAGGCGTATGACCTCACCTGGCATGATCTCCATGTCGTTATGACCTCAACCCTGTCCCGTGAGGAATGGGAGCATATCCTAGCAGTACCCAGGCAGCACGCAGACCAGGTTCATTTAACTGACCCCGCCATGCCAGTCGGCACTGAGGCAGTGCCCTCGGCCAAGCCCAACTGGGACTATCAGGTTGGGCAGGCAGGCCACTGCTGCCTAGACATGATGGTCCAGTGCCTTCTTGCCGGCATGCAGGCAGCCTCCAATAAGTCAGTCAACTTTGATAAATTAAAGGAGGTGGTCCAAGGCTCAGATGAGAATCTGGCCGTCTTTCTTAACCAACTGATGGAGGCACTCATTCAGTACACCTGTCTTGACCCTGCCTCCCCCGCAGGAGGAACCATCTTAGCTATGCACTTTATTTCTCAGTCAGCTCCAGATATCTAGAAAAAATTTAAAACGGTAGAGGACGGCCCTCAAACTCCCATCCAGGATTTAGTCAAACTGGTCTTCAAGGTCTACAACTCCAGAGAGGAAGCCACTGAAGCCCAGTGACAGGCGAGGCTAAAACAGAAGGTAGACCTCCAAACACAGGCCTTGGTAGCAGCCCTGACGCCGGCTGGCTCCAGGAGCTCTCAGAGAGGAGGTACTTCCCAAGCGCCACCTGGTGCCTGCTTCAAGTGCAGCAACGAAGGCCACTGGGCCAAGCAGTGCCCCAACCAAAAGGAGCCAACTTGCGCCTGTCTGAGCTGTCAGCAAATGGGCCACTGGAAGTCAGACTGCCCCAACCAGAGGACGGTCACTATGCCTCCACGTGATGACCCTCCTCCAGGTACCGGAGGTGCCTTCCAGCTCCTCGACACCGACAAAGATTGAAGAAGCCCAGACTCAGGAACCCGTCTTACTCTCACCGAGCACAGGGTTATGCTCCAGGTAGCAGGTAAGTCTATTTCCTTCCTTTTGGCCCTGGGGCTACCTACTCTGTTTTGCCTTCCTTCAGTGGCCCCAGCCACCCCTCCGCTGTTACGGTCATGGAAATTGATGGCACTCCCTCCACCTACTGCCAGACTCCTCCTCTGTCTTGCCACCTGGATGGCTCCCTTTTCTCACACTCATTTCTCATCATTCCTTCATGCCCAGTCCCTTTGTTAGGATGAGACCTCCTCTTCAAGCTAGGGGCCTCAGTTCACTTCCAGCCCAATCCCTCCCCACACCTCGCATTCCTCTTTCCCCTCCTCTCACCTGATAAACCCTGCCAGGCTGACCCCCCACTCCCGTTTCCAGTCCCCATTAACCCTAAGGTGTAGGACACCTCCACCGCGATCATTGCCCAGCACTATACTCCAGTCTGCATCCGGCTGAAGGACCCCTCCAAGTTTCCCTCTAGACCCCAGTTCCCTATCTCCCTTGAGCACCGACAGGGACTAAAACCCATCATCAAGTGTCTGCTCCAGCAACACATTCTAGTCCCTGCCAACTCACCATGCAATACTCCTATCCTACCTGTACAGAAAAGCTCCGGGGCCTACCGCCTCGTGCAGGATCTACGCCTCATCAATGAGGCAGTAGTCCCCAACTTTCCAGTTGTTCCTAACCCATATATGCTTCTCTCACGCATTCCCCCTGATACCACTCATTTTACTGTCCTTGACCTAAAGGATGCCTTCTTCACCATTCCCCTACATCCCAACTGTCACTTTCTGTTTGCCTTTATATGGGAAGATCCAGACACTCATATTTCTTCCCAGCTGACTTGGACTGTTTTGCCTCGAGGGTTCCGAGATAGCCCCCATTTTTTCAGACAGGCACTGGCACAGGATGTTGTCCTCTGTCCCCTTACCCACAGCACACTATTGCTATATGTAGATGACTTATTGCTATGTAGTCCCTCCTGGGAGAGCTTCCTTGCAGATACTGCTACACTTTTAAATTTTCTTGGCAACCGAGGTTACCAGGTTACCCCAGCCAAGGCTCAGCTTTGCACCCCTACTGTCATCTACCTAGGTATACTCCTCACACCCACTACAAAAAGCCTCACAGTGGATAGAATAAGCCTCATTGAAACTCTCCAGCCTCCTCAGGATGCAGAAGAGATCTTGTCCTTCCTAGGACTGGTAAGGTATTTCAGGCATCGGATCCCCAACTTCGGGGTCTTAGCCAAGCCCATCTACCAGGCTGCCAAGGAAGTGCCCGCTGGACTGCTGTCTGACCCCTCATTGGTTGTCAACTCTTTCAGGAAGCTTCAGGACTGTCTCCTTTCTGCCCCTGCTCTCTCTCTCCCCAACCCCTTCCAGCCTTTTCATCTATTCACCGATGAGTGCCAAAAGGTAGCTAATGGCCTCCTAGCCCAGTCGGTTGGGTCCACATACCAGGCTGTGGCCTATCTCTCCAAGCAGTTAGACTCCACAGTCCAGGGCTGGCAACCTTGTCTGCGAGCCCTGGCAGCTGCCACAGAACTTACCAAGGAGACCCTCAAGCTCACCCTAGGGCATCCTCTCACTGTCTACTCTTCTCACTAACTGTCAGATCTCATCACACCCAAGTGTCTCAGCCACCTCACCCCATCCTGGCTTTAACAGTTTCACTTGCTATTCATTGAAAATCCTCACATCACCTTCACCACCTCACCCCCTCTAAACCCTGCTACCCTCTTGCCCACTCCAGGATGCGATTCCAGCCCTGCACATCCCTGCCCGGAGGTTCTCACCACCTTGCCGCCTGCTCACTTCAGCCTTTCCGAACAGCCATTAGAACACCCAGGCTGTACCTAGTTCATGGACGGGAGCTGTGTCTTAACCCCCGATGGCCACCAGCAGGTGGCCTATGCCGTCGTAACAGCAATCCAGACAGTCGAAACCAGGCCCTTGCCTTTAGGCGCCACCTCCCAGAAGGCTGAACTCACTGCCCTTACTCATGCCTTACTTCTCTCCAAAGGGCAGTGAGTTAATATCTACATGGACTCTAAATATGCCTACCTTATTGCACACACTCACTCCCTTCTCTGGCAAGATTGTGGGTTCCTTACCACCAAAGGGATGCCAGTAGTCAATGGACCACTTATAAAGAGGTTGCTTGATGCCCTCCAGGCCCCTAAGGAAGTAGCCATCATCCACTGTAAAAGCCACCAGCATTCTAAGGACCCTGTGTCGCAGGGTAACAACCTAGCTGATTCCACCGCATGGGCCACTGCCCTCATTTCCTCCCCTGCCCCAGCGCCTTTACTCTTTCTTTCCCCCACATATTCTCCCGACTACTATCCCCAGGAACTTCAAACCCTGATGGCCCATCCCAGTGCTACCCAGAGTGAGGATAGGTGCGTGTTCATTGACAGCTGAGTAGCGCTCCCTCAGACTCAGGCAGTGCGTATATTGACCAACATACACCACTCTCTCCACATAGGGCCTAAGGCTATGTATAACTTCCTGGAACCCATCCTTCACATCCCCTCACTACAGGCCCAAATTAGGAAGGTACATCAGCAATGTGCCACCTGTTCGGCCGTTAACCCCCAAGGTAGGCTCAGGCACCCAGGGCCCACTCATCAGCTAAGGGGCCACCAGCCAGGGGAAGATTGGCAACTTGATTTTACCCACATGCCCCAGCATAAAAAATCCCACTACCTGCTGACCTTGGTTGACACCTTCTCAGGATGGATCGAGGCTTTCCTCACCACTCGAGAGATTGCAGAAGTCCAGGCAACCATTCTCCTGGAGCACATCATCCCCAGGTTCAGTCTCCCCCGAACCATCCAATCAGACAATGGTCCGGCTTTCATTTCCAAACTCACCCGGGTGACCGCACTCCAGATTACCTGGAAGCTCCACATTCCCTACCATCCACAGTCGTCTGGAAAGGTAGAATGCGCAAACGGTCTCCTTAAACTGCATCTAACCAAGCTCACTCTAGAAACCTGCCTCTTGTGGGTGACTCTCCTTCCCTTGGCTCTTACTCATCTTAGGGCAGCTTCGCAGATCCCTGCAGGGCTCAGTCCTTTTGAGCTGCTGTACGGATGCCCATTTCTCTTCCAGGAGCTGCCAGCCCTCTCCCCTCCCTTAGGCTCCTACCTCCCTTACTTAATCCTTCTTCGCGAGCTTCTGAGAAAACACATGGACCAGTGTCTCCCTGCACCTGTGTCCCCAAACCTCGAGAATCCCACCGTCATAGCACCTGGAGATCTGGTCCTGGTCAAGCAGCTGCAACCCCGAGCCTTATCTCTGCAGTGGGAAGGACCATACACTGTGATCCTTACCACTCCCACCACTGCCAAACTCCTTGGTCTTCCCTCCTGGTATCACCTGTTCCAGCTGAAAAAGGTGCCCACCCAACATGATTCCAATTGGACGACTCAGGTTGTTACCCCTACCAAGTTACGACTCACACAAACAGGTAACAACCATCTGCCTAGCCTTCCTTGGCCATCTAGTCCTCCCAAGTCTAGGTAAGACTTCTGCCCAAACTCCCCCCACCAATCCATTCCAGTGGAGGTTCTACCTTTCCAAGACCTGGACCCAAGAAAATAGCGGGGCCCAAGAAAGGAGCGGGGGCTCCCTTACCATAGCCACAGTAGACTACCAGCCCCTGGGGTGCCAAAGCCAAGTAACCTTTAACTTCTTCTCCTTCCAAAGCATTCCCCAAAAATACCCCCTCTGTACCCAGTCATTTGTTTCATATATGATCAGACAAACGATGCCTGTCAATCCACTTAGGTTGAGACCAATGGAGGTTGTCCTTATCACTACTGCAACATACACTGGACCCATCCATACAACAGAGGAACCCTCTGGCAGCAGCCCACTTCCTCTGTGTGACTGGTTAGGAGCAACACGTATGACAAGTTGACATTTCGGGACAAGTGGACATTTTTCCTCACCATCCCTGACCCTTGGGACCTGAGGTGGACATCAGGGGTTGAGGCCAGCCTTTATCGAGGGGCCTGTGACTCCTATCCCATGGCCCAACTCAAGATCTTTAGGTCCTAGGTCAGGGTCGTGAGCAGCCTTGTCAGCCTGGCCTCTGACATCAAACAACAGGAAAAGGCCATCTCAGCTCAGCTGACCCAGGCAGCAAGCTCCAGGAGAGCAGCAACCCTTTTTCCTGGCTAACCCTAGTCAAGGAAGGGGCTCAAGTAGTGCAAATGGCCAGTATACACAACATCTCTCGTTGTTTCCTGTGTGCAACCTTGAATAGGCCCCCACTGGTTGCAGTACCCTTACCCAGCCCTTTTAACTCCTCTAACCTAACCCTCTCCTTTCCCCTTCCAGCCAAACTCTGGGGGAAGTCCCCTTGTTCCAAGACCAGCTTAGACAACAACTCCCCTTTTGCTCTTCCACCTCCAATGCTTCCTGGTGCAACCGGACAGGATCTGTGCCTCCAAATCTAACTGCACCCCCTAGGTAGGTATTTTTGGTGTAATTCCACCCTGTCAAAAACTCTCAAGGCTTCCAACACTACCCTATGCATTTCTATCTCCCTAATCCCCAGCCTTACCCTGTACAGTGAGGCTGAGCTATCCTCCCTTCTGCCTCTTGCCCGCCCCCACCAGGTAAAGGCAGTATTCCTTCCATTGATGATCCGGATCTCTTTAGCCTCATCCCTCATAGCCTCCGGCCTAGGAACCGGAGCCCTAACTCATTCTATCTGGACCTCTCAAGACCTTTCAGCTCAATTACAGGTAGCAATCAAAGCTTCTGTGGAGTCCTTGGCCTCCCTCCAATGACAGATCACCTCGGTTGCCCAGGCGACAGCCCAAAACCGTTGGGCACTTGACCTCCTTATGGCCGATAAGGGCGGCACCTGCATGTTCCTCAATGAAGAATGTTGCTACTACATCAATGAGTCAGGACTAGTAGAAACCAATCTCCTCACTCTAGAAAAGATTGGGGAAGGACTCCACAAGAAAAACCTCAGGTCAGGGCCCTCACTTGGGTGCTAGCAGTTGTCTATGGCCAGTTAGGTCCTACCCTTTCTAAGCCCCTTACTAATCTTTGGCTTCTTGCTACTCATAGCTCTCTGTGTCCTGCGCTTCATCTACAACCACATGAAAGAAGTCTCCTGGGTCACTTTCAATGAGATGCTACTCCACCCCTACACCCGAATTCTGACCTCCGAAGAACCCCACGATAGCCTATATCAGCAGGAAGCAGCCAGATAAATACATCGCCCCTTTTTCTTATTAGAAAGAGGTCGGAATGTTAGGTAGGAATCTAGACCCAACATGGCGGTATCACCCGGAATGGCAGGCCCCTTGTTAGGTCTTCCTGCAGGCCCTTTGTTAGGACTTCCCACCCTTCACTTCCTGCTAAGACTCTCAGCATGCGAAGAAAGCCCACACCTGCCAAAGAACCCCCACTCTGCGCAAACTCCTAGACACGTCATTCCCCAGAAATCAAAACTTAACTCAGGAAAACCGAGACCTACAAACCTCACCTACCTCACCCTATAAAAGGCCCCCAATACCCGCCCTGAGCACGACTTCCTCTGCCCTCCCCCTACAGGACTGGTGAACCTCACCCACGAGCCCAGTAAAGGCTACCTTTGTTCTCATCTGCCTCGTGTCTTCTTGCTTGGCTCCCCATTTACATTACACTTTTTACTCGTTATTATCTGGGGATATTAAAGTTTTTGTAGGCCTCAAATGGCCTTCAATTATCTTTTCACTCATTCTACAAAAAGACGGTTTCCAACCTGCTGAATCAAAAGAAATGTTTAACTCTGTGAGATGAATGCACACAAAACAAGGCAGTTTCACAGATAGTTTTTTTCTAGTTTTTATCAGGGGATATTCAGTTTTCACTAAAGGCTTTACTGGGTTCTGAAATATCCCTTCATAGATTTAAAAAAAAAAGAAAAAAAAACCTGTTTCCAAACTACTGAATCAATGAAAGTTACCTCTGAAAGATAGATACACACATCACTAAGCTGTTTCAATGATAAACTCTTTCTAGTTTTTATCAGAAGATATTTAATTTTTTACTATAGACTTCACTGGGCTCTCAAATGTTTCTTTGCAGGTTCTACAAAACGACTGTTTTCAACAAGCTGAATCAAAAGAAACGTTTAACCCTGTGACATAAATGAACACATCCCAAAGTTATTTCACAGATAGCTTCTTTCTAGTTTTCATTTGAGGATATCAGTTTTTCCTTGTAGGCCTCAAAGGGCTTTCAAATGTCCTTTTGCATGCTCTACAAGAAGACTGTTTTCACCTTGTTGAATAAGAAAGAGAGTTTAACTCTGTGAGATAAATGCACACATCAAAAAGCGGTTTCACAGATAGCTTCTTTCCATTTTTTATCATTGGATATTCAATTTTTCACTATAAGCTTCACTTAGGTTCCACATGTCCCTTCACAGACTGTATAAAAAGACTGTCTCCAACCTGCTGAATCAAAACAAAGGTATAATTCTGTGAGGTGAATGAACACATCACAAAACAATGTCACAGATAACTTCTTTCTAGTTTTTATCAGGGGGTATCTTGCTTTTGTATAGGCTTCCCTGGGCTCTCAAATGTCCATTCCCAGAGTCTACAAAAAGACTGCTTCCAACCTGCTGCATACATTGCAAAGTGATGTCACAGAGAGCTTCTTTCTAGTTTCTATCTGGGAATATTCAGTGGTTTTCTTTTCTAGTAGGCCTCATTAAGCTCTCAAATGTCTCTTCCCAAAATCTAGAAAAATTCTCTTTCCAACCTGCTGTATCAAAGGAGAAATTTAACTCAGTGAGATGAAGGCATACATTGCAAATGGTTTCACAAATAGCTTTTTTCTAGTATTTATCTGGGGATATTTTGTTTTTCCCTATAGTCCTCAATGGGCTCCCAAATGTCCCTTCACAGATTCTACAAAAAGACTTTTTCCAAACTGCTTTTCCAAAACAAAAGTTGAACTCTGTGAGATGAATGCACACATTGAAAAGCAGTTTCACAGTTAACTTCTTTCTAGGTTTTGTCTGGGGATATACAGTTTTCCATATAGGCCTCAATAGGGTCTCAAATGTCCTTTCACAGATTCTACAAAAAGACTGTTTCCAACCTGCTGAATCAAAATAAACTTTAACTCTGTGAGATTAATCCGCACGTCATAAAGCAGTTACACTGATGGCTTTTTTCCATTTTTATCTGGGGATATTCAGTTTTTCCCCATAGGTTACAATGGGCTCCCAAATGTCCCTTGCAGATTCTATGAAAAGAATGTTTCCAACCCGCTGAATTAAAAGACAAAGATTTAACTGTATTTGATTAATCCACATCTCAAAAAGCAGTTTCACAGATAGCTTCTTTCTTGTTTTTACCTGGAAATACTCAGGTATTCACCACAGGCATCAATGGGCTCCCAAATATCCCTTTGTAGATTCTCCAATTTTTTTGCCTGTTATATCAAAAGAAAGGTGTACCTCTCTGAGGTGTATCCAAACACCAAAAAGGAGTTTCACAGTTAGAATCTTTCTACTTTTTTCCTGTTGATACTCAGATTTTCACCATAGGCCTCAATGGGCTCCAAAATATCCATTTGCGGATTCTACAAAAATGTGTTTCCATCCTGCTGAATTAATAGAAAGGTTTAACTCTGTGACATGAATCTTCACATCAGAAAGAAGTTTCAAAGGTAGCTTCTTTCTAGTTATTATGTGGGGATTGTTTTTTCACCTTAGGCCTCAGGTACTTCCAAATGTTCCTTCACAGATTCGAAAAAAAGAGTGTTTCCTACCTGATGAATCAAAAAAAAAAAAAGTTTTAATTCTGTGAGAAGAATCCACACATCACAAAACCATTTCACAGGTAGCTCCTTTCTAGTTTTTATCTGGGGATATTCGGCTTTTCACCATAGGCCTCAATGGGCTCAAAATGTCCCATTGTACACACATTCTACAAAAAGAGTGTTTCCAACCTGCTAAATCAACATAAAGGTTTAAGTCTGTGACATGAATTCACACATCACAAAGCAGTTTCACAGATAATTTTTTGTAATTTTTATCTGTGGATAATTTGTTTTTTGCCTCAGGCCTCAGCGGACTCTTGTATGTCTCTTCACATTTTCTACAATAAGAGTATTTTCTACCTGCAGAATCAAAAGAAATGTTTAACATGTAGATGAATCCAAACATCACAAAGCAGTTTCACAAATAGGTCCTTTCTATGTTTTATCTGGGGATATTCTGTTTTTCACATTATGACTCAAAGGGCTCACTCAGTTCTCTTTGCAGATTATACAAAAATAGTGTTTGCCTCCAACTGATTCAAAAGAAAGCTTTAAGTCTATGGGATGAATCCACACATCATAAACGGTTTAACAGATGGCTTCTTTCAAGTTTGTTTCTGTGAATATTTGGTGTTTCACCTTAGACTTCAAAGGGGTCCAGAAGGTCCCTGTACAGATTCTACCAAAAGAATGTTTACAACCTGATAAGCCAAAAAAGGTTTAACTCTATGAGATGAAAAGGCACACCACAAAGCAGTTTCACAAATAGTATCTCTATTTTTTATCTGGGGATATTTGTCTTTCACCACAGGCTTCAATGGGCTCCCTAATATTGCTTCACATATACTTTAATTTTTTAATTTTTTAATTATACTTTAAGTTCTAGGGTACATGGGCATAACCTGCAGGTTTGTTACATATGTATACTTGTGCCATGTTGGTGTGCTGCACCCATCAACTCGTCAGCACCCATCAATTCGTCATTTATATCACGTATACCTCCCAATGCAATCCCTCTCCCCTCCCCCCTCCCCATGATAGGCCCCGATGTGCAATGTTCCCCTTCCCGAGTCCAAGTGATATCATTGTCCAGTTCCCACCTATGAATGAGAACATGCGGTGTTTGGTTTTCTGTTCTTGTGATAGTTTGCTAAGAATGATGGTTTCCAGCTGCATCCATGTCCCTACAAAGGATGCAAACTCATCCTTCCTTATTTCTGCATAATATTCCATGGTGTATATGTGCCACATTTTCTTAATCCAGCCTGTCACAGATGGGCATTTGGGTTGATTCCAAGTCTTTGCTATTGTGAATAGTGCCACAATAAACATACGTGTGCATGTGTCTTTATAGCAGCATGACTTATAATCCTTTGGGTATATACCCAGTAGTGGGATGGCTGGGTCATATGGTACATCTAGTTCTAGATCCTTGAGGAATCGCCATACTGTTTTCCATAATGGTTGAACTAGTTTACAATCCCACCAACAGTGTAAAAGTGTTCCTATTTCTCCACATCCTCTCCAGCACCTGTTGTTTCCTGACTTTTTAATGATTGCCATTCTAACTGGTGTGAGATGGTATCTCATTGTGGTTTTGATTTGCATCTCTCTGATGGCGAGTGATGATGAGCATTTTTTCATGTGTCTGTTGGCTGTATGAATGTCTTCTTTTGAGAAATGTCTGTTCATATCCTTTGCCCACTTTTTGATGGGGTTGTTTGATTTTCTTGTATATTTGTTTCAGTTCTTTGTAGATTCTGGATATTAGTCCTTTGTCAGATGAGTATATTGCAAAAATTTTTTCCATTCTGTAGGTTGCCTGTTCACTCTGATGGTAGTTTCTTTTCCTGTGCAGAAGCTCCTTAGTTTAATTAGATCCCATTGGTCAATTTTAGCTTTTGCTGCCATTGCTTTTGGTGTTTTAGACATGAGGTCCTTGCCCATGCCTATGTCCTGAATGGTACTACCTAGATTTTCTTCTAGGGTTTTTATGGTATTAGGTCTAACATTTAAGTCTCTAATCCATCTTCAATTAATTTTTGTATAAGGAGTAAGGAAAGGATCTAGTTTCAGCTTTCTACTTACGGCTAGCCAATTTTCCCAGCACCATTCATTAAATAGGGAATCCTTTCCCCATTTCTTGTTTCTCTCAGGTTTGTCAAAGATCAGATGGCTGTAGATTTGTGGTATTATTTCTGAGGACTCTGTTCTGTTCCATTGGTCTATATCTCTGTTTTGGTACCAGTACCATGCTGTTTTGGTTACTATAGCCTTGTAGTTTAGTTTGAAGTCAGGTAGCGTGATGCCTCCAGCTGTGTTCTTTTGACTTAGGATTGTCTTGGCAATGCGGGCTGTTTTTTGATTCCATATGAACTTTAAAGCCGTTTTTTCCAATTCTGGGAAGAAACTCGTTCGTAGCTTGATGGGGATGGCATTGAATCTATAAATCACCTTGGGCAGTATGGCCATTTTCACAATATTGATTCTTCCTATCCATGAGCATGGTATGTTCTTCCATTTGTTAGTGTCCTCTTTTATTTCACTGAGCAGTGGTTTATAGTTCTCCTTGAAGAGGTCCTTGACATCCCTTGTAAGTTGGATTCCTAGGTATTTTATTCTCTTTGAAGCAATTGTGAATGGAAGTTCATTCCTGATTTGGCTCTCTGTTTGTCTGTTACTGGTGTATAAGAATGCTTGTGATTTTTGCACATTAATTTTGTATCGTGAGACTTTGCTGAAGTTGCTTATAAGCTTAAGAACATTTTGGGCTGAGACAATGGGGTTTTCTAAATATACACTCATGTCATCTGCAAACAGGGACAATTTGACTTCTTCTTTTCCTAACTGAATACCCTTGATTTCTTTCTCTTGCCTGATTGCCCTAGCCAGAACTTCCAACACTATGTTGAATAGGAGTGGTGAGAGAGGGCATCCCTGTCTTGTGCCAGTTTTCAAAGGGAATTTTTCCAGTTTTTGCCCATTCAGAATGATATTAGCTGTGGGTTTGTCATAAATATCTCTTATTATTTTGAGGTACGTTCAATGAATACCGAATTTCTTGAGCGTTTTTAGCATGAAGGGCTGTTGAATTTTGTCAAAAGACCTTTTCTGCATCTATTGAGATAATCGTGTGGTTCTTGTCTTTGTTTCTCTTTACATGCTGGATTTTGTTTATTGATTTGCGAATGTTGAACCAGCCTTGCATCCCAAGGATTAAGCACACTTGATTATGGTGGATAAGCTTTTTGATGTGCTGCTGAATCCGGTTTGCCAGTATTTTATTGAGGATTTTTGCATCGATGTTCATCAGGGATATTGGTCTAAAATTTTCTTTTTTTGTGTGTGTCTCTGCCAGGCTTTGGTATCAGGATGATATTGGCCTCATAAAATGAGTTAGGGAGGATTCCCTCTTTTTCTATTGATTGGAATAGTTTCAGAAGGAATGGTACCAGATCCTCCTCGTACCTCTGGTAGAATTCAGCTGTGAATCCATCTGGTCCTGGACTTTTTTTGGTTGGTATGCTATTAATTATTGCTTCAATTTCAGAGCCTGCTATTGGTCTATTCAGTGATTCAACTTCTTCCTGGTTTAGTCTTGGAAGAGTGTAAGTGTCCAGGAAATTATCCATTTCTTCTAGATGTTCTAGTTGATTTGCGTAGAGGTGTTTATAGTATTCTCTGATGGTAGTTTGTATTTCTGTGGGGTCCGTGGTGATATCCCCTTTATCATTTTTTATTGCATCTATTTGATTCTTCTCTCTTTTCTTCCTTATTAGTCTTGCTAGCGGTCTGTCAATTTTGTTGATCTTTTCAAAAAACCAACTCCTGGATTCATTGATTTTTTTGAGGGTTTTTTGTGTCTCTATCTCCTTCAGTTCTGCTCTGATCTTAGTTATTTCTTGCCTTCTGCTAGCTTTGAATGTGTTTGCTCTTGCTTCTCCAGTTCTTTTAATTGTGATGTTGGAATGTCAATATTAGATCTTTCCAGCTTTCTCTTGTGGGCATTTAGTGCTATAAATTTTCCTCTACACACTGCTTTAAATGTGTCCCAGAGATTCTGGTATGTTGTATCTTTGTTCTCATTGGTTTCAAAGAACATCTTTATTTCCGCTTTCATTTCGTTATGTACCCAGTAGTCATTCAGGAGCAGGTTGTTCAGTTTCCACGTAGTTGAGCGGTTTTGATTGAGTTTCTTAGTCCTGAGTTCTAGTTTGATTGCACTGTGGTCTGAGAGACAGTTTGTTATAATTTCTGTTCTTGTACATTTGCTGAGGAGTGCTTTACTTCCAATTATGTGGTCAATTTTGGAATAAGTGCGATGTGGTGCTGAGAAGAATGTATATTCTGTTAATTTGGGATGGAGAGTTCTATAGTTGTCTATTAGGTCTGCTTGGTGCAGAGATGAGTTCAATTCCTGGATATCCTTGTTAACTTTCTGTCTGGTTGATCTGTCTAATGTTGACAGTGGAGTGTTGAAGTCTCCCATTATTATTGTATGAGAGTCTAAGTCTCTTTGTAAGTCTCTAAGGACTTGCTTTATGAATTTGGGTGTTCCTGTATTGGGTGCATATATATTTAGGAGAGTTAGCTCTTCCTGTTGAATTGATCCCTTTAGCATTTTGTAATGGCCTTCTTTGTCTCTTTTGATCTTTGATGGTTTAAAGTCTGTTTTATCAGAGACTAGGATTGCAACCCCTGCTTTTTTTTGTTCTCCATTTGCTTGGTAGATCTTCCTCCATCCCTTCATTTTGAGGCTGTGTATGTCTCTGCATGTGAGATGGGTCTCCTGAATACAGCAGACTGATGGGTCTTGACTCTTTATCCAGTTTGCCAGTCTGTGTCTTTTAATTGGAGCATTTAGTCCATTAACATTTAAGGTTAATATTGTTATGTGTGAACTTGATCCTGTCATTATGATATTAACTGGTTATTTTGCTCGTTAGTTGATGCAGTTTCTTCCTAGCCTCGATGGTGTTTACATTTTGGCATGTTTTTGCAATGGCTGGTACCGGTTGTTCCTTTCCATGTTTAGGGCTTCCTTCAGGGTCTCTTGTAAGGCAGGCCTGGTGGTGACAAAATCTCTAAGCATTTGCTGATCTGTAAAGGATTTGATTTCTCTTTCACTGATGAAAATTGGTTTGGCTGGATATGAAATTCTGGGTTGAAAATTCTTTTCTTTAAGAACGTTGAATATTGGCCCCCACTCTCTTCTGGCTTGTAGAGTTTCTGCTGACAGGTCTGCTGTAGGTCTGATGGGCTTCCCTTTGTGGGTAACCCAACCTTTCTCTCTGGCTTCCCATAAGATTTTTTCCTTCATTTCACCTTTGGTGAATCTAGCAATTATGTGTCTTGGAGTTGCTCTTCTGGAGGAGCATCTTTGTGGCGTTCTCTGTATTTCCTGAATTTGAATGTTGGCCTGCCATAATAGGTTGGGGAAGTTCTCCTGGATGATATCCTGAAGAGTGTCTTCCAACTTGGTTCCATTTTCCCCCTCACTTTCAGGCACCCCAATCAGACGTAGATTTGGTCTTTTTACATAATCCCATACTTCTTGCACGCTTTGTTCATTTCTTTTTCTTCTTTTCTCTTTTGGTTTCTCTTCTCACTTCATTTCATTCATTTGATCCTCAATCGCTGATACTCTTTCTTCCAGTTGATCGAGTCGGTTACTGAAACTTGTAGATTTGTCACGTATTTCTCGTGTCATGGTTTTCATCTCTGTCATTTCATTTATGACCTTCTCTGCATTAATTATTCTAGCTATCAATTCTTCCACTCTTTTTTGAAGATTTGTAGTTTCTTTGCGCTGGGTACGTAATTCCTCCTTTATCTCTGAGAAGTTTGATGGACTGAAGCCTTCTTCTCTCATCTCGTCAAAGTCATTCTCTGACCAGCTTTGATCCGTTGCTGGTGATGAGCTGTGCTCCTTTGCAGGGGGAGATGCGCTCTTATTTTTTGAATTTCCAGCTTTTCTGCCCTGCTTTTTCCCCATTTTTGTGGTTTTATCTGTCTCTGGTCTTTGATGATGGTGACGTACCGATGGGGTTTTGGTATAGGTGTCCTTCCTGTTTGATAGTTTTCCTTCTAATAGTCAGGACCCTCAGCTGTATGTCTGTTGGAGATTGCTTGAGGTCCACTCCAGAACCTGCTTGCCTGGGTATCAGCAGCAGAGGTTGCAGAAGATAGAATATTTCTGAACAGCTAGTGTACCTGTCTGATTCTTAGTTTGGAAGCTTCCTCTCAGGGGTGTACTCCACTCTGTGAGGTGTGGGGTGTCAGATTGCCCCTAGTGGGGGATGTCTCCCAGTTAGGCTACTCAGGGGTCAGGGACCCACTTGAGCAGGCAGCCTGTCCCTTCTCAGATCTCAACCTCCATGTTGGGAGATCCACTGCTCTCTTCAGAACTGTCAGACAGAGTCATTCGCGTCTGCACAGGCCTCTGCTGCTTCCTCTTTTGTTGTTTAGCTGTGCCCAGTCCCCAGAGGTGGAGTCTCCAGAGACAGGCAGGTTTCCTTGAGCTGCTGTGAGCTCCACCCAGTTCAAGCTTCCCAGCGGCTTTGGTTACCTACTTAAGCCTCAGCAATGGCGGGCGCCCCTCCCCCAGCCTCGCTGCTGCCTTGCGGTTAGATTGCAGACTGCTGTGCTAGCAATGAGGGAGGCTCTGTGGCTGTGGGACCCTCCCAGCCAGTTGTGGGTACAATCTCCTGGTGTGCCCGTTTGCTTAAAGCACAGTATTGGGGTGGGAATTACCCGGTTTTCCAGGTGTTGTGTGTCTCAGTTCCCCTCGCTACGAAAAGGGATTCCCTTCCCCCTTGCGCTTCCCCGGTGAGGCAATGCCTCGTCCTGCTTCAGCTCTCGCTGGTTGGGCTGCAGCAACTGACCAGCACCAATTGTCTGGCACTCCCCAGTGAGATGACCCCAGTACCTCAGTTGAAAATGCAGAAATCACTGGTCTTCTGTGTCGCTCGCGCTGGGAGTTGTAGACTGGAGCTGTTCCTATTCGGCCATCTTCCTCCCCCCCCCCCCCACATATACTTTAAAAAGAGTGCTTCCAACCTTTTGAATCAAGAAAAGGGCTTTACCTGGTGAGATGAATGTATACATCACAAGGCAGTTTCATAGATGGCTTCTTTCTAGGATTATCTAAAGATATTTGCTTTTTCATTAAAGGCTTCAATAGGCTCTCTAAAGTCCCTTTATATATTCTACAAAAAGAATGTTTCAAACCTGTTGACTGAAAGAAATATTTTACAAGTTGAGATTAATCCACACATCACAAAAGTTTCACAGATAGCTTCTTTTTAGTTTTTATCTTTGAATATTTGGTTTTTCACCATAGGCTTCAGTGGGATCCCAAATGTTTCTTTGCAGCTACTACAGAAAGAGTGTTTCCAACCTGCTGAATCAAAAGAAAAGTTTAACTCTGTGAAATGGATCCACACATCACAAGGCAGTGTCATGGATAGGTTCTCTCTAGTTTTAATCTTTGGATATACGGTTTTTCACCATTAGCCTCAATGGGTTCCCAAATTTCTCTTCACAGATCCTACAAAAAGAGTGTTTCTAACCTGACTAACTAAAATAAAGATATAACTCTGTGAGATAAATCCAAACATTAGAAACAAGTTTCACAGGTAGCTTCTTCCTGTTTTTTTTTTTTGTTTTTGTTTTTGTTTTTTTTTTCTGGAGATATTCGGTTTTTCTAGATAGGCCTCAAGGGACTCCTGAATGTCCTTTTGTAGATTCTAAAAAAGAGTGTTTCCAACCTGTTGAATCAAAAGGAAAGTTAATTCTGTAGGTGAATCCACACATCATAAAGTAGTTTCACAGACAGCTTCTTTGTAGTTTTTTTCTGAGGATATGGTGTTTTTCACCATAGACCTCAATGGCCTCCAGAATATACCTTTGCAAATTCTACAAAAATAGTGTTTCCAACCTGCTGAGTTAAAAGGAAGGTTTAATGCTCTCAGATGAATCCATGCATCACAAAACAGTTTCAGAGATAGAATCTTTCTAGTCTTTATCTGGGGTTATTGGGATTTTTATTGTAGGCTACAATGGGGTCCCAAATGTCTCTTCACAGTTTTTACAAAAAGAGTGTTTCCTACCTGCATAATCAAAAGAAAGATTTCACTTTGTAGATGAATCTAAAAATCACAAACCAGTTTCACAAATAGGTTCTTTCTAGTTTTTATCTGGGGATATTCTGTTTTTTGCCATAGACCTCAAAGAATTCATGAATTTCCCTTGGCAGATTCTACAAAAAGAATGTTTCCAACCCACTGAAATAAAAAGTATCTTTCCTCCCTGCTTAATAAAAAGGACAGTTTAACTCTGTAGATGAATCCATACATCACAAAGTGGTTTCACAGATGGCTTATTTCCAGTTTTTAACTTTAGGATATTCAGCTTTTCACCATAGGCCTCAATGAGCTCTGGAATATCCCTTTACAAATTTTTAAAAAATAGTGTTTCCAACTTGGTGAATCAAAATTTCGGCTTAATCAATAGAAATGTTTAACTCTTTGAGATGAATCAGCACATCACAAAGCAGTTTCACACATAGCTTCTTTCTGGTTTTTATCTGGAGTTATTTTGTTTTTCACCATAGGCCTCAATGGGCTACGGAATGTTCCTTTGCAGATTCTACAAAAAGAGTGTTTCCGATCTACTGAATCAAAAGATTTAACTCTGTGAGATGAATGCACACGTTGAAAGCAATTTCACAGATAGATTCTTTCTAGCTTTCAGTTGGGGATATTGGGTTTTTCACCATTGGCCATGATGGGCTCCCAAATGTCCCTTCACAGATTCTACAAAAAGAGTGTTTCCAACCTGCTGAATAAATAAAAATTTTAATGCTGTGAGGTGAATTCATATATCACAAAGTAGTTTCACACATAGCTTCTTTCTAGTTTGTATCAGGGGATAATAGGGTTTTTCACCATAGGCCTCAATGGGCTCCTGAATGCCCCTTTGCAGATTCTACAAAAATAGTGTTTGCAACGTGCTGAATCAATAGCAAGGTTTAACTCTTAGAGATAAATCAGCAAATCACAAAACTGTTTCACAGATAGCTTCTTTCTAGTTTTAAACTGTTGATACTTCATTTTCTCCATATGCCTCAATGAACTCCAAAATTTTCCTTCACAGATTTGACAAAAAAAATTGTTTTCAACCTGCTGAATCAAAATAGTGGTTTGTGTCTGTAAGATAAGTCCCCAAATCACAAAGCAGTTTCACAGATAACTTCTTTCTAGTTCTTATCTGAGGATATTCAGTTTTTCATTATATGCCTCAATGGGCTACCAACTATCCCTTCCCAGATTCTGCAAAAAGAGTGTTTCCCTCCTGCTGAATCAAAAGAATGATTTATCTCTGTGAGATTAATCCACATGTCACAAACGAGTTTCTCACATAGTTTCTTTCTAGTTTTTGTTTTGGGATATTCTGTTTTTTAAATCATGGGCCTCAGTGGGCTCCAACATGTCCCTTTGCAGATTCTACAAAAAGATTGTTTCCAGCTTGCTGAATGACAATGAAAGTTTACCTCTGTGAGATGAATCCACACATCACAAAGTAGTTTCATAGATAACATCTTTGTAGTTTTTATCTGTGAATATTTTGTAATTCACATTGGCCTCAATGAGCTCCTGAATGGCACTTTGCAGATTCTACCAAAAGAGTGGTTCCAAACTGCTGATGCAGAAGAAAGGTTTAAATCTGTGAGATTAATCCATGCATCAAAAAGCAGATTCACATACAACTTCTTTCTAGTTTTTATCTGGGAACATCCTATTTTTCACCATAGGCTTCAATGGGTTCTGAAATGTCTCTTCACAGATTGTACGTAAAGAGTGTTTCAAACCTGCTGAATCAAAAGAAAGTTTTAACTCTGTGAGATGAATCCATCCATCACAAAGCTTTTTCACAGATAGCTTCTTTCTATTTTTTATATGGGGATATTCCATTTTTTACCATAGGCCTCAATGGACTCCCAAATGTCCCTTCACGTATTCTTCAAAAAGAGTGTTTCCAGTCTGTTTAATCTAATAAAAGCTTTAACAATGTGAAAGGAATCCACATATCACAAGGCAGTTTCATAGAGAGCCTCTCTCTAGTTTTTATTTGGGGATATTCGAATTTTCACCATAGGCCTCAAAGGGCTCTTGAATATCCCTTCACAGACTCTACAAAAAGTGTTTCCCACCTGCAGAATCAAAAGAAATGTTTAACTCTTTAGATGAATTTATACATCACAAATCAGTTTCACAGAGAGATTCTTCTAGTGTTTGTCTCTGGATATTCTGTTTTTCACCATATGGCTCAATGGGCTCCTGTATGCTCCTTCGCATATTTCACAAAAAGAGTATTTCCAACAGGCTGAATCAAAAGAAATGTTTAACTCTGTAGATGAAACCACACATCACAAAGCAGAATCAGAAACATATTCTTTCAAGTCTTTATCTGAGAATATTCGGTTCTTTCACCAAAGACTGTGAGAGAAATCCACACATCACAATCAGTCTTACAGATAGCTTTTTTCAGGAATTCATATGGGAATATTCGGTTTTTAACCATAGCACTCAATGGGCTCCCAAATGTTCCTTGGCAGATTCTACAGAAAGAGTGTTTCCTATATGCAAAATCAAAAGAAAGTTTTAAATATGTAGACAAATCCACACAGGACAAAGCAGTTTCACAGATAGCTTCTTTAGAATTTTATCTGGGAATATATATATATATTTTACCATAGGCTTTAATGGGCTCCCAAATATCCTGTCACAGATTGCACAAAAAATGGGTTTCCTACCAGCTAAATAAAAGAAATTTTTGATTTTGTGATATCAATCCACACATCACAAGCAGTTTCACACACAGCTTCTTTCTAGGTTTTATCTGGGGACATTCATTTTTTCACCATCAGTCACAATGGATTCCTGAATGTCCCTTTGTAGATTCTCCAAAAGGAGTGCTTCCAATCTGCTGAATCAAAAGAAAGGTTTAACACTGTGAGATAAATCCACGCAACACAAAGCAGTTTCACAGATAGCTTCTTTCTACTTTTTATCTAAGGGTATTCCGTTTTTCACCAGAGGCCACAAGGGGCTCCTGAATGTCCCCTCACAGATTCTAAAAAAAGAAAGTGTTTCCAACTTGCTGAATCAAAACAAAGGTTTAGCTCTGTGAGGTGAATCCAAACATTGCATAGCAGTTTCACAGATAGCTTCTTTCTAGTTTTTATCTGGGGATATTTGGTTTTTCACCATAGGCCTTAAACAGTTCTGAAACATCCCTTCAAAGATTCCACAAAATGAATGTATGCAACTTCCTGAACCAAAAGCAAAGTTTAACTTTGTGAGATGAATCCACACATTACAAAGCAGTTTCATAGATGGCTTCATTCTAGGTTTTATCTTGGGATATTCTGTTTTTCACAATAGACCTCAATGGGCTCCTGAATGTCTGCCCACAGATTCTACAAAAAAAGTACTTAAATCTGCTGAATCAAAGAGAGGTTTAATTCTGTGAGATGAATCCACACTTCACAAAGCAATTTCAAGGATGGTTTCATTCTAGTTTTTATTGAGAAATATTCCGTTTTTCACAATAGGTTTCAAATGGCTCTGGAATGTCACTTCATAGATCTGCAAAAAATGTGTTTTCAACCTGCTGAATCAAAAGAAAGGTTTAACTTCGTGAGATGAATCCACACATCACAAAGTAGTTTCACAGATAGCTTCGTCCTACTTTTTATCTTGGAATATTTGGTTTTTCACCATAGGCCTCAAAGGGCTCCTTAATGTCCCTTTGCAAATTCTACAAAAATAGTATTTCCTACAGACTAAATCAAAAGAAATGCTTGCTCAGGCAGGGTGGTTCATGCCTGTAATCCCAGCTAATTGGGAGGCTGAGGCAGGAGAATGACATGAACCCGGGAGGTGGAGCTTGCAGTGAGCACGGATCGCACCTGGTGACAGAGTGTGACTGTATCTCAAAAAAAAAGAAAGAAATGCTTAACTCTGTGATTTAAATCCATACATCACACAGCAGTTTCACAGATAGCTTCTTTCTAGTTTTCATCTGGGGATATTCAGATTTTCACCATATGCCTCAATGGGCTCTCGAATGTCCCTTGGCTGATTCTACCAAAAAAAAAAAAAAATGTTTTCTACCTAGGATATCAGAATAAAAATTTAAATATGTAGATTACTCTGCCATCACAATGTTTCAAGTGTCCCTTCGCAGATTCTGCAAAAAGAGTGTTTCTATCCTGCTTAATCAAAACAAAAGTTTGACTCTGTGAGACATATTTATACATCAAAAAGCAGTTTCACACATATCATCTTTCTACTTTTTATCTGGTGATATTCAGATTTTCACCACAGGCCTCAAATAGCTTTAAAACGTCCCTTGGCAGATTCTACTAAAAGAGTGTTTTGTACGTGAAAAATCAAAAGATAGGTTTAGCTCTACATATGAATCCACACGTCTCAAAGCAGTTTCACAGCTAGATTCTTTCTAGTTTATATTTGAGTATATTCCCTTTTTCACTGTAGGCCTCAATTGGTTCCTGAAGGTCTCTTTGCAGATTCCACAAAAATATTGTTTCCATCCTTCTGACACAAAAGAAAGGTAGAACTCTGTGAGATGAATCCACACATCAGAAGCAGTTTCACAAATAGTTTATTTCTAGGTTTTATCTGGGGGTATTCCATTTTTTCACCATAGACCTCAAAGGGCTCCTGAATGTCCTTTGACTGATTCTTCAAAAAGAGTGTTTCCAACCTGCTGAATCAAAAGAACGGTTTAACTCTGTGAGAAGATTGCCCACATCACAAAGCAGTTTCACAGATAACTTATTTCTCGTTTTTATTAGGGGATATTCTGCCTTTCACTATAGACCTGAATGGGTTTCATTATTTCCCTTGAAAAATTCTACAAAAAGTGTGTTTCCCACCTGCTGAATTAAAAGAATGGTTTAACTCTGTGAGAGGAGTGGACACATCACAAAACAGTTTCAGAAATAGCTTCCTTCTGGTTTGTATCTGGGTATATTCTGTTTTTCACCATACACCTCAAAGAGCTCTTGAATGTGTTTTCACAGATTCTACAAAAAGAGTGTTGCCATCATGCAGAATCCAAAATAAGCTTTAAATCTGTGAAATAAGTCCACACATTACAAAGCAGTTTCACAGACAGCTTCTTTCCAGTTTTTATCTGGGTATATTTGGATGTTGACCATAGGCCTCAAGAAGCATAGGTAAGTTCCTTCATAGATTCTACAAAAACAGTTTTTCCTACCTGCAGAATCAAAAGAAAGGTTTAACTCTGTAGGTGAATCTCCCATCACAAAGCAGTTTCATAAATAGCTTCTTTCTAGTTTTTATCTAGGGATATTCATATTTTCCCCGATAGACCTCAATGGGTGTCTGAATGTCCCCTCAACAGATTCTTGAAAAAAAGTTTTTCCAATCTGCTGAATAAAAAGGAAGGTTTAAGTATGTGAGACGGATCCTCACTTTACAAAGCAGTTTCACAGATAGCTTCTTTCTAGTTTTTATCTGGGGATATTTGGTTTGTCAACACTGACCTTCATGGGCCCACATATGTCCCTTAGAGATTATACAAAAGCTGTTTTCAACCTGTGAATCAAAAGAAAGGTTTAACTCTGTGAGATGAATCCACACATCGAAAAGGTGTTTCACAGACAGCTTTTTTTTTTTTTTTTTTTTTTTTTTTTTTTTTTTTTTTTTTTTTTTTTATATGGGGGTATTCGGATTTTCACAATAGGCATCAACGGGCTTCCAAAAGTCCCTACACAAATTTTAAAACAAGAGTGTGTCCTACCTGCAAAACCAAAACAAAATGTTTAAATCTGTAGATGAATCCAAGCATAACAAAGCAGTTTCACAGATTGCTTCTTTTCAGTTTTATCTGGGGATATTCGGTTTTTTTACCATAAGACTCAATGGGCTCCAGAATGTTTCTTCCCAGATTCTACTAGAAGCTTGTTTCAAACCTGCTGAATGAAAAGAAAAGTTTAACTCAGTGAGATGAATCCATGCATCTCAAAGCACTTTCACAAATATCTTCTTTCTGGTTTTTATCTGTGGATATTCAGTTTTCACCCTTAGTCTCAATAAGCTCTCGAATGTCCATTTGCAAATCCTACAAAAAGAGTGTTTCAATCCTTAAGAATCAAAACAAAGTTTTAACTCTGTGAAATGAATCCACACATCACAATGCAGTTTCACAGACAGCTTCTTTCTAGTTTTCATTTGGGGATATTTGGTCTTTAATCATAGGCCATAATGGGTTCCCATATGTCTCTTCACAGTTTCTACAGAAAGAAGGTCTCAAACCTGGTAAATCAAAACAATGGTTTAACTATGTGAGTTGAATCCACATATCACAAAACATTTTCACAGATAACTTCTTTCTAGATTTATCAGTGGATATTTTGTTTTTCACCATACACCTCAATGGGCTCCAGAATGTCCTTTCACAGATTCTGCAAAAGGAGTGCTTTCATTCTGCTGAATCAAAAGAAAGGTTTAAGTTGGTAAGATGAATCCACACCTCACAAAGCTGTTTCACAGATTGCTTCTTTCTAGTTTTTCCCTGGGGATATTTGGATGTTCACAATAGGCCTCAATGTGTTGCAGAATGTCCCTAAACAGGTTCTAACAAAGAGTTTCCCCTAACTGTGGAATCAAAACAAAGGTTTCATGCTATAGGTGAATCTGCACATCACAAAGCTGTTTCACAGATAGCTTCTTTCTAGTTTTTATCTGGGGATATTCCGTTTTTTTACCATAGGCCTCATTGGACTCCCGAATGTTCCAGAGCAGATTCTACGTGTTTCCAATCTGCTTGCTCAAAAGAAAGGTTTAACTCTGTGAGATGAATTCACACATCACAAAGCAGTTTTGCAGATAGCTTCTTTCCAGTTTTGATAAGGAGATATTCCTATATTCACCACAAGCCTCAATGGCTCACAGATGTCTTTTTGCAGATCCTACAAAAGAGTGTTTCCTACCTGCAGAATCCAAAGAAGAGTTAACACTCAGGATGAGTCCACACATCAAAAAGCAGTTTCACAGATAGCTTCTTTCTACTTTTTCTCTGTGGATATTCGTTTTTTTACCATAGAACTCAATGGGCTCACGAATGTCCCTCTGAAGCTTCTATCAAAAGACTGTTTTCAACCTGCTGAATCAGAAGAAAGGTTTACTCTGTTAGTGGAATCCACACATCACAAATCAGTTTCACAGATAGATTATTTCTACTATTTATCTGAAGATATTTGGGTTTTCACCGTAGCCCTTAATTGGCTCCTGAAAGTCCCTTCGCAGATTCCACACAAAGAGTTTTTCCTAACTGCAGAACAAAAAGAAAGGTCTAACTCCTTAATTGGAACTAAACATAACAAAGCAGTTTCAAAGATAGTTTCTTTCTAGTTTTTTTTTTTTTTTTTCCTGGAAAAATCTGTTTTTCCTTTTAGACTTCAATCTGTGCCCAAAGTCTTTTCACAGACTCTACAAAAAGACAGTTTTTCTAGTTTTTTTTTTTTCCTGGAAATATTCTGTTTTTCCTTTTAGGCTTCAACGTGTGCTCAAAATCTTTTCTAAGATTACATAAAAAGATTGTTTCAAACCTGGGGAATTAGAAACAAAGTTTATCTCAGTGAGATGAATCCAAACATCACAAAGCAGTTTGCAAGATAGCTTCTTTCCAGTTTTTAATCTGCGGATATTCAGTGTTTTACCATAGGACTCATTGGGTTCCCAAAAATCCCTTCACAGATTCTACAAATAGAGTCTTACTATTTCCCTGAATGAAACGAAAGGTTTAACTCTGTGAGATAAATCCACACCTCACTAATTGGTTTCACAGATAGCTTCTTTCTGGTTTCTATATGGGGATATTCAGTTTTTCGGTATTGGCATCAATGGTCTTTCAAATGTCCCTTAGCAGATTCTACAAAAAGAGTGTTTACAACTTTCTCGATCAAAAGAAAGTTTTACCTCTGTGAGATGAATCAACACGTCCAAAATGGTTTCTTTCCAGTTTTTATCTGAGGGTATTTCCTTTCTCACCATAGCCCTCAATGAGCTCCCAAATATCGCTTTGCAGGATCCACGACAACAGTGTTAGCAAACTGCTACCAGAAGGGAAAAGTGAGTCTCTGTGTGATGATTTCACACATCAGAGAGCAACTCCTGAGAAAGCTTCTTTCTAGTTGTTATCTGAGGATATTTCCTTTTTCACCATAGGCCTCAATGTACTCCCAATTATCGCTTTGCAGTTTCCAGGAAAACACTGTGAGCAAACTTCTTCATGAAGACTATGTTGTTACTCTGTGAGGAGAACTCACATATCACAAAGAAGTTTCTCACAAAGCTTCTTTCATGTTTTTAATTCAGGATATTTCCTTTAACAGCGTAGGCCTCAATGCAATCCAAAGAAGCCCTTCTCAGGTTCCTCAAAGAGAGTGTTAATCGACTGTTCCATGAAACATAACTGTAACTCTGTGAGACGAATTCACACATCACAAAGAAGTTTCTAAGAAAGCTTCTTTCTAGTTTTTCTCTGAGGATATTTCCTTGGTCACCGTAAGCTTCATTGCGCTCAGAAGTGTCCATTTCCAGATTTAAAGAAAACTTTGTTAGCCAACTGAACTCTGAAGAGAAAAGTGTAACACTGTGAGTTGCATTCGCACATCATAATGCAGTTTCTCAGAACGATTCTTTCCTGTTTTTATCTGAGGATATTTCCTTTTTCACCATAGCCCTCAAAGAGCTCCCAAATATCACTTTGCAGAATTTCCGACAACAGTGTTAGCAAACTGCTAACAGAAGGGAAAGGTGAATCTCTGTGTGATGAATTCACACATCAGAATGGAATTTCTCAGAAAGCTACTTTCCAGTTATTATCTGAGGATATTTCCGTTTTCACCATGGGCCTCAATGCACTCCAGAATATCACTTTTCAGATTCCACGACAAGAGTGTTAGCAAATTGCTTCTTGAAGACAAAGTTGCAACTCGGGGAGATGAATTCACATATCACAGAGAAGTTTCTCAGAAAGCTACTTTCTAGTTTTTCTCTGCGGATATTTCCTTTGTCACCGTAAACTTCATTGCGCTAAGAAATATCCCAATGCAGAATTCCAGAAATCAGTGTTAGCAAACGGATCAATGAAAGGAAAGCGTAACTCTGTGAGATGCATTCACATGTCACAATGCAGTTTCTCAGAACGCTTCTTTCCAGATTGTATCTGTGGATGTTTCCTTTTTCACCATAGCCCTCATTGAGTTCCGAAATGTTGCTTTGCAGAATCCGCGACAACAGTGTTAGCAAACTGCTACCAGAAGGGAAAAGTGAATGTCTGTGTGAAGAATTCACACATCAGAGAGCAACTTCTGAGAAGGCTTCTTTCTCGCTGTTATCTGAGGATATTTCCTTTTTCACCATGGGCCCCAATGGGCTCACAAATATCACTTTGCAGATTCCACGAAAAGAGTGTTAGCAAACTGCTTCCTGAGAACTAAGTTGTAACTCTGTGAGATGAATTCACAGATCACAAAGAAGTTTTCAGAAAGCTTCTTTCACAGTTCTTTTTTTTTTAATTTTTTTAAATTATAATTTAAGTTCTAGGGTACATGTGCATAACATGCAGGTTTCTTACATATGTATACTTGTGCCATGTTGGTGTGCTGCACCCATCAATTCATCAGCACCCATAAATTCGTCACTTATATCAGGTATAACTCACAATGCAATCCCTCCCCCCTCCCCCCTCCCCATGATCGGCCCCGATGAGTGATGCTCCCCTTCCCGAGTCCAAGTGATCTCATTGTTCAGTTCCCACCTATGAGTGAGAATATGCGGTGTTTGGTTTTCTGTTCTTGTGATAGTTTGCTAAGAATGATGGTTTCCAGCTGCATCCATGTCCCTACAAAGGACGCACGTTCATCCTTTTTTTTTTTTTTTTTTATTTTTATTTTTATTTTTATTTTTTTAATTATACTTTAAGTTCTAGGGTACATGTGCATAACGTGCAGGTTTGTTACATATGTATACTTATGTCCATGTTGGTGTGCTGCACCCATCAACTCGTCAGCACCCATCAATTCATCATTTATATCATGTATAACTCCCCAATGCAATCCCTCCCTCCTCCCCCCTCCCCCCTCCCCATGATAGGCCCCAGTGCGTGATGTTCCCCTTCCCGAGTCCAAGTGATCTCATTGTTCATTTCCCACCTATGAGTGAGAACATGCGGTGTTTGGTTTTCTGTTCTTGTGATAGTTTGCTAGGAATGATGGTTTCCAGCTGCATCCATGTCCCTACAACGGACTCAAACTCATCCTTTTTTATGGCTGCATAGTATTCCATGGTGCATATGTGCCACATTTTCTTTTTTTTATTTTATTTTATTTTATTTTATTTTTTTATCATACTTTAAGTTCTAGGGTACATGTGCATAACGTGCAGGTTTGTTACATATGTATACTTATGCCATGTTGGTGTGCTGCACCCATCAACTCGTCAGCACCCATCAATTCATCATTTATATCTTGTATAACTCCCCAATGCAAGCCCTCCCTCCTCCCCCCTCCCCCCTCCCCATGATAGGCCCCAGTGCGTGATGTTCCCCTTCCTGAGTCCAAGTGATCTCATTGTTCAGTTCCCACCTATGAGTGAGAACATGCGGTGTTTGGTTTTCTGTTCTTGTGATAGTTTGCTAAGAATGATGGTTTCCAGCTGCATCCATGTCCCTACAAAGGACGCAAACTCATCCTTTTTTATGGCTGCATAGTATTCCATGGTGTATATGTGCCACATTTTCTTAATCCAGTCTGTCACAGATGGACATTTGGGTTGATTCCAAGTCTTTGCTATTGTGAATAGTGCCGCAATAAACATACGTGTACATGTGTCTTTGTAGTAGAATAATTTATAATCCTTTGGGTATATACCCAGTAGTGGGATGGCTGGGTCATATGGTACATCTAGTTCTAGATCCTTGAGGAATTGCCATACTGTTTTCCATAATGGTTGAACTAGTTTACAATCCCACCAACAGTGTAAAAGTGTTCCTATTTCTCCACATCCTCTCCAACACCTGTTGTTTCCTGACTTCTTAATGATTGCCATTCTAACTGGTGTGAGATGGTATCTCATTGTGGTTTTGATTTGCATGTCTCTGATGGCGAGTGATGATGAGCATTTTTTCATGTGTCTGTTGGCTGTATGAATATCTTCTTTTGAGAAATGTCTGTTCATATCCTTTGCCCACTTTTTGATGGGGTTGTTTGTTTTTTTCTCGTATATTTGTTTGAGTTCTTTGTAGATTCTGGATATTAGCCCTTTGTCAGACGAGTAGGTTGCAAAAATTGTCTCCCATTCTGTAGGTTGCCTGTTCACTCTGATGGTAGTTTCTTTTGCTGTGCAAAAGCTCTTTAGTTTAATTAGATCCCATTTGTCAATTTTGGCTTTTGCTGCCGTTGCTTTTGGTGTTTTAGACATGAAGTCCTTGCCCATGCCTATGTCCTGAATGGTACTACCTAGATTTTCTTCTAGGGTTTTTATGGTATTAGGTCTAACATTTAAGTCTCTAATCCATCTTGAATTAATCTTCGTATAAGGGGTAAGGAAAGGATCCAGTTTCAGCTTTCTACTTATGGCTAGCCAATTTTCCCAGCACCATTGATTAAATAAGGAATCCTTTCCCCATTTCTTGTTTCTCTCAGGTTTGTCAAAGATCAGATGGCTGTAGATGTGTGGTATTATTTCTGAGGACTCTGTTCTGTTCCATTGATCTATATCTCTGTTTTGGTACCAGTACCATGCTGTTTTGGTTACTGTACCCTTGTAGTATAGTTTGAAGTCAGGTAGCGTGACGCCTCCAGCTTTGTCCTTTTGACTTAGGATTGTCTTGTCAATGCGGGCTCTTTTTTGGTTCCATATGAACTTTAAAGCAGTTTTTTCCAATTCTGTGAAGAAACTCATTGGTAGCTTGATGGGGATGGCATTGAATCTATAAATAACCTTGGGCAGTATGGCCATTTTCACGATATTGATTCTTCCTATCCATGAGCATGGTATGTTCTTCCATTTGTTTGTGTCCTCTTTGATTTCGCTGAGCAGTGGTTTGTAGTTCTCCTTGAAGAGGTCCTTTACATCCCTTGTAAGCTGGATTCCTAGGTATTTTATTCTCTTTGAAGCAATTGTGAATGGAATTTCATTCCTGATTTGGCTCTCTGCTTGTCTGTTACTGGTGTATAAGAATGCTTGTGATTTTTGCACATTAATTTTGTATCCTGAGACTTTGCTGAAGTTGCTTATCAGCTTAAGGAGATTTTGGGCTGAGACGATGGGGTTTTCTAAATATACAATCATGTCATCTGCAAACAGGGACAATTTGACTTCTTCTTTTCCTAACTGGATACCCTTGATTTCTTTCTCTTGCCTGATTGCCCTAGCCAGAACTTCCAACACTATGTTGAATAGGAGTGGTGAGAGAGGGCATCCCTGTCTTGTGCCAGTTTTCAAAGGGAATTTTTCCAGTTTTTGCCCATTCAGTATGATATTAGCTGTGGGTTTGTCATAAATAGCTCTTATTATTTTGAGGTACGTTCCATCAATACCGAATTTATTGAGTGTTTTTAGCATGAAGGGCTGTTGAATTTTATCAAAAGCCTTTTCTGCATCTATTGAGACAATCATGTGGTTCTTGTCTTTGGTTCTGTTTATATGCTGGATTACGTTTATTGATTTGCGAATGTTGAACCAGCCTTGCATCCCAGGGATGAAGCCCACTTGATCATGGTGGATAAGCTTTTTGATGTGCTGCTGAATCCGGTTTGCCAGTATTTTATTGAGAATTTTTGCATCAATGTTCATCAGGGATATTGGTCTAAAATTCTCTTTTTTTGATGTGTCTCTGCCAGGCTTTGGTATCAGGATGATGTTGGCCTCATAAAATGAGTTGGTGAGGATTCCCTCTTTTTCTATTGATTGGAATAGTTTCAGAAGGAATGGTACCAGCTCCTCCTTGTACCTCTGGTAGAATTCAGCTGTGAATCCATCTGGTCCTGGACTTTTTTTGGTGGGTAGGCTATTAATTGTTGCCTCAATTTCAGAGCCTACTATTGGTCTATTCAGGGATTCAACTTCTTCCTGGTTTAGCCTTGGGAGAGTGTAAGTGTCCAGGAAATTATCCATTTCTTCTAGATTTTCTAGTTGATTTGCGTAGAGGCGTTTATAGTATTCTCTGATGGTAGTTTGTATTTCTGTGGGGTCAGTGGTGATATCCCCTTTATCATTTTTTATTGCATCTATTTGATTCCTCTCTCTTTTCTTCTTTATTAGCCTTGCTAGCGGTCTGTCAATTTTGTTGATCTTTTCAAAAAACCAACTCCTGGATTCATTGATTTTTTGGAGGGTTTTTTGTGTCTCTATCTCCTTCAGTTCGGCTCTGATCTTAGTTATTTCTTGCCTTCTGCTAGCTTTTGAATGTGTTTGCTCTTGCCTCTCTAGTTCTTTTAATTGTGATGTTAGAGTGTCAATTTTAGATCTTTCCTGCTTTCTCTTGTGGGCATTTAGTGCTATAAATTTCCCTCTACACACTGCTTTAAATGTGTCCCAGAGATTCTGGTATGTTGTATCTTTGTTCTCATTGGTTTCAAAGAACATCTTTATTTCCGCTTTCATTTCGTTATGTACCCAGTAGTCATTCAGGAGCAGGTTGTTCAGTTTCCATGTAGTTGAGCGGTTTTGATTGAGTTTCTTAGTCCTGAGTTCTAGTTTGATTGCACTGTGGTCTGAGAGACAGTTTGTTATAATTTCTGTTCTTGTACATTTGCTAAGGAGTGCTTTACTTCCTATTATGTGGTCAATTTTGGAATAAGTGCGATGTGGTGCTGAGAAGAATGTATATTCTGTTGATTTGGGGTGGAGAGTTCTATAGATGTCTATTAGGTCCACTTGGTGCAGAGATGAGTTCAATTCCTGGATATCCTTGTTAACTTTCTGTCTCGTTGATCTGTCTAATGTTGACAGCGGAGTGTTGAAGTCTCCCATTATTATTGTATGGGAGTCTAAGTCTCTTTGTAAGTCTCTAAGGACTTGCTTTATGAATCTGGGTGCTCCTGTATTGGGTGCATATATATTTAGGAGAGTTAGCTCTTCCTGTTGAATTGATCCCTTTACCATTATGTAATGGCCTTCTTTGTCTCTTTTGATCTTTGATGGTTTAAAGTCTGTTTTATCAGAGACAAGGATTGCAACCCCTGCTTTTTTTTGTTCTCCATTTGCTTGGTAGATCTTCCTCCATCCCTTTATTTTGAGCCTATGTATGTCTCTGCATGTGAGATGGGTCTCCTGAATACAGCAGACTGATGGGTCTTGACTCTTTATCCAGTTTGCCAGTCTGTGTCTTTTAATTGGAGCATTTAGTCCGTTAACATTTAAGGTTAATATTGTTATGTGTGAACTTGATCCTGCCATTAGATATTAACTGGTTATTTTGCTCGTTAGTTGATGCAGTTTCTTCCCAGCCTCGATGGTCTTTACATTTTGGCATGTTTTTGCGATGGCTGGTACCGGTTGTTCCTTTCCATGTTTAGGGCTTCCTTCAGGGTCTCTTGTAAGGCAGGCCTGGTGGTGACAAAATCTCTAAGCATTTGCTTATCTGTAAAGGATTTTATTTCTCCTTCACTTATGAAACTTAGTTTGGCTGGATATGAAATTCTGGGTTTAAAATTCTCTTCTTTAAGAACGTTGAATATTGGCCCCCACTCTCTTCTGGGTTGTAGAGTTTCTGCCGAGAGATCTGCTGTTATTCTGATGTGCTTCCCTTTGTGGGTAACCCGACCTTTCTCTCTGGCTGCCCTTAAGATTTTTTCCTTCATTTCAACTTTGGTGAATCTGGCAATGATGTGTCTTGGAGTTGCTCTTCTGGAGGAGTATCTTTGTGGCGTTCTCTGTATTTCCTGAATTTGAATGTTGGCCTGCCCTACTAGGTTGGGGAAGTTCTCCTGGATGATATCCTGAAGAGTGTTTTCCAACTTGGTTCCATTTTCCCCCTCACTTTCAGGCACCCCAATCAGACGTAGATTTGGTCTTTTTACGTAATCCCATACTTCTTGCAGGCTTTGCTCATTTCTTTTTCTTCTTTTTTCTTTTGGTTTCTCTTCTCGCTTCATTTCATTCATTTGATCTTCAATCGCTGATACTCTTTCTTCCAGTTGATCGAGTCGGTTACTGAAGCTTGTGCATTTGTCACGTATTTCTCGTGTCATGGTTTTCATCTCTGTCATTTCGTTTATGATCTTCTCTGCATTAATTAGTCTAGCTGTCAATTCTTCCACTCTTTTTTCAAGATTTTTAGTTTCTTTGCGCTGGGTACGTAATTCCTCCTTTAGCTCTGAGAAGTTTGATGGACTGAAGCCTTCTTCCCTCCTCTCGTCCAAGTCATTCTCTGACCAGCTTTGATCCGTTGCTGGCGATGGGCTGCGCTCCTTCGCAGGGGGAGATGCGCTCTTATTTTTTGAATTTCCAGCTTTTCTGCCCTGCTTCTTCCCCATCTTTGTGGTTTTATCTGTCTCTGGTCTTTGATGGTGGTGACGTACTGATGGGGTTTTGGTATAGGTGTCCTTCCTGTTTGATAGTTTTCCTTCTGACAGTCAGAAGGACTCTCTGTTGGTCTGTTGGAGATTGCTTGAGGTCCACTTCATACCCTGTTTGCCTGGGTATCAGCAGCAGAGGTTGCCGAAGACAGAATATTGCTGAACAGCGAGTGTACCTGTCTGATTCTTCCTTTGGAAGTTTCCTCTCAGGGGTGTACTTCACCCTGTGAGGTGTGGGGTGTCAGACTGCCCCTAGTGGGGGATTTCTCCCAGCTAGGCTACTCAGGGGTCAGAGACACACCTGAGCAGGCAGTCTGTCCGTTCTCAGATCTCAACCTCCGCGTTGGGAGATCCACGGCTCTCCCCAAAGCTGTCAGACAGAGTCGTTCGCGTCTGCACCGGCTCCAGCTACTTCCCCTGTTGGTCTTCAGCTGTGCGCTGTCCCCAGAGGTGGAGACTACAGAGACAGGCAGGCTTCCTTGAGCTGCTGTGAGCTCCACCCATTTCGAGCTTCCCAGCGGCTTTGTTTACCTACTTAAGCCTCAGCAATGGCGGGGGCCCCTCCCCCAGCCTCGCTGCTGCCTTGCGGATAGATCGTGGCAGACTGCTGTGTTAGCAGTGAGGGAGGCTTCGTGGGCGTGGGACCCTCCCGGCCAGGATTGGGATATATTCTCCTGGTGTGCCTGTATGCTTACAGCGCAGTATTGGGGTGGGAGTTACCCGATTTTCCAGGTGTTGTGTGTCTCAGTTCCCCTGGCTAGGAAAACGGATCCCCTTCCCCCTTGCGCTTCCAGGTGAGGCGATGCCTCGCCCTGCTTCAGCTCTTGCTGGTCAGGCTGCAGCAGCTGACCAGCACCGATTGTCCGGCACTCCCTAGTGAGATGACCCCAGTACCTCAGTTGAAAATGCAGAAATCACCGGTCTTCTGTGTCGCTCGCGCTGGGAGTTGGAGACTGGAGCTGTTCCTATTCGGCCATCTTGCTCCGCCACATTTTCTTAATCCAGTCTGTCACAGATGGACATTTGGGTTGATTCCAAGTCTTTGCTATTGTGAATAGTGCCGCAATAAACATACTTGTGCATGTGTCTTTGTAGTAGAATAATTTATAATCCTTTGGGTATATACCCAGTAGTGGGATGGCTAGGTCATATGGTACATCTAGTTCTAGATCCTTGAGGAATCGCCATACTGTTTTCCATAATGGTTGAACTAGTTTACAATCCCACCAACAGTGTAAAAGTGTTCCTATTTCTCCACATCCTCTCCAACACCTGTTGTTTCCTGACTTCTTAATGATTGCCATTCTAACTGGTGTGAGATGGTATCTCATTGTGGTTTTGATTTGCATTTCTCTGATGGCGATTGACGATGAGCATTTTTTCATGTGTCTGTTGGCTGTATGAATATCTTCTTTTGAGAAATGTCTGTTCATATCCTTTCCCCACTTTTTGATGGGGTTGTTTGTTTTTTTCTCGTATATTTGTTTGAGTTCTTTGTAGATTCTGGATATTAGCCCTTTGTCAGATGAGTAGGTTGCAAAAATTTTCTCCCATTCTGTAGGTTGCCTGTTCACTCTGATGGTAGTTTCTTTTGCTGTGCAAAAGCTCTTTAGTTTAATTAGATCCCATTTGTCAATTTTTGCTTTTGCTGCCTTTGCTTTTGGCGTTTTAGACATGAAGTCCTTGCCCATGCCTATGTCCTGAATGGTACTACCTAGATTTTCTTCTAGGGTTTTTATGGTATTAGGTCTAACATTTAAGTCTCTAATCCATCTTGAATTAATCTTCGTATAAGGGGTAAGGAAAGGATCCAGTTTCAGCTTTCTACTTATGGCTAGCCAATTTTCCCAGCACCATTTATTAAATAGGGAATCCTTTCCCCATTTCTTGTTTCTCTCAGGTTTGTCAAAGATCAGATGGCTGTAGATGTGCGGTATTATTTCTGAGGACTCTGTTCTGTTCCATTGGTCTATAGCTCTGTTTTGGTACCAGTACCATGCTGTTTTGGTTACTGTAGCCTTGTAGTATAGTTTGAAGTCAGGTAGCGTGATGCCTCCAGCTTTGTCCTTTTGACTTAGGATTGTCTTGGCAATGCGGGCTCTTTTTTGGTTCCATATAAACTTTAAAGCAGTTTTTTCCAATTCTGTGAAGAAACTCATTGGTAGCTTGATGGGGATGGCATTGAATCTATAAATAACCTTGGGCAGTATGGCCATTTTCACGATATTGATTCTTCCTATCCATGAGCATGGTATGTTCTTCCATTTGTTTGTGTCCTCTTTGATTTCACTGAGCAGTGGTTTGTAGTTCTCCTTGAAGAGGTCCTTTACATCCCTTGTAAGCTGGATTCCTAGGTATTTGATTCTCTTTGAAGCAATTGTGAATGGAAGTTCATTCCTGATTTGGCTCTCTGCTTGTCTGTTACTGGTGTATAAGAATGCTTGTGATTTTTGCACATTAATTTTGTATCCTGAGACTTTGCTGAAGTTGCTTATCAGCTTAAGGAGATTTTGGGCTGAGACGATGGGGTTTTCTAAATATACAATCATGTCATCTGCAAACAGGGACAATTTGACTTCTTCTTTTCCTAACTGGATACCCTTGATTTCTTTCTCTTGCCTGATTGCCCTAGCCAGAACTTCCAACACTATGTTGAATAGGAGTGGTGAGAGAGGGCATCCCTGTCTTGTGCCAGTTTTCAAAGGGAATTTTTCCAGTTTTTGCCCATTCAGTATGATATTAGCTGTGGGTTTGTCATAAATGGCTCTTATTATTTTGAGGTACGTTCCATCAATACCGAATTTATTGAGTGTTTTTAGCATGAAGGGCTATTGAATTTTGTCATAAGCCTTTTCTGCATCTATTGAGACAATCATGTGGTTCTTGTCTTTGGTTCTGTTTATATGCTGGATTACGTTTATTGATTTGCGAATGTTGAACCAGCCTTGCATCCCAGGGATGAAGCCCACTTGATCATGGTGGATAAGCTTTTTGATGTGCTGCTGAATCCGGTTTGCCAGTATTTTATTGAGAATTTTTGCATCAATGTTCATCAGGGATATTGGTCTAAAATTCTCTTTTTTTGTTGTGTCTCTGCCAGGCTTTGGTATCAGGATGATGTTGGCCTCATAAAATGAGTTAGGGAGGATTCCCTCTTTTTCTATTGATTGGAATAGTTTCAGAAGGAATGGTACCAGCTCCTCCTTGTACCTCTGGTAGAATTCAGCTGTGAATCCATCTGGTCCTGGACTTTTTTTGGTGGGTAGGCTATTAATTGTTGCCTCAATTTCAGAGCCTACTATTGGTCTATTCAGGGATTCAACTTCTTCCTGGTTTAGCCTTGGGAGAGTGTAAGTGTCCAGGAAATTATCCATTTCTTCTAGATTTTCTAGTTGATTTGCGTAGAGGCGTTTATAGTATTCTCTGATGGTAGTTTGTATTTCTGTGGGGTCAGTGGTGATATCCCCTTTATCATTTTTTATTGCATCTATTTGATTCCTCTCTCTTTTCTTCTTTATTAGCCTTGCTAGCGGTCTGTCAATTTTGTTGATCTTTTCAAAAAACCAACTCCTGGATTCATTGATTTTTTGGAGGGTTTTTTGTGTCTCTATCTCCTTCAGTTCGGCTCTGATCTTAGTTATTTCTTGCCTCCTGCTAGCTTTCGAATGTGTTTGCTCTTTCCTCTCTAGTTCTTTTAATTGTGATGTTAGAGTGTCAATTTTAGATCTTTCCTGCTTTCTCTTGTGGGCATTTAGTGCTATAAATTTCCCTCTACACACTGCTTTAAATGTGTCCCAGAGATTCTGGTATGTTGTATCTTTGTTCTCATTGGTTTCAAAGAACATCTTTATTTCCGCTTTCATTTCGTTATGTACCCAGTAGTCATTCAGGAGCAGGTTGTTCAGTTTCCATGTAGTTGAGCGGTTTTGATTGAGTTTCTTAGTCCTGAGTTCTGGTTTGATTGCACTGTGGTCTGAGAGACAGTTTGTTATAATTTCTGTTCTTTTACATTTGCTGAGGAGTACTTTACTTCCAATTATGTGGTCAATTTTGGAATAAGTGCGATGTGGTGCTGAGAAGAATGTATATTCTGTTGATTTGGGGTGGAGAGTTCTATAGATGTCTATTAGGTCCGCTTGGTGCAGAGATGAGTTCAATTCCTGGATACCCTTGTTAACTTTCTGTCTCGTTGATCTGTCTAATGTTGACAGTGGAGTGTTGAAGTCTCCCATTATTATTGTATGGGAGTCTAAGTCTCTTTGTAAGTCTCTAAGGACTTGCTTTATGAATCTGGGTGCTCCTGTATTGGGTGCATATATATTTAGGAGAGTTAGCTCTTCCTGTTGAATTGATCCCTTTACCATTATGTAATGGCCTTCTTTGTCTCTTTTGATCTTTGATGGTTTAAAGTCTGTTTTATCAGAGACAAGGATTGCAACCCCTGCTTTTTTTTTGTTCTCCATTTGCTTGGTAGATCTTCCTCCATCCCTTTATTTTGAGCCTATGTATGTCTCTGCATGTGAGATGGGTCTCCTGAATACAGCAGACTGATGGGTCTTGACTCTTTATCCAGTTTGCCAGTCTGTGTCTTTTAATTGGAGCATTTAGTCCATTAACATTTAAGGTTAATATTGTTATGTGTGAACTTGATCCTGCCATTAGATATTAACTGGTTATTTTGCTCGTTAGTTGATGCAGTTTCTTCCCAGCCTCGATGGTCTTTACATTTTGGCATGTTTTTGCGATGGCTGGTACCGGTTGTTCCTTTCCATGTTTAGGGCTTCCTTCAGGGTCTCTTGTAAGGCAGGCCTGGTGGTGACAAAATCTCTAAGCATTTGCTTATCTGTAAAGTATTTTATTTCTCCTTCACTTATGAAACTTAGTTTGGCTGGATATGAAATTCTGGGTTTAAAATTCTTTTCTTTAAGAATGTTCAATATTGGCCCCCACTCTCTTCTGGCTTGTAGAGTTTCTGCCGAGAGATCTGCTGTTAGTCTGATGGGCTTCCCTTTGTGGGTAACCCGACCTTTCTCTCTGGCTGTCCTTAAGATTTTTTCCTTCATTTCAACTTTGGTGAATCTGGCAATGATGTGTCTTGGAGTTGCTCTTCTGGAGGAGTATCTTTGTGGCGTTCTCTGTATTTCCTGAATTTGAATGTTGGCCTGCCCTACTAGGTTGGGGAAGTTCTCCTGGATGATTTCTTGAAGAGTGTTTTCCAACTTGGTTCCATTTTCCCCCTCACTTTCAGGCACCCCAATCAGGCGTAGATTGGTCTTTTTACGTAATCCCATACTTCTTGCAGGCTTTGCTCATTTCTTTTTCTTCTTTTTTCTTTTGGTTTCTCTTCTCGCTTCATTTCATTCATTTGATCTTCAATCGCTGATACTCTTTCTTCCAGTTGATCGAGTCGGTTACTGAAGCTTGTGCATTTGTCACGTATTTCTCGTGTCATGGTTTTCATCTCTGTCATTTCGTTTATGATCTTCTCTGCATTAATTAGTCTAGCTGTCAATTCTTCCACTCTTTTTTCAAGATTTTTAGTTTCTTTGCGCTGGGTACGTAATTCCTCCTTTAGCTCTGATAAGTTTGATGGACTGAAGCCTTCTTCCCTCCTCTCGTCCAAGTCATTCTCTGACCAGCTTTGATCCGTTGCTGGCGATGGGCTGCGCTCCTTTGCAGGGGGAGATGCGCTCTTATTTTTTGAATTTCCAGCTTTTCTGCCCTGCTTCTTCCCCATCTTTGTGGTTTTATCTGTCTCTGGTCTTTGATGGTGGTGACGTAGTGATGCGGTTTTGGTATAGGTGTCCTTCCTGTTTGATAGTTTTCCTTCTGACAGTCAGAAGGACTGTCTGTTGGTCTGTTGGAGATTGCTTGAGGTCCACTCCAGACCCTGTTTGCCTGGGTATGAGCAGCAGAGGTTGCCAAAGATAGAATATTGCTGAACAGCGAGTGTACCTGTCTGATTCTTCCTTTGGAAGTTTCCTCTCAGGGGTGTACTCCACCCTGTGAGGTGTGGGGTGTCAGACTGCCCCTAGTGGGGGATTTCTCCCAGCTAGGCTACTCAGGGGTCAGGGACACACCTGAGCAGGCAGTCTGTCCGTTCTCAGATCTCAACCTCCGCGTTGGGAGATCCACGGCTCTCCCCAAAGCTGTCAGACAGAGTCGTTCGCGTCTGCACCGGCTCCTGCTACTTCCCCTGTTGGTCTTCAACTGTGCGCTGTCCCCAGAGGTGGAGACTACAGAGACAGGCAGGCTTCCTTGAGCTGCTGTGAGCTCCACCCAGTTCGAGCTTCCCAGCGGCTTTGTTTACCTACTTAAGCCTCAGCAATGGCGGGCGCCCCTCCCCCAGCCTCGCTGCTGCCTTGTGGATAGATCGCGGCAGACTGCTGTGTTAGCAGTGAGGGAGGCTTCGTGGGCGTGGGACCCTCCCGGCCAGGTGTGGGATATATTCTCCTGGAATGCCTGTATGCTTACAGCGCAGTATTGGGGTGGGAGTTACCCGATTTTCCAGGTGTTGTGTGTCTCAGTTCCCCTGGCTAGGAAAACGGATCCCCTTCCCCCTTGCGCTTCCAGGTGAGGCGATGCCTCGCCCTGCTTCAGCTCTCGCTGGTCAGGCTGCAGCAGCTGACCAGCACCGATTGTCTGGCACTCCCTAGTGAGATGACCCCAGTACCTCAGTTGAAAATGCAGAAATCACCGGTCTTCTGTGTCGCTCGCGCTGGGAGTTGGAGACTGGAGCTGTTCCTATTCGGCCATCTTGCTCCGCCCCTCCGTTCATCCTTTTTTATGGCTTCATAATATTCCATGGTGTGTATGTGCCACGCTTTCTTTTCTTTCTTTCTTTCTTTCTTTCTTTCTTTCTTTCTTTCTTTCTTTCTTTCTTTCTTTCTTTCTTTCTTTCTTTCTTTCTTTCTTTCTTTTTTTTTTTTTTTTCTGCTTTGGACTACAGAAATATTATATTTATTTTAGAATTGGTTAGCTTTGGTTGTGAATATCTTGTAAGTAAATGATTAAACCCAATCTTAGTCTATGAAAACCTTGAGTCTCTCTTGGACAGATCTTCACAGAAGAATGCAGGATATACCCCTAACAATAACTGGTTATTCACTAATTCCTTCTCCAGTGATTTTCTCTCTGACAGTGTAAGTAGCACTTGCTTAGAGCAGGATAAGCAACACTTGGCATTCTGGGTCACTAATTTTATTCTGATATTTGAGAGGTAATTTCAGTAATTTCTATAGTAATTCAAAATATCATTTTGCTACTGAAGCAAATACACGGTGTTGAATTTGCGTGGATATAAAATATAAAATGTGAAGTATATTATGTATTTAGTTTTATCTATCTTAACAATCTCTGCTAACAGAAGCTTATTCTCACCTGCATTAAAACTGCCTCTGTACAAGTTTGCTTTCCATCACATTATTCTCTTTATTTTTTCATAGGCATTCTCAATCTGAAATTATCTTGATGGTATTTGGATTACTTTTTAATTATCTGTGTGATGCCAGATTGCAAGATCCACAGAAGCAGAGTTCTCACCTGTCTTGGTCATGTATATTTACACATGCCTGTATCAGAGCATCCTTGGTTGTTCAGTTTTTATTCATTAAAAAGGATGATTGAAAGATTTAGTTAATTTGGATTTTTTAAAACTTTAGAATTATTGACCTAATAGATTCCAGGCACACTTCTAAATGATTTCCATGACTCGCTAGCTATTTTGAGGTTATTTCTATTTTTAAGAAGATGACATAAGAATCTAGTAGATTAAATATTTTATTCTAAAACACAGAAATAACTGTTATATCTTCAACCTAACCCTTTCTCTGTTACATTCAGTGTTAAAATTTACAAAGATGAACTGAGCTGAAAATAATGCCGTGGTTAAAATCTTGGGTTTTAATATTAATCTAACTTGATATCTAACTGGATACCCTAGTTTCTCAACATGACCATAAGTCAACCTCTCTAAAGTGGACATAATATTTCCTATTTCCTTGAGTTGTGAGAATTGATGCAGTGATATATACAATGTACTTAACACAGTGCCTGGCATGTAAGAAGCTCTCCAACATAGTAGCTCTTCTTATTACTTGTTTGAGTGAATTTTCAAGGAAGGATGGCATGAAGTCTGGGCATGACCTGACAACAGAACTAGGAATTAAGCCAGAGGAAAGCATGATCTTTGTGGGAAAATACAGTTGGTTCCATGAATGATGCTGTATACTGTTGTACTCATGCAAAGTCCATGCTAAACATCTTGTTTACTCTGCAGGTATTAAAACGTTACAAATATTAATATACTTCCCTTAAAATTAAAGTTATAACATACAAATTACAGGGTAACCCTTATGTCACCATGAAAAGTTATTTACATTATACAAATATATAATCTTTATACAATCTTTTTTCCCCAGTTGGACTGAAGTAAAATTGATAAAAACAGAAATCTTATATATTTATGGTATACAATGTGATGTTTTAATACACGACATATTGTGAAATTATTACCATAAGCAAGCTAATTAAGATATTCATCACTTCACATGATTATGTGTGTGTGTAAACGTGCATGTGTGTGTGGTGAGAACACTTAAGATCTACTATTTTAGCTATTTTCAAGTATACTATACATTATTATTGAAAATAGTAACGATGCTGCACAAGAGACCTCTACAACTTCTTCACCCTAACTGAAACATTGTAACTACTGGCCAACATCTCACCATTTCCTTCCCTGCCTTAATTCTTTGACATTCACAATTTTACTCACTGCTTCCCTGAGTTCCACTTATTACATTCTACATATAAAGTGAGAGCAAGAGGTATTTGTCTTTCCATGCCTGGCTTATTTCACTTAACATAACATCCTCCAGGTTCATCCATGGTGTATATGTGCACAACTGCAAGCTCCGCCTCCCGGGTTTGCGCCATTCTCCCGCCTCAGCCTCCCGAGTAGCTGGGACTACAGGCGCCCGCCACCTCGCCCGGCTAGTTTTTGTATTTTTAGTAGAGACGGGGTTTCACTGTGTTAGCCAGGATGGTCTCGATCTCCTGACCTCGTGATCCGCCCGTCTCGGCCTCCCAAAGTGCTGGGATTACAGGCTTGAGCCACCGCGCCCGGCCATGCCACACTTTCTTAATCCAGTCTGTCACAGATGGACATTTGGGTTGATTCCAAGTCTTTGCTATTGTGAATAGTGCCGCAATAAACATACGTGTGCATGTGTCTTTATAGCAGCATGATTTATAATCCTTTGGGTATATACCCAATAGTGGGATGGCTGGGTCATATGGTACATCTAGTTCTAGATCCTTGAGGAATCGCCATACTGTTTTCCATAATGGTTGAACTAGTTTACAATCCCACCAACAGTGTAAAAGTGTCCCTATTTCTCCACATCCTCTCCAGCACCTGTTGTTTCCTGACTTTTTAATGATTGCCATTCTAACTGGTGTGAGATGGTATCTCATTGTGGTTTTGATTTGCATTTTTCTGATGGCCAGTGATGACAAGCATTTTTTCATGTGTCTGTTGGCTGTATGAATGTCTTCTTTGAGAAATGTCTGTTCATATCCTTTTCCCACTTTTTGATGGGATTGTTTGTTTTTTTCCTTGTAAATTTTTTTGAGTTCTTTGTAGATTCTGGATATTAACCCTTTGTCAGATGAGTAGATTGCAAAAATTTTCTCCCATTCTGTAGGTTGCCTGTTCACTCTGATGGTAGTTTCTTTTCCTGTGCAGAAGCTCTTTAGTTTAATTAGATCCCATTGGTCAATTTTAGCTTTTGCTGCCATTGCTTTTGGTATTTTAGACATGAGGTCCTTGCCCATGCCTATGTCCTGAATGGTGCTACCTAGGTTTTCTTCTAGGGTTTTTATGGTATTATGTCTAACATTTAAGTCTCTAATCCATCTTGAATTAATTTTCGTATAAGGAGTAAGGAAGGGATCCAGTTTCAGCTTTCTACTTATGGCTAGCCAATTTTCCCAGCACCATTTATTAAACAGGGAATCCTTTCCCCATTTCTTGTTTCTCTCAGGTTTGTCAAAGATCAGATGGCTGTAGATGTGTGGTATTATTTCTGAGGACTCTGTTCTGTTCCATTGGTCTATATCTCTGTTTTGGTACCAGTACCATGCTGTTTTGGTTACTGTAGTCTTGTAGTATAGTTTGAAGTCAGGTAGCGTGATGCCTCCAGCTTTGTTCTTTTGACTTAGGATTGTGGTGGCAATGCAGGCTCTTTTTTGGTTCCATATGTACTTTAAAGCTGTTGTTTCCAGTTCTGTGAAGAAACTCGTTGGTAGCTTGATGGGGATGGCATTGAATCTATAAATAACCATGGGCAGTATGGCCATTTTCACGATATTGATTCTTCCTATCCATGTGCATGGTATGTTCTCCCATTTGTGAGTGTCCTCTTTTATTTCACTGAGCAGTGGTTTGTAGTTCTCCTTGAAGAGGTCCTTGACATCCCTTGTAAGTTAGATTCCGAGGTATTTTATTCTCTTTGAAGCAATTGTGAATGGAAGTTCATTCATGATTTGGCTCTCTGTTTGTCTCTTACTGCTGTATAAGAATGTTTGTGATTTTTGCACATTGATTTTGTATCCTGAGACTTTCCTGAAGTTGCTTATCAGCTTAAGGAGATTTTGGGTTAAGACAATGGCGTTTTCTAAATATACAATCATGTCATCTGCAAACAGGGACAATTTGACTTCTTCTTTTCCTAACTGGATACCCTTGATTTCTTTCTCTTGCATGATTGTCCTAGCCAGAACTTCCAACACTATGTTGAATAGCAGTGGTGAGAGAGGGCATCCCTGTCTTGTGCCAGTTTTCAAAGGGAATTTTTCCAGTTTTTGCCCATTCAGTATGATATTAGCTGTGGGTTTGTCATAAATAGCTCTTATTATTTTGAGGTACGTTCCATCAATACCGAATTTATGGAGCGTTTTTAGCATGAAGGGCTGTTGAATTTTTTCAAAAGCCTTTTCTGCATCTATTGAGATAATCATGTGGTTCTTGTCTTTGGTTCTGTTTATATGCTGGATTACATTTATTGATTTGTCAGTGTTGAACCAGCCTTCCATCCCCGGGATGAAGCCCACTTGATCATGGTGGATAAGCTTTTTGATGTGCTGCTGATTCCGATTTGTGCAGTATTTTATTGAGGATCTTTGCGTCGATGTTCATCAGGGATATTGGTCTAAAATTTTCTTTTTTTGTTGTGTCTCCTGCCATGCTTTAGTATCAGGATGATATTGGCCTCATAAAATGAGTTAGGGAGGATTCCCTCTTTTTCAATTTATTGGAATAGTTTCAGAAGGAATGGTACCAGCTCCTCTTTGTACCTCTGGTAGAATTCAGCTGTGAATCCATCTTGTCCTGGGCTTTTTTTGGTTGGTAGGCTATTAATTATTGCCTCAATTTCAGAGCCTGCTATTGGTCTATTCAGGGATTCACTAAACTTCCTGGTTTAATCTTGGAAGAGCATACATGTCCAGGAAATTATCCATTTCTTCTACATTTTCTAGTTGATTTGCATAGAGGTGTTTATAGTATTCTCTGATGGTAGTTTGTATTTCCGTGGGGTCCGTGGTGATATCCCCTTTATCATTTTTTATTGCATCTATTTGATTCCTCTCTCTTTTGTTCTTTATTAGTCTTGCTAGCGGTCTGTCAATTTTGTTGATCTTTTCAAAAAACCAACTCCTGGATTCATTGATTTTTTGGAGGGAATATTGTGTCTCTATATCCTTCAGTTCTGCTCTGATCTTAGTTATTTCTTGCCTTCTGCTATCTTTTGAATGTGTTTGCTCTTGCTTCTCCGGTTAGAGTGTCAATTTTAGATCTTTCCAGCTTTCTCTTGTGGGCATTTAGTGATATAAATTTCCCTCTACACACTGCTTTAAATGTGTCCCAGAGATTCTGGTATGTTGTATCTTTGTTCTCATTGGTTTCAAAGAACATCTTTATTTCTGCCTTCATTTCGTTATGTACCCAGTAGTCATTCAGGAGCAGGTTGTTCAGTTTCCATGTAGTTGAGCGGTTTTGATTGAGTTTCTTAGTCCTGAGTTCTAGTTTGATTGCACTGTGGTCTGAGAGACAGTTTGTTATAATTTCTGTTCTTTTACATTTGCTGAGGAGTGCTTTACTTCCAATTATGTGGTCAATTTTGGAATAAGTGTGATGTGGTACTGAGAAGAATGTATACTCTGTTGATTTGGGGTGGAGAGTTCTATAGATGTCTATTAGGCCTGCTTGGTGCAGAGATGTGTTCAATTCCTGGACATCCTTGTTAACTTTCTGTTTCGTTGATCTGTCTAATGTTGACAGTGGAGTGTTGAAGTCTCCCATTATTATTGTATGGGAGTCTAATTCTCTTTGTAAGTCTCTAAGGACTTGCTTTATGAATGTGGGTGCTCCTGTATTGGGTGCATATATATTTAGGATAGTTAGCTCTTCCTGTTGAATTGACCCCTTTACCATTATATAATAGCCTTCTTTGTCTCCTTTGATCTTTGATGGTTTAAAGTCTATTTTATCAGAGACTAGGATTGCAACCCCTGCTTTTTTTTGTTCTCCATTTGCTTGGTAGATCTTCCTCCATGCCTTTATTTTGAGCCTATGTATGTCTCTGCATGTGAGATGGGTCTCCTGAATACAGCAGACTGATAGGTGTTGACTCTTTATCCAGTTTGCCAGTCTGTGTCTTTTCATTCTAGCATTTAGTCCATTAACATTTAAGGTTAATATTGTTATGTGTGAAGTTGATCCTGCCATTATGATATTAACTGGTTATTTTGCTCGTTAGTTGACGCAGTTTCTTCCTAGCCTCGATGGTCTTTACATTTTGGCATGTTTTTGCAATGGCTGGTACCAGTTGTTACTTTCCATGTTTAGGGCTTCCTTCAGGGTCTCTTGTAAGGCAGGCCTGGTGGTGACAAAATCTCTAAGCATTTGCTGATCTGTAAAGGATTTTATTTCTCCTTCACTTATGAAACTTAGTTTGGCTGGATATGAAATTCTGGGTTTAAAATTACTTTCTATAAGAACGTTGAATATTGGCCCCCACTCTCTTCTGGCTTGTAGAGTTTCTGCCGGGAGGTCTGCTGTTAGTCTGATGGGCTTCCCTTTGTGGGTAACCCGACCTTTCTCTCTGGCTGTCCTTAAGATTTTTTCCTCCATTTCACTTTGGTGAATCTGGCAATTATGTGTCTTGGAGTTGCTCTTCTCGAGGAGTATCTATGTGGCATTCTCTGTATTTCCTGAATTTGAATGCTGGCCTGCCCTCCTTGGTTGGGGAAGTTCTCCTGCATGATATCTTGGAGCGTGTTTTCCAACTTGGTTCCATTTTCCCCCTCACTTTCAGGCACCCCAGTCGGATGTAGATTTGGTCTTTTTACATAATACCATACTTCTTGCAGGCTTTGTTCATTTCTTTTTCTTCTTTTCTCTTTTGGTTTCTCTTCTCACTTCATTTCATTCATTTGATCCTCAATCGCTGATACTCTTTCTTCCAGTTGATCAAGTCGGTTACTGAAGCTTGTGGATTTGTCACGTATTTCTCGTGTCATGGTTTTCATCTCTGTCATTTCATTTATGTCCTTCTCTGCATTAATTATTCTAGCTATCAATTCTTCCACTCTTTTTTCAAGATTTTTAGTTTCTTTGCGCTGGGTACATAATTCCTCCTTTAGCTCTGATAAGTTTGATGGACTGAAGCCTTCTTCTCTCATCTCATCGAAGTCATTCTCTGACCAGCTTTGATCCGTTGCTGGCGATGGGCTGCGCTCCTTTGCAGGGGGAGATGCGCTCTTATTTTTTGGATTTCCAGATTTTCTGCCCTGCTTCTTCCCCATCTTTGTGGTTTTATCTGCCTCTGGTCTTTGATGATGGTGATGTACTGATGGGGTTTTGGTATAGCTGTTCTTCCTGTTTGATAGTTTTCCTTCTAATAGTCAGGACCTCAGCTGGAGGTCTGTTGGAGATTGCTTGAGGTCCACTCTAGACCCTGTTTGCCTGGGTATCACCAACAGAGGTTGCAGAAGATAGAATATTGCTGAACAGCGAGTGTACCTGTCTGATTCTTACTTTGGAAGCTTCGTTCACGGGTGTACTCCACCCTGTAAGGTGTGTGGTGTCAGACTGCCCCTAGTGGGGGATGTCTCCCAGTTAGGCTACTCAGGGGTCAGGGACCCACTTGAGCAGGCAGTCTGTCCGTTCTCAGATCTCAGCCTCCGTGTTGGGAGATCCGCTGCTCTCTTCAAAGCTGTCAGACAGAGTCATTCGGGTCTGCACAAGCCTCTGCTGCTTCTCCTGTTGTTTTTTAGCTGTACCCTGTCCCCAGAGGTGGAGTCTACAGAGACAGGTAGGTTTCCTTCAGCTGCTGTGAGCTCCACCCAGTTCGAGCTTCTCAGCGGCTTGTTTACATACTTAAGCCTCAGCAATGGTGGGCACCCCTCCCCCAGCCTCGCTGCTGATTTGCAGTTAGATCACAGACTGCTGTACTAGCAATGAGGGAGGCTCCGTGGTCGTGGGACCCTCCCAGCCAGGTGTGGGTATAATCTTCTGGTGGGCCCGTTTGCTTTAAGCGCAGTATTGGGATAGGAATTACCCAATTTTCCAGGTGTTGTATGTCTTAGTTCGCCTAACTAAAAAAAGGGATTCCCTTCCCCTTTGTGCTTCCCAGGTGAGGGAATGATTCGCCCTGTTTCAGCTCTCGCTGGTCGGCATGCAGCAGCTGACCACCACCGATTATCTGGCACTCCCCAGTGAGAAGAACCCAGTATCTCAGCGGAAAATGAAGAAATCACCCATCTTCGGTGTCACACGCGCTGGGAGTTGGAGACTGGAGCTGTTCCATTTCGGCCACCTTGCTCCGCCTCCCTTCTTTCACGTGTCTAATTGATGATATTCCCTTTATCAGTGTAGGCCTCAATGCGATCCAAAGTACCCCTTCTCAGTTTCCTGAAAGACAGTGTTAATGGATTGCTCCACGAAACATCAGTGTAATTCTGTGAGGTGAATTCACACATCACCATGAAGTTTCTAAGACAGCTTCTTTCTAGTTTTCATCTGAGGATATATCCATTGTCACCATAAGCTTCATTGCACTAAGAAGTATCTTATTGCAGATTTCAAGGAAACTGTGTTAGTAAATTGATCACCAAAGAGAAACGTGTAACTCTGTGAATTGCATTCACACATTGCAATGCAGTTTCCCAGAAGGCTTCTTTCGGCTTTTTATGTGAGGATATTTCCTTTTTCACCGTAGGCCTCAGTGAGCTCCCAAGTATCACTTTCCAGAATCCATGACAAGAGTTTTAGCAAAGTGTTCCAAGAAGGGAAGGGTGGAACTCTGTGTGATGAAGTCACACATAAGAGAGGAATCTCTCAGAAAGTTTCTCTCTACTTATTATCGGAGGATATTTCTTTTTTCACCATGGGCCACAATGGGATCCCAAATATCACTTTGCAGATTCCACGAAAAGAGTGTTAGCAAACTGCTTCCTGAAGACTAACTTGTAACTCTGTGAGATGAATTCACAGATCAGAAAGAAGTTTCTCAGAAAGCTTCTTTCAAGTTTTGAACTGATGATATTTCCATTATCAGCGTAGCCCTCAATGTCATCCAAAGTAGCTATTCTCACGTTCTTCAAAGATTGTGTTAATGGACTGCTCCAGGAAACATAAGTGTAACTTTGTGAGTTGAATTCACACATCACTGAGAGGGTTCTATGAAAGCTTCTTTCTAGTTTTCATCTGAGGATATTTCCTTTGTCACCGTAAGCTTCATTGCGCTATGAAGTATCCCATTGCAGATTTCAAGAAAACTGTGTTAGCAAACTGATCACTGAAGAAAAACGTGTAACTCTGTGAATTGCATTCAGATATCGCAATGCAGTTTCTCAGAAGGCTTCATTACAGTTTTTATCTGAGGATATTTCCTTTTCACCATAGCCCTCAATGAGCTCTGAAATATCACTTTGGAGATTCCACGACAACAGTGTTAGCAAACTGTTCCAAGAAGGGAAGGGTGGAACTCTGTGTGATGAAGTCCCACATCAGAAAGCAATCTCTCAGAAAGCTTCTCACTAGTTATTATCTGAGGATATTTCCTTTTACACCATGGTTCCCAAAGGGCTCCGAAATATCACTTTGAAGATTCCTTGAAAAGAGTGTTAGCAAACTGCTTCCTGAGGACTAAGTTGGAACTGTGTGAGACGAATTCACAGATCACAAAGAAGTTTCCTAGCAAGCTTCTTTCACGTTTTGAACTCATGATATTTGCTTTACAGCAGAGGCCTCAATTCGATCCAAATTAGCATTTCCCAGGTTACTCAAAGACAGTGTTAATGAACAGCTCCACGAATCATAAGTGTAACTCTGTGAGACGAATTCACTCATCACAAAGAAGTTTCTAAGAAAGCTTCCTTCTAGTTTTGATCTGAGGATATTTCCTTTGTCACCCTAAGTTTCATTGCGCTAAGAAGTACCCCAATGCAGATTTCCAGAAAACAGTGTTAGCAAACTGATCACTGAGGAGAAACGTGTAACTCTGTGAGTTGCATTCACACATTGCAATGCAGTTTCTCAGGAGGCTTCTTTCCAGTTTTGATCTGAGGAGATTTCCTTTTTCACCGTGGGCCCTATTTGGATCGAAAGTATCACTTTGCAGAGTCCACGAAAAGAGTGTAAGCAAACTGCTTCCTGAGGATTAAGCTCTAACTCTGTGAGATGAATTCACAGATCGCAAAGAAGTTTCTCAGAAAGCTTCTTTCACTTTTCAACTGATGATATGTCCTTTATCAGCGAAGGTCTCAATGCGATCCAAAGAAGCCCTTGTCAGTCTCCTCAAAGACAGTGTTAATGGACTGTTCCATGGAACGTAAGTGAAACTCTCTGAGATGAATTCACACATCACCAAGCAGTTTCTAAGAAAGCTTCTTTCTAGTTTTCATCTCAGGATATTTCCTTTGTCACCGTAAGCTTCATTGCGCTAAGAAGTATCCCATTGCAGATTTCCAGAAAACTGTGTTAGCAAATTGAGCACTGAAGAGGAACATGTAACTGTGTGAGATGCATTCACACATTACAATGCAGTTTCTCAGAAGGCTTCTTTCCAGTTTTGATCTGAGGATATTTCCTTTTTTCCCATAGCCCTCAATGAGCTCCGAAATATCACTTTGCAGAATCCACGACAACAGTGTTAGCAAACTGTGCCAAGAAGGGAAGGGTGGAACTCTGTGAGACGAAGTCACACATCAGAAAGCAATCTCTCAGAAAGCTTCTCTCTAGTCATTTTCTGGGGATATTACATTTTCCACTATGGGACCCTATGGGCTAACAAATATCACTTTGCAGATTCCACGAAAAGAGTGTTAGCAATCTGCTTCCTGAGGTCTAAGGTGTAACTCTGTGAGATGGATTCACAGATCACAAAGAAGCTTCTCAGAAAGCTTCTTTCATGTTTTGAACTGATGAAATTTCCTTTATCAGCATAGGCCTTAATGCGATCCAAAGAAGCCCTTCTCAGGCTCCTCAAAGACAGTGTTAATGGACTGCTCCACGAAACATAAGTGTAACTCTGTGAGATGAATTCACACATCACCAAGCAGTTTCTAAGAAAGCTTCTTTCCCGTTTTTTCTGAGGATAATTCCCTTGTCACCGTATGCTTCATTGCGCTAAGAAGTATCCAATTGCAGATTTCCAGAAAACTGTGATAGCAAACTGATCACTGAAGAGAAACGCGTAAATCTGTGAATTGCATTCACACATTGCAATACAGTTTCTCAGAAAGCTTCTTTCCAGTTTTGATCTGAGGATATTTCCTTTTTCACCATAGCCCTCAGTGAGCTGCCAAATATCACTTTGGAGAATCCATGACAACAGTGTCAGCAAACTGTTATAAGAAGGTTAGTGTGGAACTCTGTGTGATGAAGTCACACATCAGACAGCAATCTCTCAGAAACTTCTCTCTAGTTATTATCTGAGGATATTTCCTTTTTCACCATGGGACCGAAATATCACTTTGCAGATTCCACGAACATAGTGTTAGCAAACTGCTTCCTGAGGTCTAAGCTGTAACTCTGTGAGATGAATTCACAGATCACAAAGAAGTTTCTCAGAAAGCTTCTTTCACGTTTTGAACAGATGATATTTCCTTTATCAGCGTAGGCCTCAATGCGATCCAAGGAAGCCCTTCTCAGCTTCCTCAAAGACAGTTTCTAGGAAAGTTTCTTTCTAGTTTTCATCTGAGTATATTTCCTTTGTCAACGTAAGCTTCATTGCACTAAGATGTATCTCATTGCAGATTGCCAGAAAACTGTGTGAGCAACCTAATCACTGAAGAGAAACGTGTAACTCTGTGAGTTGCATTCACACATCGCAATGCAGTTTCTCAGAAGGCTTCTTTCCAGTTTTGATCTGACTTTATTTCCTTTTTCACCATAGCCCTCAATGAGCTCCAAAATATCACCTTGGATAATGCACGACAACAGTGTTAGCAAACTGGTAAAAGAAGTGAAGGGTGGACCTCTCTGTGATGAAGTCACATATCCGAAAGCAATCTCTCAGAGATCTTTCTAGTCATTATGTGAGGATATTTCCTTTTTCACCATGGGTCCCAACTGGATCCAAAATATCACTTTGAAGATTTCACGAACAGAGTGTTAGCAAACTGCTTTCTGAGTACTAAGTTGTAACTCTGTGAGATGAATTCAGAGATCACAAAGAAGTTACTCAGAAAGTTTCTTTCAGGTTTTGAACTGATGATATTTCCTTTATCTGAGTAGGCCTCAATGCGATCAAAGAATCCCTTCTCAGGTTCCTCAAAGACAGTGTTAATGGACTGCTCCACGAAACATAAGTGTAACTGTGTGAGATGAATTCACACATCACCAAGAAGTTTCTAAGACAGTTTCTTTCTAGTATTCATCTGATCATATTTCCTTTGTCACCGTAAGCTTCATTGCACTAACAAGTATCCCACTGCAGATTTCCAGAAAATTTTGTTAGCAAATTGATCACTGAAGAGAAACGTGTAACTCTGTGAGTTGCATTCACACATAGCAGTGCAATTTCTCAGAAAGCTTCTTTCCAATTTTGATCTGAGGATATTTCCTTTTTCACGATGGCCCTCAATGAGCTCTGAAATATGATTTTGTAGAATCCCCGAAAACAATGATAGCAAACTGTTCCAAGAAGGGAAGGGTGGAACTCTGTGTGATGAAGTCACACATCAGAAAGCAATCTCTCAGATGCCTTCTCTCTAGTTATTATCTGAGGATATTTGCTTTTTCACCATGGGCCCCTATGGGCTCCCAAATATCAGTTTGCAGATTCCATGAACAGAGTGTTCGCAAACTGCTTCCTGAGGACTAAGCTGTAACTTTGTGAGATGAATTCACAGATCACAAAGAAGTTTCTCAGAAAGCTTCTTTCACGTTTTGTACTGATGATATTTCCTTTATCAGCGTAGGCCTCCATGTGATTCAAAGAAGCCCTTCTCAGGTTCCTCAAAGACAGTGTTAATGGACTGCTCCACGAAACATAATTGTAACTCTGTGAGATGAATTCACAGATCACCAAGAAATTTCCAAGAAAACTTCTTTCTAGTTTTCATCTGAGGATATTTCCTTTGTCACCGCAAGGTTCATTGCATTAACATGTATCCCATTGCAGACTTCCAGAAAACTTTGTTAGCAAAGTGATCACTGAATAGAAACGTGTAACTGTGTAAGTTGCATTCACACATGGCAATGCAGTTTCTCAGAAAGCTTCTTTCCTGTTTTGATCTGATGATATTTCCTATTTCCCCATAGCCCTCAATGAGCTCTGAAATATCACTTTGCAGAATCCACGAAAACAATGTTAGGAAACTGTTCCAAGAAGGGAATGTTGGAACTCTGTGTGATGAAGTCACACATCAGAAAGCAATCTCTAAGAGAGCTTCTCTCTAGTTATTATGTGAGGATATTTCCTTTTTCACCATGGGCCCCAATTAGATCAAAAATACCACTTTGCAGATTCCACGAACAGAGTGTTCGCAAACTGCTTCCTAAGGACAAAGCTGTAACACTGCGAGATGAATTCACAGATCACAAAGAAGTTTCTTAGAAAGCTTCTTTCACGTTTTGAACTAATGATGTTTCCCTTATCAGCGTAGGCCTCAGTGCAATCCAAAGAATCCCTTCTCAGGTTCCTCAAAGATGTGTTAATGGACTGCTCAACGAAACATAAGTGTAACTCTGTGAGATGAATTCACACATCACCAAGAAGTTTCTAAGAAAGCTTCTTTCTAGTTTTCATCTGAGGATATTTCCTTTGTCACCGTAAGCTTCATTGTGCTAAGAGTATCCCTTTGCAGATTTCTAGAAAACTGTGTTAGCATACTGATTACTGAAGAGAAAAGTGTAACTCTGTGAGTTGCATTCACACATCGCAATGCAGTTTCTCAGAGGGCTTCTATCCAGTTTGGATCTGAGGATATTTCCTTTTTCACCATAGCCCTTAATGAGCTCCCAAATATCACTTTGCAGAATCCACGACAACAGTGTGAGCAAGCTGTTCAATGAAGGGAAGGGTTCAACTCTGTGTGATGAAGTCACACATCAGAAAGCAATCTCTCAGAAAGCTTCTCTCTTGTTAGTATCTGAGTATATTTCCTTTTTCATCATGGTCCCCAATGGGCTCCCAAATATCACTTTGCAGATTCCACGAAAAGAGTGTTAGCAAACTGTTTCCTGAGGTCTAAGTTGTTACTCGGAGAGATGAATTCACAGATCACAAAGACATATCTCAGAAAGCTTCCTTCATGTTTTTCACTAATGATATTGCCTTTATCAGCGTTGGCCTCAATGCGAACCAAAAAAGCCCTTCTCAGGTTCCTCAAAGACATTGTTAATGGACTGCTCCACAAAATATAGGTGTAACTCCGTGAGATGAATTCACATGATCAGAAAGAAGTTTCTCAGAAAGCTTCTTTCACCTTTTTAGCTGATGATATTTCCTTTCTCAGCGTAGGGCTCAATGCGATCCAAGAAGCCCTTCTCAGGTTCCTCAAAGACAGTGTTAATGGACTGCTCCACGAAACATAAGTGTAATTCTGTGAGATGAATTCACACATCATCAAGAAGTTTCTAAGAAAGCTTCTTTATGGTTTTGATCTGAGGATATTTCACCATGGGCCCCATTGGACCCCCAAGTATAACTTTGCAGATTCCACAAAAACAGTTTTAGCAACCTGCTTCCTGAGGACTAAGTTGTAACATTGTGAGATGAATTCACAGATCACAAACCAGTATCTCAGAAAGCTTCTTTCACGTTTTTATCGGAGGATATTTCCTTTGGCTACATTGTCTTCAAAGGGATCCGAAATATCTGTTCTCAGACTCCACCAAACAGGGCTGGGCAACGGCCCCACGAAATACAGGTGTAACTCAGTGGTTTGAATTCACACATCACAAAGCGGTTTCTCAGAACGCTTCTTTCGTTTTTAAGATGAGGTTATTTGTGGTCTTGGAGCGCCAACGTATGTCCTATTGCAGATTCTGCGAAAACTCTGCTAGCAAGCTTCTCAGTGAAAACAATGATGGAACTCTGTGGGCTGAATTCACCCACAACAAAGAAGCTTCTGAGAAGGCTTCTCTGCAGGTTTTTCTGAGGATACTTCCTTATTCACCATGGGATTCAATGATATCCAAGACATCACTTCTGAGATTCCACAAAATGAGGGCTAGCAAACTCCCACAAGAAAGGGTGGTGTAACACTGTAAAATGAATTCACACATCACAAAGCAGTTTCCCAGAAAGCTTATTTCCGTTTTTTCTCGGAGGATATTTCCTTTGTCCTTATATTCTTCAAACCCATCTGAAATTTCACTTATCAGAACCCTCGGAAACAGTCCTAGGAAACAGCTCCAATAAATAGTGGTGAATTCTGAGACATGAAGTCACACATCAGAAAGCAATTTCTCAGAAAGCTCTTTCAGTTTTTGATCTGAGGATATTTGCTTTGTCACCGTCAGCTGCAGAGTGATAAGACGTATTCCACTGCAGATTTTCAGCAAACTGTATTAGCAAACTGATCACTGAAGAGAAACGTGTAACATTGTGAGTTGCATTCACACATCGCAATGCAGTTTCTCAGAAGGCTTCTTTCTGGCTTTCATCTGAGGATATTTCCTTTTTCACCATAGCCCTCAATGAGGTCCAAATATCACTTTCCAGAATCCACGACAACAGTGTTAGCAATCTGTTCCAAGAAGGGAAGGGTGGAACTCTGTGTGATGAAGTCACACATCACAAAGCAATCTCTCAGCAAGTTTCCCTCTAGTTATTATCTGAGGATATTTCCTTTTTCTCCATGGGCCCCAATGGGCTCCCAAATATCACTTTGCAGATTCCACGAAAAGACTAATAGCAAACTGCTTTCTGAGGTCTAAGTTGTAACTCTGTGAGATGAATTCACAGAACCCAAAGAACTTTCTCATAAAGCTTCTTTTGCATGTTGAACTGATGATATTTCCTTTATCAGCATAGGCCTCAAGGCGACCCAAAGTAGCCCTTCTCGTGTTCCTCAAAGAGAGTGTTAATGTACTGCTCCACGAAACTTAAGTGTAACTCTGTGAGATGAATTCACACATCACCAAGAAGTTTCTAAGAGAGCTTCTTTCTAGTTTTCCTCTGAGGATATTTCCTTTGTCATCGTCAGCTTCATTGCGCTAAGTACTATCCCATTGCAGATTTCCAGAGAAATGTGTTGGCACACTGAGCACTGAAGAGAAACGTGTAACACTGGGAATTGCATTCACACATCGCAATGCAGATTCTCAGAAGGCTTCTTTCCAGTTTTGATCGGAGGATATTTCCTTTTTCACCATAGGCCTCAGTGAGTTCCCAAGTATCATTTTGCAGAATCCATGACAACAGTGTTAGCAATCTGTTCCAAGAAGGTAAGGGTGGCACATTGTGTGATGAAGTCACACATCAGAAAGTAATCTCTCAGAAAGTTTCTCTGTAATTATTATCTGAGGAAATTATTATTTCCTCTGTAATTATTTCCTTTCTCACCATATGTCCCAATGGGCTCCCAAATATCACTTTGGGGATTCCACGAAAAGAGGGTTACTAAGTTGTAACTCTGTGAGATGGATTCACAAATTACAAAGAAGTTACCCAGAAAGCTTTTTTCACGTTTTAAACTGATGATATTTCCTTTATCAGCGTAGGCCTCAATGCGATCCAAAGTAGCCTTTCTCAGGTTCCTCAAAGACAGTGTCATTGGACTGCTCCATGAAACATAAGTGTAGCTCTGTGAGATGAATTCACACATCACTGAGAGGTTTCTAAGAAAATTTCTTTCTAGTTTTCATCTGAGGATATTTCCTTTGTCACCGTAAGCTCCATTGCGCTATGAACGATCCCATTGCAGATTTCAAGAAAACTGTGTTAGCAAACTGATCACTGAAGAGAAACGTGTAACTCTGTGAATTGCATTCACACATTGCAATGCAGTTTCTCAAAAGGCTTCTTTCCAGTTTTCTCTGAGGATATTTCCTTTTTCACCATGGACCTCAAGGAGCTCCCAAATATCACTTTGCAGATTCCACGACAGCAGTGTTAGAAAACAGTTCCAAGAAGGGAAGGGTGGAACTTTGTGTGATGAAGTCACACATCATAAAGCAATCTCTCAGAAAGCTTCTCCACAGTTATTATCTGAGGATATTTCGTTTTTCACCATGGGCCCCATTGGGCACAAAATATCACTTTGGGGATTCCACGAAAAGAGTGTTAGCAACTGCTTCCTGAGGACTAAGTTGTAACACTGTGAGATGAATTCACAGATCACAAAGAAGTTTCTCAGAAAGCTCTTTCCACGTTTGAACTGATGATATTTCCTTTATCAGCGTAGACTGCAATGTGTTCCAAAAAAGCCCTTTTCAGTTTCCTCAAAGACAGTGTTAATGGACTGCTCCACGAAACATAAGTGTAACTCTGTGACATGAATTCACACATCACGAAGACGTTTCTATGAAAGCTTCTTTCTAGATTTGATCTGAGGATAATTCCTTTGTCATCGTAAGTTTAATTGCGCTAAGAAGCATCCCATTGCAGATTTCCAGAAAACTGTGTTAGCAAACTAATCACTGAAGAGAAACATGGAACTCTGTGAGTTGCATTCACACATCTCAATGCAATTTCTCTGAAGGCTTCTTTCTCGTTGTGAACTAAGGATATTTCCTTTTTCACCATAGCCCTGAATGAGCTCCCAAATATCACTTTGCAGAAACCACGACAACAGTGTTAGCAAACTGTTCCAAGAAGGGAAGGGTGTAAATCTGTGTGATGAAGTCACACATCAGAAAGCAATCTCTCAGAAATATTCTCTCTACTTATTATCTGAGGATATTTCATTTTTCACTATGGGCCCCTATGGGCTCCCAAATATCACTTTAAAGATTCCACGAAAAGAGTGTTAGCAAACTGCTTCCTGAGGTCTACTTTGAAACTCTGTGAGATGAATTCACAGATCACAAAGTAGTTTCTCAGAAAGCTTCTTTCACGTTTTGAAATGATGATATTTCCTTTATCAGCGTAGGCCTCAATGCGATCCAAAGAAGCCCTTCTCAGTTTCCTCAAAGACAGTGTTAGTGGACTGCTCCAGGAAATCTAAGTGTAAGTCTGTGAGATGAATTCACACATCACCAAGAAGTTTCTAAGAAAATTTCTGTCGAGTTTTTATCTGAGGATATTTCCTTTCTCACCGTAAGCTTCATTGCACTAACAAATATCCCATTGCAGATTTCGAGAAAACTGTGTTAGCAAACTGATCACTGAAGAGAAACGTGTAACTCTGTGAGTTGCATTCACACATGGCAATGCAGTTTCTCAGAGAGCTTCTCTCCAGTTATTAGGGGAGGATATTTGCTTTTTCACCATAGCCCTCAATGAGCTCCCAAATATCACTTTGCAGAATCCAGGACAACAGTGTTAGCAAACTGTTCCAAGAAGGGAAGGGTGGAACTCTGTGTGATGAAGTCACACATCAGAAAGCAATCTCTCAGAAACCTTCTCTCTAGTTACTGTCTGAAGATATTTCCTTTTTCACCTTGGGCCCCAATTGGATCCTAAATATCACTTTGCAGATTCCATGAATAGAGTGTTAGCAAAGTGCTTCCTGAGGACTAAGCTGTAACTCTGCGAGATGAATTCACAGAGCACAAAGAAGGTCCTCAGAAAGCTTCTTTCACGTTTTGAACTGATAATATTTCCTTTAAGATCGTAGGCCTCAAATGGATCCAAACAAGCCCTTCTAAGTTTCCTCAAAGACAGTGTTAATGGACTGCTCCACGAAACATAAGTGTAACTCTGTGAGATGAATTCACACATCACCAAGAAGTTTCTAAGAAAGCTTCTTTCTAGTTTTCATCTGAGGATATTTCCTTTCTCACCGTAAGCTTCATTGCACTAACAAGTATCCCATTGCAGATATCCGGGAAACTGTGTTAGCAAACTGATCACTGAAGAGAAACGTGTAACGCTGTGAGTTGCATTCAAACATGGCAATGCAGTTTCTCAGAAGGCTTCTTTCCAGGTTTGATCTGAGGATATTTCCTTTTTTCCCATAGCCCTCAATGAGCTCCCAAATATCATGTTAGGGGATCCACGACAACAGTGTTACCAAACTGTTCCAAGAAGGGAAGGGTGGAACTCTGTGTGATGAAGTCACACATCAGAAAGCAATCTCTCAGAAACCTTCTCTATAGTTATTATGTGAGGACATTTCCTTTTTCACCGTGGTCCCCAATGGGATCCAGATTATCACTTTGCAGATTCCACGAACAGAGTGTTAGCAAACTGCTTCCTGAGGACTATGCTGTAACTCTGTGAGATGAATTCACAGATCACAAAGCAGTTTCTCAAAAAGCTTCTTTCTAATTTCATCTGAAGATATTTCCTTTGTAACCGTAAGCTTCATTACAGTAAGAAGTATCCCATTGCAGACTTCCAGAAAACTGTGTTAGCAACCTGATCACTGAAGACAAACATGAACCTGTGTGAGTTGCATTCACAAATTGGAACGCAGTTTCTCAGAAAGCTTCTTTCCAGTTTTGATAAGGGGATATTTCCTTTTTCACCATAGCCCTCAATGAGCTCCAAAATATCACTTTGGAGAATCCACGACAACAGTGTTAGCAAACTGTTCCAAGAAGGGAAGCGTGTAACTCTGTGTGATGAAGTCACACATCAGAAAGCAGTCTCTCAGAAACCTCTCTAGTTATTATCTGAGGATATTTCCTTTTTCACCGTGGGCCCCAATTGGATCCAAAACATCACTTTGCAGATTCCATGAAAAGAGTGTTAGCAAACTGCTTCCTGAGGACTAAGCTGTCAGTCTGCGATATGAATTCACAGATCACAAAGAAGTTTCTCAGAAAGCTTCTTTCACGTTTTCAACTGATGATATTTCCTTTAACAGCGTAGGCCTCAATGTGATCCAAAGAAGCCATTCTCAGTTTCCTCAAATACAGTGTTAGTGGACTGCTCCATGAAACGTAAGTGTAACTCTGTGAGATGAATTCACACATCACCAAGAAGTTGCTAAGAAAGCTTCTTTCTAGTTTTCATCTGAGGATATTTCCTTTCTCACCGTAAGCTTCACTGCACTAACAAGTATCCCATTGCAGATATCCAGAAAACTGTGTTAGCAAACTTATCACTGAAGAGAAACGTGTAACGCTGTGAGTTGCATTCACACATGGCAATGCAGTTTCTCAGAAAGCTTCTTTCCAGGTTTGATCTGAGGATATTTCCTTTTTTCCCATAGCCCTCAATGAGCTCCCAAATATCATGTTGGAGAATCCAAGACAACAGTGTTAGCAAACTGTTCCAAGAAGGGAAGGTTGGAACTCTGTGTGATGAAGTCACACATCAGAAAGCAATCTCTCAGAAACCTTCTCTCTAGTTATTATGTGGGGACATTTCCTTTTTCACCGTGGTCCCCAATGGGATCCAGATTATCACTTTGCAGATTCCACGAACAGAGTGTTAGCAAACTGCTTCCTGAGGACTACGCTGTAACTCTGTGAGATGAATTCACAGATCACAAAGAAGTTTCTCAGAAAGCTGCTTTCACTTTTTGAACTGGTGATATTTCCATTATCAGCGTAGACCTCAATGCGATCCAAAGAAGCCATTCTCAGTTCCTGAAAGACAGTGTTAGTGGACTGCTCCATGAAACATAAGTGTAACTCTATGAGATGAATTCACACATCACGAAGAAGTTTCTCAGAAAGCTTCTTTCTAGTTTCATCTGAAGATATTTCCTTTGTAACCGTAAGCTTCATTACACTAAGAAGTATTCCATTGCAGATTTCCAGAAAACTGTTAGCAACCTGATCACTGAAGACAAACGTGTAACTTTGTGAGTTGCATTCACACATGGCAACGCAGTTTCTCAGAAAGCTTCTTTCCAGTTTTGGTAAGTGGATATTTCCTTTTTCACCATAGCCCTGAATGAGCTCCCAAATATCTCTTTGGAGAATCCACGACAACAGTGTTAGCAAACTGTTCCAAGAAGGGAAGGGTGGAACTCTGTGCGATGAAGACACACATCAGAAAGCAATTTCTCAGAAACCTTCTCTCTAGTTATTATCTGAGGATATTTCGTTTTTCACTATGGGCCCCTATGGGCTCCCAAATATCCCTTTAAAGATTCCACGAAAAGGGTGTTAGCAAACTGCTTTCTGAGGTCTACGTTGTAATTCTGTGAGATGAATACACAGATCACAAACAAGTTTCTCAGAAAGCTTCTTTCACGTTTTGAAATGATGATATTTCCTTTATCAGCGTAGGCCTCAATGCGATCCAAAGAAGCCCTTCTCAGTTTCCTCAAAGACAGTGTTAACGGACTGCTCCATGAAACATAAGTGTAACTCTGTGAGATGAATTCACACATCACCAAGAAGTTTCTAAGACAGCTTCTGTCGAGTTTTATCTGAGGATATTTCCTTTGTCACCGTAATCTTCATTGCACTAACAAACATCCCATTGCAGATTTCCAGAAAACTGTTAGCAAACTGATCACTGAATAGAAACGCAAAACTCTGTGAGTTGCATTCACACATCGCAATGCAGTTTCTCAGGAGGCTTCTTTCCAGGTTTAATCTGACTATATTTCCTTTTTCACCATAGTCCTCAATGAGCTCGCAAATATCACTTTGGAGAATCCACGTCAACAGTGTTAGCAAACTGTTCCAAGAAGGGAAGGGTGGAACTCTGTGTGATGAAGTCATACTTCAGAAAGCAATCTCTCAGAAACTTTCTCTCTAGTTATTATCTGAAGATATTTCCTTTTTCACCATGGGCCCCAATTGGATCCAAAATATCACTTTGCAGATTCCAAAAACACAGTGTTAAGAAACTGCTTCCTGATATCTAAGTTGTAACTCTGTGAGATGAATTCAAAGATCACAAAGAAGTTTCTCAGAAAGCTTCTTTCACGTATCTAATGATGATATTTCCTTTAACAGCATAGGCCTCAAGGCAATCCAAAGAAGCCCTTCTGAGTTTCCTCAAAGACAGTGTTAATGGACTGCTCCAGGAAAGATAAGTGTAACTCTTGGGATGAATTCACACATCACCAGGAAGTATATAAGAAAGCTTCTGTCTAGTTTTCATCTGAGGATATTTCCTTTGTCACCGTGAGCTTCATTGCACTAACAAATATCCCATTGCAGATTTCCAGAATACTGTGTTAGCAAACTGATCACTGAATAGAAACGTGTAACTCTCTGTGTTGCATGCACACTTCGCAATGCAGTTTCTCAGAAGGCTTGTTTCCAGGTTTCAACTGACTATATTTCCTTTTTCACCATAGCCCACAATGAGCTCGCAAATATCACTTTGGAGAATCCACGACAACAGTGTTAGCAAACTGTTCCAAGAAGGGAAGGGTGGAACTCTGTGTGATGAAGTCACACATCAGAAAGCAATCTCTCAGAAACCTTCTCCCTGGTTATTATCTGAGGACACTTCCTTTTTCACCATGGGGCCCAAATGGACCCAAAATATCACTTTTCAGATTCCATGAAAAGAGTGTTAGCAAATTGCTTCCTGAGGACTAAGCTGTAACTCTGAGAGATGAATTCACAGATCACAAAGGAGTTTCTCAGAAAGCTTCTTTCACGTTTTGAACTGATGATATTACCTTTATCAGCGTAGGCCTCAATGCGATCCAAAGAAGCATTTCTCAGCTTCCTCAAAGACAGTGTTAATGGACTGCTCCATGAAACATAAGTGTAACTCTGTGAGATGAATTCACTCATCATGAAGAGGTTTCTACGAAAGCTTCTTTCTAGTTTTCATCTCAGGATATTTCCCTTGTCACCGTAAGCTTCACTACACTAAGAAGTACCCCATTGAAGAGTTCCACAAAACAGTTTTAGCAAACTGATCACTGAAGAGAAACGCGTAATTTTGTGCGTTGCATTCACACATGTCAATGCATTTTCACAGAAAGCTTCTTTCCAGTTTTGATCTGAGGATATTTCCTTTTCAACCATAGCCTTGAATGAGTTCCCAAATATCACCTTGGAGAATCCACGACAACCGTGTTAGCAAACTGTTCCAAGAAGGGAAGGGTGGAACTCTGTGTGATGAAGTCACACTTCAGAAAGCAACCTCTCAGAAAGGTTCTCTCTAGTTATTATCTGAGGATATTTCCTTTTTTACTATGGACCCTTATGGGCTCCCAAATATCATGTTCCATATTCCACGAACAGTGTTAGGAAACTGCTTCCTGAGGTCTAAGTTGTAAGTCTGTGAGATGAATTCACTGATCAGAAAGAAGTTTCTCAGAAAGCTCTTTCACGTTTTGAAATAATAATATTCCCTTTATCAGTGTAGGCCTCAATGTGTTCTAAAGAAGCCCTTCTCAATTTTCTCCAAGACAGTGTTAGTGGACTGCTCCATGAAACATAAGTGTAACTGTGTGAGATGAATTCACAGATCACAAGATTCTGAGAAAGCTTCTCTCACGTTTTCTACTGATGACATTTCCTATATCAGCGTAGGCCTCAAGGCGATCCAAATAATCCCTTCTCAGTTTCCTTAAAGACAGTGATAATGGACTGCTCCATGAAACGTAAGTGTAACTCTGTGAGATTAATTCACACATCACCAAGAGGTTTCTAAGAAAGCTTCTTTCTAGTTTCGTTTGAGGATATTTCCTTTGTCACTGTAAGCTTCATTACACTAAGAAGTATCCCTTTGCAGATTTCCAGAAAACTGTGTTAGCAACCTGATCACTGAAGGCAAACGTGTAACTGTGTGAGTTGCATTCACACAATGCAATGCAGTTTCTCAGAAGGCTTCTTTCCAGTTTTGATCTGAGGATATTTCCTTTTTCACCATAGCCTTCAATGAGCTCCGAAATATCACTTTTGATAATCCATGACAACAGTGTTAGCAACCTGTTCCAAGAAGGGAAAGGTGGAAATCTCTGTGATGAAGTCACACATCAGAAAGCAATCTCTCAGAAAGCTTCTGTCTACCTATTATGTGAGGATATTTCCTTTTTCACCATGGGCCCCAATTGAACCGAAAATATCACTTTGCAGACTCCACGAACAGAGTGTTAGCAAAGTGCTTCCTGAGGACTAAGCTGTAAGTCTGCGAGCAGAATTCACAGATCACAAAGAAGTTTCTCAGAAACCTTTTTTCACGTTTTGAACTGATGATATTTCCTTTATCAGTGTAGGCCTCAATTCGATCTAAAGAAACCCTTCTCAGGTTCCTCAAAGGCAGTGTTTCCGGACTGCTCCATGGTAGATAAGTGTAACTCTGTGAGATGAATTCACACATAACCAACAAGGTTCTAAGAAAGCTTCTTTCTAGTTTTCATCTGAGTATTTCCTTTGTCACCATAAGCTTCATTACACTAACAAGTATCCCATTGAAGAGTTCCAGAAAACTGTGTTAGCAAACTGGTCACTGAAGAGAAACGTGTAATTTTGTACGTTGCATTCACACATGGCAACGCAGTTTCACAGAAAGCTTCTTTCCAGTTTTGATCTGAGGATATTTCCTTTTTCACCATAGCCCTGAATGAGTTCCCAAATATCCCCTTGGAGAATCCACGACAACAGTGTTAGCAAACAGTTCCAAGAAGGGAAGGGTGGAACTCTGTGTGATGAAGTCACACTTCAGAAAGCAATCTCTCAGAAACTTTCTCTCTAGTTATTATCTGAGGATATTTCCTTTTTCACCAAGGGGCCCAATTGGATCCAAAATATCACTTTGCAGATTCCACGAACAGAGTGTTAGCAAACAGCTTCCGGAGGACTAAGTTGTAACTCTGCGAGGTGAATTCACAGATCACAAAGAAGTTTCTCAGAAAGCTTCTTTCGGGTTTTCAACTGATGATATTTCCTTTATCAGCGTAGGCCTCAATGCGATCCAAAGAAGCCCTTCTCAGTTTCCTCAAAGACAGTGTTAATGGACTGATCCATGAAACATAAGTGTAAGTCTGTGAGATGAATTCACACATCATCAAGAAGTTTCTAAGAAAGCTTTTTTCTAGTTTTCATCTGAGGATATTTCCATTGTCACCGTTGGCTTCATTGCACTAACAAGTATCCCATTGCATTTTCCAGAAAACTGTGTTGGCAAACTGATCACTGAAGAGAAACGTGTAACCCTGTGGGTTGCATACACACATGACAACGCAGGTTCTCATAAGGCTTTTTCGAGTTTTGATCTGAGGATATTTCCTTTTTCCCCTAGCCCTCAATGAGCTCCCAAATATCACTTTGGAGAATCCACAACAACAGTGTTAGCAAACTGTTCCAAGAAGGGAAGGGTGTAACTCTCTGTAATGAAGCCACACTTCAGAAAGCAGTCTCTCAGAAACCTTCTCTCTAGTTATTATCTGAGGATATTTCCTTTTACACCATGGGCCCCAATTGGATGCAAATATCACTTTGCAGATTCCACGAACAGAGTGTTAGCAAAGAGCTTCCTGAGGACTAAGCTGTAACTCTGTGAGATGAATTCACAGATCACAAAGAAGTTTCTCAGAAAGCTTCTTTCACGTTTTCTACTGAGTATATTTCCTTTATCAGCGTAGGCCTCAAGGTGATCCAAAGAATCCCTTCTCAGTTTCCTCAAATACAGTGTTAATGGACTGCTCCACGAAACATAAGTGTAACTCTGGTAGATTAATTCACACATCACCAAGAAGTTTCTAGGAAAGCTTCTTTCTAGTTTCATCTGAGGATATTTCCTTAGTCACCGTAAGCTTCATTACACTAAGAAGTATCCCATTGCAGATTTCCAGAACACTGTGTTAGCAAACTGATCACTGAAAGAAAACGCGTAACTGTGTGAGTCGCATTCACACATGGCAACGCAGGTTCTCAGAAAGCTTCTTTCCAGTTTTCATCTGAGGATATTTCCTTTTTCCCCAGAGCCCTCAATGAGCTCCCAAATATCACTTTGGAGAATCCACGACAACAGTGTTAGCGAACTGTTCCAAGTAGGGAAGGGTGGAACTCTGAGTGATGATGTCCCACATCAGAAAGCAGTCTCTCAGAGAGCTTCTCTGTAGTTGTTATCGGACGTATTTCCTTTTTGACCATGGGCCCCAAAGGGCTACAAATATCACTTTAAATATTCCACGAAAAGAGTGTTAGCAAACTGCTTCCTGAGTTCTACATTGTAACTCTGTGAGATGAATTTGCAGATCACAAAGAAGTTTCTCAGAAATCTTCCTTCACGTTTTGAACTGATGATATTTCCTTTATCAGCGTAGGCCTCAATGCGATCCAAAGAAGCCCTTCTCAGTTTCCTCAAAGACAGTGTTAATGGACTGCTCCATGAAACTTAAGTGTAAGTCTGTGAGATGAATTCAGACATCACCAAGAAGTTTCTAAGAAAGCTTCCTTCTAGTTTTCATCTGAGGATATTCCCTTTGTCACCGTAAGCTTCATTGCACTAACAAGTATCCCATTGCAGATTTCCAGAAGACTGTGTTAGCAAACTGATCACTGAAGAGAAACGTGTAACTCTGTGAGCTGCATTCACACATGGCAATGCAGTTTCTCAGAAGGCTTCTTTCCAGTTTTGACCTGAGGATATTTCCTTTTTTCCCACAGCCCTCAGTGAGCTCCCAATTATCACTTTGGAGAATCCACGACAACACTGTTAGCAGACTATTCCAAGAAGGGAAGGGTGGAACTCTGTGTGATGAAGTCACACGTCAGAAAGCAATCTCTCAGAAACTTTCTCTCTAGTTGTTATCTGAGGATATTTCCTTTTACACCATGGGCCCCAATTGGATCCAAAATATCATTTTGCAGATTCCATGACAAGAGTGTTAGAAAACTGCTTCCTGAGGACTAAGCTGTAACTCTGTGAGATGAATTCACAGATCACAAAGAAGTTTCTCAGAAACCTTCTTTCACGTTTTGAACTGATGATAGTTCCTTTAACAGTGTAGACCTCATTGCAATCCTAAGAAGCCCTTCTCAGTTTCCTCAAACACTGTTAGTGGACAGCTGCATGAAACATAAGTGTAACTCTGTGAGATGAATTCACACATCACCAAGAAGTTTCTAAGATAGCTTCTTTCTGATTTTCATCTCAGGATATTTCCTTTGTCACCGTAATCTTCATTGCACTATCAAGTATCCCTTGCAGATATCCAGAAAAATGTATTAGCAACCTGATAACTGAAGACAAACCTGTAACTGTGTGAGTTGCATTCACACACGGCAAAGCAGTTTCTCAGAAAGCTTCTTTCCAGTTTTGATAAGGGGATATTTCCTTTTTCACTATAGCCCTCAATGAACTCCCAAATATCACTTTGGAGAATCCACAACAACTGTGTTAGCAAACTGTTCCAAGAAGGGAAGGGTGGAACTCTGTGTGATGAAGTCACACATCAGAAAGCAATCTCTCAGAAAGCTTCTCTCCAGGTATTATCTGAGGATATTTCCTTTTTCACCATGGGCCCCTATGGGCTCCCAAATATCACGTTGCAGATTCCACGAAAAGAGTGCCAGCAAACTGCTTCCTGAGGTCTAAGTTGTAACTCTGTGAGATGAATTCACAGATCACAAAGAAGTTTCTCAGAAAACTTCTTTCACGTTTTCAACTGATGATATTTCCTTTATCAGCGGAGGCCTCAATGCGATACAAGAAGCCCTTCTCAGGTCCCTAAAAGAGAGTGTTAACGGACTGCTCCACGAAACATAAGTGTAACTCTGTGAGATGTATTCACACATCACCAAGAAGTTTCTAAGAAAGCTTCATTCTAGTTTTTATCTGAGGATATTTCCTTTGTCACTGTAAGCTTCATTGTGCTAAGAAGTATCCCATTGCAGGTTTCCCGAAAACTATGTTAGCAAACTGATCATTGAAAACAAACGTGTTATTCTGTGAGTTGCATTCACACATGGCAATGCAGTTTCTCAGAAGGCTTCTTTCCAGTTTTGATCTGAGAATATTTCCTTTTTCCCCATAGCCCTCAATGAGCTCCCAAATATCACTTTGCAGAATCCACGACAACAGGGTTAGCAAACTGTTCCAAGAAAGCAAGGGTGGAACTCTGTGTGATGAATTCACACATCAGAAAGCAATCTCTCAGAAAGCTTCTCTCTAGTTATTATCTGAGGATATTTCCTTTTTCACCATGGGTCCCTATGGGCTCCAAAATATCACTTTGCAGATTCCAGGAGAAGAGTGTTAGCAAACTGCTTTCTGAGGTCCAAGTTGTAAGCCTTTGAAATGAATTCACAGATCACAAAGAAGTTTCTCAGAAAGCTTCTTTCACGTTTTTAACTGATGATATTTCCTTTACCAGCGTAGGCCTCAATGCTATCCAAAGAAGCCCTTCTCAGGTTCCTCAAAGACAGTGTTAAAGGACTGCTCCACGAAACGTAAGTGTAACTCTGTGAGATGAAGTCACACATCACCAAGAAGTTTCTAAGAAAGCTTCTTTCTAGTTTTCATCGGAGCATATTTCCTTTGCCATCGTAAGCTTCATTGCGCTAAGAAGTATCCCATTGCAGATTTCCAGAAAACTGTGTTAGCAAACTGATCCTTGAAGAGAAACATGTAGGCCGGGCGCGGTGGCTCAAGCCTGTAATCCCAGCACTTTGGGAGGCCGAGACGGGCGGATCACGAGGTCAGGAGATCAAGACCATCCTGGCTAACATGGTGAAACCCCGTCTCTACTAAAAATACAAAAATACTAGCCGGGTGACCTGGCGGGTACGGTACCTGTAGTCCCAGCTACTTGAGAGGCTGCGGCAGGAGAATGGCGTGAACCCGCGAGGCGGAGCTTGCAGTGAGCTGAGATCCGGCCACTGCCCTCCAGCCTGGGAAACAGAGTGAGACTCCATCTCAAAAAAAAAAAAAAAAAAAAATAGAAGAGAAACGTGTAACTCTGTGAGTTGCATTCACGCATCGCAATGCAGTTTCTCAGAAGGCTTCTTTCCATTTTAGATCTGAGGATATTTCCTTTTTCACCATAGCCCTCAATGAGCTCCCAAATATCACTTTGGAGAATCCACGACAACAGTGTTAGCAAACTGTTCCAGGAAGGGAAGGGTGGAATTCTGTGTGATGAAGTCACACATCAGAAAGCAATCTCTCAGAAAGCTTCTGTCTCCTTATTGTCTGAGGATATTACCTTTTTCACCATGGGCCCCAATGGGCTCCGAAATATCACTTTGCAGATTCCACGAAAAGAGTGTTAGGAAACTGCTTCCTGAAAACTAAGTTATAACTCTGTGACATGAATTCAGAGATCACAAAGAAGTTTCTCAGAAAGCGTCTTTCTCATTTTTGTCGGAGGATATTTCCATTGGCCCCATTGTCTTCAAAGGGATCCTGAATATCAGTTCTCAGGTTCCACACAAACAGGGCTAGTATCGGCACGATGAAATACAGCTGTAATTCAGTGAGTTGAATTCACACATCACAAAGTGGTTTCTCAGAAAAAGTCTTTTCTTTTAAGATGAGGTTATTTGTGGTCTCGGCGCACCACCGTATGTCCTATTGGAGATTCTGCAAAAACTCGGCTACCAAGCTTCTCAGTGAAAACAATGATGGAAATCTCTTAAATGAATTCACCGACAACAAAGAAGTTTCCGAGAAGGCTTCTCTGCAATTTTGTCTGAGGATACTTCCTTATTCACCATGAGATTCAACGATATCCAAGACATCACGTCTGAGATTCCACAAAATGAGTGCTAGCAAACTCACTCAAGATAGGGTGGTGTAACACTGTGAAATGAATTCACACATCACAGAGCAGTTTCTCAGAAAGCTTCATTCCGCTTTTTCTTGGAGGATATTTCCTTCGTCCTTCCACTCTTCAAACCCATCCGAAATATCACTTCTCGGAATCCACGGAAACAGTCATAGGAAACGGATCCAAGAAATTGAGGTGAAACTCTGAGAGATGAAGTCACACATCAGAAAGCAATTTCTCAGAAAGCTTCCTTCAGTTTTTGATCTGAGGATATTTGCCTTGTCACCGTCAGCTGCATAGCGCTAAGAAGTATTCCACTGCAGATTCAAGAAACTGTGCTAGCAAAATGATCACAGAGGAGAAACGTGTAATTCTGTCAGTTGCATTCACACATCGCAATGAAGTTTCTCAGAAGGCTTCTTTCCTGTGGATCTGAGGATATATGCTTTTTCAACATAGCCCTCAATGAGATCCCAAATATCACTTTGCAGAATCCACGACCACAGTGTTAGCAAACTGTTCCAAGAAGGGAAGTGTGAAACTCTGTGTGACGAAGTCACACATCAGAAAGCAATCTCTCTGAAAGCTTCTCTCTAGTTAGTATCTGAGGAAAATTCCTTTTTCACCATGGACCTCAATGGGCTCCCAAAAATCCCTTTGCCGATTCCACGAAGAGAGTGTTAGCAAAGTGCTTCCTGAGGTCTAAGTTGTAACTCCGTGAGGTGAATTCCCAGATCACAAAGAAGTTTCTCAGAAAGGTCTTTCACGTTTTCAACTGATGATATTTCTTTTCTCAGCGTAGGCCTCAATGCGATCCAAAGAAGACCTTCTTAGGTTCCTCAAAGACAGTATTAATGGACTGCTCCACGAAACATAAGTGTAACTCTGTGAGGTCAATTCACACATCTCCAAGAAGTTTCTAAGAAAGCTTCTTTCTAGTCTTCCTCTGAGTTTATTTCCTTTGTCACCGTTAGCTTCATTGCACTAAGAAGTATCCCATTGCAGATTTCCAGAAAACTGTGTTAGCAAACAGGTCACTGAAGAGAAACGTGTAACTCTGTGAGTTGCATTCACACATGGCAATGCAGTTTCTCAGAAGGCTACTTTCCAGTTTGGATGTGAGGATATTTCCTTTTTCACCATAGCCCTCAATGAGCTCCCAAATATCACTTCGAGAATCCACGACAACTGTGTTAGCAAACTGTTAAAGGAAGGGAAGGTTGGATCTCTGTGTGATGAATTCACACATCAGAAAGCAATCTCTCAGAAAGTTTCTCTCTAGTTATTATCTGAGGATATTTTCTTTTTCACCATGGGCCGCAAATGGGCTCACAAATATCACTTTGCAGATTCCACGAAAAGAGTGTTAGCAAAATGCTTCCTGAGGACTAAGCTGTAACTCTGTGAGATGAATGCCTAGATCACAAAGGAGTTTCCAGAAAGCTTCTCTCAAGTTTTTAACTGAGGATATTTCCTTTATCAGCGTGGGCTTCAATGCGATCCAAAGAAGCCCTTCTCAGGTTCCTCTAAGACAGTGTTAATGGACTGCTCCAAGAAACATAAGTGTAACTCTGTGAGATAAATTCACATATTTCAAGAAGTTTCTAAGAAAGCTTCTTTCAACTTTTAATCGGAGGATATTTCCTCTCTCATCGTAAGCTTCATTGCCCTAACAAGTATCCCATTGCTGATTTCCAGAAAACTGTGTTAGCAAACTGATGACTAAAGAGAAACGTGTAAACCTGTGAGTGGCATTCACACATCACAATGCAGGCTCATCAGAAGGCTTCTTTCAAGTTTGGATCTGAGGAGATTTCCTTTTTCCCCGTAGCCCTCAGTGAGCTCCCAAATATCACTTTCGAGAATCCACGACAACAGTGTTAGCAAACTGTTCCAAGGAGGGAAGGGTGGAACTCTGTGTGATGAAGTCACACATCAGAAAGCAATCTCTCAGAAAACTTCTCTGCAGTTATTTTATGAGGATATTTCCTTTTTCACCATGGGCCCCTATCGGCTCCCAAATATCACTTTGCAGTTTCCACGAAAAGAGTGTTAGCAAACTGCTTCCTGAGATCTAAGTTGTAAGTCTGTGAGATGAACTCACCGATCAGAAAGAAGTTTCTCAGAAAGCTTCTTTCACGTTTTGAACTGATGATATTTCCTTTCTCAGCCTACGCCTCAATCCGATCCAAAGAAGCCCTTCTCAGAGTCCTCAGAGAGAGTTCTAATGGACTGCTGCACCAAACATAAGTGTAACTCTGCGGGATGAATTCACACATCTCCAAAAATTTTCTAAGAAACTTCTTTCTAGCTTTCATCTGAGGATATTTCCTTTGTCACCGTAAGCTTCATTGCAATAAGAAGTATCTCATTGCAGATTTCCAGAAAACTGTGTTAGCAAACTGATAACTGAAGACCAATGTATAACTCTGTGAGTTGCATTCACACATCGCAATGCAGTTTCTCAGAAGGCTTTTTCCAGTTTGGATCTGAGGATATTTCCTTTTTCAAGATAATCCTCAATGATCTCCCAAATATCACTTTGCAAAATCCACGACAACAGTGTCAGCAAACCGTTCCAAGAATGGAAGGGTGGAACTCTGTGTGATGAAGTCTCACATCAGAAAGCAGTCTCTCAGTAACCTTCTCTCTAGTTAGTATCGGAGGATTTTTCCTTTTTCTCCATGGACTCCAGTGTAATCCCAAATATCACTTTAGTGATTCCATGAAAAGAGTGTTAGCCAACTGCTTCCTGAGGTCTAAGTTGTAACTTTGTGAGATGAATTCACAGATCACAAAGAAGTTTCTCAGAAAGCTTCCTTCATATTTGAAACTGATGATATTTCCTTTCTCAAAGTAGTCCTCATTGCCAACAGAAGAAGCCCTTCTCAGGTACTCAGAGAGAGTGTTGATGGACTGCTCCACGAAACATAAGTGTAAATCTGTGAGATGAATTCACACATCACCAAGACGTTTCTAAGAAAGCTTGTTTCTAGTTTTCATCTGAGGATATTTCCTTTGTCACCGTAAGCTTCATTGCACTAACAAGTATCCCATTGCAGATTTCCAGAAGACTGTGTTAGCAAACTGATCACTGAAGAGAAACGTGTAACTCTGTGAGTTGCATTCACATATCGCAATGCAGTTTCTCAGAAGGCTCCTTTACAGCTTTCATCTCAGGATATTTCCTTTTTCACCATAGCCCTCAATGTGCTCCCAAATATCACTTTGCAGTATCCACGACCACAGTGTTAGCATACGGTTCATGGAAGGGAAGGGTGGAACTCTGTGTGACGAAGTCACACATCAGAAAGCAACCTCTCAGAAAGCTTCTCTCTGTTATTTTCTGAGGATATTTCTTTTTTCAACATAGGCCCTAATGGGCTCCCAAATATCACTTTGCAGATTCCACGAAAAGAGTGTTAGCAAACTGCTTCTTGAGCTCTAAGTTGTAACTCTGTGAGATGAATTCACAGATCACAAAGAAGTTTCTCAGAAAGCGTCTTTCACGTTTTTAACTGATGATATTTCCTTTATCAGCATATGCCCAAATGCGATTCCAAGGAAGCCCTTCTCAGGTTCCAAAAGACAGTGGTAATGGACTGCTCTACGAAATATAAGTGTAACTCTGTGAGATGAATTCACACATCACCGAGAAGTTTCTAGGAACGCTTCTTTCTAGTTTTCCTCTGAGGAAATTTCCTGTGTCACCGAAAGCTTCATTACGCTAAGAAGTATCACATTTCGGATTTCTAGAAAACTGTTAGCAAACTGATAATTGAAGAGAAACGTGTAACTCTGTGAGTTGCATTCACACATCGCAAAGCAGTTTCTCAGAAGACTTCTTTCCAGTTTGGATCTTAGGATATTTCCTTTATCTCCATAGGCCTCAATGAGCTCCAAAATATCACTTTGTAGAATCCACGACAACAGTGTTAGCAAACTGTTCCAAGAAGGGAAGTGTGGAACTCTGTGTTTTGAAGTCACACATCAGAAAGCAGACTCTCAGAAAGCTTCTCTGTAGTTATTATCTGAGGATATTTCCTTTTTCACCATGGTCCCCAATTGGCTCCCTAATATCACTTTGTAGATTCCACGAAAAGAGGGTTAGCAAACTGCTTCCTGATGTCTACATTGTAAATCTGTGAGATGAATTTGCAGATCACAAAGAAGTTTCTCAGAAAGCTTCTTTCACGTTTTGAATTGATGATATTTCCTCAATCAGCGTAGGCCTCATTGCGATCCAAAGAATCCCTTCTGGTGTTATGGACTGCTGAACGAAACGTAAGTGTAATTCTGTGAGATGAATTCAAACTTCACCAAGAAGTTTCTAAGAAAGCTTCTTTGTAGTTTTGATCGGAGGATATTTCCTTTGTCACCTTAAGCTTCATTGCGCTAAGAAGTATCCCATTGCAGATCTCCAGAAAACTGTGTTAGCAAACTGATCACTGAAGAGAAACGTGCAACACTGTGAGTTGCATTCACACATCACAATGCAGTTTCTCAGAAAGCTTCTTTCCAGTTTGGATCTGAGGATATTTCCTTTTTCACCATAGCCCTCAATGAGCTCCCAAACACCACTTTGCAGAATCCACAACAACAGTGTTAGCAAAGAGTGCAAGAAGGGAAGGTTGGAAATCTGTGTGATGAAGTCACATATCAGAAAGCAATCTCTCAGAAAGCTTCTCTGTAGCTATTAGGTGAAGATATTTCTTTTTTCACCATGGGCGCCAATGCGCTCCGAAATATCACTTTGCAGATTCCACGAAAAGAGTGTTATCAAACGGCTTCCTGAGGTCTAAGTTGTAACTCTGTGAGATAATTCGCAAATTACAAAGAAGTGTCTCAAAAAGGTTCTTTCACGTTTTGAACTGTTGATATTTCCTTTCTCAGTGTAGGCCTCAATGCGATCCAAAGAAGCCCTTCTCAGGTTCCTCAAAGACAGTGTTAATGGACTGCTCCACGAAACATAAGTGTATCTCTGTGAGATGAGTTTACACATCTCCAAGAATTTTCTAAGAAAGTTTCTTTCAGGTTTTCATCTGTGGATATTTCCTTTGTCACCGTAAGCTTCATTGCGCTAAGAAAGATCCCACTGTAGATTTCCAGAAAACTGTGTTAGCAAACTGATCACTGAAGAGAAACGCATAACCCTGTGAGTTGCATTCACACATCGCAATGCAGTTTCTCAGAAGGCTTCTTTCCAGTTTTGATCTGAGGATTTTTCCTTTTTCACCATAGCCGTCAATGAGCTCCGAAATATCACTTTGGAGAATCCACGACAACAGTGTTAGCAAACTGTTCCAAGAAGGGAAGGGTGGAATTCTGTGTGATGAAGTCACACATCAGAAAGCAATCTCTCAGAAAGCTTCTCTGGAGTTATTTTGTGAGGATATTTGCTTTTTCACCATGGGCCCCAATGGGCTCCCAAATATCACTTCACAGATACCACGAAAAGAGTGTTAGCAGGAGGGGCGGAGCAAGATGCCCGAATAGGAACAGCTCCAGTCTCCAACTCCCAACGCGAGCGACACAGAAGACCGGTGATTTCTGCATTTTCAACTGAGGTACTGGGGTCATCTCACTAGGGAGTGCCAGACAATCGGTGCTGGTCAGCTGCTGCAGCCGGAGCAGTGAGAGCTGAAGCAGGGCAAGGCATCGCCTCACCTGGAAGCTCAAGGGGGAAGGGAATCCCTTTTCCTAGCCAGGGAACCTGAGACACACAACACCTGGAAAATCGGGTAACTCCCACCCCAATAGTGCGCTTTAAGAAAGAGGCACACCAGGAGAATATATCCCATACCTGGCCGGGAGGGTCCCATGCCCAGGGAGCCTCCCTCCCTGCTAACACAGCAGTCTGCAGCGATCTATCCGCAAGGCAGCAGTGAGGCTGGGGGGGCGCCCACCATTGCTGAGGCTTAAGTAGGTAAACAAAGCCGCTGGGAAGCTCGACTGGGTGGAGCTCACAGCTTCTCAAGGAATCCTGCCTGTCTCTGAAGTCTCCACCTCTGGGGACAGCGCACAGCTGAAGTCCAACAGCGGAAGCAGCAGGGGACGGTGCAGACGCGAACGACTCTGTCTGACAGCTTTGGGGAGAGCCGTGGATCTCCCAACGCGGAGGTTGAGATCTGAGAACAGACAGACTGTCTGCTAAGGTGGGTCCCTGACCCCTGAATAGCCTAGCTGGGAGACATCCCCCACTAGTGGCAGTCTGACACCCCACACCTCACAGGGTGGAGTACACCCCTGAGAGGAAACTTCCAAAGGAAGAATCAGACAGGTACACTCGCTGTTCAACAATATTCTATCTTCGGCAACCTCTGCTGCTGATACCCAGGCAAACAGGGTATGGAGTGGACCTCAAGCAATCTCCAACAGACCAACAGACAGTCCTTCTGACTGTCAGAAGGAAAACTATCAAACAAAAAGTACTCCTATACCGAAACCCCATCAGTACGTCACCATCATCAAAGACCAAAGACAGACAAAACCACAAAGATGGGGAAGAAGCAGGGCAGAAAAGCTGGAAATTCAAAAAATAAGAGTGCATCTCCCCATGCAAAGGAGCGCAGCCCATCGCCAGCAACGGATCGAAGCTGGTCAGAGAATGACTTTGACGAGATGAGAGAAGAAGGCTTCAGTCCATCAAACTTCTCAGAGATAAAGGAGGAATTACGTACCCAGGACAAAGAAACTAAAAATCTTGAAAAAAGAGTGGAAGAATTGACAGCTAGACTAATTAATGCAGAGAAGATCATAAACGAAATGACAGAGATGAAAACCATGACACGAGAAATACGTGACATTGCACAAGCTTCAGTAACCGACTCGATCCACTGAAAGAAAGAGTATCAGTGATTGAGGATCAAATGAATGAAATGAAGCGAGATGACAAACCAAAAGAAAAAAGAAGAAAAAGAAATGAACAAATCCTACAAGAAGTATGGGATTATGTAAAAAGACCAAATCTACATCTGATGGGGGTGCCTGAAAGTGAGGGGGAAAATGGAACCAAGTTGGAAAACACTCTTCAGGATATCATCCAGGAGAACTTCCCCAACGTAGTATGGCAGGCCAACATTCAAATTCAGGAAATACAGAGAACACCACAAAGATACTCCTCCAGAAGAGCAACTCCAAGACACATAATTGCCAGATTCACCAAAGTTGAAGTGAAAGAAAAAATCTTAAGGGCAGCCAGAGAGAAAGGTCGGGTTACCCACAAAGGGAAGCCCATCAGACTAACAGCAGATCTCTCGGCAGAAACTCTACAAGCCAGAAGAGAGTGGGGGCCAATATTCAACATTCTTAAAGAAAAGAATTTTCAACCCAGAATTTCATATCCAGCCAAACTAAGTTTCATAAGTGAAGGAGAAATAAAATCCTTTACAGATCAGCAAATGCTTAGAGATTTTGTCACCACCAGGCCTGCCTTACAAGAGACTCTGAAGGAAGCCCTAAACATGGAAAGGAACAACCGGTACCAGCCATTGCAAAAACATGCCAAAATGCAAAGACCAGCGAGGCTAGGAAGAAACTGCATCAAATAACGAGCAAAATAACCAGTTAATATCATAATGGCAGGATCAAGTTCACACATAACAATATCAACCTTAAATGTTAATGGAGTAAATGCTCCAATTGAAAGACATAGACTGGAAACTGGATGAAGAGCCAAGACCCATCAGTCTGCTGTATTCAGGAGACACATCTCACATGCAGAGACATACATAGGCTCAAAATAAAGGGATGGAGGAAGATCTACCAAGCAAATGGAGAACAAAACAAAGCAGGGGTTGCAATCCTTGTCTCTGATAAAACAGACTTTAAACCCTCAAAGATCAAAAGAGACAAAGAAGGCCATTACATAATGGTAAAGGGATCAATTCAACAGGAAGAGCTAACTCTCCTAAATATGTATGCGTCCAATACAGGAGCACCCACATTCATAAAGCAAGTCCTTAGAGGCTTACAAGGAGAGTTGGACTCCCATACAATAATAATGGGAGACTTCAACACTCCACTGTCAAAATTAGACAGATCAACGAGACAGAAAGTTAACAAGGATATCCAGGAATTGAACTCATCTCTGCACCACGTGGACCTAATAGACATCTATAGAACTCTCCACACCAAATCAACAGAATATACATTCTTCTCAGCACCACATCACACTTATTCCAAAATTGACCACATAATTGGAAGTAAAGCACTCCTCAGCAAATGTAAAAGAACTGAAATTATAACAAACTGTCTCTCAGAACACAGTGCAATCAAACTAGAACTCAGGACTAAGAAACTCAATCAAAACCGCTCAACTACATGGAAACTGAACAACCTGCTCCTGAATGACTACTGGGTACATAATGAAATGAAAGCAGAAATAAAGATGTTCTTTGAAACCAATGAGAACAAAGTAGAACATACCAGAATCTCTGGGACACATTTAAAGCAGTGTGTAGAGGGAAATTTATAGCACTAAATGCCCACAAGAGAAAGCAGGAAAGAACTAAAATTGACACTCTAACATCACAATTAAAAGAACTAGAGAGGCAAGAGCAAACACATACAAAAGCTAGCAAAAGGCAAGAAATAACTAACATCAGAGCAGAACTGAAGGTGATAGAGACACAAAAAACACTCCAAAAAATCAAAGAATCCAGGAGTTGTTTTTTTGAAAAGATCAACAAAATTGACAGACCGCTAGCAAGACTAATAAAGAAGAAAAGAGAGACGAATCAAATAGACGCAATAAAAAATGATAAAGGGGATATCACCACTGACCCCACAGAAATACAAACAACCATCAGAGAATACTATAAACGCCTCTACGCAAATCAACTAGAAAATCTAGAAGAAATGGATAATTTCCTGGACACTTACACTCTCCCAAGACTAAACCAGGAAGAAGTTGAATCCCTGAATTGACCAATAGCAGGCTATGAAATTGAGGCAACAATTAATAGCCTACCCACCAAAAAAAGTCCAGGACCAGATGGATTCACAGCTGAATTCTACCAGAGGCACAAGGAGGAGCTGGTACCATTCCTTCTGAAACGAATCCAATCAATAGAAAAAGAGAGAATCCTCCCTAACTCATTTTATGAGGCCAACATCATCCTGATACCGAATCCTGGCAGAGACACAACAAAAAAAGAGAATTTAAGACCAATATCCCTGATGAACATCGATGCAAAAATTCTCAATAAAATACTGGCAAACCAGATTCAGCAGCACATCAAAAAGCTTATCCACCATGACCAAGTGGGCTTCATCCCTGGGATGCAAGGCTGGTTCAACATTCGCAAATCAATAAATGTAATCCAGCATATAAACAGAACCAAAGACAAGAACCACATGATTATCTCAATAGATGCAGAAAAGGCTTTTGACAAAATTCAACAGCCCTTCATGCTAAAAACGCTCAATATTCGGTATTGATGGAACGTACCTGAAAATAATAAGAGCTATTTATGACAAACCCACAGCTAATATCATTCTGAATGGGCAAAAACTGGAAAAATTCCCTTTGAAAACTGGCACAAGACAGGGATGCCCTCTCTCACCACTCCTATTTACATAGTGTTGGAAGTTCTGGCTAGGGCAATCAGGCAAGAGAAAGAAATCAAGGGTATTCAGTTAGGAAAAGAAGAAGTCAAATTGTCCCTGTTTGCAGATGACATGATTGTATATTTAGAAAACCCCATCGTCTCAGCCCAAAATCTCCTTAAGCTGATAAGCAACTTCAGGAAAGTCTCAGGATACAAAATTAATGTGCAAAAATCACAAGCATTCTTATACACCAGTAACAGACAAGCAGAGAGCCAAATCAGGAATGAACTTCCATTCACAATTGCGTCAAAGAGAATGAAATACCTAGGAATCCATCTTACAAGGGATGTAAAGGACCTCTTCAAGGAGAACTACAAACCACTGCTCAGTGAAATAAAAGAGGACACAAAGAAATGGAAGAACATACCATGCTCCTGGATAGGAGGAATCAATATCGTGAAAATGGCCATACTGCCCATGGTTATTTATAGATTCAATGCCATCCCCATCAAGCTACCAATGAGTTTCTTCACAGAATTGGAAAAAACTGCTTTAAAGTTCATATGGAACCAAAAAAGAGCCCGCATTGACAAGACAATCCTAAGTCAAAAGGACAAAGCTGGAGGTGTCACGCTACCTGACTTCAAACTATACTACAAGGCTACAGTAACCAAAACAGCATGGTACTGGTACCAAAACAAAGTTATAGACCAGTGCAACAGAACAGAGTCCTCAGAAATAATACCACACATCTACAGCCATCTGATCTTTGACAAACCTGAGAGAAACAAGAAATGGGGAAAGGATTCCCTATTTAATCAATGGTGCTGGGAAAATTGGCTAGCCGTAAGTAGAAAGCTGAAACTGGATCCTTTCCTTACCCCTTATACGAAGATTAATTCAAGATGGATTAGAGACTTAAATGTTAGACCTAATACCATAAAAACCCTAGAAGAAAATCTAGGTAGTACCACTCAGGACATAGGCATGGGCAAGGACTTCATGTCTAAAACACCAAAAGCAACGGCAGCAAAAGCCAAAATTAACAAATGGGATCTAATTAAACTAAAGAGCTTTTGCACAGCAATAGAAACTACCATCAGAGTGAACAGGCAACCTACAGAATGGGAGACAATTTTTGCAACCTACTCATCTGACAAAGGGCTAATATCCAGAATCTACAAAGAACTCAAACAAATATACGAGAAAAAAACAAACAACCACATCAAAAAGTGGGGAAAGGATATGAACAGACATTTCTCAAAAGAAGATATTCATACAGCCAACAGACACATGAAAAAATGCTCATCATCACTCGCCATCAGAGAAATGCAAATCAAAACCACAATGAGATAACATCTCACACCAGTTAGAATGGCAATCATTAAGAAGTCAGGAAACAACAGGTGTTGGAGAGGATGTGGAGAAATAGGAACACTTTTACACTGTTGGTGGGATTGTAAACCAGTTCAACCATTATGGAAAACAGTATGGCCATTCCTCAAGGATCTAGAACTAGATGTACCATATGACCCAGCCGTCCCACTACTGGGTATATACCCAAAGGATTATAAATTATTCTTCTATAAAGACACATGCACACGAACGTTTATTGCAGCAGTATTCACAATAGCAAAGGCTTGGAATCAACCCAAATGTCCATCTGTGACAGACTGGATTAAGAAAATGTGGCACATATACACCATGGAATACTATGCAGTCATAAAAAAGGATGAGTTTACGTCCTTTGTAAGGACATGGATGCAGCTGGAAACCATCATTCTTAGCAAACTATCACAAGAAGAGAAAACCAAACACCGCATGTTCTCACTCATAGGTGGGAACTGAGCAATGAGATCACTTGGATTCGGGAAGGGGAACATCACACACTGGGGCCTATCATGGGGAGGGGTGAAGAGGGAGGGATTGCATTGGGTAGTTATACCTGATATAAATGATGAATTGATGGGTGCTGACGAGTTGGTGGGTGCAGCACACCAACATGGCATAAGTATACATATGTAACAAACCTGCACGTTATGCACCTGTACCCTAGAACTTAAAGTATAAAAAAAAGAAAAAAGAGTGTTAGCAAACTGCTTCCTGAGGTCTAAGTTGTAATTCCGTGAGAATTCACAGATCACAAAGAAGTTTCTCAGAAAGCTTCTTTCACGTTTTGAACTGAAGATATTTCCTCTCTGAGGGTAGGCCTCAATGCGATCCAAAGAAGCCCTTCTCAGGTTCCTCAAAGACAGTATTAATGGACTGCTCCACAAAACGTAAGTGTAACTCTGTGAGATGAATTCACACATCACCAAGAAGTTTCTAAGAAAGCTTCTCTCTTGTTCTCACCTGAGGATATTTCCATTGTCACCGTAAGCTTCATTGGCTAAGAAGTATCCCATTGCAGATTTACAGAAAACTGTGTTAGCAAAGTGCTCACTGAATAGAAACGTGTAACTCTGTGAGTTGCATTCACACATCGCAATGCAGTTTCTCAGAAAGCTTCTTTCACGTTTTGAACTGATGATATTTCCTGTATCATCGTAGGCCTCAATGCGATCCAAAGAAGCCCTTCTCACGTTCCTCAAAGACAGTGTTAATAGACTGCTCCACGACACATAAGTGTAACTCTGTGAGATGAATTCACACATCACCAAGAAATTTCTAAGAAAGCTTCTTTCCAGTTTACATCTGAGGATATTTCCATTTTCACCGGAAGCTTCATTGCGCTAAGAAGTATCCAATTGCAGATTTCCAGAAAACTGTGTTAGCAAACTGATCACTGAAGAAGAACGTGTAACTCTATGAGTTGCATTCACACATGGCAATGCGGTGTCTCAGAAGGCTTCTTTCCAGTTTCGATCTGAAGATATTTCCTTTTTCACCATAGCCCTCAATGAGCTCCCACATATCACTTGGTAGAAGCCACGGCAACAGTGTTAGCAAACTGTTCCAAGAAGAGAATTGTGGAACTCTGTGTGATGAAGTCACCCATCAGAAAGCAAACTCTCAGAAAGCATCTCTCTCCTTATTATGTGAGGATATTTCCTTTTTCACCGTGGGCCCCTATGGGCTCCCAAATATCACTTTGCAGAATCCACGACAACAGTGTTAGCAATCTCTTCCAAGAAACGAAGGATGGTACTCTGTGTGATGAAGTCACACATCAGTAAGCAATCTCTCAGAAAGCTTCTATCTATTTATTTTGTGAGGATATTTCCTTTTCACCATGTCCCTCTACGGGCTCCATATATCACTTTGCAGATCCAAGAAAAGAGTGTCAGCAAACTGCTTCCTGAGGTCTAAGTTGTAACACTGTGAGATGAATTCTTAGTTCAGAAAGAAGTTTCTCAGAAAGTTTCTTTCACGGTTTGGACTGATGATATTCCCTTTATCAGTGCAGGCCTCAATGCGATCCAAAGAAGCCCTTCTCAGGTTCCTCAAAGACGGTGTTAATGGACTGCTCCATGAAACAGAAGTGTAACTCTGTGAGAAGAATTCACACATCACCAAGAAGTTCATAAGAAAGCTTCTTTCCAGTTTTCATCTCCGGATATTTCCTTTGTCACTGTAAGCTTCATTGCGCTAAGAAGTATCCAATTGCAGATTTCCAGAAAACTGTGTTAGCAAACGGATCACAGAAGAGAAACGTGTAACTCTGTCAGTTGCATTCACACATGGCAATGCAGTTTCTCAGAAGGCTTCTTTCCAGTGATGATCTGAGGATATTTCCTTTTTCACCAGAGCCCTCAATGAGCTCCCAAATATAACTTTGCAGAATCCACGACAGTGTTAGCAAACTGTCCCAAGAAGGGAAGGGTGGAACTCTGTGTGATGAACTCATGCATCAGAAAGCAATCTCTCAGAAAGCTTCTCTGTAGTTATTATGTGAGGGTATTTCCTTTTTCACCCTGTGCCCCTACGGGCTCCAAAACATCACTTTGCAGAATCCGTGAAACAATGTTAGCAAACTGTTCCAAGAAGAGAGGGGTGGAATTCCGTATGATGAAGTCAGCAAACAGAAAGCAATCTCTCAGAAAGCTTCTCTCTAGTTATTAAGTGAGGATATTTCCTTTTTCACCTTGGGCCCCTATGGGATCCCAAATATCACTTTGCAGAATCCACGACATCAGTGTTAGGAAACTCTTCCAAGAAGGCAAGGGTCGAAATCTGTGTGATGAAGTCACACATCAGAAAGCAATCTCTCGGAAAGCTTCTCTCTAGTTATGATGTGAGAATATTTCCTTTTTCACCATGTCCCCCTATAGGCTCCATATATCACTTTGCAGATTCCAAGAATAGAGTGTTAGCAAACTGCTTCCTGAGGTCTAAGTTGTAACTCTGTGAGATGAATTCAGAGATCAGAAAGAAGTTTCTCAGAAAGCTTCTTTCACGTTTTGAACTGATGATATTTCCTTTATCAGCGTAGGAATCAATGCCATCCAAAGAAGCCCTCCTCAGGTTCTTCAAGGACAGTGTTAATGGACTGCTCCACGAAACATAAGTGTAACTCTGCGAGATGAATTCACACATCACCAAGAAGTTTCTAAGAAAGCTTCTTTCTAGTTCTCATCTGAGGATATTTCCTTTGTCACCGTAAGCTTCAATGCGCTAAGAAGTATCCAATTGCAGATTTCCAGAAAACTGTGTTAGCAAACTGATCACAGAAGAGAAACGTGTAACTGTGTGAGTTGCATTCACACATGGCAATGCAGTTTCTCAGAAGGCTTCTTTCCAGTTCTGATCTGAGGATATTTCCTTTTTCACGATAGCCTCAATGAGCTCCCAAATATCACTTTGCAGAATAAACGACAACAGTGTTTGCCAACTGTCCCAAGAAGGGAAGGGTGGAACTCTGTGTGATGAACTCACGCATCTGAAAGCAATCTCTCAGAAAGCTTCTCTCTATTTATTATGTTTGGATATTTCCTTTTTCACCGTGGGCCCCTATGGGCTCCCAAATATCAGTTTTCAGATTCCACGAAAAGAGTGTTAGCAAACTGCTTCCTGGGGTCTAAGGTGTAACTCTTTGAGATGAATTCACAGATCAGAAAGAAGCTGCTCAGAAAGCTTCTTTCAAGTTTTGAACTGATGATATTTCCTTTATCAGCGTAGGCCTCAATGCGATCCAAAGAAGCCCTTCTCAGTTTCCTCAAAAACAGTGTTAACGGACTGCTCCACGAAACATAAGTGTAACTCTGTGAGATGAATTCACACATCACCAAAAAGTTTCTAAGAAAGCTTCTTTCTAGTTTTCATCTGAGGATATTTCCTTTGTCACCGTCAGCTTCATTGCTCTAAGAAGTATCCAATTGCAGATTTCCAGAAAACTGTGTTAGCAAACTGATCACAGAAGAGAAACGTGTAACTCTGTGAGTTGCATTCACACATGGCAATGCAGTTTCTCAGAAGGCTTCTTGCCAGTTTTGATCTGAGGATATTTCCTTTTTCACGATAGCCCTCAACGAGCTCCCAAATATCACTTTCCAGATTACACAACAACACTGTTAGTAAACTCATCCAAGAAGGGAAGGGTAGAACTCTGTGTGACGAAATCACACATCAGAGGGCAATCTCTCAGAAAGCTTCTCTTTATTTTTTATGTGAGGATATTTCCGTTTTCACCATGTCCCCCTATTGGCTCCATATATCACTTTGCAGATTCCAAGAAAAGAGTGTTAGCAAACTGCTTCCTGAGGTCTAAGGTGTGACTCTGTGAGATGAATTCACAGATCAGAAAGAATTTGCTCAGAAAGCTTCTTTCACGTTTTGAACTGATGATATTTCCTTTATCAACCTAGGCCTCAATGCAATCCAAAGAAGCCCTTCTCAGGTTCCTCAAAAACAGTGTTAATGGACTGCTACAGGAAACATAAGTGTAACTCTGTGAAATGAATTCACACATCACCAAGAAGTTTCTACGAAAGCTTCTTTCTAGTTTTCATCTGAGGATATTTCCTTTGTGACCATAAGCTTCATTGCGCTAAGAAGAATCCTATTGCAGATTTCCAGAAAAATTAGTTAGCAAACTGATCACTTTAGAGATACGTGTAACTCTGTGAGTTGCTTTCACACATGGCAATGCAGTTTCTCAGAAGGCTTCTTTCCAGTTTTGTTCTGAGGATATTTCCTTTTTCACCATAGCCCTCAATGAGCTCCCAAATATCGAGTTGCAGAATCCACGACCACAGTGTGAGCAAACTGTTCCAAGAAGGGAAGGGTGGAACTCTGTGTGATGAAGTCACACATCAGAAAGCAATCTATCAGAAAGCTTCTCTCTAGTTATTATCTCAGGATATTTCCTTTGTCACAATGGGCCCCTAAGGGCTCCCAAATATCACTTTGCAGATTCTACGAAAAGAGTGTTTGCAAACTGCTTCCTGAGGTCTAAGTTGTAACTCTGTGAGTTGAATTCACAGATCAGAAATAAGTTTCTCAAAAAGCTTGTTTCACGTTTTGAATTGATGATGTTTCCTTTATCAGCGTAGGCCTCAATACGATCAAAAGAAGCCCTTCTCAGATTCGTCAGAGACACTGTTAACGGCGTGCTCCATGCAACATATGTGTAACCCTGTGAGATGAATTCACACATCACCAAGAAGTTTCTAAGAAAACTTCTTTCTAGTTTTCATCTGAGGATATTTCCTTTTTCACCTTTTGCCCCTATCAGGTCCCAAGTATGCCTTTGCAGAATCTTCGAAAACAGTGTTAGCAAACTGTTCCAAGAAGGGAAGGGTGGAACTCTGTGTGATGAAGTCACACATAAGAAATCAATGTCTCAGAAAGCTTCTCTCTAGTTATTATATGAGGATATTTCCTTTTTCACCATGGGCCCCCAGGGGCTCCCAAATATCACTTTACAGGTTCCACGAGAAGAGTGTTAGCAAACTGCTTCCTGAGGTGTAAGGTGTAAACCTGTGAGATGAATTCTCAGATCAGAAAGAAGCTGCTCAGAAAGCTTCTTTCACGTTTTGAACTGATGAAATTTCCTTTATCAGCGTAGGCCTCAATGCGATCCAAAGAAGCCCTTCTCAGGTTCCTCAAAGACAGTGTTAATGGACTGCTCCACGAAACATAAGTGTAACTCTGTGAGATGAATTCACATATCACCAAGAAGTTTCTAAGAGAGCTTCTTTCTAGTTTTCATCTGAGGATATTTCCTCTGTCACCACAAGCTTCATTGCGCTATGAAGTATCTCATTGCAGATTCCCAGAAAATTGTGTTAACCAACTGATCACTGAAGAGAAACGTGTAACTCTGTGAGTTGCATTCACTCATGGCAATGCAGTTTCTCAGAAGGCTTCTTTCCAGTTTTTATCTGAGGATATTTCCTTTTTCACCAGAGCCCTCAATGAGCTCCCAAATATCACTTTTCAGAATCCATGACAACAGTGTTAGCAAACTGTTCCAAGAAGGGAAGGGTGGAACTCTGTGTGATGAAGTCACGCATGACAAAGCAATTTCTCAGAAAGCTTCTCTCTAGTTATTATGTGAGGATACTTCTTTTTTCACCATTGGCCTCAAAGGGCTCCCAAATATCACTTTGCAGATTCCACGAAAAGAGTGTTAGCAAACTTGTTCCTGAGGAATAAGTTGTAACTCTGTGAGACAAATTCACAGTTCACAAAGTAGTTTCTCAGAAGTCTTCTTTTTCGTTTTAATGGGAGGATATTTTCTTTGGCCCCTTAGACTTCAAAGGGATTCGAAATATCTGTTCTCACATTTCACACACACTGGGCTAGCCAACAGCCCCACGAAATACAGCTGTAACTCAGTGGGTTGAATTCACACATCACGAAGCGGTTTCTCAGAAAGCTTATTGCTTTATGAAGATGAGGTTATTTGTGGTCTCTGAGCGCCACCGTGTGTCCTATTGCAGATTCTGCGAAAACTCGGTTAGGAAGCTTCTCAGCGAAAAGAATGATTGAACTCTGGGGGCTGAATTCACCAACAGCAAAGACGTTTCTGAGAAGGTTTCTCTACAGATTTGTCCGAGGATACTTCCTTATTCACCATGGAATTCAACGATATCCAAGACATCACTTATGAGATTCCACAAAATGAGTGCTAGGAAACTCCCCCAGGAAAGGGGGGTATAACACTGTGAAGTGAATTCACAGATCACAAAGCAGTTTCTCACAAAACTTCATTCTGGTTTTTCTAGGAGGATATTTCCTTTGTCAGTCCACTCTTCAAACGCATCGAAAATATCACTTCTCAGAATCCATGGAAACAGTCCTAGGAAACGGCTCCAAGAAATAGTGGTGTAACTCTGAGAGATGAAGTCACACATCAGAAAGAAAATTCTCAGAAAGCTTCTTTCACTTTCTGATCTGAAGATTTACCTTTCTCACCGTCAGCTGCAAAGGGCTTAGAAGTATCCCATTGCAGATTTCAAGAAAACTGTGTAAGCAAACGGACGACTGAGGAGAAACATGTAACTCTGTGAGTTGCATTCACACATCGCAAAGCTGGTTCTAAGAAGGCTTTTTTCCAGTTTCTTTCCGAGGATATTTCCTTTTTCACCATAGCCCTCAATGAGCTCCCAAATATCACATTGCTGAATACACAACAAAGTGTTAGCAAACTGCTCCAAGAAGGGAAGTGTGGAACTCTGTGAGATGAAGTCACATATCCGAAAGCAATCTCTCAGAAAGCTTCTGTCTAGTTTTTATGTGAGGATACTTCCTTTTTCACCATGGGCCCCTATGGGCTCCCAAATATCACTTTGCAGAATCCACGACAACAGTGATAGCAAACTGTTCCAAGAAGGGAAGGGTGGAACTCAGTGTGATGAAGCTACATATCAGAAAGCAATCTCTCAGAGAGCTTCTCTCTAGTTATTATGTGAGGATAGTTCCTTTTTCACCATGGACCCCTATGGGCTCCCAAATATCACTTTGCACTTTCCACGAAAAGAGTGTTAGCAAACTGCTTCCTGAGGTTTACGTCGTAAGTCTGTGAGATGAACTCACTGATCAGAAAGAAGTTTCTCAGAAAGCTTCATTCACGTTGGACTGATGAAATTTCCTTTATCAGCGTAGGCCTCAATGCGATCCAAAGAAGCCCTTCTCAGGTTCCTCAAAGACAGTGTTAATGGACTGCTCCACGAAACATAAGTGTAACTCTGTGAGATGAATTCACAGATCACCAAGAAGGTTCCAAGAAAGCTTCCTTCTAGTTTGCATCTGAGGATATTTCCTTTGTCACCATAAGATTCACTGCGCTACGAAGTATCTCATGGCAGATTTCCAAAAAACTGTTAACAAACCGATCACTGAAGAGAAACGTGTAACTCTGTGAGTTGCATTCACACAAGGCAATGCAGTTTTTCAGAAGGCTTCTTTAGAGTTTTAATCTGAGGATACTTCTTTTTTCACCAGAGCCCTCAATGAGCTCCCAAATATCACTTTCCAGAATCCACGACAACAGTGTTAGCAAACTGTTCCAAGACGGGAAGGATGGAACTCTGTGTGATGAAGTCGCATATCAGAAAGCAATCTCTCAGAAAGCTTCTCTCTAGTTATTATGTGAGGATATTTCCTTCTTCACCATGGGCGCCAAAGGGTGCCCATATATCACTTTGCAGAATCCACGACAACAGTGTTAGCAAACAGTTCTAAGAAGGGAAGGGTGGAACTCTGTCTGATGAAGTCACACATCAGAAAGCAATCTCTTAGAAAGCTTCTCTCTAGTTATTATGTGAGGATATTTCCTTTTCCACCATGTGCCCCTACGGGCTCCCAAATATCACTTTGCAGTTTACACGAAAAGAGTGTTAGCAAATTGCTTCCTGAGGTCTTAGTTGTAAGTCTGTGAGATGAACTCACTGATCATAAAGAAGTTTCTCAGAAAGCTTCCTTCACGTTCTGAACTGATGAAATTTCCTTTATCAGTGTAGGCCTCAATGCGATCCAAAGAAGTCCTCCTCAGGTTCCTCAAAGACAGTGTTAATGGACTTCTAAACGAAATATTAGTGTAACTCTGTGAGATGAATTCACACATCACCAAGAAGTTTCTAAGAAAGCTGCTTTGTAATTTTCATCTGAGGATATTTCCTTTCTCACCGTAAGCTTCATTGTGCTATGAAGTATCTAATTGCAGATTTCCAGAAAACTGTGTTAACAAACCGACCACTGAAGAGAAACGTGTAACTCTGTGAGTTGCATTCACACATAGCAATGCAGTTTTTCAGAAGGCTTCTTTCCAGTTTTAGTCTGAGGATGTATCCTTTTTCACCATAGCCCTCAGGGATCTCCGAAATATCACTTTGTAGAATCCACGACAACAGTGTTAGCAAACTGTTCGAAGAAGGGAAGGGTGGAACTCTGTGTGATGACGTCACGCATCACAAAGCAATCTCTCAGAAAGCTTCTCTCTAGTTATTATGTGAGGATATTTCCTTTTTCACCATGGGTCCCTATGGGCTCCCAAATATCACTATCCAGATTCCACGAAAAGAGTGTTAGCAAACTGCTTCCTGAGGTCTAAGTTGTAAGTCTGTGAGATGAACTCACTGATCAGAAAGAAGTTTCTCAGAAAGCGTCTTTCACGTTTTCAACTGATGAAATTTCCTGTATCAGTGTCAGCCTCGATGCGATAGAAAGAAGCCCTTCTCTGGTTCCTCAAAGACAGTGTTAATGGACTGCAAGACGAAACACATAAGTGTAACTCTGTGAGATGAATTCACACATCACAAAGAAGTTTCTAAGAAAGCTTCTTTCTAATTTTCATGTGAGGATATTTCCTTTGACACCGTAAGCTTCATTGTGCTATGAAGGATCTCATTGCAGATTTCCAGAAAACTCTTAGCAAACTGATCACTGAATAGAAACGTGTAACTCTGTGAGTTGAATTCACACATGGCAATGCAGTTTCTCAGAAGGTTTCCTTCCAGTTTTAATCTGAGGATACTTCCTTTTTCACCATAGCCCTCAATGAGCTCCTAAATATCACTTTGCAGAATCCACAACAGTGTTAGCAAACTGTTCAAAGAAGGGAAGGGTGAAACTCTGTGTGATGAAGTCACATATTAGAAAGCAATCTCTCAGAAAGCTTCTCTCTAGTTCTTATGTGAGGATACTTCTTTTTTCACCATGGGCCCGTCTGCTCTCCCAAATATCACTTTGCAGAATCCACGACAACTGTGTTAGCAAACTGTTCCAAGAAGGGAAGGGTGGAACTCTGTGTGATGAAGTCACACATCAGAAAGCAATCTGTCAGACAGCTTCTCTGTAGTTATTATGTGAGGATATTTCCTTTTTCACCATGGGCCCCTAGGGGCTTCCTAATATCCCTTTGCAGAATCCACGACAACAGTGTTAGCAAACTGTTCCAAGAAGGGAATGGTGGAACTCTGTGTGATGAAGTCACATATCAGAGAGCAATCTCTCAGAAAGCTTCTCTCTAGTTCTTATGTGAGGATACTTCTTTTTTCACCCTGGGCCCCAATGGCCTCCCAAATATCACATTGCAGAATCCACGACAACGGTGTTAGCAAACTGTTCCAAGAAGAGAAGAGTGGAACTCTGTGTGATGAAGTCACACATCAGAAAAAAAACTCTCAGAAAGCTTCTCTCTAGTTTTTATGTGAGGGTATTTCCTTGTTCACCATGGGCCCCTATGGGCTCCCAAATATCTTTTTGCATGTTCCACGAAAAGAGTGTTAGCTAACTGCTTCCTGAGTCTAAGTTGTAAGTCTGTGAGATGAACTCACTGATAAGAAAGAAGTTTCTCAGGAAGCTTCTTTGACGTTTTGAACTGATGATATTTCCTTTATCAGCGTAGGCCTCAATGCGATCCAAAGAAGCCCGTCTCAGGTTCCTCAAAGAAAGTGTTAATGGAGTGTTCCATGAAACATAACTGTAACTCTGTGAGATGAATTCACACATCACCAAGAAGTTTCTAATAAAGCTTCTTTCTAGTTTCCATCGGAGGATATTTCCTTTGTCACCGCAAGCTTCATTGCGCTATTAAGTATCTCATTGCAGATTTCCAGAAAACTGTGTTAACAAACTGATCACTGAAGAGAAACGTGTAACTCTGTGAGTTGCATTCACACATGGCAATGCAGTTTCTCAGAAGGCTTCTTTCCAGTATTAATCTGAGGATATTTCCTTTTTCACCATAGCCCTCAAAGAGCTCCGAAATATTACTTTGCAGAATCCACAACAACAGTGATAGCAAACTATTCCAAGAAGGGAATGTTGTAACTCTGTGTGATGAAGTCACATATAAGAAAGCAATCTCTGAGAAAGCTTCTCTCTAGTTTTCATGTGAGGATAATTCCTTTTTCACCATGGGCCCCTATGGGGTCCCAAATATCACATTGCAGAATTCAGGACAACAGTGTTAGCAAACTGTTCCAAGAAGGGAAGGGTGGAACTCTGTGTGATGAAGTCACATATCGAAAGAAATCTCTCAGAAAGCTTCTCTCTAGTATTTATGGGAGGATATATCCTTTTTCACTATGAGCCCCTCTTGGCTCCCAAATATCACTTTGCAGTTTCCACGAAAAGAGTGTTAGCAAACTGCTTCCTGAGGTCTAAGTTGTAAGTCTGTGAGATGAACTCACTGATCAGAAAAAAGTTTCTCAGAAAGCGTCTTTCATGTTTTGAACTGATGAAATTTCCTTTATCAGCGTAGGCCTCAATGCGATCCAAAGAAGCCCTTCCACGTTCCTCAAAGACAGTGTTAATGGACTGCTCCACGATACATAAGTGTAAGCCAGTGAGATGAATTTACACATCACCAAGAAGTATCTAAGAAAGCTTCTTTCCAGTTTTCATCTGAGGATATTTCCTTTGTCACCGTAAGCTTCATTGCGCTATGAAGTATCTAATTGCAGATTTCCCGATAAATGTGTTAACAAACCAATCACTGAAGAGAAACGTGTAAATCTGTGAGTTGCATTCACACATGGCAATGCAGTTTCTCAGAAGGCTTCTTTCCAGTTTTTATCTGAGGATATTTTCTTTTTCACCATAGCCCTCAATGAGCTCCCAAATATCACTTTGCAGAATCCACGACAACAGTGTTAGCAAACTGTTCCAAGAAGGTAAGAGTGGAACTCTGTGTGATGAAGTCACATATCAGTAGGCAATCTCTCAGAAAGCTTCTCTCTAGTTCTTATGTGAGGATACTTCTTTTTTCACCATGGGCCCCTATAGGCTCCCAAATATCACTTTGCGGAATCCACGACCACACTGTTAGCACACTGTTCCAAGAAGGGAAGGGTGGAAGTCTGTGTGATGAAGTCACACATCAGAAAGCTATATCTCAGAAAGCTTCTCTCTTGTTATTATGTGAGGATATTTCCTTTTTCACCTTCGGCCCCTATGGGCTCCTAAATATCAGTTTGCAGTTTCCACGAAAAGAGTGTCAGCAAACTGCTTCCTGAGGTCTAATTTGTAAGTCTTTGAGATGAACTCACTGATCAGAAAGAAGTTTCTCAGAAAGATTCTTTCACGTTTTGAAATGATGAAATTTACTTTTTCAGCGTAGGCCTCAATGCTATCCAAAGAAGCCCTTCTCAGTTTCCTCAAAGACAGTGTTAATGGACGACTCCACGAAACATGAGTGTAACTCTGTGAGATGAATTCACACATCACCAAGAAGCTTCTATGAAAGCTGCGTTCTAGTTTTCATCTGAGGATAATTCCTTTCTCACTGTAATCTTCTTTGCGCTATGAAGTATCTAATTGCAAATTTCCCGAAAACTGTGTTAACAAACTGATCACTGAAGAGAAATGTGTAACTCTGTGAGTTGCATTCACACATGGCAATGCAGTTTCTCAGAAGGCTTCTTTCCAGTTTTAATCTGAGGATATATCCTTTTTCACCATATCCGTCAATAGCTCCAAAATATCACTTTGCAGAATCCACGACAACAGTGTTAGCAAACTGTTCCAAGAAGGGAAGGGTGGAACTCTGTGTGATGAAGTCACACATCAGAAAGAAATCTCTTAAAAAGCTTCTCCCTAGTTTTCAGGTGAGGATACTTCCTTTGTTACCATGGGCCCCTAAGAGCTCCCAAATATCACTTTGCAGAATCCTCGACAACGGTGTTATCAAACTGTTCCAAGAAGGGAAGGATGGTTCTCTTTGTGATGAAGTCACACATCAGAAAGCAGTCTCTCAGAAAGCTTCTCTGTAGGTATCATATGAGGATATTTCCTTTTTCACCATGGGCCCCTATGGGCTCCCAAATATCACTTTGCACTTTCCACGAAAAGAGTGTTAGCAAACTGCTTCCTGAGGTTTAAGTTGTAAGTCTGTGAGATGAACTCACTGATCAGAAAGAAGTTTCTCAGAAAGCTTCTTTCACGTTTTGAACTGATGAAATTTCCTTTATCAGCGTAGGCCTCAATTCCATCCAAAGAAGCCCTTCTCAGGTTCCTCAAAGACAGTGTCAATGGACTGCTCCATGAAACATAAGTGTAACTCTGTGAGATGAATTCACACATCACCAAGAAGTTTCAAAGAAAGCTTCTTTCTAGTTTTCATCTCAGGATATTTCCTTTGTCACCGTAAGCTTCATTACGCTATGAAGTATCTCTTTGCAGATTTCCAGAAAACTGTGTTAACAAACTGATCACTGAATAGAAACGTGTAACTGTGTGAGTTGCATTCACACATGGCAATGCAGTATCTCAGAAGGCTTATTTCCAGTTTTAATCTCAGGATATATCCTTTTTCACCATAACCGTCAATGAGCTCCCAAATATCACTTTCGAGAATCCACGACAACAGTGTTAGCAAACTGTTCCAAGAAGGGAAGGGTGGAACTGTGTGTGATGAAGTCACACATCAGAAAGCAATCTCTCAGAAAGCTTCTCTCTAGTTTTTATGTGAGGATACTTTCTCTTTCACCATGGGCCCCTATGGCCTCCCAAATATCACATTGCAGAATGCACGACAACAGTGTTAGCAAACTGTTCTGAGAAGGGAAGGGAGGAACTCTGTGTGATGAGGTCACACATCAGAAGGCAATTTCTCAGAAAGCTTCTCTCTAGTTATTATGTGAGGATGTTACCTTTTTCACCATGGGCCCCTACGCGCTCCAAAATATCACTTTGTAGTTTTCACGAAAAGAGTGTTAGCAAACAGCTTCCTGAGGTCTAAGTGGTAAGTCCGTGAGATGAACTCACTGATCAGAAAGAAGTTTCTCAGATTCCTTCACGTTTCGATTTGATGAAATTTACTTTTTCAGCGTAGGCCTCAATGCGATCCAAAGAAGCCCTTCTCAGGTTCCTCAAAGAGAGTGTTAATTGACTGCTCCACGAAACATAAGTGTAACTCTGTGAGATGAATTCACACATCACCAAGAAGTTTCTAAGAAAGCTTCATTCTAGTTTTCTTCTGAGGATATTTCCTTTGTCACCGAAAGCTTCTTTGCGCTATGAAGTATCTAATAGCAGATTTCCTGAAAACTGTGTTAACAAACTGATCACTGAAGAGAAACGTGTAATTCTGTGAGTTGCATTCACAAATGGCAATGCAGTTTCTCAGAAGGCTTCTTTCCAGTTTTAACCCGAGGATATATCCTTTTTCACCATAACCGTCAATGAGCTCCCAAATATCACTTTGCAGACTCCACGACAACAGTGTTAGCAAACTGTCCCAAGAAGGGAAGTGTGGAACCCTGTGTGATGAAATCACACATCAGAAAGCAATCTCTCAGAAAGCTTCTCTCTAGTTATTATGTAAGGATATTTCTTTTTTCACCATGGGACCCTATGGGCTCCAAAATATCACTTTACAGTTTCCACGAAAAGAGTGTTAGCAAACAGCTTCTTGAGATCTGAGTGGTAAGTCTGTGAGATGAACTCACTGATCAGAAAGACGTTGCTCAGAAAACTTCTTTCACGTTTTGAACTTATGGAATTTCCCTTATCAGCGGAGGCCTCAAAGCGATCCAAAGAAGCCCTTCTCAGGTTCCTCAAAGACAGTGTTAATAGACTGCTCCAAGAAACATAAGTGTAACTCTGTGAGATGGATTCACACATCACCAAGAAGTTTCTAAGAAAGCTTCTATCTAGTTTTCATCAGAGGATATTTCCTTTGTCACCCCAAGCTTCATTGCGCTATGCAGTATCTCATTGCAGATTTCCAGAAAACTGTGTTAACAAACGGATAACTGAAGAGAAACGTGTAACTCTGCGAGTTGCATTCACACATGGCAATGCAGTTTCTCAGAAGCCTTCTCTCCAGTTTTAATCTGAGGATATTTCCTTTTTCACCAGAGCCCTCAATGAGCTCCCAAATATCACTTTGCAGAATCCACGACAACAGTGTTAGCGAACTGTTCCAAGAAGGGAAGGGTGGAACTCTGTGTGATGAAGTCACACATCAGAAGGAAATCCCTCGGAAAGCTTCTCTCTAGTTATTATGTGAGGATATTTCCTTTTTCCCCATGGCCCCAATGGGCTCCCAAATATCACTTTGCTTTTTCCAAGAAAAGAGTGTAAACAAGCTGCTTCCTGAGGTCTAAGTTGTAAGTCTGTGAAAAGAAGTCACTGATCAGAAAGAAGTTTCTCAGAAAGCTTATTTCAGGTTTTGAACTGATGAAATTTCCTTTATCAACGTTGGCCTCAATGCGATCCAAGGAAGCCCTTCTCAGGTTCCACAAAGACAGTGGAAAAGGACTGCTCCAAGAAACATAAGTGTAACTCTGTGGGATGAATTCACACATCACCAAGAAGTTTCTAAGAAAGCTTCTTTCTCGTTTTCATCTGAGGATATTTCCTTTGTCACCGCAAGCATCATTGCGCTATGAAGTATCTAATTGCAGATTTCCAGAAAACTGTGTTAACAAACTGATCACTGAAGACATACGTGTAACTTTGTGAGTTGCATTCACACATGGCAATGTAGTATCTCAGAAGGCTTCTTTCCAGTTTTAATCTGAGGATATTTCCTTTTTCACCATAGCCCTCAATAAGCTCCCGAATATCACTTTGCAGATTCCACGACAGCAGTGTTAGCAAACTGTTCGAAAAAAGGAAGGGTGGAACTCTGCGTGATGAAGTCACACATCAGAAAGCACTCTCTCAGAAAGCTCCTCTAAATTTTTATGTGAGGATAGTTCCGTTTTCACCATGGGCCCCTATGGCCTCCAAAAATCACTTTGCTGAATTCACGACAACAGTGTTAGCAAAATGTTCCAAGAAGGGAAGGGTGGAACTCTCTGTGATGAAGTCACACATCAGAAAGAAATCTCTCAGAACGTCTCTCTCTCGTTAATATGTGAGGATACTTCCTTTTTCACCATGGTCCCCTGTGGGCTACCAAATATCACTTTGCAGAAACCACGACAACTGTGTTAAAAATCTGTTCCAAGAAGGGAAGGGTGGAATTCAGTGTGATGAAGTCACATATCAGAAAGCAATCTCTCAGAAAGGTTCTCTCTAGTTTTTATGTGAGGATACTTCCTTTTTCACCATGGGCCCCTATGGTCTCCCAAATATCACTTTGCAGAATTCATGACAATAGTGTTAAAAAACTGTTCCAAGAAGGGAAGGGTGGAAATGTGTGTGATGAAGTCACATATCAGAAAGCAATCTCTCAGAAAGCTTCTCTCTAGTTATTTTGTGAGGATATTTCCCTGTACACCATGGGCCCGTATGGGCTACCAAATATCAGTTTGCAGTTTCCACGAAAACAGTGATAGGAAACTGCTTCCTGAGGTCAATGTTGTAAGTCTGTGAAATCAACTCACTGATCAAAAGAAGTTTCTAAGAAATCTTCTTTCACGTTTTGAACTGATGAAATTTCCTTTATCAGCGTAGGCCTCAATTCCATCCAAAGAAGCACTTCTCAGGTTCCTCAAAGAGAGTGTTAATGGACTGCTCCACGAAACATAAGTGTAACTCTGTGAGACGAATTCACACATCACCAAGAAGTTTCTAAGGAAGCTTCTTTCTAGTTTTCATCTTACGATATTTCCTTTGTCACCGCAAGCTTCATTGCGCTATGAAGTATCTCACTGCAGATTTCCAGAAAACTGTGTTAACAAACTGATCACTGAAGAGAAACGTGTAACTCTGTGAGTTGCATTCACACATGGCAATGCAGTCTCTTAGAAGGCTTCTTTCCAGGTTTAATATGACTATATTACCTTTTTCACCATAGCCCTCAATGAGCTCCCAAATATCATTTTGCAGAATCCACGACAACAGTGTTAGCAAACTGTTCCAAGAAGGGAAGGGTGGAACTCTGTGTGATAAAGTCACAAATCAGAAAGCAATCTCTCAGAAAGCTTCTCTCTAGTTCTTATGTGAGGATACTTTTTATTCACCATGGGCTCCTATGGGCTCCCAAATATCACTATGCAAAATCCACGACAACCGTGTTAGCAAACTGTTCCAGGAATGGAAGGGTGGAAATCTGTGTGATGAAGTCACACATCAGAAAGCAATCTCTCAGAAAGCTTCTCTCTAGTTATTATGTGAGGATATTTCCTTTTTCACTATGAGCCCCTATGGCCTCCCAAATATCACTTTGCAGTTTCCACGAAAAGAGTGTTAGCAAACTTTTTGGTGAAGTCACAGTTGTAAGTCTGTGAGATGAACGCACTTATCAGAAAGAAGTTTCTCAGAAAGCCTCTTTCTCGTTTTGAACTAATGAAATTTCCTTTATCAGTGGAGGCCTCAATGCGATCCAAAGAAGCAATTCCAGGTTCCTCAAAGACAGTGTTAATGGGCTGCTCCACGAAACATAAGTGTAACTCTGTGAAATGAATTCACACATCACCAAGACGTTTCTAAGAAACCTTCTTTCTAGTTTTCATCTGAGGATATTTCCTTTGTCACCGCAAGCTTCATTGCGCTCTGAAGTATTTCTTTGCAGATTTCCAGAAAACTGTGCTAACTAACTGATCACTGAAGAGAAACGTGTAACTCTGTGAGTTGCATTCACACATGGCAATGCAGTCTCTCAGAAGGCTTCTTTCCAGTTTTAATCTGAGGATATTTCCTTTTTCACCATAGCCCTCAATGAGCTCTCAAATATCACTTTGCAGAATCCACGACAACAGTGTTAGGAAACTGTTCCAAGAAGGGAAGGGTGGAACTCTGTGTGATGAAGTCACACATCAGAAAGCAATCTCTCAGAAAGCTTCTCTCTAGTTTTTATGTGAGGATACTTCCTTTTTCACCACGGGCCCCTATGGGCTCCAAAATATCACTTAGCAGGATTCACGACAACAGTGTTAGCAAACTGTTCCAAGAAGGCAAGTGTGGAACTCTGTGTGATGAAGTCACACATCAGAAAGCAATCTCTCAGAAAGCTTGACTCTAGTTATTATGTGTGGATATTTCCTTTTTCAGCATGGGCCCCTATGGGTTCCCAAATATCACTTTGCAGTTTCCACGAAAAGAGTGTTAGCAAACTACTTCCTGAGGTCGAAGTTGTAAGTCTCAGAGATGAACTCAGTGATCAGGAAGAAGTTTCTCAGAAAGCTTCTTTCAGGTTTTGAACTGATGAAATTTCCTTTATCAGCGTAGGCCTCAATGCGATCCAAAGAAGCCCTTCTCAGGGTCCTCAAAGACAGTGTTAATGGACTGCTCCCCGAAACATAAGTGTACGTCTGTTAGATGAATCCACACATCATCAAGAAGTTTCTAAGAAAGCTTCTTTTTAGTTTTCATCTGAGGATATTTCCTTTGTCACCGTAAGCTTCATTGCGCTATGAAGTATCTCATTGCAGATTTCCAGAAAACTGTGTTAACAAACAGATCCCTGAAGAGAGACGTGTAAGTCTGTGAGTTGCATTCACGCATGGCAATGCAGTTTCTCAGAAGGCTTATTTCCAGTTTTAATATGAGGATATTTCCTTTTTCACAATACCCCACAATGAGCTCCCAAATATCACTTTTCAGAATCCACGTCAAAAGTGTTAGCAAACTGTTCCAAGAAGGGAAGGGTGGAACTCTGTGTGATGAAGTCACACATCAGAAAGCAATCTCTCAGAAAGCTTCTCTCTAGTTTTTATGTGATAATACTTCCTTTTTCACCATGGGCCCAGATGGGCTCCCAAATATCACTTTGCAGAATCCACGACAACAGTGTTAGCAAAGTGTTCCAAGAAGGGAAGGGTGGAACTCTGTGTGATGAAGTCACATATCAGAAAGCAATCTCTCAGAAAGCTTCCCTCTAGTTCTTATGGGAGGACACTTCTTTTTTCACCATGGGCCCCTATGGGCTCCCAAATATCACTTTACAGAATCCACGACAACAGTGTTAGCAAACTGCTCCAAAAAAGGAAGGGTGGAACTCTGTGTGATGAAGTCACACATCAGAAAGCAATCTCTCAGAAAGCTTCTCTCAAATTATTATGTGAGGATATTTCCTTTTTCACCATGGGCCCCTAAGGGCTCCCAAATATCACTTTGCAGTTTCCTCGAAAACAGTTTTAGTTAACTGCTTCCTCAGGTCTAAGTTGTAAGTCTGGGAGATGAACTCACTGATCAGAAAGAAGTTTCTCAGAAAGTTCTTTCATATTTTGAACTGATGAAATTTCCTTTATCAGCGTAGGCCTCAATGCGATACAAAGAATCCCTTCTCAGGATCCTCTAAGACAGTGTTTTTTTTTTTTTTTTTTTTTTTTTTTTTTCCTGTCATTTTTTTTTTTTTTTTTTTTTTTTTTTTTTTTTTTTTTTTTTTTACATTTTCTTTTTTTTTTTTTTTTTTTTTTTTTTTTATTATACTTTAAGTTCTAGGGTACATGTGCATAACGTGCAGGTTTGTTACATATGTATACTTATGCCATGTTGGTGTGCTGCACCCATCAACTCGTCAGCACCCATCAATTCATCATTTATATCATGTATAACTCCCCAATGCAATCCCTCCCTCCTCCCCCCTCCCCCCTCCCCATGATAGACCCCAGTGTGTGATGTTCCCCTTCCCGAGTCCAAGTGATCTCATTGTTCAGTTCCCACCTATGAGTGAGAACATGCGGTGTTTGGTTTTCACTTCTTGTGATAGTTTGCTAAGAATGATGGTTTCCAGCTGCATCCATGTCCCTACAAAGGACGCAAACTCATCCTTTTTTATGGCTGCATAGTATTCCATGGTGTATATGTGCCACATTTTCTTAATCCAGTCTGTCACAGATGGACATTTGGGTTGATTCCAAGTCTTTGCTATTGTGAATAGTGCCGCAATAAACATACGTGTACATGTGTCTTTGTAGTAGACTAATTTATAATCCTTTGGGTATATACCCAGTAGTGGGATGGCTGGGTCATATGGTACATCTAGTTCTAGATCCTTGAGGAATTGCCATACTGTTTTCCATAATGGTTTGAACTAGTTTACAATCCCACCAACAGTGTAAAAGTGTTCCTATTTCTCCACATCCTCTCCAGCACCTGTTGTTTCCTGACTTCTTAATGATTGCCATTCTAACTGGTGTGAGATGGTATCTCATTGTGGTTTTGATTTGCATTTCTCTGATGGCCAGTGATGATGAGCATTTTTTCATGTGTCTGTTGGCTGTATGAATATCTTCTTTTGAGAAATGTCTGTTCATATCCTTTCCCCACTTTTTGATGGGGTTGTTTGTTTTTTTCTCGTATATTTGTTTGAGTTCTTTGTAGATTCTGGATATTAGCCCTTTGTCAGATGAGTAGGTTGCAAAAATTTTCTCCCATTCTGTAGGTTGCCTGTTCACTCTGATGGTAGTTTCTTTTGCTGTGCAAAAGCTCTTTAGTTTAATGAGATCCCATTTGTCAATTATGGCTTTTGCTGCCGTTGCTTTTGGTGTTTTAGACATGAAGTCCTTGCCCATGCCTATGTCCTGAATGGTACTACCTAGATTTTCTTCTAGGGTTTTTATGGTATTAGGTCTAACATTTAAGTCTCTAATCCATCTTGAATTAATCTTCGTATAAGGGGTAAGGAAAGGATCCAGTTTCAGCTTTCTACTTATGGCTAGCCAATTTTCCCAGCACCATTTATTAAATAGGGAATCCTTTCCCCATTTCTTGTTTCTCTCAGGTTTGTCAAAGATCAGATGGCTGTAGATGTGTGGTATTATTTCTGAGGACTCTGTTCTGTTCCATTGGTCTATATCTCTGTTTTGGTACCAGTACCATGCTGTTTTGGTTACTGTAGCCTTGTAGTATAGTTTGAAGTCAGGTAGCGTGACGCCTCCAGCTTTGTCCTTTTGACTTAGGATTGTCTTGGCAATGCGGGCTCTTTTTTGGTTCCATATGAACTTTAAAGCAGTTTTTTCCAATTCTGTGAAGAAAGTCATTGGTAGCTTGATGGGGATGGCATTGAATCTATAAATAACCTTGGGGAGTATGGCCATTTTCACGATATTGATTCTTCCTATCCATGAGCATGGTATGTTCTTCCATTTGTTTGTGTCCTCTTTGATTTCACTGAGCAGTGGTTTGTAGTTCTCCTTGAAGAGGTCCTTTACATCCCTTGTAAGCTGGATTCCTAGGTATTTGATTCTCTTTGAAGCAATTGTGAATGGAAGTTCATTCCTGATTTGGCTCTCTGCTTGTCTGTTGCTGGTGTATAAGAATGCTTGTGATTTTTGCACATTAATTTTGTATCCTGAGACTTTGCTGAAGTTGCTTATCAGCTTAAGGAGATTTTGGGCTGAGACGATGGGGTTTTCTAAATATACAATCATGTCATCTGCAAACAGGGACAATTTGACTTCTTCTTTTCCTAACTGGATACCCTTGATTTCTTTCTCTTGCCTGATTGCCCTAGCCAGAACTTCCAACACTATGTTGAATAGGAGTGGTGAGAGAGGGCATCCCTGTCTTGTGCCAGTTTTCAAAGGGAATTTTTCCAGTTTTTGCCCATTCAGTATGATATTAGCTGTGGGTTTGTCATAAATAGCTCTTATTATTTTGAGGTACGTTCCATCAATACCGAATTTATTGAGCGTTTTTAGCATGAAGGGCTGTTGAATTTTGTCAAAAGCCTTTTCTGCATCTATTGAGACAATCATGTGGTTCTTGTCTTTGGTTCTGTTTATATGCTGGATTACGTTTATTGATTTGCGAATGTTGAACCAGCCTTGCATCCCAGGGATGAAGCCCACTTGATCATGGTGGATAAGCTTTTTGATGTGCTGCTGAATCCGGTTTGCCAGTATTTTATTGAGGATTTTTGCATCAATGTTCATCAGGGATATTGGTCTAAAATTCTCTTTTTTTGTTGTGTCTCTGCCAGGCTTTGGTATCAGGATGATGTTGGCCTCATAAAATGAGTTAGGGAGGATTCCCTCTTTTTCTATTGATTGGAATAGTTTCAGAAGGAATGGTACCAGCTCCTCCTTGTACCTCTGGTAGAATTCAGCTGTGAATCCATCTGGTCCTGGACTTTTTTTGGTGGGTAGGCTATTAATTGTTGCCTCAATTTCAGAGCCTGCTATTGGTCTATTCAGGGATTCAACTTCTTCCTGGTTTAGCCTTGGGAGAGTGTAAGTGTCCAGGAAATTATCCATTTCTTCTAGATTTTCTAGTTGATTTGCGTAGAGGCGTTTATAGTATTCTCTGATGGTAGTTTGTATTTCTGTGGGGTCAGTGGTGATATCCCCTTTATCATTTTTTATTGCATCTATTTGATTCCTCTCTCTTTTTTTCTTTATTAGCCTTGCTAGCGGTCTGTCAATTTTGTTGATCTTTTCAAAAAACCAACTCCTGGATTCATTGATTTTTTGGAGGGTTTTTTGTGTCTCTATCTCCTTCAGTTCTGCTCTGATCTTAGTTATTTCTTGCCTTCTGCTAGCTTTTGAATGTGATTGCTCTTGCCTCTCTAGTTCTTTTAATTGTGATGTTAGAGTGTCAATTTTAGATCTTTCCTGCTTTCTCTTGTGGGCATTTAGTGCTATAAATTTCCCTCTACACACTGCTTTAAATGTGTCCCAGAGATTCTGGTATGTTGTATCTTTGTTCTCATTGGTTTCAAAGAACATCTTTATTTCCGCTTTCATTTCGTTATGTACCCAGTAGTCATTCAGGAGCAGGTTGTTCAGTTTCCATGTAGTTGAGCGGTTTTGATTGAGTTTCTTAGTCCTGAGTTCTAGTTTGATTGCACTGTGGTCTGAGAGACAGTTTGTTATAATTTCTGTTCTTTTACATTTGCTGAGGAGTACTTTACTTCCAATTATGTGGTCAATTTTGGAATAAGTGCGATGTGGTGCTGAGAAGAATGTATATTCTGTTGATTTGGGGTGGAGAGTTCTATAGATGTCTATTAGGTCCGCTTGGTGCAGAGATGAGTTCAATTCCTGGATATCCTTGTTAACTTTCTGTCTCGTTGATCTGTCTAATGTTGACAGCGGAGTGTTGAAGTCCCCCATTATTATTGTATGGGAGTCTAAGTCTCTTTGTAAGTCTCTAAGGACTTGCTTTATGAATCTGGGTGCTCCTGTATTGGGTGCATATATATTTAGGAGAGTTAGCTCTTCCTGTTGAATTGATCCCTTTACCATTATGTAATGGCCTTCTTTGTCTCTTTTGATCTTTGATGGTTTAAAGTCTGTTTTATCAGAGACTAGGATTGCAACCCCTGCTTTTTTTTGTTCTCCATTTGCTTGGTAGATCTTCCTCCATCCCTTTATTTTGAGCCTATGTATGTCTCTGCCTGTGAGATGGGTCTCCTGAATACAGCAGACTGATGGGTCTTGACTCTTTATCCAGTTTGCCAGTCTGTGTCTTTTAATTGGAGCATTTAGTCCATTAACATTTAAGGTTAATATTGTTATGTGTGAACTTGATCCTGCCATTATGATATTAACTGGTTATTTTGCTCGTTAGTTGATGCAGTTTCTTCCTAGCCTCGATGGTCTTTACATTTTGGCATGTTTTTGCGATGGCTGGTACCGGTTGTTCCTTTCCATGTTTAGGGCTTCCTTCAGGGTCTCTTGTAAGGCAGGCCTGGTGGTGACAAAATCTCTAAGCATTTGCTTATCTGTAAAGGATTTTATTTCTCCTTCACTTATGAAACTTAGTTTGGCTGGATATGAAATTCTGGGTTTAAAATTCTTTTCTTTAAGAACGTTGAATATTGGCCCCCACTCTCTTCTGGCTTGTAGAGTTTCTGCCGAGAGATCTGCTGTTAGTCTGATGGGCTTCCCTTTGTGGGTGACCCGACCTTTCTCTCTGGCTGCCCTTAAGATTTTTTCCTTCATTTCAACTTTGGTGAATCTGGCAATGATGTGTCTTGGAGTTGCTCTTCTGGAGGAGTATCTTTGTGGCGTTCTCTGTATTTCCTGAATTTGAATGTTGGCCTGCCCTACTAGGTTGGGGAAGTTCTCCTGGATGATATCCTGAAGAGTGTTTTCCAACTTGGTTCCATTTTCCCCCTCACTTTCAGGCACCCCAATCAGACGTAGATTTGGTCTTTTTACGTAATCCCATACTTCTTGCAGGCTTTGCTCATTTCTTTTTCTTCTTTTTTCTTTTGGTTTCTCTTCTCGCTTCATTTCATTCATTTGATCTTCAATCGCTGATACTCTTTCTTCCAGTTGATCGAGTCGGTTACTGAAGCTTGTGCATTTGTCACGTATTTCTCGTGTCATGGTTTTCATCTCTGTCATTTCGTTTATGATCTTCTCTGCATTAATGAGTCTAGCTGTCAATTCTTCCACTCTTTTTTCAAGATTTTTAGTTTCTTTGCGCTGGGTACGTAATTCCTCCTTTAGCTCTGATAAGTTTGATGGACTGAAGCCTTCTTCTCTCCTCTCGTCAAAGTCATTCTCTGACCAGCTTTGATCCGTTGCTGGTGATGGGCTGCGCTCCTTTGCAGGGGGAGATGCGCTCTTATTTTTTGAATTTCCAGCTTTTCTGCCCTGCTTCTTCCCCATCTTTGTGGTTTTATCTGTCTCTGGTCTTTGATGGTGGTGACGAACTGATGGGGTTTTGGTATAGGTGTCCTTCCTGTTTGATAGTTTTCCTTCTGACAGTCAGAAGGACTCTCTGTTGGTCTGTTGGAGATTGCTTGAGGTCCACTCCAGACCCTGTTTGCCTGGGTATCAGCAGCAGAGGTTGCCGAAGATAGAATATTGCTGAACAGCGAGTGTACCTGTCTGATTCTTCCTTTGGAAGTGTCCTCTCAGGGGTGTACTCCACCCTGTGAGGTGTGGGGTGTCAGACTGCCCCTAGTGTGGGATTTCTCCCAGCTAGGCTACTCAGGGGTCAGGGACACACCTGAGCAGGCAGTCTGTCCGTTCTCAGATCTCAACCTCCGCGTTGGGAGATCCGCGGCTCTCCCCAAAGCTGTCAGACAGAGTCGTTCGCGTCTGCACCGGCTCCCGCTACTTCCCCTGTTGGTCTTCAGCTGTGCGCTGTCCCCAGAGGTGGAGACTCAGTTGAAAATGCAGAAATCACCGGTCTTCTGTGTCGCTCGCGCTGGGAGTTGGAGACTGGAGTTGTTCCTATTCGGCCATCTTGCTCCGCCCCCCTCTAAGACAGTGTTAATGGACTGCTCCACGAAACATAAGTGTAACTCTGTGAGATGAATTCACACATCACCAAGAAGTTTCTAAGAAAGCTTCTTTCTAGTTTTCTTCTGAGGATATTTCTTTGTCACCACAAGCTTCATTGCGCTATGAAGTATCTCATTGCAGATTTCCAGAAAACTATGTTAACAAAAAGATCACTGAAGAGAAACGTGTAACTCTGTGAGTTGCATTCACACATGGCAATGCAGTTTCTCAGACGGCTTCTTTTCAGTTTTAATCTCAGGATATTTCCTTTTTCACCATAGCCCTAAATGAGCTCCCAAATATCATTTTGCAGAATCCACGACAACAGTGTTAGCAAACTGTTCCAAGAAGGGAAGGGTGGAACTCTGTGTGATGAAGTCACACATCAGAAAGCAATCTCTCAGAAAGCTTCTGTCTAGTTTTTATGTGAGGATACTTCCTTTTTCACCATGATCCCCTATGGGGTCCCAAATATCACTATGCAGAATCCACGACAACAGTGTTAGCAAACTGCTCCAAGAAGAGAAGGGTGGAACTCTGTGTGATGAAGTCACACATCAGACAGCAATCTCTCAGAACGCTTCTCACTAGTTCGTATGTGAGGATACTTCGTGTTTGACCATGGGCCCCTTTGGGCTCCCAAATATCACTTTGCAGAATCCACGACAACAGTGTTAGCAAACTGTTCCAAGAAGGGAAGGGTGGAACTCTGTGTGATGAAGTCACACATCAGAAAGCAATCTCTCAGAAAGCTTCTCTGTAGTTATTATGTGAGGATATTTCCTTTTTCACCATGGGTCCCTGTGGGCTCCCAAATATCACTTTCCAGTTTCCACGAAAAGAGTGTTAGCAAACTGCTTCCTGAAGTCTAAATTATAAGTCTGTGAGATGAACTCACAGATCAGAAAGAAGTTTCTCAGAAAGCTTCTTTCACGTTTTGAATGGATGAAATTTCCGTTATCTGCGTAGGCCTCAATGCGATCCAAGGAAGTCCTTCTCAGGTTCTTCAAAGACAGTGTTAATGGACTGCTCCATGAAACATTAGTGTAACTCTGTGAGATGAATTCACACATCACCAAGAAGTTTCTAAGAAAGCTTCTTTCTAATTCTCATCTGTGGATGTTTCCTTTGTCACCATAAAGTTCTTTGCGCTATGAAGTATCTAATTGCAGATTTCCAGAAAACTGTGTTAACAAACTGATCACTGAAGAGAAACGTGTAACTCTGTGAGTTGCATTCACACATGGCAGTGCAGGTTCTCAGAAAGCTGCTCTTTAGTTATTATGTGAGGATATTTCCTTTTTCAGCAGAGCCCTCAATGAGCTACCAAATATACCTTTGCAGAATCCACGACAACAGTGTTAGCAAACTGTTCCAAGAAGGGAAGTTTGGAACTCTGTGTGATGAAGTCACACATCAGAAAGCAATCTCTCAGAAAGCTTCTCTGTAGTTATTATGCGAGGATATTTCCTTTTTCACCATTGTCCCTGGGGACTCCCAAATATCACTTTCCAGTTTCCACGAAAAGAGTGTTAGCAAACTGCTTCCTGAAGTCTAAATTATAAGTCTGTGAGATGAATTCACAGATCAGAAAGAAGTTTCTCAGAAAGCTTCTTTCACGTTTTGAACGGATGAAATTTCCTTTATCAGCGTAGGCCTCAATGCGATACAAGGAAGCCCTCTTAGGTTCCTCAAAAACAGTGTTAAAGGACTTCTCCAGGAAACTTAAGAGTAACTCTGTGAGATGAATTCACACATCACCAAGAAGTTTCTAGGAAAGCTTCTTTCTAGTTTTCATCTGTGGATGTTTCCTTTGTCTCCGTAAGTTACATTGCGCTATGAAGTATCTAATTGCAGATTTCCAGATAACTGTGTTAACAAACTGATCACTGAAGAGAAACGTGTAACTCTGTGAGTTGCATTCACACATGGCAATGCAGTTTCTCAGAAAGCTGCTCCTTAGTTATTATGTGAGGATATTTCCTTTTTCACCAGAGCCCTCAGTGAACTCCCAAATATACCTTTGCAGAATCCACGACAACAGTGTTAGCAAACTGTTCCAAGAAGGGAAGGGTGGAACTCTGTGTGATGAAGTCACACATCAGAAAGCAATCTCTCAGAAAGCTTCTCTGTAGTTATTATGCGAGGATATTTTCTTTTTCACCATGGGTCACTGTGGGCTCCCAAATATCACTTTCCAGTTTCCACGAAAAGAGTGTTAGCCAACCGCTTCCTCAAGTCGAAATTATTAGTTTGTGAGATGAACTCATAGATCAGAGAGAAGTTTCTCAGAAAGCTTCTTTCACGTTTTGAACGGATGAAATTTCCTTTATCAGCGTAGGCCTCAATTCGATCTAAGGAAGCACTTCCCAGGTTCCTCAAAGACAGTGTTAATGGACTGCTCCACGAAACATAAGTGTAACTCAGTGAGATGAATTCACACATCACCAAGAAGTGTCTAAGAAAGCTTCTTTCTAGCTTTCATCTGTGGCTGTTTTGTTTGTCACCGTAAGTTTCATTGCGCTATGAAGTATCTAACTGCAGATTTTCAGAAAACTGTGTTAACAAAGTAATCACTGAAGAGAAACGTGTAACTCTATGAGTTGCATTCACAGAAGGCAATGCAGTTTCTCAGAAAGCTGCTCTTTAGTTATTATGTGAGGTTATTTCCTTTTTCACCAGAGCCTCAATGAGCTCCCAAATATACCTTTGCAGAATCCACGACAACAGTGTTAGCAAACTGTTCCAAGAAGGGAAGGGTGGAACTCTTTGTGATGAAGTCACACATCAGAAAGCAATCTCTCAGAAAGCTTCTCTGTAGTTATTATGTGAGGATATTTCCTTTTTCACCATTGTCCCTGTGGCCTCCCAAATATCACTTTCCAGTTTCCACGAAAAGAGTGTTAGCAAACTGCTTCCTGAAGTCTAAATTATCAGTCTGTGAGATGAACTCATAGATCAGAGAGAAGTTTCTCAGAAAGCTTCTTTCACGTTTTGAACGGATGAAATTTCCTTTATCAGCGTAGGCCTCAATGCAATCCAAGAAGCCCTTCTCAGGGTCCTCAAAGACAGTGTTAATGGACTGCTCCACGAAACATAAGTGTAACTCTGTGAGATGAATTCATATATCACGAAGAGGTGTCTAAGACAGCTTCTTTCTACTTTTCATCTGTGGCTGTTTCCTTTGTCACCGTAAGGTTCATTGCGCTATGAAGTATCTAATTGCAGATTTCCAGAAAACTGTGTTAACAAACTTATCACTGAAGAGAAACGTGTAACTCTGTGAGTTGCATTCACACATGGCAGTGCAGTTTCTCAGATAGCTGCTCTTTAGTTATGATGTGAGGATATTTCCTTTTTCACCAGAGCCCTCAATGAGCTCCCAAATATACCTTTGCAGAATCCACGACAACAGTGTTAGCAAACTGTTCCAAGAAGGGAAGGGTGGAACTCTGTGTGATGAAGTCACACATCAGAAAGCAATCTCTCAGAAAGCTTCTCTGCAGTTATTATGGTAGGATATTTCCTTTATCACCATGGGTCCCCATGCGCTCACAATTATCACTTTCCAGTTTCCACGAAATAGTGTTAGCAAACTGCTTCCGGAAGTCTAAATTATAAGTCTGTGAGATGAAGTCACCGATCAGAAAGAAGTTTCTCAGAAAGCTTCTTTCACGTTATAAACGGATGAAATTTCCTTTGTCAGCGGAGGCCTCAATGCGATCCAAGGAAGCCCTTCTCAGGTTCCTCTAAGACAGTGTTAATGGACTGCTCCACGAAACATAAGTGTAACTCTGTGAGATTAATTCACACATCACCAAGAAGTTTCTAAGAAAGCTTCTTTCTAGTTTTCATCTGTGGATGTTTCCTTTGTCACCGTAAGTTTCATTGTGCTATGAAGTATCTAATTGCAGATTTCCACAAAACTGTGTTAACAAACTGATCACTGAAGAGAAACGTGTAACTCTGTGAGTTGCATTCACACATGGCAGTGCAGTTTCTCAGAAAGCTGCTTTTTAGTTATTATGTGAGGATATTTCCTTTTTCACCAGAGCCCACAATGAGCTCCCAAATATACCTTTCCAGAATCCACGACAACAGTGTTAGCAAACAGTTCCAAGAAGGGAAGGGTGGAACTCTGTGTGATGAAGTCACACATCAGAAAGCAATCTCTCAGAAAGCTTCTCTGTAGTTATTATGTCAGGATATTTCCTTTATCACCATGGGTCCCTGGTGGCTCCCATATATCACTATCTAGTTTCCACGAAAAGAGTGTTAGCAAACTGCTTCCTGAATTCTAAATTATCAGTCTGTGAGATGAACTCACAGATCAGAAAGACGTTTCTAAGAAAGCTTCTTTCACGTTTTGAAAGGATGAAATTTCCTTTATCAGCGTAGGCCTCAATGTGATCCAAGGAAGCCCTTCTCAGGTTCCTCAAAGACAGTGTTAATGGACTGCTCCACGAAACATAAGTGTAACTCTGTGAGATGAATTCACCCATCACGAAGAAGTTTCTAAGGGAGCTTCTTTCTAGTTTTCATCTGTGGATGTTTCCTTTGTCACCTTAAGGTTCATTGCACTATGAAGTATCTAATTGCAGATTTTCAGAAAACTGTGTTAACTAACTGATCACTGAGGAAAAACGTGTAACCCTGTGAGATGCATTCACACATGGCAGTGCAGTTTCTCAGAAAGCTGGTCTTTAGTTATTATGTGAGGATATTTCCTTTTTCACCAGAGCCCTCAATGAGCTCCCAAATATACTTTTGCTGAATCCACGACAACAGTGTTAGCAAACTGTTCCAAGAAGGGAAGGGTGGAACTCTGTGTGATAAAGTCACACATCAGAAAGCAATCTCTCAGAAAGCTTCTCTGTAGTTATTATGTGAGGATATTTCCTTTTTCACAATTGGTCACTATGGGCTCCCAAATATCACTTTGTAGTTTCCACGAAAAGAGTGTTAACAAACTGCTTCCTGAAGTCTAAATTATAAGTCTGTGAGATGAACTCACAGATCAGAAAGAAGTTTCTCAGAAAGCTTCTTTCACGTTTTGAACGGATGAAATTTCCTTTATCAGCGTAGGCCCTAAAACAATCCAGGAAGCCCGTCTCAGGTTATTCAAGGACAGTGTTAATGGACTGCTCCAGGAAACATAAGTGTAACTATGTGAGATGAATTCACACATCACCAAGAAGTGTCTAAGAAAGCTTCTTTCTAGTTTTCATCTGTGGATGTTTCCTTTGTCAACGTAAGTTTTATAGCGCTATGAAGAATCTATTTGCAGATTTCCAGAAAACTGTGTTAACAAACTGATCACCGAAGAGAAACGTGTAACTCTGTGAGTTGCATTCACACATGGCTGTGCAGTGTCTCACAGAGCTGCTCTTTAGTTATTATGTGAGGATATTTCTTATTTCACCAGAGCCCTCAATGAGCTCCCAAATTATACATTTGCAGAATCCACGACAACAGTGTTACCAACTGTTCCAAGAAGGGAAGGTTGGAACTCTGTGTGATGAAGTCACACATCAGAAAGCAATCTCTCAGAAAGCTTCTCTGTATTTATTATGTGAGGATATTTCCTTTACCACCATGGGTCCCTGTGGGCTCCCAAATATCACTTTCCAGTTTCCACGAAAAGAGTGTTAGCAAACTGCTTCCTGAAGTTTATATTATAAGTCTGTGAGATGAACTCACAGATCAGAAAGAAGTTTCTCAGAAAGCTTCTTTCACGTTTTGAATGGATGAATTTTCCTTTTTCAGCGTAGGACTCAATGCGATCTAAGGAAGCCCTTCTCAGGTTACTCAAAGACAGTGTTAATGGACTGCTCCACGAAACATAACTGTAACTCTGTGAGATGAATTCACACATCACCAAGAAGTTTCTAAGAAAGCTTCTTTCTAGTTTTCATCTGTGGATGTTTCCTTTGTCACCGTAAGTTTCATTGCGCTATGAAGTATCTAATTGCAGATTTCCAGAAAACTGTGTTAACAAACTGATCACTGAGGAGAAACGTGTAACCCTGTGAGATGGATTCACACATGGCAGTGCAGTTTCTCAGAAAGCTGCTCTTTAGTTATGATGTGAGGATATTTCCTTTTTCACCAGAGCACTCAATAAGTTCCCAAATATACATTTGCAGAATCCACGACAACAGTGTTAGCAAACTGTTCCAAGAAGGGACGGGTGGAACTCTGTGTGATGAAGTCACACATCAGAAAGCAATCTCTCAGAAAGCTTCTCTGTACTTATTATGTGAGGATATTTCCTTTTTCACCATGGGTCCCTATTGGCTCCTAAATATCACTCTCCAATTTCCACGAAAAGAGTGTTAGCAAACTGCTTTCTGAAGTCTAAATTATAAGTCTGTGAGATGAACTCACAGATCAGAAAGAAGTTTCTCAGAAAGCTTCTTTCACGTTTTGAACGGATGAAATTTCCTTTATCAGCGTAGGCCTCAAAGCAATCCAGGAAGCCCTTCTCAGGTTCCTCAAAGACAGTGTTAATGGACTGCTCCATGAAACATAAGTGTAACTCTGTGAGATGAATTCACACATCACCAAGAAGTTTCTAAGAAAGCTTCTTTCTAGTTTTCATCTGTGGATGTTTCCTTTGTCACCGTAAGTTTCATTGCGCTATGAAGTATCTAATTGCAGATTTCCAGAAAACTGTGTTAACAAACTGATCCCTGAGGAGAAACGTGTAACTCTGTGAGTTGCATTCACACATGGCAGTGCAGTTTCTCAGAAAGCTGCTCTTTAGTTATTATGAGAGGATATTTTCTTTTTCACCAGAGCCCTCAATGAGCTCCCAAATATACATTTGCAGAATCCACGACAACAGTGATAGCAAACTGGTCCAAGAAGGGAAGGGTGGAACTCTGTGTGATGAAGTCACACATCAGAAAGCAATCTCTCAGAAAGCTTCTCTGTAGTTATTATGTGAGGATATTTCCTTTTTCACCATGGGTCCCTATGGGCTCCCAAATATCACTTTCCAGTTTCCACGAAAAGAGTGTCAGCAAACTGCTTCCTGAAGTCGAAATTATAAGTCTGTGAGATGATCTTACAGTTCAGAAAGAAGTTTCTCAGAAAGCTTCTTTTACGTTTTGAACGGATGAAATTTCCTTTATAAGCATAGGCCTCAATGCAATCAAGGAAGCCCTTCTCAGGTTCCTCGAAGACAGTGTTAATGGACTGCTCCACGAAACATAAGTGTAACTCTGTGAGATGAATTCACACATCACCAAGAGGTGTCTAAGAAAGCTTCTTTCTAGTTTTCATCTGTGGATATTTCCTTTGTCACCTTAAGGTTCATTATGCTATGAAGTATCCAATTGCAGATTTCCAGAAAAGTGTGTTAACAAACTGATCACTGAAGAAAAACGTGTAACTCTGTGAGTTGCATTCACACATGGCAGTGCAGGTTCTCAGAAAGCTGCTCTTTTGTTACTATGTGAGGATATTTCCTTTTTGACCAGAGCCCTCAATGAGCTTCCAAATATACCTTTCCAGAATCCACGACAACAGCGTTGGCAAACTGTTCCAAGAAGGGAAATGTGGAACTCTGTGTGATGAAGTCACACATCAGAAAGCAATCTCTCAGAAAGCTTCTCTGTAGTTATTATGTGAGTATATTTCCCTTATCACCATGGGCCCCTAGGGGCTCCCAAATATCACTTTCCAGTTTCCACGTAAAGAGTGTTAGCAAACTGCTTCCTGAAGTCTAAATTATCAGTCTGTGAGATGAACTCACAGATCAGAAAGAAGTTTCTCAGAAAGCTTCTTTCACGTTTTGAAGGGATAAAATTTCCTTTATCAGTGTAGGCTTCAATGCAATACAAGGAAGCCCTTCTCACGTTCCTCAAAGATAGTGTTAATGGACTGATCCATGAAACATAAGTGTAACTCTGTGAGATGAATTCACACATCACCAAGAAGTTTCTAAGAAAGGTTCTTTCTAGTTCTCATCTGTGGATGTTTCCTTTGTCACCGTAAGGTTCATTGCGCAGTGAAGTATCCAATTGCAGATTTCCAGAAAAGTGTGTTAACAAACTGATCACTGAAGAAAAACGTGTAACTCTGTGAGTTGCATTCACACATGGCAGTGCAGGTTCTCAGAAAGCTGCTCTTTTGTTACTATGTGAGGATATTTCCTTTTTGACCAGAGCCCTCAATGAGCTTCCAAATATACCTTTCCAGAATCCACGACAACAGCGTTGGCAAACTGTTCCAAGAAGGGAAATGTGGAACTCTGTGTGATGAAGTCACACATCAGAAAGCAATCTCTCAGAAAGCTTCTCTGTAGTTATTATGTGAGTATATTTCCCTTATCACCATGGGCCCCTAGGGGCTCCCAAATATCACTTTCCAGTTTCCACGTAAAGAGTGTTAGCAAACTGCTTCCTGAAGTCTAAATTATCAGTCTGTGAGATGAACTCACAGATCAGAAAGAAGTTTCTCAGAAAGCTTCTTTCACGTTTTGAAGGGATAAAATTTCCTTTATCAGTGTAGGCTTCAATGCAATACAAGGAAGCCCTTCTCACGTTCCTCAAAGATAGTGTTAATGGACTGATCCATGAAACATAAGTGTAACTCTGTGAGATGAATTCACACATCACCAAGAAGTTTCTAAGAAAGGTTCTTTCTAGTTCTCATCTGTGGATGTTTCCTTTGTCACCGTAAGGTTCATTGCGCAGTGAAGTATCTAATTGCAGATTTCCAGAAAACTGTGTTAACAAACTGATCACTGAAGAGAAACGTGTAACTCTGTAAGTTGCATTCACACATGGCAGTGCAGTTTTTCACAAAGCTGCTCTTAATTATTATGTGAGGATATTTCCTTTTTCACCAGAGCCCTCAATGAGCTCCTAATTATACATTTGCAGAATCCACGACAACAGTGTTAGCAAACTGTTCCAAGAAGGGAAGGGTGGAACTCTGTGTGATGAAGTCACACATCAGAAAGCAAACTCTCAGAAAGCTTCTCTGTGGTTATTATGTGAGGATATTGCCCTTTTCACCATGGGTCCCTGTGGGCTCCCAAATATCACTTTCCAGTTTCCATGAAAAGAGTGTTAGCAAACTGCTTCCTGAAGTCTAAATTATAAGTCTGTGAGATGAACTCACAGATCAGAAAGAACTTTCTCAGAAAGCTTCTTTCACGTTGTGAACGGATGAAATTTCCTTTATCAGCATAGGCCTCAATGCGATCCAAGGAAGCCCTTCTCAAGTTCCTCAAAGACAGAGTTAATGGACTGCTCCATGAAACATAAGTGTAACTCTGTTAGATGAATTCACACATCACCAAGAAGTTTCTAAGAAAGCTTCTTTCTAGTTTTCATCTGTGGATGTTTCCTTTGTCACCGTAAGTTTCATTATGCTATGAAGTATCTAATTGCAGATTTCCATAAAATTGTGTTAACAAACTGATCACTGAAGTAAAACGTGTAACTCTGTGAGTTGCATTCACACATGGCAGTGCAGTTTCTCAGAAAGCTGCTCTTTAGTTATTATGCGAGGATATTTTCTTTTTCACCAGAGCCCTCAATAAGTTCCCAATTATAGCTTTGAAGAATCCACGACAACAGTTTTAGCAAACTGTTCCAAGAAGGGAAGGGTGGAACTCTGTGTGATGAAGTCACACATCAGAAAGCAATATCTCAGAAAGCTTCTCTGTAGTTATTATGTGAGGATATATCCTTTATCACCATGGGTCCCGGTGGGCTCCCAAATATCACTTTCCAGTTTCCACGAAAAGAGTATTAGCGAACTGCCTCCTGAAGTCTAAATCATAAGTCTGTGAGATGAACTCACAGATCAGAAAGAAGTTTCTCAGAAAGCTTCTTTCACGTTTTGAACGGATGAAATTTCCGTTATCTGCGTAGGCCTCAATGCGATCCAAGGAATCCCATCTCAGGTTCCTCAAAGACAGTGTTAATGGACTGCTCCATGAAACATAAGTGTAACTCTGTGAGACGAATTCACACATCACCAAGAAGTTTCTAAGAAAGCTTCTTTCCAGTTTTCATCTGTGGATGTTTCCTTTGTCACCGTAAGGTTCATTGCACTATGAAGTATCTAATTGCAGATTTCCAGAAAACTGTGTTAACAAACTGATCACTGAAGAGAAACGTGTAACTCTGTGAGTTGCATTCACACACGGCAGTGCAGTTTTTCACAAAGCTGCTCTTTAGTTATTATGTGAGGATATTTCCTTTTTCACCAGAGCCCTCAATGAGCTCCCAAATATACCTTTGCAGAATCCACGACAACAGTGTTAGCAAACTGTTCCAAGAAGGGAAGGGTGGAACTCTCTGTGATGAAGTCACATATCGGAAAGCAATCTCTCAGAAAGCTTCTCTGTAGTTATTATGTGAGGATATTTCCTGTTTCACCATGTGTCCCTATGGGCTCCCAAATATCACTTTCCAGTTTCCACGAAAAGAGTGTTAGCAACCTGCTTCCTGAAGTCTAAATTATAAGTCTGTGAGATGAACTCACAGATCAGAAAGAAGTTTCTCAGAAAGCTTCTTTCACGTTTTGAACGGATGAAATTTCCTTTATCAGTGTAGGCCTCCATGCGATCCAAGGAAGCCCTTCTCAGGTTCCTCAAAGGCAGTGTTAAGGGACTGCTCCACGAAACATTAGTGTAACTCTGTGAGATGAATTCAGACATCACCAAGAAGTTTCTAAGAAAGCTTCCTTCTAGTTTTCATCTGTGGATGTTTCCTTTCTCACCGTAAGATTCATTGCGCTATGAAGTATCTAATTGCAGATTTCCAGAAAACTGTGTTAACAAGCTAATCACTGAAGAGAAACGTGTAACTCTGTGAGTTGAATTCACACATGGCAGTGCAGTTTCTCAGAAAGCTGCTCTTTAGTTATTATGTGAGGATATTTCCTTTTTCACCAGAGCCCTCATTGAGCTCCCAAATATACCCTTACAGAATACACGATAACAGTGTTAGCAAACTGTTGAAAGAAGGGAAGGTTGGTACTCTGTGTGATGAAGTCACACATGAGAAAGCAATCTCTCAGACAGCTTCTCTGTAGTTATTATGTGAGGATATTTCCTTTTTCACCATGGGTCCCTGAGGGCTCCCAAATATCACTTTCCAGTTTCCACGAAAAGAGTGTTAGCCAACTGCTTCCTGAAGTCGAAATTATAAGTCTGTGAGATGAACTCACAGATCAGAAAGAAGTTTCTCAGAAAGCTTCTTTCACGTTTTGAACGGATGAAATTTCCTTTAACAGCGGAGGCCTCAATGCGATCCAAGGAATCCCTTCTCAGGTTCCTCAAAGACAGTGTTAATGGACTGCTCCACGAAACATAAGTGTAACTCTGTGAGATGAATTCACACATCACCAAGAAGTTTCTAAGAAAACTTCTTTCTAGTTTTCATCTGTGGATGTTTCCTTTGTCACCGAAAGTTTCATTGCGCTATGAAGTATCTAATTGCATATTTCCAGAAAAATGTGTTAACAAACTGATCACTGAAGAGAAACGTGTAACTCTGTGAGTTGCATTCACACATGGCAGTGCAGGTTCTCAGAAAGCTGCTCTTTAGTTATTATCTGAGGATATATCCTTTTTCACCAGAGCCCTCAATGAGCTCCTAAATATACCTTTGCAGAATCCACGACAACAGTGTAAGCAAACTGTTGCAAGAAGGGAATTGTGAAACTCTGTGTGATGAAGTCACACATCAGAAAGCAATATCTGAGAAAGCTTATCTGTAGTTATTATGTGAGGATATTTTCTTTTTCACCATGGGTCCCTGTGGGCTTCCAAATATCACTTTCCAGTTTCCACGAAAAGAGTGTTAGCCAACTGCTTCCTGAAGTCGAAATTATAAGTTTGTGAGATGAACTCACAGATCAGAGAGAAGTTTCTCAGAAAGCTTCTTTCACTTTTTGAACGGATGAAATTTCCTTTATCAGCGGAGGCCTCAATGCGATCTAAGGAAGCACTTCTCAGTTTCCTCAAAGAGAGTGTTAATGGACTGCTCCGCAAAACAAAAGTGTAACTCAGTGAGATGAATTCGCACATCACCAAGAAGTGTCAAAGAAAGCTTTTGTCTAGTTTTCATCTGTGGATGTTTCCTTTGTCACCGTAAGTTTCATTGCGCTATGAAGTATCTAATTGCAGATTTCCAGAAAACTGTGTTAACAAACTGATCACTGAAGAGAAACGTGTAACTCTGTGAGTTGCATTCACACATGGCGATGCAGTTTCTCAGAAAGCTCCTCTTTAGTTATTATGTGAGGTTATTTCCTTTTTCACCAGAGCCTCAATGAGCTCCCAAATATACCTTTGTAGAATCCACGACAACAGTGTTAGCAAACTGTTCCAAGAAGGGAAGGGTGGAACTCTGTGTGATGAAGTCACACATCAGAAAGCAATCTCTCAGAAAGCTTCTCTGTAGTTATTATGTGAGGATATTTCCTTTTTCACCATGGGTCCCTGTGGGCTCCGAAATATCACTTTCCAGTTTCCATGAAAAGAGTGTTAGCAAACAGCTTCCTGAATTCTAAATTATAAGTCTGTGAGATGAACTCACAGATCAGAAAGAAGTTTCTCAGAAAGCTTCTTTCACGTTTTGAACGGATGAAATTTCCTTTATCAGTGTAGGCCTCCATGCGATCCAAGGAAGCCCTTCTCAGGTTCCTCAAAGACAGTGTTAATGGACTGCTCCACGAAACATAAGTGTAACTCTGTGAGATGAATTCAGACATCACCAAGAAGTTTCTAAAAAAGCTTCCTTCTAGTTTTCATCTGTGGATGTTTCCTTTGTCACCGTAAGATTCATTACGCTATGAAGTACCTAATTGCAGATTTCCAGAAAACTGTGTTAACAAACTAATCACTGAAGAGAAACGTGTAACTCTGTGAGTTGAATTCACACATGGCAGTGCAGTTTATCAGAAAGCTGCTCTTTAGTTATTATGTGAGGATATTTCCTTTTTCACCAGAGCCCTCAATGAGCTCCCAAATATACCTTTACAGACTACACGACAACAGTGTTAGCAAACTGTTGAAAGAAGGGAAGGTTGGTACTCTGTGTGATGAAGTCACACATGAGAAAGCAATCTCTCAGACAGCTTCTCTGTAGTTATTATGTGAGGATATTTCCTTTTTCACCATGGGTCCCTGAGGGCTCCCAAATATCACTTTCCAGTTTCCACGTAAAGAGTGTTAGCCAACTGCTTCCTGAAGTCTAAATTATAAGTCTGTGAGATGAACTCACAGATCAGAAAGAAGTTTCTCAGAAAGCTTCTTTCACATTTTGAACGGATGAAATTTCCTTTATCAGCAGAGGCCTCAATGCGATCCAAGGAAGACCTTCTCAGGTTCCTCAAAGAGAGTGTTAATGGACTGCTCCACGAAACATAAGTGTAACTCTGTGAGATGAATTCACACATCACCAAGAAGTTTCTATGAAAGCTTCTTTCTAGTTTTCATCTGTGGATGTTTCCTTTGTCACCGAAAGTTTCATTGCGCTATGAAGTATCTAATTGCAGATTTCCAGAAAACTGTGTTAACAAACTGATCACGGAAGAGAAACGTGTTACTCTGTGCGTTGCATTCACACATGGCAATGCAGTTTCTCAGAAAGCTGCTCTTTAGTTATTACTGAGGATATATCCTTTTTCACCAGAGCCCTAAATGAGCTCCTAAATATACCTTTGCAGAATCCACGACAACAGTGTTAGCAAACTGTTGCAAGAAGGGAATTGTGGAACTCTGTGTGATGAAGTCACACATCAGAAAGCAATATCTGAGAAAGCTTATCTGTAGTTATTATGTGAGGATATTTTCTTTTTCACCATGGGTCCCTGTGGGCTCAATATCACTTTACAGTTTCCACGAAAAGAGTGTTAGCCAACTGCTTCCTGAAGTCGAAATTATAAGTTTGTGAGATGAACTCACAAATCAGAGAGAAGTTTCTCAGAAAGCTTCTTTCACGTTTTGAACGGATGAAATTTCCTTTATCAGCGGAGGCCTCAATGGATCTAAGGAAGCACTTCTCAGGTTCCTCAAAGACAGTGTTAATGGACTGCTCCATGAAACATAAGTGTAACTCAGTGAGATGAATTCACACATCACCAAGAAGTGTCTAAGAAAGCTTCTGTCTAGTTTTCATCTGTGGATGTTTCCTTTGTCACCGTAAGTTTCTTTGCGCTATGAAGTATCTAATTGCAGATTTCCAGAAAACTGTGTTAACAAACTGATCACTGAAGAGAAACGTGTAACTCTGTGAGTTGCATTCACACATGGCAATGCAGTTTCTCAGAAAGCTGCTGTTTAGTTATTATGTGAGGTTATTTCATTTTTCACCAGAGCCTAAATGAGCTCCCTAATATACCTTTGCAGAATCCACGACAACAGTGTTAGCAAACTGTTCGAAGAAGGGAAGGGTGGAACTCTGTGTGATGAAGTCACACATCAGAAAGCAATCTCTCAGAAAGCTTCTCTGTAGTTATTATGTGAGGGTATTTCCTTTTTCACCATGGGTCTCTGTGGGCTCCCAAGTATCACTTTCCAGTTTCCACGAAAAGAGTGTTAGCAAACTGCTTCCTGAAGTCGAAATGATAAGTCTGTGAGATGAACTCACAGATCAGAAAGAAGTTTCTCAGAAAGCTTCTTTCACGTTTTGAACGGATGAAATTTCCTTTATCAGTGTAGGCCACCATGAAATCCAAGGAAGCCCTTCTCAGGTTCCTCAAAGGCAGTGTTAATGGACTGCTCCACGAAACATAAGTGTAACTCTGTGAGATGAATTCATATATCACGAAGAGGTGTCTAAGACAGCTTCTTTCTACTTTTCATCTGTGGCTGTTTCGTTTGTCACCGTAAGGTTCATTGCGCTATGAAGTATCTAATTGCAGATTTCCAGAAAACTGTGTTAACAAACTGATCACTGAAGAGAAACGTGTAACTCTGTGAGTTGCATTCACACATGGCAGTGCAGTTTCTCAGATAGCTGCTCTTTAGTTATGATGTGAGGATATTTCCTTTTTCACCAGAGCCCTCAATGAGCTCCCAAATATACCTTTGCAGAATCCACGACAACAGTGTTAGCAAACTGTACCAAGAAGGGAAGGGTGGAACTCTGTGTGATGAAGTCACACATCAGAAAGCAATCTCTCAGAAAGCTTCTCTGTAGTTATTATGGGAGGATATTTCCTTTATCACCATGGGTCCCCATGGGCTCACAATTATCACTTTCCAGTTTCCACGAAATAGTGTTAGCAAACTGCTTCCTGAAGTCTAAATTATAAGTCTGTGAGATGAAGTCACCGATCAGAAAGAAGTTTCTCAGAAAGCTTCTTTCACGTTATAAACGGATGAAATTTCCTTTGTCAGCGGAAGCCTCAATGCTATCCAAGAAGCCCTGATCAGGTTCCTCTAAGACAGTGTTAATGGACTGCTCCACGAAACATCAGTGTAACTCTGTGAGATGAATTCACACATCACCAAGAAGTTTCTAAGAAATCTTCTTTCTACTTTTCATCTACAGATGTTTCCTTTGTCACTGAAAGGTTCATTGCGCTATGAAGTATCTAATTGCAGATTTCCAGAAAACTGTGTTAACAAACTGAACACTGAAGTGAAACATGTAACTCTGTGAGTTGTATTCACCCATGGCAGTGCAGTTTCTCAGAAAGCTGCTCTTTAGTTATTATGTGAGGATATTTCCTTTCTCACCATGGTTCCCTATGGGCTCCCAAATATCACTTTCCAGTTTCCACGAAAAGAGTGTTAGCAAACTGCTTCCTGAAGTCTAAATTATAAGTCTGTGAGATGAACTCATAGATCAGAAAGAAGTTTCTCAGAAAGCTTCTTTTACGTTTTGAACGGATGAAATTTCCTTTATCAGCGTAGGCCTCAATGCAATCCAGGAAGCCCTTCTCAGGGTCCTCAAAGACAGTGTTAATGGACTGCTCCACGAAACATAAGTGTAACTCTGTGAGATGAATTCATATATCACGAAGAGGTGTCTAAGACAGCTTCTTTCTACTTTTCATCTGTGGTTGTTTCCTTTGTCACCGTAAGGTTCATTGCGCTATGAAGTATCTAATTGCAGATTTCCAGAAAACTGTGTTAACAAACTTATCACTGAAGAGAAACGTGTAACTCTGTGAGTTGCATTCACACATGGCAGTGCAGTTTCTCAGATAGCTGCTCTTTAGTTATGATGTGAGGATATTTCCTTTTTCACCAGAGCCCTCAATGAGCTCCCAAATATACCTTTGCAGAATCCACGACAACAGTGTTAGCAAACTGTTCCAAGAAGGGAAGGGTGGAACTCTGTGTGATGAAGTCACACATCAGAAAGCAATCTCTCAGAAAGCTTCTCTGTAGTTATTATGGTAGGATATTTCCTTTATCACCATGGGTCCCCATGGGCTCACAATTATCACTTTCCAGTTTCCACGAAATAGTGTTAGCAAACTGCTTCCTGAAGTCTAAATTATAAGTCTGTGAGATGAAGTCACCGATCAGAAAGAAGTTTCTCAGAAAGCTTCTTTCACGTTATAAACGGATGAAATTTCCTTTGTCAGCGGAGGCCTCAATGCTATCCAAGGAAGCCCTTCTCAGGTTCCTCTAAGACAGTGTTAATGGACTGCTCCACGAAACATAAGTGTAACTCTGTGAGATGAACTCACACATCACCAAGAAGTTTCTAAGAAAGCTTCTTTCTAGTTTTCATCTGTGGATGTTTCCTTTGTCACCGTAAGTTTCATTGCGCTATGAAGTATCTAATTGAAGATTTCCACAAAACTGTGTTAACAAACTGATCACTGAAGAGAAACGTGTGACTCTGTGAGTTGCATTCACACATGGCAGTGCAGTTTCTCAGAAAGCTGCTCTTTAGTTATTATGTGAGGATATTTCCTTTTTCACCAGAGCCCACAATGAGCTCCCAAATATACCTTTCCAGAATCCACGACAACAGTGTTAGCAAACTGTTCCAAGAAGGGAAGGGTGGAACTCTGTGGGATGAAGTCACACATCAGAAAGCAATCTCTCAGAAAGCTTCTCTGTAGTTATTATGTCAGGATATTTCCTTTATCACCATGGGTCCCTAGTGGCTCCCATATATCACTTTCTAGTTTCCACGAAAAGAGTGTTAGCACACTGCTTCCTGAATTCTAAATTATCAGTCTGTGAGATGAACTCACAGATCAGAAAGAAGTTTCTCAGAAAGCTTCTTTCACGTTTTGAACGGATGAAATTTCCTTTATCAGCGTAGGCCTCAATGCGATCCAAGGAAGCCCTTCTCAGGTTCCTCAAAGACAGTGTTAATGGACTGCTCCACGAAACATAAGTGTAACTCTGTGAGATGAATTCTCACATCACCAAGAAGTTTCTAAGATAGCTTCTTTCTAGTTTTCATCTGTGGATGTTTCCTTTGTCACCGTAAGTTTCATTGCGCTATGAAGTTTCTAATTGCAGATTTCTAGAAAACTGTGTTAACAAACTGATCACTGAAGAGAAACGTGTAACTCTGTGAGTTGCATTCACACATGGCAATTCAGTTTCTCCGAAAGCTGCTCTTTAGTTTTTATGTGAGGATATTTCCTTTTTCACCAGAGCTCTCAAAGAGCTCCCAAATATACCTTTGCAGAATCCACAACAACAGTGTTAGCAAACTGTTCCAAGAAGGGAAGGGTGGAACTCTGTGTGATGAAGTCACACATCAGAAAGCAATCTCTCAGAAAGCTTCTCTGTAGTTATTATGTGAGGATATTTCCTTTCTCACCATGGGTCCCTATGGGCTCCCAAACATGACTTTCCAGTTTCCACGAAAAGAGTGTTAGCAAACTGCTTCCTGAAGTCTAAATTATCAGTCTGTGAGATGAACTCACATATCAGAAAGAAGTTTCTCAGAAAGCTTCTTTCACATTTTGAACGGATGAAATTTCGTTTATCAGCGGAGGCATCAATGCGATCCAATGAAGCCCTTCACAGGTTCCTCAAAGACAGTGTTAATGGACTGCTCCACGAAACATAAGTGTAACTCTGTGAGATGAATTCACACATCACCAAGAAGTTTCTCCGAAAGCTTCTTTCTAGATTTCATCTGTGGATGTTTTCTTTGTCACCTTAAGGTTCATTGCGCTATTAAGGATCTAATTGCAGATTTCCAGAAAGCTGTGTTAACAAACTGATCACTGAAGAGAACCGTGTAACTCTGTGAGTTGCATTCACACATGGCAGTGCAGTTTCTCACAAAGCTGCTCTTTAGTTATTATGTGAGGATATTTCCTTTTTCACGAGAGCCCTCAATGAGCTCCCAAATATACATTGGCAGAATCCACGACAACAGTGTTAGCAAACTCTTCCAAGAAGGGAACGTTGGAACTCTGTGTGATGAAGTCACACATCAGAAAGCAATCTCTCAGAAAGCTTCTCTGTAGTTATTATATGAGGATATTTCCTTTTTCACCATGGGTCCCTGTGGGCTTCCAAATATCACTTTCCAGTTTCCACGAAAAGAGTGTTAGCAAACTGCTTCCTGAAGTTTAAATTATAAGTCTGTGAGATGCAATCACAGCTCAGAAAGAAGTTTCTCAGAAAGATTCTTTCACGTTTTGAATGGATGAAATTTCCTTTATCAGCGTAGGCCTCAATGCAATCCAGGAAGCCCTTCTCAGGTTCCTCAAAGACAGTGTTAATGGACTGCTCCACGAAACATAAGTGTAACTCTGTGAGATGAATTCACACATCACCAAGATGTGTCTAAGAAAGATTCTTTCTAGTTTTCATCTTTGGATGTTTCCTTTGTCACCGTAAGTTTCATTGCGCTATGCAGTATTTAATTGCAGATTTCCAGAAAACTGTGCTAACAAACTGATCACTGAAGAGAAACGTGTAACTCTGTGAGTTACATTCACACATGGCAGTGCAGTTTCTCAGAAAGCTGCTCTTTAGTTATTATGTGAGGATATTTCCTTTTTCACCAGAGCCTTCAGTGAGCTCCATTATAAACCTTTCCAGAATCCACGACAACAGTTTTAGCAAACTGTTCCAAGAAGGGAAGGGTGGAACTCTGTGTGATGAAGTCACACTTCAGAAAGCAATCTCTCAGAAAGCTTCTCTGTAATTATTATGGGAGGATATTTCCTTTTTCACCCTGGGTCCCTATGGACTCTCAAATATCACTTTCCAGTTTCCACGAAAAGAGTGTTAGCAAACTACTTCCTGAAGTCTAAATTATAAGTCTGTGAGATGAACTCACATATCAGAAAGAAGTTTCTCAGATAGCTTCTTTCACGTATTGAATGGATGAAATTTCCTTTATCAGCGTAGGCCTCAATGCGATCCAAGGAAGCCCTTCTCAGGTTCCTCAAAGACAGTGTTAATGGACTGCTCCACGAAACATCAGTGTAACTCTGTGAGATGAATTCACACATCACCAAGAAGTTTCTAAGAAATCTTCTTTCTACTTTTCATCTACAGATGTTTCCTTTGTCACTGAAAGGTTCATTGCGCTATGAAGTATCTAATTGCAGATTTCCAGAAAACTGTGTTAACAAACTGAACACTGAAGTGAAACATGTAACTCTGTGAGTTGCATTCACCCATGGCAGTGCAGTTTCTCAGAAAGCTGCTCTTTAGTTATTATGTGAGGATATTTCCTTTCTCACCATGGTTCCCTATGGGCTCCCAAATATCACTTTCCAGTTTCCACGAAAAGAGTGTTAGCAAACTGCTTCCTGAAGTCTAAATTATAAGTCTGTGAGATGAACTCACAGATCAGAAAGAAGTTTCTCAGAAAGCTTCTTTTACGTTTTGAACGGATGAAATTTCCTTTATCAGCGTAGGCCTCAATGCAATCCAGGAAGCCCTTCTCAGGGTCCTCAAAGACAGTGTTAACGGACTGCTCCACGAAACATAAGTGTAACTCTGTGAGATGAATTCATATATCACGAAGAGGTGTCTAAGACAGCTTCTTTCTTCTTTTCATCTGTGGTTGTTTCCTTTGTCACCGTAAGGTTCATTGCGCTATGAAGTATCTAATTGCAGATTTCCAGAAAACTGTGTTAACAAACTTATCACTGAAGAGAAACGTGTAACTCTGTGAGTTGCATTCACACATGGCAGTGCAGTTTCTCAGATAGCTGCTCTTTAGTTATGATGTGAGGATATTTCCTTTTTCACCAGAGCCCTCAATGAGCTCCCAAATATACCTTTGCAGAATCCACGACAACAGTGTTAGCAAACTGTTCCAAGAAGGGAAGGGTGGAACTCTGTGTGATGAAGTCACACATCAGAAAGCAATCTCTCAGAAAGCTTCTCTGTAGTTATTATGGTAGGATATTTCCTTTATCACCATGGGTCCCCATGGGCTCACAATTATCACTTTCCAGTTTCCACGAAATAGTGTTAGCAAACTGCTTCCTGAAGTCTAAATTATAAGTCTGTGAGATGAAGTCACCGATCAGAAAGAAGTTTCTCAGAAAGCTTCTTTCACGTTATAAACGGATGAAATTTCCTTTGTCAGCGGAGGCCTCAATGCTATCCAAGGAAGCCCTTCTCAGGTTCCTCTAAGACAGTGTTAATGGACTGCTCCACGAAACATAAGTGTAACTCTGTGAGATGAACTCACACATCACCAAGAAGTTTCTAAGAAAGCTTCTTTCTAGTTTTCATCTGTGGATGTTTCCTTTGTCACCGTAAGTTTCATTGCGCTATGAAGTATCTAATTGAAGATTTCCACAAAACTGTGTTAACAAACTGATCACTGAAGAGAAACGTGTGACTCTGTGAGTTGCATTCACACATGGCAGTGCAGTTTCTCAGAAAGCTGCTCTTTAGTTATTATGTGAGGATATTTCCTTTTTCACCAGAGCCCACAATGAGCTCCCAAATATACCTTTCCAGAATCCACGACAACAGTGTTAGCAAACTGTTCCAAGAAGGGTAAGGTGGAACTCTGTGGGATGAAGTCACACATCAGAAAGCAATCTCTCAGAAAGCTTCTCTGTAGTTATTATGTCAGGATATTTCCTTTATCACCATGGGTCCCTAGTGGCTCCCATATATCACTTTCTAGTTTCCACGAAAAGAGTGTTAGCACACTGCTTCCTGAATTCTAAATTATCAGTCTGTGAGATGAACTCACAGATCAGAAAGAAGTTTCTCAGAAAGCTTCTTTCACGTTTTGAACGGATGAAATTTCCTTTATCAGCGTAGGCCTCAATGCGATCCAAGGAAGCCCTTCTCAGGTTCCTCAAAGACAGTGTTAATGGACTGCTCCACGAAACATAAGTGTAACTCTGTGAGATGAATTCTCACATCACCAAGAAGTTTCTAAGATAGCTTCTTTCTAGTTTTCATCTGTGGATGTTTCCTTTGTCACCGTAAGTTTCATTGCGCTATGAAGTTTCTAATTGCAGATTTCTAGAAAACTGTGTTAACAAACTGATCACTGAAGAGAAACGTGTAACTCTGTGAGTTGCATTCACACATGGCAATTCAGTTTCTCCGAAAGCTGCTCTTTAGTTTTTATGTGAGGATATTTCCTTTTTCACCAGAGCCCTCAAAGAGCTCCCAAATATACCTTTGCAGAATCCACAACAACAGTGTTAGCAAACTGTTCCAAGAAGGGAAGGGTGGAACTCTGTGTGATGAAGTCACACATCAGAAAGCCATCTCTCAGAAAGCTTCTCTGTAGTTATTATGTGAGGATATTTCCTTTCTCACCATGGGTCCCTATGGGCTCCCAAACATGACTTTCCAGTTTCCACGAAAAGAGTGTTAGCAAACTGCTTCCTGAAGTCTAAATTATCAGTCTGTGAGATGAACTCACATATCAGAAAGAAGTTTCTCAGAAAGCTTCTTTCACATTTTGAACGGATGAAATTTCGTTTATCAGCGGAGGCATCAATGCGATCCAATGAAGCCCTTCACAGGTTCCTCAAAGACAGTGTTAATGGACTGCTCCACGAAACATAAGTGCAAATCTGTGAGATGAATTCACACATCACCAAGAAGTTTCTCCGAAAGCTTCTTTCTAGATTTCATCTGTGGATGTTTTCTTTGTCACCTTAAGGTTCATTGCGCTATGAAGGATCTAATTGCAGATTTCCAGAAAGCTGTGTTAACAAACTGATCACTGAAGAGAAACGTGTAACTCTGTGAGTTGCATTCACACATGGCAGTGCAGTTTCTCACAAAGCTGCTCTTTAGTTATTATGTGAGGATATTTCCTTTTTCACGAGAGCCCTCAATGAGCTCCCAAATATACATTTGCAGAATCCACGACAACAGTGTTAGCAAACTCTTCCAAGAAGGGAACGTTGGAACTCTGTGTGATGAAGTCACACATCAGAAAGCAATCTCTCAGAAAGCTTCTCTGTAGTTATTATATGAGGATATTTCCTTTTTCACCATGGGTCCCTGTGGGCTTCCAAATATCACTTTCCAGTTTCCACGAAAAGAGTGTTAGCAAACTGCTTCCTGAAGTTTAAATTATAAGTCTGTGAGATGCAATCACAGCTCAGAAAGAAGTTTCTCAGAAAGATTCTTTCACGTTTTGAATGGATGAAATTTCCTTTATCAGCGTAGGCCTCAATGCAATCCAGGAAGCCCTTCTCAGGTTCCTCAAAGACAGTGTTAATGGACTGCTCCACGAAACATAAGTGTAACTCTGTGAGATGAATTCACACATCACCAAGATGTGTCTAAGAAAGATTCGTTCTAGTTTTCATCTTTGGATGTTTCCTTTGTCACCGTAAGTTTCATTGCGCTATGCAGTATTTAATTGCAGATTTCCAGAAAACTGTGCTAACAAACTGATCACTGAAGAGAAACGTGTAACTCTGTGAGTTACATTCACACATGGCAGTGCAGTTTCTCAGAAAGCTGCTCTTTAGTTATTATGTGAGGATATTTCCTTTTTCACCAGAGCCCACAATGAGCTCCCAAATATACCTTTCCAGAATCCACGACAACAGTTTTAGCAAACTGTTCCAAGAAGGGAAGGGTGGAACTCTGTGTGATGAAGTCACACTTCAGAAAGCAATCTCTCAGAAAGCTTCTCTGTAATTATTATGGGAGGATATTTCCTTTTTCACCCTGGGTCCCTATGGACTCCCAAATATCACTTTCCAGTTTCCACGAAAAGAGTGTTAGCAAACTACTTCCTGAAGTCTAAATTATAAGTCTGTGAGATGAACTCACATATCAGAAAGAAGTTTCTCAGATAGCTTCTTTCACGTATTGAACGGATGAAATTTCCTTTATCAGCGTAGGCCTCAATGCGATCCAAGGAAGCCCTTCTCAGGTTCCTCAAAGACAGTGTTAATGGACTGCTCCATGAAACATAAGTGTAACTCTGTGAGATGAATTCTCACATCACCAAGAAGTTTCTAAGATAGCTTCTTTCTAGTTTTCATCTGTGGATGTTTCTTTTGTCACCGTAAGTTTCATTGCGCTATGAAGTTTCTAATTGCAGATTTCTAGAAAACTGTGTTAACAAACTGATCACTGAAGAGAAACGTGTAACTCTGTGAGTTGCATTCACACATGGCAATTCAGTTTCTCCGAAAGCTGCTCTTTAGTTTTTATGTGAGGATATTTCCTTTTTCACCAGAGCCCTCAAAGAGCTCCCAAATATACCTTTGCAGAATCCACAACAACAGTGTTAGCAAACTGTTCCAAGAAGGGAAGGGTGGAACTCTGTGTGATGAAGTCACACATCAGAAAGCAATCTCTCAGAAAGCTTCTCTGTAGTTATTATGTGAGGATATTTCCTTTCTCACCATGGGTCCCTATGGGCTCCCAAACATGACTTTCCAGTTTCCACGAAAAGAGTGTTAGCAAACTGCTTCCTGAAGTCTAAATTATCAGTCTGTGAGATGAACTCACATATCAGAAAGAAGTTTCTCAGAAAGCTTCTTTCACATTTTGAACGGATGAAATTTCGTTTATCAGCGGAGGCATCAATGCGATCCAATGAAGCCCTTCACAGGTTCCTCAAAGACAGTGTTAATGGACTGCTCCACGAAACATAAGTGCAAATCTGTGAGATGAATTCACACATCACCAAGAAGTTTCTCCGAAAGCTTCTTTCTAGATTTCATCTGTGGATGTTTTCTTTGTCACCTTAAGGTTCATTGCGCTATGAAGGATCTAATTGCAGATTTCCAGAAAGCTGTGTTAACAAACTGATCACTGAAGAGAAACGTGTAACTCTGTGAGTTGCATTCACACATGGCAGTGCAGTTTCTCACAAAGCTGCTCTTTAGTTATTATGTGAGGATATTTCCTTTTTCACCAGAGCCCTCAATGAGCTCCCAAATATACATTTGCAGAATCCACGACAACAGTGTTAGCAAACTCTTCCAAGAAGGGAACGTTGGAACTCTGTGTGATGAAGTCACACATCAGAAAGCAATCTCTCAGAAAGCTTCTCTGTAGTTATTATATGAGGATATTTCCTTTTTCACCATGGGTCCCTGTGGGCTTCCAAATATCACTTTCCAGTTTCCACGAAAAGAGTGTTAGCAAACTGCTTCCTGAAGTTTAAATTATAAGTCTGTGAGATGCAATCACAGCTCAGAAAGAAGTTTCTCAGAAAGATTCTTTCACGTTTTGAATGGATGAAATTTCCTTTATCAGCGTAGGCCTCAATGCAATCCAGGAAGCCCTTCTCAGGTTCCTCAAAGACAGTGTTAATGGACTGCTCCACGAAACATAAGTGTAACTCTGTGAGATGAATTCACACATCACCAAGATGTGTCTAAGAAAGATTCTTTCTAGTTTTCATCTTTGGATGTTTCCTTTGTCACCGTAAGTTTCATTGCGCTATGCAGTATTTAATTGCAGATTTCCAGAAAACTGTGCTAACAAACTGATCACTGAAGAGAAACGTGTAACTCTATGAGTTACATTCACACATGGCAGTGCAGTTTCTCAGAAAGCTGCTCTTTAGTTATTATGTGAGGATATTTCCTTTTTCACCAGAGCCTTCAGTGAGCTCCATTATAAACCTTTCCAGAATCCACGACAACAGTTTTAGCAAACTGTTCCAAGAAGGGAAGGGTGGAACTCTGTGTGACGAAGTCACACTTCAGAAAGCAATCTCTCAGAAAGCTTCTCTGTAATTATTATGGGAGGATATTTCCTTTTTCACCCTGGGTCCCTATGGACTCCCAAATATCACTTTCCAGTTTCCACGAAAAGAGTGTTAGCAAACTACTTCCTGAAGTCTAAATTATAAGTCTGTGAGATGAACTCACATATCAGAAAGAAGTTTCTCAGATAGCTTCTTTCACGTATTGAACGGATGAAATTTCCTTTATCAGCGTAGGCCTCAATGCGATCCAAGGAAGCCCTTCTCAGGTTCCTCAAAGACAGTGTTAATGGACTGCTCCACGAAACATCAGTGTAACTCTGTGAGATGAATTCACACATCACCAAGAAGTTTCTAAGAAATCTTCTTTCTACTTTTCATCTACAGATGTTTCCTTTGTCACTGAAAGGTTCATTGCGCTATGAAGTATCTAATTGCAGATTTCCAGAAAACTGTGTTAACAAACTGAACACTGAAGTGAAACATGTAACTCTGTGAGTTGCATTCACCCATGGCAGTGCAGTTTCTCAGAAAGCTGCTCTTTAGTTATTATGTGAGGATATTTCCTTTCTCACCATGGTTCCCTATGGGCTCCCAAATATCACTTTCCAGTTTCCACGAAAAGAGTGTTAGCAAACTGCTTCCTGAAGGCTAAATTATAAGTCTGTGAGATGAACTCACAGATCAGAAAGAAGTTTCTCAGAAAGCTTCTTTTACGTTTTGAACGGATGAAATTTCCTTTATCAGCGTAGGCCTCAATGCAATCCAGGAAGCCCTTCTCAGGGTCCTCAAAGACAGTGTTAATGGACTGCTCCACGAAACATAAGTGTAACTCTGTGAGATGAATTCATATATCACGAAGAGGTGTCTAAGACAGCTTCTTTCTACTTTTCATCTGTGGTTGTTTCCTTTGTCACCGTAAGTTTCATTGCGCTATGAAGTATCTAATTGAAGATTTCCACAAAACTGTGTTAACAAACTGATCACTGAAGAGAAACGTGTGACTCTGTGAGTTGCATTCACACATGGCAGTGCAGTTTCTCAGAAAGCTGCTCTTTAGTTATTATGTGAGGATATTTCCTTTTTCACCAGAGCCCACAATGAGCTCCCAAATATACCTTTACAGAATCCACGACAACAGTGTTAGCAAACTGTTCCAAGAAGGGAAGGGTGGAACTCTGTGGGATGAAGTCACACATCAGAAAGCAATCTCTCAGAAAGCTTCTCTGTAGTTATTATGGCAGGATATTTCCTTTATCACCATGGGTCCCTAGTGGCTCCCATATATCACTTTCTAGTTTCCACGAAAAGAGAGTTAGCACACTGCTTCCTGAATTCTAAATTATCAGTCTGTGAGATGAACTCACAGACCAGAAAGAAGTTTCTCAGAAAGCTTCTTTCACGTTTTGAACGGATGAAATTTCCTTTATCAGCGTAGGCCTCAATGCGATCCAAGGAAGCCCTTCTCAGGTTCCTCAAAGACAGTGTTAATGGACTGCTCCATGAAACATAAGTGTAACTCTGTGAGATGAATTCTCACATCACCAAGAAGTTTCTAAGATAGCTTCTTTCTAGTTTTCATCTGTGGATGTTTCCTTTGTCACCGTAAGTTTCATTGCGCTATGAAGTTTCTAATTGCAGATTTCTAGAAAACTGTGTTAACAAACTGATCACTGAAGAGAAACGTGTAACTCTGTGAGTTGCATTCACACATGGCAATTCAGTTTCTCCGAAAGCTGCTCTTTAGTTTTTATGTGAGGATATTTCCTTTTTCACCAGAGCCCTCAAAGAGCTCCCAAATATACCTTTGCAGAATCCACAACAACAGTGTTAGCAAACTGTTCCAAGAAGGGAAGGGTGGAACTCTGTGTGATGAAGTCACACATCAGAAAGCAATCTCTCAGAAAGCTTCTCTGTAGTTATTATGTGAGGATATTTCCTTTCTCACCATGGGTCCCTATGGGCTCCCAAACATGACTTTCCAGTTTCCACGAAAAGAGTGTTAGCAAACTGCTTCCTGAAGTCTAAATTATCAGTCTGTGAGATGAACTCACATATCAGAAAGAAGTTTCTCAGAAAGCTTCTTTCACATTTTGAACGGATGAAATTTCGTTTATCAGCGGAGGCATCAATGCGATCCAATGAAGCCCTTCACAGGTTCCTCAAAGACAGTGTTAATGGACTGCTCCACGAAACATAAGTGCAAATCTGTGAGATGAATTCACACATCACCAAGAAGTTTCTCCGAAAGCTTCTTTCTAGATTTCATCTGTGGATGTTTTCTTTGTCACCTTAAGGTTCATTGCGCTATGAAGGATCTAATTGCAGATTTCCAGAAAGCTGTGTTAACAAACTGATCACTGAAGAGAAACGTGTAACTCTGTGAGTTGCATTCACACATGGCAGTGCAGTTTCTCACAAAGCTGCTCTTTAGTTATTATGTGAGGATATTTCCTTTTCACGAGAGCCCTCAATGAGCTCCCAAATATACATTTGCAGAATCCACGACAACAGTGTTAGCAAACTCTTCCAAGAAGGGAACGTTGGAACTCTGTGTGATGAAGTCACACATCAGAAAGCAATCTCTCAGAAAGCTTCTCTGTAGTTATTATATGAGGATATTTCCTTTTTCACCATGGGTCCCTGTGGGCTTCCAAATATCACTTTCCAGTTTCCACGAAAAGAGTGTTAGCAAACTGCTTCCTGAAGTCTAAATTATAAGTCTGTGAGATGAACTCACAGATCAGAAAGAAGTTTCTCAGAAAGCTTCTTTTACGTTTTGAACGGATGAAATTTCCTTTATCAGCGTAGGCCTCAATGCAATCCAGGAAGCCCTTCTCAGGGTCCTCAAAGACAGTGTTAATGGACTGCTCCACGAAACATAAGTGTAACTCTGTGAGATGAATTCATATATCACGAAGAGGTGTCTAAGACAGCTTCTTTCTACTTTTCATCTGTGGCTGTTTCCTTTGTCACCGTAAGGTTCATTGCGCTATGAAGTATCTAATTGCAGATTTCCAGAAAACTGTGTTAACAAACTTATCACTGAAGAGAAACGTGTAACTCTGTGAGTTGCATTCACACATGGCAGTGCAGTTTCTCAGATAGCTGCTCTTTAGTTATGATGTGAGGATATTTCCTTTTTCACCAGAGCCCTCAATGAGCTCCCAAATATACCTTTGCAGAATCCACGACAACAGTGTTAGCAAACTGTTCCAAGAAGGGAAGGGTGGAACTCTGTGTGATGAAGTCACACATCAGAAAGCAATCTCTCAGAAAGCTTCTCTGTAGTTATTATGGTAGGATATTTCCTTTATCACCATGGGTCCCCATGGGCTCACAATTATCACTTTCCAGTTTCCACGAAATAGTGTTAGCAAACTGCTTCCTGAAGTCTAAATTATAAGTCTGTGAGATGAAGTCACCGATCAGAAAGAAGTTTCTCAGAAAGCTTCTTTCACGTTATAAACGTATGAAATTTCCTTTGTCAGCGGAGGCCTCAATGCTATCCAAGGAAGCCCTTCTCAGGTTCCTCTAAGACAGTGTTAATGGACTGCTCCACGAAACATAATTGTAACTCTGTGAGATGAACTCACACATCACCAAGAAGTTTCTAAGAAAGCTTCTTTCTAGTTTTCATCTGTGGATGTTTCCTTTGTCACCGTAAGTTTCATTGCGCTATGAAGTATCTAATTGAAGATTTCCACAAAACTGTGTTAACAAACTGATCACTGAAGAGAAACGTGTGACTCTGTGAGTTGCATTCACACATGGCAGTGCAGTTTCTCAGAAAGCTGCTCTTTAGTTATTATGTGAGGATATTTCCTTTTTCACCAGAGCCCACAATGAGCTCCCAAATATACCTTTGCAGAATGCACGACAACAGTGTTAGCAAACTGTTCCAAGAAGGGAAGGGTGGAACTCTGTGTGATGAAGTCACACATCAGAAAGCAATCTCTCAGAAAGCTTCTCTGTAGTTATTATGTGAGGATATTTCCTTTTTCACCTTGGGTCCCTATGGGCTCCCAAATATCACTTTCCAGTTTCCACGAAAAGAGTGTCAGCAAACTGCTTCCTGAAGTCTAAATTATAAGTCTGTGAGATGATCTTACAGTTGAGAAAGAAGTTTCTCAGAAAGCTTCTTTTACGTTTTGAACGGATGAAATTTCCTTTATAAGCATAGGCCTCAATGCAATCAAGGAAGCCCTTCTCAGTTTCCTCGAAGACAGTGTTAATGGACGGCTCCACGAAACATAAGTGTAACTCTGTGAGATGAATTCACACATCACCAAGAGGAGTCTAAGAAAGCTTCTTTCTAGTTTTCATCTGTGGATATTTCCTTTGTCACCTTAAGTTTCATTGTGCTATGAAGTATCCAATTGCAGATTTCCAGAAAACTGTGTTAACAAACTGATCACTGAGGAGAAACGTGTAACTCTGTGAGTTGCATTCACACATGGCAGTGCAGGTTCTCAGAAAGCTGCTCTTTTGTTACTATGTGAGGATATTTCCTTTTTGACAAGAGGCCTCAATGAGCTTCCAAATATACCTTTCCAGAATCCACGACAACAGCGTTGGCAAACTGTTCCAAGAAGGGAAATGTGGAACTCTGTGTGATGAAGTCACACATCAGAAAGCAATCTCACAGAAAGCTTCTCTGTAGTTATTATGTGAGTATATTTCCTTTATCACCATGGGTCCCTAAGGGCTCCCAAATATCACTTTCCAGTTTCCACGTAAAGAGTGTTAGCAAACTGCTTCCTGAAGTCTAAATTATCAGTCTGTGAGATGAACTCACAGATCAGAAAGAAGTTTCTCAGAAAGCTTCTTTCACGTTTGGAAGGGATAAAATTTCCTTTATCAGCGTAGGCCTCAATGCGATACAAGGAAGCCCTTCTCACGTTCCTCAAAGATAGTGTTAATGGACTGCTCCACGAAACATAAGTGTAACTCTGTGAGATGAATTCACACATCACCAAGCAGTTTCTAAGAAAGGTTCTTTCTAGTTCTCATCTGTGGATGTTTCCTTTGTCACCGTAAGGTTCATTGCGCTGTGAAGTATCTAATTGCAGATTTCCAGAAAACTGTGTTAACAAACTGATCACTGAAGAGAAACGTGTAACTCTGTGAGTTGCATTCACACATGGCAGTGCAGTTTTTCACAAAGCTGCTCTTTAGTTATTATGTGAGGATATTTCCTTTTTCACCAGAGCCCTCAAAGAGCTCCTAAATATACCTTTGCAGAATCCACGACAACAGTGTTAGCAAACTGTTCCAAGAAGGGAAGTTCGGAACTCTGTGTGTTGAAGTCACACATCAGAAAGCAATCTCTCAGAAAGCTTCTCTGTGGTTATTATGTGAGGATATTGCCCTTTTCACCATGGGTCCCTGTGGGCTCCCAAATATCACTTTCCAGTTTCCACGAAAAGAGTGTTAGCAAACTGCTTCCTGAAGTCTATATTATAAGTCTGTGAGATGAACTCACAGATCAGAAAGAACTTTCTCAGAAAGCTTCTTTCACGTTGTGAATGGATGAAATTTCCTTTATCAGCCTAGGCCTCAATGCGATCCAAGGAAGCCCTTCTCAAGTTCCTCAAAGACAGAGTTAATGGACTGCTCCATGAAACATAAGTGTAACTCTGTGAGATGAATTCATACATCACCAAAAAGTTTCTAAGAAAGCTTCTTTCTAGTTTTCATCTGTGGATGTTTCCTTTGTCACCGTAAGTTTCATTGCGCTATGAAGTATCTAATAGCAGATTTCCATAAAACTGGGATAACAAACTGATCACTGAAGTAAAACGTGTAACTCTGTGAGTTGCATTCACACATGGCAGTGCAGTTTCTCAGAAAGCTGCTCTTTAGTTATTATGCGAGGATATTTTCTTTTTCACCAGAGCCCTCAATAAGTTCCCAATTATAGCTTTGAAGAATCCACGACAACAGTGTTAGCAAACTGTTCCAAGAAGGGAAGGGTGGAACTCTGTGTGATGAAGTCACACATCAGAAAGCAATATCTCAGAAAGCTTCTCTGTAGTTATTATGTGAGGATATATCCTTTATCACCATGGGTCCCTGTGGGCTCCCAAATATCACTTTCCAGTTTCCACGAAAAGAGTGTTAGCAAACTGCTTCCTGAAGTCTAAATTATAAGTCAGTGACATGAACTCACATATCAGAAAGAAGTTTCTAGAAAGATTCTTTCACGTTTTGAACAGATGAAATTTCCTTTATCAGCGTAGGCCTCAATGCGATCCAAGGAAGCCCTTCTCAGGTTCCTCAAAGACAGTGTTAATGGACTGCTCCACGAAACATAAGTGTAACTCTGTGAGATGAATTCACACATCACCAAGCCGTTTCTAAGAAAGCTTCTTTCTAGTTTTCATCTGTGGATGTTTCCTTTGTCACCGTAAGTTTCATTGCGGTATGAAATATCTAATTGCAGATTTCCATAAAACTGTGTTAACAAACTGATCACTGAGGAGAAACGTGTACCTCTGTGAGTTGCATTCACACATATCAGTGCAGTTTCTCAGAAAGCTCCTCTTTACTTATTATGTGAGGATATTTCCTTTTTCACCAGAGCCCTCAATGAGCTCCCAAATATACCTTTGCCGAATCCACGACAACAGTGTTAGCAAGCTATTCCAAGAAGGGAAGGGTGGAACTCTGTGTGATGAAGTCACACATCAGAAAGCAATCTCTCAGAAAGCTTCTCTGTAGTTACTATGTGAGGATATTTCCTTTTTCACCAGAGCCCTCAATGAGCTCCCAATAACACCTTTGCAGAATCCACGACAACAGTGTTAGCAAACTGTTCCAAGAAGGGAAGGGTGGAACTCTGTGTGATGAAGTCACACATCAGAAAGCAATCTCTCAGAAAGCTTCTCTGTAGTTACTATGTGAGGATATTTCCTTTTTCACCATGGGTCCCTGTGGGCTCCCAATATCACTTTCCAGTTTCCATGAAAAGAGTGTTAGCACACTGCTTCCTGAAGTTTAAATTATAAGTCTGTGAGATGAACTCACAGATCAGAAAGAAGTTTCTCAGAAAGCTTCTTTCACGTTTTGACACGGCTGAAATTCCCTTTAAGAGCATAGGCCTCAATGTGATCCAAGGCAGCCCTTCTCAGGTTCCTCAAAGACAGTGTTAATGGACTACTCCACGAAACATAATTGTAACTCTGTGAGTCGAATTCACACATCACCAAGAAGTTTCTAAGAAAGCTTCTTTCTAGTTTTCATCTGTGGATGTTTCCTTTGTCACCGTAAGGTTCATTGCTCTATGAAGTATCTAATTGAAGATTTCCAGAAATCTGTGTTAACAAAATGATCACTGAAGAGAAACGTGTAACTCTGTGAGTTGCATTCACACATGGTAATGCAGTTTCTCAGAAAGCTGCTGTTTAGTTATTATGTGAGGATATTTCCTTTTTCACCAGAGCCCTCAATGAGCTCCCAAATATACCTTTACAGAATCCACGACAACAGTGTCAGCAAACTGTTCCAAGAAGGGAAGGGTGGAACTCTGTGTGATGAAGTCACACATCAGAAAGCAATCTCTCAGAAAGCTTCTCTGTAGTTATTATGTGAGGATATTTCCTTTTTCACCATGGGTCCCTGTGGGCTCCCAAATATCACTTTCCAGTTTCCACGAATACAGTGTTAGCAAACTGCTTCTTGAAGTCTAAATTATAAGTCTGTGAGATGAACTCACAGAGCAGAAAGAAGTTTCTCAGAAATCTTCTTTCACGTTTTGAACGGATGAAATTTCCTTTATCAGTGTAGGCCTCAAAGCGATCCAAGGAAGCCCTTCTCAGGTTCCTCAAAGACAGTGTTAATGGACTGCTCCACGAAACATAAGTGTAATTCTGTGAGATGAATTCACACATCACCAAGAAGTGTCTAAGAAAGCTTCTCTCTAGTTTTCATCTGTGAATGTTTCCTCTGTCACCGTAAGTTTCATTGCACTACGAAGTATCTAATTGCAGATTTCCAGAAAACTGTGTTAACTAACTGATCACGGAAAAGAAACGTGTAACTCTGTGTGTTGCATTCACAAATGGCAGTGCAGTTTCTCAGAAAGCTGCTCATTAATTATTATGTGAGGATATTTCCTTTTTCACCAGAGCCCTCAATGAGCTCCCAAATATACCTTTGCAGAATCCACGACAACAGTGTTAGCAAACTGTTCCAACAAGGGATGGGTGGAATTCTGTGTGATGAAGTCACACATCAGAAAGCAATCTCACAGAAAGCTTCTCTGTAGTTATTATGTGAGGATATTTCCTTTTTTACCATGGGTACCAAGGGGCTCCCAAGTATCACTTTCCAGTTTCCACGCAGAGTGTTAGCAAACTGCTTCCTGAAGTCTAAATTGTAAGTCTGTGAGATGAACTCACAGATCAGAAAGAAGTTTCTCAGAAAGCTTCTTTCACGTTTTGAACGGATGAAATTTGCTTTATCAGCGTAGGCCTAAATGCGATCCAAGGAAACCCATCTCAGGTTAATCAAAGACAGTGTTAATGGACTGCTCCAAGAAACATAAGTGTAACTCTGTGAGATGAATTCACACATCACCAAGAAGTTTCTAAGATAGCTTCTTTCTACTTTTCATCTGTGGATGTTTCCTTTGTCACCGTAAGGTTCATTGCGCTATGAAGTATCTAATTGCAGATTTCCAGAAAACTGTGTTAACAAACTGATCACTGAAGAGAAACGTGTAACTCTGTGAGTTGCATTCACACATGGCAGTGCAGTTTCTCAGAAAGCTTCTTTTAGTTATTATGTGAGGATATTTCCTTTTTCACCAGAGCCCTCAATGAGCTCCCAATTACACCTTTGCAGAATCCACGACAACAGTGTTACTAAACTGTTCCAAGAAGGGAAGGGTGGAACTCTGTGTGATGAAGTCACACATCAGAAAGTAATCTCTCAGAAAGCTTCTCTGTAGTTATTATGTGAGGATATTTTCTTTTTCACCATGGGTCCCATGGGATCCCAAATATCACTTTCCAGTTTCCACGAGAAGAGTGCTAGCAACCTCCTTCCTGAAGTCTAAATTATAAGTCTGTGTGATGAACTCACAGATCAGAAAGAAGTATCTCAGAAAGCTTCTTTCACGTTTTGAACGGATGAAATTTCCTTTATCAGCGTAGGCCTCAATGCGATCCAAGGAAGCCCGTCTCAGGTTCCTCAAGGACAGTGTCAATGGACTGCTCCACGAAACATAAGTGTATCTCTGTGAGATGAATTCACACATCACCAAGAAGTTTCAAAGAAAGCTTCTTTCTAGTTTTCATCTGTGGATGTTTCCTTTGTCACCGTAAGTTTCATTGCGCTATGAAGTATCTAATTGCAGATTTCCAGAAAACTGTGTTAACAAACTGATCACTGAGGAGAAACGTGTACCTCTGTGAGTTGCATTCACACATGGCAGTGCAGTTTCTCAGAAAGCTGCTCTTTAGTTATTATGTGAGGATATTTCCTTTTTCACCGGAGCCCTGAATGAGCTCCCAAATATACCTTTGCAGAATCCACGACAACAGTGTTAGCAAACTGTTCCAAGAAGGGAAGGGTGGAACTCTGTGTGATGAAGTCACACATCAGAAAGCAAACAAACAGAAAGCTTCTCTGTAGTTATTATGAGTGAATATTTAGTTTTTCACAATGGGTCCCTGTGGATTCCCAAATATCACTTTCCAGTTTCGACGAAAAGAGTGTTAGCAAACTGCTTCTTGACGTCAAAATTATAAGTCTGTGAGATGAACTCACATATCAGAAAGAAGTTTCTCAGAAAGCTTGTTTCAAGTTTGAAAGGATGATATTTCCTTTTTCAGCATAGGCCTCAATGCGATCCATTGAAGCCCTTCTCAGGTCCTCAAAGACAGTGTTAATGGACTGCTCCACGAAACATAAGTGTAACTCTGTGAGATGAATTCACACATCACCAAGAAGTTTCTAAGAAAGCTTCTTTCTTGTTTTCATCTGTGGAGGTTTCCTTTGTCACCGTAAGGTTCATTGCGCTATGAAGTATCTAATTGCAGATTTCCAGAAAACAGTGTTAACAAACTGATCACTGAAGAGAAACGTGTAACTCTATGAGTTGCATTCACACATGGCAGTGCAGTTTTTCAGAAAGCTGCTCTTTAGTTATTATGTGAGGATATTTCCTTTTTCACCAGAGCCCTCAATGAGCTCTCAAATATACCTTTGCAGAATCCACGACAACAGTGTTAGCAAACTTTTCCAAGAAGGGAAGGGTGGAACTCTGTGTGATGAAGTCACGCATCAGAAAGCAATCTCTCAGAAAGCTTCTCTGTAGTTATTATGTGAGGATATTTCCTTTTTCACCATGGGTTCCTGCGGGCTCCCAAACATGACTTTCGAGTTTCCAGGAAAAGAGAGTTAGCAAACTGCATCCTGAAGTCTAAATTATAAGTCTGTGAGATGAAATCTCAGATCAGAAAAAAGTTTCTCAGAAAGCTTCTTTCACGTTTTGAACGGATGAAATTTCCTTTATCAGCGGACGCCTCAATGCCATCCAAGGAAGCCCTTCTCAGGTTCCTCAAAGAGGGTGTTAATGGACTGCTCCACGAAACATAAGTGTAACTCTGTGAGATGATTTCTCACATCACCAAGAAGTTTCTAAGAAATCTTCTTTCTTGTTTTCATTTTTCGATGTTTCCTTTGTCACCGTAAGGTTCATTGCGCTATGAAGTATCTATTTGCAGATTTCCAGAAAACTGTGTTAACAAACTGATCACTGAAGAGAAACGTGTAACTCTGTGAGTTGCATTCACACATGGCAGTGCAGTTTCTCAGAAAGCTGCTCTTTAGTTATTATGTGAGGATATTTCCTTTTTCACCATAGCCCTTAAAGAGCTCCCTAATAAACCTTTCCAGAATCCACGACAACAGTGTTAGCAAACTGTTCCAAGAAGGGAAGGGTGGAACTCTGTGTGATGAAGTCACACATCAGAAAGCAATCTCTCAGAAAGGTTCTCTGTAGTTATTATGTGTGGATATTTCCTTTTTCACCATGGGTCCCTAAGGGCTCCCAAATATCAATTTCCAGTTTCCACGAAAAGAGTGTTAGCAAACTGCTTCCTGAAGTCTAAATTATAAGTCTGTGAGATGAACTCACAGATCAGAAAGAAGTTTCTCAGAAAGCTTCCTTCAAGTTTTGAATGGATGAAATTTCCTTTTTCAGCGTAGGCCTCAATGCGATCCATGGAATCCCTTCTCAGGTCTTCAAAGACAGTGTTAATGGACTGCTCCACGAAACATAAGTGTAACTCGGTGAGATGAACTCACACATCACCAAGAAGTTCCTAAGAAAGCTTCTTTCTAGTTTTCATCTGTGGATGTTTCCATCATCACCGTAAGTTTCATTGCGCTATGAAGTTTCTAATTGCAGATTTCCAGAAAACTGTGTTAACAAACTGATCACTGAAGAGAAACGTGTAACTCTGTGAGTTGCATTTACACATGGCAATTGAGTTTCTCAGAAAGCTGCTCTTTAGTTATTATGTGAGGATATTTCCTTTTTCAGCAGAGCCCTCAATGAGCTCCCCAATATACATTTGCAGAATCCACGACAACAGTGTTAGCAAACTTTTCCAAGAAGGGAAGGGTGGAACTCTGTGTGATGAAGTCACACATCAGAAAGCAATCTCTTAGAAAGCTTCTCTGTACTTATTATGTGAGGATATTTCCTTTCTCACCATGGGTCCCTAAGGGCTCCCAAATATCACTTTCCAGTTTCCACGAAAAGATGGGTGCAGCACACCAACATGGCATAAGTATACATATGTAACAAACCTGCACGTTATGCACATGTACCCTAGAACTTAAAGTATAATAAAAAAAAAAAAAAAAAAAGAGTGTTAGCAAACTGTTTCCTGAAGTCGAAATGATAAGTCTGTGAGATGAACTCACAGATCAGAAAGAAGTTCCTCAGAAAGCTTCTTTCACGTTTTGAACGGATGAAATTTCCATTATCAGCGTAGGTCTCAATGCGATCCAAGGAGGCCCTTCTCAGGTTCCTCAAAGACAGTGTTAATGGACTGCTCCACGGAACATAAGTGTAACTCTGTGAGATGAATTCACACATCACCAAGAAGTTTCTAAGAAAGCTTCTTTCTAGTTTTCTTTTGTGGATGTTTCCTTTGTCACGGTAAGGTTCATTGCGCTATGAAGTATCTAATTGCAGATTTCCAGAAAACTGTGTTAACAAACTGATCACTGAATAGAAACGTGTAACTCTGTGAGTTGCATTCACACATGGCAATTCAGTTTCTCAGAAAGCTGCTCTTTAGTTATTATGTGATGATATTTGCTTTTCCATCAGAGCCCTCAATGAGCTCCCAAATATACCTTTGCAGAATCCACGACAACAGTGTTAGCAAACTGTTCCAAGAAGGGAAGGGTGGAACTCTGTGTGATGTAGTCACACATCAGAAAGCAATCTCTCAGAAAGCTTCTCTGTAGTTATTATGTGAGGATATTTCCTTTTTCACCATGGGTCCCTAAGGGCTCCCAAATATCACCTTCCAGTTTCCACGAATAGAGTGTTAGCAAACTGCTTCTTGAAGTCTAAGTTTTAAGTCAGTGAGATGAACTCACAGATCAGAAAGTAGTTTCTCAGAAAGCTTCTTTCACGTTTTGAACGGATGAAATTTCCCTTATCAGCTTAGGCCTCAATGCAATCCAGGAGGCCCTTCTCAGGTTCCTCAAAGACAGTGTTAATGGACTGCTCCACAAAACATAAGTGAAACTGTGTGAGATGAATTCACACATCAACAAGAAGTTTCTAAGAAAGCTTCTTTCCAGTTTTCATCTGTGAATGTTTCCTTTGTCACCGTAAGGTTCATTGCGCTATGAAGTTTCTAATTGCAGATTTCCAGAAAACTGTGTTAACAAACTGATCACTGAAGAGAAACGTGTAACTCTGCGAGTTGCATTCACATATGGCAGTGCAGTTTTTCACAAAGCTGCTCTTTAGTTATTATGTGACGATATTTCCTTTTTCACCAGAGCTCTCAATGAGCTCCCAAGTATACCTTTGCAGAATCCACAACAACAGTGTTAGCAAACTGTTCCAAGAAGGGAAGGTTGGAACTCTGTGTGATGAAGTCACACATCAGAAAGCAATCTCTCAGAAAGCTTCTCTGTAGTTATTATGTGAGGATATTTCCTTTTTCAACTTGGGTCCCTATGGGATCCCAAATATCACATTCCAGTTTCCACGAAAAGAGTATTAGCAAACTGCTTCCTGAAGTCTAAATTATAAGTCTGTGAGATGAACTCTCAGATCAGAAAAAAGTTTCTCAAAAAGCTTCTCACACGTTTTGAACGGATGAAATGTCCTTTATCAGTGTAGGCCTCAATGCGATCCAAGGAAGCCCTTCTCAGGTTCCTCAAAGACAGTGTTAATGGACTGCTCCACGAAACATAAGTGTAACTCTGTGAGATGAATTCACACATCACCAAGAAGTTTCTAAGAATGCTTCTTTCTAGTTTTCATCTGTGGATGTTTCCTTTGTCACCGTAAGTTTCATTGCGCTATGAAGTATCTAATTGCAGATTTCCAGAAAACTGGGTTAACAAACTGAACATTGAAGAGAAACGTGTAACTCTGTGAGTTGCATTCACACATGGCAGTGCAGTTTCTCAGAAAGCTCCTCTTTAGTTATTATGTGAGGATATTTCCTATTTCATCAGAGCCCTCAATGAGCTCCCAAATATACCTTTGCAGAATCCACGACAACAGTGTTAGCAAACTGTTCCAAGAAGGGAAGGGTGGAACTCTGTGTGATGAAGTCACACATCCGAAAGCAATCTCTCAGAAAGCTTCTCTGTAGTTATTATGTGAGGATATTTCCTTTTTCACCCTGGGTCCCTATGGGCTCCCAAATATCACTTTCCAGTTTCCACGAAAAGAGTGTAGGCAAACTGCTTCCTGAAGTTTAAATTAGAAGTCTGTGAGATGAACTCAAAAATCAGAAAGAAGATTCTCAGAAAGCTTCTTTCAAGTCTTGAACGGATGAAATTTCCTTTATCAGCGCAGGCCTCAATGCGATCCAGGAGGCCCTTCTCAGCTTCCTCAAAGACAGTGTTAATGGACTGCTCCACGAAACATAAGTGAAACTCTGTGAGATGAATTCACACATCACCAAGAATTTTCTAATAAAGCTTCTTTCTAGTTTTCATCTGTGGATGTTTCCTTTGTCACCGTAACGTTCATTGCGCTATGAAGCATCTAATTACAGATTTCCAGAAAGCTGTGTTAACAAACTGATCACTGAAGAGAAACGTGTACCTCTGTGAGTTGCATTCACACATGGCAGTGCAGTTTCTTAGAAAGCTCCTCTTCAGTTATTATGTGAGGATATTTCGTTTTTCACCAGCGCCCTCAAAGAGCTCCCAAATATGCCTTTGCAGAATCCACGACAACAGTGTTAGCAAACTGTTCCAAGAAGGGAAGGGTGGAACTCTGTGTGATGAAGTCACATATCAGCAAGCAATCTCTCAGAAAGCTTCTCTGTAGTTATTATGTGAGGATATTTCCTATTTCACCATGGGTCCCTAAGGGCTCCCAAATATCACTTTCCAGTTTCCATGAAAAGAGTGTTAGTAAACGGCGTCCTTAAGTCGAAATTATAAGTCTGTGAGATGAACTCACATATCAGAAAGAAGTTTCTCAGAAGCTCTTTACGTTTTGAGCGGATGATAATTTCCTTTAACAGCGTAGGTCCTTCAATGCTATCAGGAAGCCCTTCTCAGGTTCCTCAAAAGACAGTGTTAATGGGATGCTCCAGAACACATTAGTGTACTCTGTGAGGATGACTTCATACATCACCAAGAAGTTCTAAGAACGCTTCTTTTCTAGTTTTATCTGTGGTATGTTTCCTTTGTCACCATAAGATTCATTGCTCTATGAAGAAATCTAAACGCAGCTTCGAACAACTGTGTTAACAAACTGATCACTGAAGAGAAACGTGTAACTCGGTGAGTTGCATCAACACCTGGCAGTGCAGTTTCTCAGAAAGCTGCTCTTTAGTTATTATGTGAGGTTATTTCCTTTTTCAGCAGAGCCCTCAATGAGCTCCCAAATATACCTTTGCAGAATCCCCGACAACAGTGTTAGCAAACTGTTCCAAGGAGGGAAGTTTGGAACTCTGTGTGATGAAGTCACACATCAGAAAGCAATCTCTCAGAAAGCTTCTCTGTAGTTATTATGTGAGGATATTTCCTTCTTCACCATGGGTCCCTATGGGCTCCCAAATATCACTTTCCAGTTTCCACGAAAAGAGTGTAGGCAAACTGCTTCCTGAAGTTTAAATTAGAAGTCTGTGAGATGAACTCAAAAATCAGAAAGAAGATTCTCAGAAAGCTTCTTTCAAGTCTTGAACGGATGAAATTTCCTTTATCAGCGCAGGCCTCAATGCGATCCAGGAGGCCCTTCTCAGCTTCCTCAAAGACAGTGTTAATGGACTGCTCCACGAAACATAAGTGAAACTCTGTGAGATGAATTCACACATCACCAAGAATTTTCTAATAAAGCTTCTTTCTAGTTTTCATCTGTGGATGTTTCCTTTGTCACCGTAACGTTCATTGCGCTATGAAGCATCTAATTACAGATTTCCAGAAAGCTGTGTTAACAAACTGATCACTGAAGAGAAACGTGTACCTCTGTGAGTTGCATTCACACATGGCAGTGCAGTTTCTTAGAAAGCTCCTCTTCAGTTATTATGTGAGGATATTTCGTTTTTCACCAGCGCCCTCAAAGAGCTCCCAAATATGCCTTTGCAGAATCCACGACAACAGTGTTAGCAAACTGTTCCAAGAAGGGAAGGGTGGAACTCTGTGTGATGAAGTCACA